>NC_066583.1:51581882-52781882 GCF_024323335.1 Lathyrus oleraceus | reverse complement strand
TTTGCAACCTTGTGCCTACGTATTTCTTATCGAGTGATGAGAAGTCAGAGTCATTGTAGTTCATAGTTTTTTGGTTGGTTGATTTAGTTTATGAAAAGATTTTCGAAAGGGTGCACAAGGCCACAAAAATTAGTTTGATTAGTGGAGTGAATTTTAGTCTATTAAAAGCTCTTGTCTTTTTGTTTTTTTTGTAAGTTAAATTTGGTTCTGAAATCAGATTGTTTTATATACAAGGAACAATTTTATTTTTGTCAATGACCAACTTTAAATAGTTCAAATAAAATGAGGAAAAAGTAAAATTCAATAAAACTAAATTAAATGGAGCCCAAAATTAGTTATGATGACAAATGATATTTTTTATATTTTTATTTTGAGTTAATGATTAAAAAGAAACTAGTCCTTAATTAATTTCATAAAATGAAAAAAACATAATAAACCTAAATTAATTAACTAAAACTAATTAATTACCATGAGATTTGATTTTTGTGTATTTTTTAGAAATAATTAATTAATATAGTGAAGTGAAATATATAAAACCATGAATGGCTGATACTAAAATATTGATTCATTTTATATTGATTTTAAATAGCATACTTCTGAAATTTAAATGAACTTAAGGGTAATGAAAAGTTAAACAAAAAACTCTATGTCCTTTTAGAGGATTCGTTAGTCCAAAAACATATATACATGCCACGGAAAAAATATTAAAGATAAAGCATATACATTTTTGTATCAATTAATTAATTAATCATTTAAATAAAAGGCATTGTTAAACTAAAAAAGGGGTTTATATTGAAAATATGCCTGACCCCTTATTCTTTTTCTCTTGGGTTTTATCAATATTTTTTCATTCATTCGGGAATAAATAAAGTTCAATGGCGATTCTGTTGTATCTTCGAACGTGTGATGTGCTTAGGTATTTTTTCGCGGCACGACAATATAAAATAATGATAAAACCTAGAACCCAAAGGATAAGACAATCATCGCAACTGAATATGTGTTCATGAGTCGGTTAAGTGAGTGGAAGATCTTACGCACCCCTCACCTTCGTTGTATTCAACGTGACATCCTATAGTTCTAAGGGTTATTGTTTATTTGTCTAAGGGGATGTTTGCATATTAAATTACTACTTACCTTTTATTTACTTGATGTTTATACAAAAAATTAAAGAGGGAAAATGCTAGTTTTATATTAGGGGATTCGTCTTGGTTTCACAATCTTGTGCCTACGTATTTCTTATCGAGTGATGAAAAAAATGAGAGTTATCATAGTTCGTAGCTTTTTGGTTGGTTGATTTGGTTTATGAAAAGATTTTCGAAAGGGTGCACTAGGCCACAAAAATTAGTTTGATGAGTGGAGTCAATTTTAGTTTATGAAACGCTCTTATCTTTTTATTTTTGTTTTTGTTAATTAAATTTGGTTGTAAAAATAGATTGTTTTATGTACAAGGAACAATTTCATTTTTGCCAATGACGAACTTTATATAGTTTTAAAAAAATGAGGAAAAAGTAAAAGTCAACAAAACTAAATTAAATGGAACCTAAAATTAGTTATGATGATTAATGATATTTTTTGTATTTTTATTTTGAGTTAATCATTAAAAAGAAACTAGTCCTAAATTAATTTCATAAAATGAAAAAACCATAATAAAACTAGATTAATTATCTAAACTTAATTAATTATAATTAATTACCATGAAATTTCATTTTTGTGTATTTTCTAGAAATAATTAATTAAAATAGTGAAGTGAAATATATGAAAAAACATGAATGGCTGATACTAAAATATTAATTCATTTTATATTGGTTTTCACTACGCCAAATAAGGGAAAAGAGAGCGCTTATTTTGGCCTATAACAGCGCTTTTAAGCGCCCTCTAAAGTGGCGCTGGCATAGGTAAAGACAACGCTTTGTTTTCCTGGAGAAAGCGATGTCTAAAGTGGCCCATAAAGGGCCACTTTAGAGGGCGCTTTCTGGATAAAGCGCCCTCTAAAGTGATCATGTAAAGCCACCTTAGAGAGCCACCTTAGAGGGTGCTTTCTGGATAAAGTGTCCTCTAAAGTTGTCAATGTAAAGCCACCTTAGAGGGCGCTTTCATGACAAAACGTCCTCTAAAGTTGTCAATGTAAAGTGTTTAGAGGGCGCTTCCTGCAGAAAGCGCCCTCTAAAGTGTTAGTTATTTTAAAAAAATTTGTTTGAAAAGCAGTGGGTATTTAATTGGGAACCTGTTCGCATGCTGCAAAAGTGTAAAATTCATATTGATTTCATCCTTTAATCCAATGTTATACACCATTAATCCATTGATATATACAATATGAATTCATTTATATACGACATTAATCCTCCATATATACAACATTAATATATGATTCTTTGATCAACAATATACAACAACATATTCATGATTTAGTAAAACTAGTACAACAACAATATACAACATATATACAACAACAACATACAACAACAACATTCCATACATATATGTACAACAATATACAACCTAGCTATACGATTCTTTGATCAATAATGAATTGACACAATTCATCCTTCATTTCATCCAAATGAGCTCTTGAGTAAGATTTGTATTCGTCAAAGTACTACAATTAAGAGAATAAAACATATTCAAGATTTAGTAACAAATTAGATGAAAATATCCGATAATATTAAAATAAACCCTAAGTTATTATTCCATACCATTTTTGGGATGTCTATACGATTCAACGCAATGATATCTCTCATAAATCTCAATACAAAAAATCCGCAATCGACCGAATTGTTTTGCTGAGGACACTACACAGAAAAACAAACAATATATATATAGTTAATTTCTTACAAACACTATTATAAGCAAAAAATAAACACTATTATAATTAAGCAAAAATAAGATACTTAATATATACCTCAACTCGACCCAGGTAATGTCCTTCCTATTACGATAATTCTTTTTCGATCTAAATTTTAGTATTGCCCTAACAAAATAAAAACGTATATTGAGATCAATCTGACAGACATAATTAAATATACAAATACACACGAATATTTAGGGGAATTTCACTTACGCGTCAACCGTCTTCTTCATACTCGGATATTTACTCCAATCACCCGATAACGAATCCAGATAATACACTATGAGTCTCGAAAGATCCATAGCAACCAACACCCAGTGACCACTGTAAAATAAAACAAAAATTTAGATGAATAAAAATTTTCTACGTAAAAGATATACATAGATTAGAATGAAATTATTAGAAAGAAAATCTAACCCGTTGCCAGAATTAAACGGTAAAAAATACAAACTGGGTGTAGTATTATCGTCGGCCGCCATGAATCTATCGACTAGATCATTCTTTACGGATGTTGGATTTTTCGTTATTAACGTTGCGTTGATACGGGAAGCAGCAATAAAATTGAAACGGTTACACAATTCAGTTCCCCGCATCAATGTTACATACATATACCTTAAATAGAAACATAATAAACATTAGACTACTCATTGAAATGTGTAAATAAATTGTTCAACTAAGTAAATTATAGATTGATCGGAGTACCATATGTATGTATGAATGACAGCGATGCCCAATTCGTCGTGTTCAAAAAGTTGTTGCATGTCCTCCTTTGCAATTATTTCGAAATGAGCAATTCCGAAAACACCTTCATCAAAATCTATACTACGAATGGCCCCGTGCATAATATCGGACTCTTCCACCATTTTCTCAAGACGCATCATAATTTGAGATTTTGTCCCGGACGTCGTTGGAATATCCTTACCAGCGCTTTTCAACTTTCGACCGGGAACCTAAAAATTCATATAAAATAAATCATGACTTTTTGTGATGCAACAGAATCGTTGCGTATATAATTAAATGGGTATATATATTTGTACCTCTTTTTTAGATGCAACCGACTCGATGTGTCTTGAAATCCCTTTACCAGCTTTATGTGTGGGTCTTGTAGGAGTCTAACATTACCATGTAATAAGGATTGATTAAATATCATAATTGTAGCTGAATTGAAATGTGAATACTAAATATTCATAATCATTTAGAACATATATACCTCGGCATCTGGGAAAATTAGATCTGACGGCCAACCAACAAAGGATCCGACTGCATCTCGCATCAACGTTGTCTCTGAAACAACGTCAGGTAATGGTAGAAGAGCGTCCGTATCTAATACAAGGTCAACCGAAACTTTCATATATCCCACCGGGAGGGGATTATGGTGAAGTAATTCACCCGAAGTATTGTGCACTTTTCCCTTGCCAACTATGCGATAAGTTGGTGACGATAGATACAGCTGACAAGGTGAAATGCCCTAAACCAATAATAAATGTTATTGTTAACGTGTATATGTGTCAAGTAAAAAAGTGCTATTTTAATTTCATAATAACATATATAATTACCTCGGGAAATTTCGGTTGACAATTGATACTATCTCGGTCACTAGTATCTTTTGCCTCGGAAGCGCACCTTTCCTCTCTATACCTTGCATTCTCGTTTTGCAGTTGGAGTACTTGTGCCCTTAACTCCGCCAAGGTCTCCATCACCTCTTTGTTGGTAGGATTTTTTGTTTTTGGTTTTTTATAAAATGACGACGGAGTCACACCAAAACCCTTAACCCTCACACGATCGGAATACTCAGGAACATTTAGTACTCGACTAAGTACGCTCCTGCAATCCTGAACCTCGGTTGAAGGTAAGGTTTGGGATAAAGTCTCCTGTAATATTATTAGAGGAGATTAAAAATGAATTATATGTCTAACAAAATTTTCGATATAATTAAAGAAATAATGTTACATATACTTACACATTCTTCATAAACATTTTGGACCGCTTCAACGACAGCCCCATCCTTCCCAACCCGAGCAGCCTTCCATAATACGTGCTCCGGAAGAGATGTTGCGTCACTTTTCTCCTCGGCTAGCTACACATTGAATTAGATTATAAGATCATCAATTATAACATATTGTGACAATGTATAAGCTCATAGCATTTGAATATACTCACAATTCTTTGTTGTAACCGTGCATATCCCGTACGCCCTTTTTTGTACGGATACGCGGGTTTTGATGCCCTTTTCCGATTTTTGTCGCTTACTTCCTGGATAAAAAAGTTTAAGGCATATTAGAACCAAGTAACTTAACAATTATATAATACCATAATTAATAGACATTACATGGAATTTTTCGTTTCTTCGTTTGGCGACAAAGTTATCCCATTCATCGGCTGAAATAATCTCGGCATACTTCATTGGCCGTTCTGCTTCAACAAATTTTCCTTCCTCATCCTTGAGAAATTTGTTGGACAAAAAGGATCGAAATCCTCGGAGTCTTTTTCCGGTCAATTGAATACAATATTTTTGCCGGCTTTCATCGATGTGAAAGGATCTCTAAAAAACATACACATGGAGTGTGTTATTATAAGTAATATTATAACAATATATGGTCAACAAATAGTCAACAAAAAAAACATATAACAATATATGGTAAGTACCTGTATCTCGGACCATATTTTTTCTTTGTCAACCTTCAATTCCGGACTTCTCCAATTATCACATGTAATCGGAATATGTTGTCGAACAAGGAAACCAATGTAACTTGCCAACATTGAACCGTTAGGCTCAATTAGTTGGTCTTCAGCACTCCAATGTACTTCAAATTTTACACCCTTGTCTCTTGCACGAATGATTGACTTCATAACAGTCAATCCTCGTTTGATTTCTTTTTCAACATTGTTACGTGATCCATTCGCGTCATGGGTATCGTCTTGGTTAGCCATTTTATCTGTAATATAGAAATGATTCAATAAGACCCAAGTAAGACAATGACCATATTCGTGAAGCTACACAAAAAACACATTCATATACCTTCCATTTCTCTCATGTTACAACAATCTAAACTCTTTTTTTTTATCATTATTGAATACAAACTCACACACACCTACTGCATACAAAAGACCAATGCAAACTTATGGTGTTTGGAACATGAATAAACTTGCATCCATAATCATCAAACTTCCAAGCACAAGCTAAAACACACTTCAAATGATATCAGTTTTCAATCAGAAATAAAAAACTAAGTTTGCCCTAAACAACATTAATCAACATAATGCACAAAATGTAAAACTAAGTTTAGAAAATGCCCTAATCAAACACATGAAGAAAGTGAACGGTAACGATGGAGAAGAGAAATACCTTCAAGGTGACGGTAACGATGGAGAAGAAAGTGAACAGTGACGGTGGACGCAGATAACTCAGTGAACGTGAACGCAGCAGCAGAAAAAGGCGACGGCGACGACGACGGTGAGGGAGGGAGAACGAACGGAGGACGAGAGTAATCGCAGTAGAGAGTAATCGCAGTAGAGAGAAAACCCAGTTACGTAAACGAAATAGCTTGTAGAGAGGGAAAATAAAGAGACATGCAGTATATGTTATAATTTTAATGTTTACTAAAGGGGACCTTAGAGGGCGCTTTTGTAAAAAAAGCGCCCTCTAAAGGGGGCCTAAGAGGGCGCTTCTGAAAGCGCTATCTAAGGCTTTCCAAAAGCGCCTTCTAAACTGGAAATGTACATGGACTTAGAGAGCGCTTTTTTAAAAGCGCCCTCTAAGGGTAACCTTAGAGGGCGCTTTCATTAAAGCGCCCTCTATTGGTGTCCATCCATTTCCTCATTATTATTTTTTTGGCTTCACTTTAGAGGGCGCTTTGTTACAAAAGCGCCCTCTAAAGGGGTCCTAAGAGGGCGCTTCTAAAAGCGCTCTCTAAGGCTTTCCATAAGCGCCTTCTAAACTGGAAATGTACATGGACATAGAGAGCGCTTTTTTAAAAGCGCCCTCTAAGGTTACCTTTAGAGGGCGCTTTCAATAAAGCGTCCTCTATTGGTGTCCCTCCATTTCCTCATTATTTTTTCGCTTCACTTTAGAGTGCGCTTTGTTACAAAAGCGCCCTCTAAAGTGCGCTGTCTATTCCAGTAGTATGCTCCTTATTTTTTCTCTTCACTTTAGAGTGCGCTTTTGTAATAAAGCGCCCTCTAAGGGGCGCTGTCTATTCCAGTTTTTGGCGTAGTGTTTAAATAGTTTACTTCGTAAATATCCATGAGCTTAAAAATAGTGAAAAGTTAAAGAAAAAACTCTATATCCTTTTAGAGGATTAGTTAGTCCAAAAATATATATACATGCCACCGAAAAAATATTAAAGAGAAAGCATATGCATTTTTGTATCAATTAATTTATTAGTCATTTAAATAAAAGGCATTGTTAAACTAAAATATGGGTTTAGGTTGAAAACATGTCTTACCCCTTATTCTCTTTCCCTTGGGTTTTATCAATATTTTTCCTTTCATTCGGGAATAAATAATGTTCGGTGGCGACCATGTTGTATCTTCGAACTTGTGATGTGCTCAAGTATTTTTTCGCGGCACGACAATAGAAAATAATGATAAAACTCTAAAGCGAAAGGGTAAGACAGTCATCACAATCGAATATGTCTTTAGGAGTCGGTTAAGTGAGGGGAAGGTCTTAGGCACCCATCACCTTCGTTGTACTCAACGTGAACATCCTATAGTTCTAAGGGTTATTGTTTATTTGTCTAAGGGGGATGTTTGCATGTTAAATTACTACTTGCCTTTTATTTACTTGATATTTATACAAAAAATTAAAGTGGGAAAATGCTAGTTTTATGTTAGGGGATTCGTCTTGGTTTCACAACATTGTGCCTACGTATTTCTTATCGAGTGATGAGAAAAATGAGAGTCATCGTAGTTTGTATTTTTTTAGTTGATTGATTTAGTTTATGCAAAGATTTTCGAAAGGGTGCACAAGGCCACAAAAATTAGTTTGATGAGTGGAGTGAATTTTAGTTTCTGAAAAGCTCTTGTCTTTTTTTATTTGTAAGTTAAATTTAGTTGTGAAAACATATTGATTTATGTACAAGAAACAATTTTATTTTTGTCAATAACCAACTTTAAATAGTTTAAATAAAATGAGGAAAAAGTAAAAGTCAATAAAACAAAATTAAATGGAACCCAATATTAGTTATGATGAGAAATGATATTTTTTATATTTTTATTTTGAGTTAATGGTTAAAAACAACTAGTCCTAAATTAATTTCATAAAATGAAGAAAAAAACATAATAAAACTAGATTAGTTAACTAAAACTAATTAATTATAATTAATTACCATGAAATTTTATTTTTGTGTATTTTTTAGAAATAGTTAAATAAAATAGTGAAGTGAAATAATAAAACCATGAATGGCTGATACTAAAATATTGATTCATTTTATATTGATTTTAAATAGCTTACTTCTGAAATGTAAATGAACTTAAGAGTCATGAAAAGTTAAAGAAAAAACTCTATGTCCTTTTAGAGGATTGGTTAGTCCAAAAACATATATACATGCCACGGAAAAAATATTAAAGATAAAGCATATGCATTTTTGTATCAATTAATTAATTAATATTTTAAATAAAAGGCATTGTTAAACTAAAAAAGGGGTTTATATTGAAAATATGTCTTACCCGTTATTCTTCTTCCCTTGGGTTTTATCAATATTTTCCCTTTCATTGGGGAATAAATAAAGTTCAGTGGCGATCTTGTTGTATCTTCGAACGTGTGATGTGCTCAGGTATTTTTTCGCGGCACGGCAATATAAAATATTGATAAAACCTAAAGAAAAAGGATAAGACAGTCATCACAACCGAATATGTGTTCATGAGTCAGTTAAGTGAGCGGAAGATCTTAGGCACCCCTTACCTTCGTTCTACTCAATGTGAACCTCCTATAGTTCTAAGGGTGATTGTTTATTTGTCTAAGGGGATGTTTGCATATTAAATTTCTACTTGTCTTTTATTTACTTGATATTTACACACAAAAATTAAAAAGGGAAAGTGCTAAATTTATATTAGGGGGCTCGCCTTGGTTTTGCAACCTTGTGCCTACGTATTTCTTATCGAGTGATGAGAAAAGTCAGAGTCATCGTAGTTCATAGTTTTTTGGTTGGTTGATTTAGTTTCTGAAAATATTTTTGAAAGTGTGCACAAGGCCACAAAAATTAGTTTGATGAGTGGAGTGAATTATAATTTGTGAAAAGCTCATGTCTTTTTGTTTTATTTTTGTTAATTAAATTTGGTTGTGAAAACAGATTGTTTTATGTACAAGGAACAATTTTATTTTTGCCAATGACCAACTTTATATAGTTTAAATAAAATGAGTAAAAAGTAAAAGTCAATAAAACTAAATTAAATGGAACCCAAAGTTAGTTATAATGACAAATGATATTTTTTGTATTTTTATTTTGAGTTAATCATTAAAAAGAAACTAGTCCTAAATTAATTTTATAAAATGAAAAAACCATAATAAAACTAGATTAATTAACTAAAATTAATTAATTATAAATTAATTACCGTGAAATTTTATTTTTGTGTATTTTCTAGAAATAATTAATTAAAATAGTGAAGTGAAATATATGAAAAAACATGAATGGCCGATACTAAGATATTAATTCATTTTATATTGATTATAAATAGCTTACTTTTGAAAAGTCCATGAACTTAAGAATAGTGAAAAGTTAAAGAAAAAACTATGTCATTTTAGAGGATTGGTTAGTCCAAAAACATATATACATTCCACGGAAAAAATATTAAAGATAAAGCTTATGCATTTTTGTATCAATTAATTAATTAATCATTTAAATAAAAGGCATTGTTAAACTATAAAAGGGGTTTAGATTGAAAATATGTCTTACCCCTTATTCTTTTTCCCTTGGGTTTTATCAATATTTTCCCTTTCATTCGGAAATAAATAAAGTTCAGTGGTGATCCTGTTGTAGCTTCGAACGTGTGATGTGCTCAGGTATTTTTTTCGCGGCACGACAATATAAAATAATGATAACACCCTAAAGCCAAAGGATAAGACAGTCATCACAACTGAATATGTGTTCATGAGTCGGTTAAGTGAGCGGGAGATATTAGGCACCCCTCACATTCGTTGTACTCAACGTGAACCTCCTATTGTTCTAAGGGTGATTATTTATTTGTCTAAAGGGATGTTTGCATATTAAATTTCTACTTGCCTTTTATTTACTTGATATTTACACACAAAAATTAAAAAGGGAAAGTGCTAAATATATGTTAGGGGACTCGCCTTGGTTTTGCAACCTTGTGCCTACGTATTTCTTATCGAGTGATGAGAAGTCTGATTCATCGTAGTTCATAATTTTTTGGTTGGTTGATTTAGTTTATGAAAAGATTTTGGAAAGGGTGCACAAGGCCACAAAAATTAGTTTGATGAGTGGAGTGAATTTTAGTTTGTGAAAAGCTCTTGTCTTTTTGTTTTTTTTGTAAGTTAAATTATGTTTGAAATCAGATTGTTTTATGTACAAGGAACAATTTTATTTTTGTCAATGACCAACTTTCAATATTTTAAGAAAAACGAGGAAAAAGTAAAAGTCAATAAAACTAAATTAAATGGAGCCCAAAATTAGTTATGATGACAAATGATATTTTTTATATTTTTATTATGAGTTAATGATTAAAAAGAACTAGTCCTAAATTAATTTCATAAAATGAAAAAACCATAATAAAACTAGATTAATTAACTAAAACTAATTAATTATAATTAATTACCCTGAAATTTCATTTTTGTGTATTTCCTAGAAATAACTAATTAAAATAGTGAACTGAAATATATGAAAAAACATGAATGGCTGATATTAAAATATAAATTCATTTTATATTGATTTTAAATAGCTTACTTCATAAAAATCTATGAACTTAAGAATAGTGAAAAGTTAAAGAAAAAACTCTATATCATTTTAGAGGATTGGTTAGTCCAAAAACATATATACATGCCACCGAAAAAATATTAAAGAGAAAGCATATACATTTTTGTATCAATTAATTAATTAGTTATTTAAATAAAAGGCATTGTTAAACTAAAAAATGGGTTTAGGTTGAAAAAGTGTCTTACCCCTTATTCTCTTTCCCTTGGGTTTTATCAATATTTTTCCTTTCACCGGAGAATAGATAAAGTTCGGGGGCGGCCATGTTGTATCTTCGAACTTGTGATGTGCTCAAGTATTTTTTTCTTGGCACGGCAATAGAAAATAATGATAAAACTCTAAAGCGAAAGGATAAGACGGTTATCACAATCGAACATGGATTTAGGAGTCGGTTAAGTGAGGGAAAGGTCTTAGGCACCCCTCACCTTCGTTGTACTCAACGTGAACATCCTATAGTTCTAAGGGTTATTGTTTATTTGTCTAAGGGGATGTTTGCATGTTAAATTACTACTTGCCTTTTATTTACTTGATATTTATACAAAAAATTAAAGAGGGAAAATGCTAGTTTTATGTTAGGGGATTCGTCTTAGTTTCAAAATCTTATGCCTACGTATTTCTTATCGAGTGATGAGAAAAATGAGAGTCATCGTAGCTCGTAGCTCTTTGGTTAGTTGATTTGGTTTATGAAAAGATTTTTGAAACGATGCACAAGACCATAAAAATTAGTTTGATGAGTGGAGTCAATTTTAGTTTATGAAACGCTCTTATCTTTTTGTTTTTGTTTTTGTTAATTAAATTTGGTTGTGAAAATAAATTGTTTTATGTACAAGGAACAATTTTATTTTTGTCAATGACCAACTTTAAATAGTTTAAATAAAATGAGGAACAAGTAAAAGTCAATAAAACTAAATTAAATGGAACCCAAAATTAGTTATGATGAGAAATGATATTTTTTATATTTTTATTTTGAGTTAATGGTTGATACTAAAATATTAATTCATTTTATATTGATTTTAAATAGCTTACTTCTGAAATGTCCATGAACTTAAGAATAGTGAAAAGTTAAAGAAAAAACTCTGTCCTTTTAGAGGATTGATTAGTCCAAAAACATATATACATGCCAGCGAAAAAATATTAAAGAGAAAGTATATGCATTTTTGTATCAAAATTAATTGAACATTTAAATAAAAGGCGTTAAACTAAAAAAGGGGTTTAGGTTGAAAATACGTCTTACCCCTTATTCTCTTTTTATTTGATTTTATCAATATTTTTCCTTTCATTCGGGAAGAGATAAAGTTTGATGGTGCACTACGCCAAATAAGGGAATATAGGGCGCTTATTTTGGCCTATAACAGCGCTTTTAAGCGCCCTCTAATCTGGCGCTGGCATAGGTAAAGACAGCGCTTTGTTTTCCTGGAGAAAGCGCCCTCTAAAGTTGTCAATGTAAAGTGTTTAGAGGGCGCTTTCAGGAAAAAGCGCCCTCTAAAGTTGTCAATGTAAAGTGTTTAGAGGGCGCTTTCAGGAAAAAGCGCCCTCTAAAGTTGACAATGTAAAGTGTTTAGAGGGCGCTTTCAGGAAAAAGCGCCCTCTAAAGTTGTCAATGTAAAGTGTTTAGAGGGCGCTTTCTGGACAAAGCGCCCTCTAAAGTGTTAGTTAATTTAAAAAAAATTGTTTAAAAAACAGTGGATATTTAATTGGTAACCTGTTCGCATGCTGCAAAAGTGTAAAATTCATATTGATTTCATCCTTTAATCCAATGTTATACACCATTAATCCATTGATATATACAACATGAATCCATTTATATACAACATTAATCCTCCATATATACAACATTAATATATGATTCTTTGATCAACAATATACAACAACATATTCATGATTTAGTAAAATTACAACAACAATATACAACATATATACAACAACAGCATACAACAACAACATTCCATACATATATGTACAACAATATACAACCTAGCTATATGATGCTTTGATCAACAATGAATTGACACAATTCATCCTTGATTTCATCCAAATTTGCTCTTGAGTAAGTTTTGTATTCCTCAAAGTACTACAATTAAGAGAATAAAATATATTCATGATTTAGTAACAAATTAGATGAAATATCCGATAATATTAAAATAAACCCTAAGTTATTATTCCATACCATTTTTGGGATGTCTATACGATTCAACGCAATGATGTCTCTCATAAATCTCATTACAAAAAATCCGCAATCGACCGAATTATTTTGCTGAGGACACTACACAGAAAAGCAAACAATATATATATAGTTAATTTCTTACAAACACTATTATAAGCAAAAAAACAAACACTATTATAAGCAAAAATAAGATACTTAATATATACCTGAACTCTGATCCAGGTAATGTCCTTCCTATTGCGGTATTTCTTTTTCAATCTAAATTTTAATATTGCCCTAACAAAATAAAAACGTATATTGAGATCAATCTGACAGACATAATTAAATATACAAATACACACGAATATTTAGGGGAATTTCACTTACGCGTCAACCGTCTTCTTCATACTCGGATATTTACTCCAATCACCCGATAAAGAATCGAGATAATACACTATTAGTCTCGAAAGATCCATAGCAACCAACACCCAGTGACCACTGTAAAATAAAACAAAAATTTAGATAATTGAAAATTTTCTACGTAAAAGATATACATAGATTAGAATGAAATTATTAGAAAGAAAATCTAACCCGTTGCCAGAATTAAACGGTAAAAAATACAAACTGGGTGTAGTATTATCGCCGGCCGCCATGAATCTATCGACTAGATCATTCTTTACGGATGTTGGATTATTCGTTATTAACGTTGCATTGATACGGGAAGCAGCAATAAAATTGAAACGGTTACACAATTCAGTTCCCCGCATCAATGTTACATACATATACCTTAAATAGAAACATAATAAACATTAGACTACTCATTGAAATGTGTAAATAAATTGTTCAACTAAGTAAATTATAGATTGATCGGAGTACCATATGTATGTATGAATGACAGCGATGCCCAATTCGGTGTGTTCAAAAAGTTGTTGGAAGTCCTCCTTTCCAATTATTTCGAAATGAGCAGCTCCGAAAACACCTTCATCAAAATCTATAGTACGAATGGCCCCATGCATAATATCGGACTCCTCCACCATTTTCTCAAGACGCATCATAATTTGAGATTTTGTCCCGGACGTCGTTGGAATATCCTTAGCAGCGCTTTTCAACTCGCGAGCGGGAACCTAAAAATTCATATAAAATAAATCATGACTTTTTGTGATGCAACAGAATCGTTGCGTATATAATTCAATGGGTATATATATTTGTACCTCTTTTTGAGATGCAACCGACTCGATGCGTCTTGAAATCCCTTTACCAACTTTATGTGTGGGTCTTGTAGGAGTCTAACATTACCATATAATTGATTAAATATCATAATTGTAGTTGAATTGAAATGTGAATACTAAATATTCATAATCATTTAGAACATATATACCTCGGCATCAGGGAAAATTAGATCTGACGGCCAACCAACAAAGGATCAGATTGCATCTCGCATCAACGTTGTCTCTGAAACAACGTCAGGTAATGGTAGACGGGCGTCCGTATCTAATACGAGGTCAACCGAAACTTTCATAAATCACATCGGGAGGGGATTATGGTGAAGTAATTCACCCGAAGTGTTGTGCACTTTTCCCTTGCCAACCATGCGATAAGTTGGTGACGATAGATACAGCTGACAAGGTGAAATGCCCTAAACCAATAATAAATGTTATTGTTAACGTGTATATGTGTCAAGTAAAAAAATGCTATTTTAATTTCATAATAACATATATAATTACCTCGGGAAATTTCGGTTGATGATTGATACTAGCTCGGTCACTAGTATCTTTTGCCTTGGAGGCGCACCTTTCCTCTCTATACCTTGCATTCTCGTTTTGCAGTTGGAGTACTTGTGCCCTTAACTCCGCCAAGGTCTCCATCACCTCTTTGTTGGTAGGATTTTTTGTTTTTGTTTTTTTTATAAAATGACGACGGAGTCACACCAAAACCCTTACCCCTCACACGACCGGAATACTCAGGAACATTTAGTACTCGACTAAGTACGCTCCTGCAATCCTGGACCTCGGTTGAAGGTACGGTTTGGGATAAAGTCTCCTGAAATATTATTAGAGGAGATTAAAAATGAATTATATGTCTAACAAAATTTTCGATATAATTAAAGAAATAATGTTACATATACTTACACATTCGTCATAAACATTTTGGACCGCTTCAACGACAACCCCATCCTTCCCAACCCGAGCAACCTTCCATAATACGTGATCCGGAAGAGATGTTGCGTCACTTTTCTCCTCGGCTAGCTACACATTGAATTAGATTATAAGATCATCAATTATAACATATTGTGACAATGTATAAGCTCATAGTATTTGAATATACTCACAATTCTTTGTTGTAGCCGTGCATAACCCATACGCCCTTTTTTGTACGGATACGCGGGTTTTGATGCCCTTTTCCTATTTATGTCGCTTACTTCCTGGATAAAAAAGTTTAAGGCATATTAGAACTTAGTAACTTAACAATTGTATAATAGCATAATTAATAGACATTACATGGAATTTTTCGTTTCTTCGTTTGGCGACAAAGTTATTCCATTCATCGGCTGAAATAATCTCGGCATACTTCATTGGCCGTTCTGCTTCAACAAATTTTCCTTCCTCATCCTTGAGAAATTTGTTGCACAAAAAGGATCGAAATCCTCGGAGTCTTTTTCCGGCCAATTGAATACAATATTTTTGCCGGCTTTCATCGATGTGAAAGGATCTCTAAAAAACATACAAATGGAGTGTGTTATTATAAAGTAATATTATAACAATATATGGTTAACAAATAGTCAACAAAAAAACATATAACAATATATGGTAAGTACCTTTATCTCCGACCATATTTTTTCCTTGCCAACCTTCAAGTCCGGACTTCTCCAATTATCACATGTAATCGGAATATGTTGGCGAACAAGGAAACCAATGTAACTTGCCAACATTGAACCGTTAGGCTCAATTAGTTGGTCTTCAGCACTCCAATGTACTTCAAATTTTACACCCTTGTCTCTTGCACGAATGATTGACTTCATAACAGTCAATCCTCGTTTGATTTCTTTTTCAACATTATTACGTGATTCATTCGCGGCATTGGTATCGTCTTGGTTAGCCATTTTATCTGTAATATAGAAATGATTCAATAAGACCCAAGTAAGACAATGATTCAATACGTGAACACATTCATATACCTTCCATTTCTCTCATGTTACAACAATCTAAACTCTTTTTTTTTTATCATTATTGAATACAAACTCACACACACCTACTGCATGCAAAAGACCAATGCAAACTTATGGTGTTTGGAACATGAACAAACTTGTATCCATAATCATCAAACTTCCAAAAACAAGCTCAAACACACTTCAAATATATCAGCTTTCAATCAGAAATAAAAAACTCAGTTTGCCCTAAACAACATTAATCAACATAATGCACAAAATGAAAAACTAAGTTTAGAAAATGCCATAATCAAACACATGAAGAAAGTGAACGGTAACGATGGAGAAGAGAAATACCTTAAAGGTGACGGTAACGATGGAGAAGAAAGTGAACAGTGACGGTGGAAGAGGATAACGCAGTGAACGTGAACGATGAGGGAGGGAGAACGAACGGCGACGATGACGGTGAGGGAGGGAGAACGAACGATGAACGGTGAGGGAGTAATCGCAGTAGAGAGTAATCGCAATTGAGAGAAAACGAAATAGCTTATAGAGAGGGAAAATAAAGAGACATGCAGTATATGTTATATTTTTAATGTTTACTAAAGGGGACCTTAGAGGGCGCTTTTTTAAAAAAAGCGCCCTCTAAAGGGGGCCTAAGAGGGCGCTTCTGAAAGCGCTCTCTAAGGCTTTCCAAAAGCGCCTTCTAAACTGGAAATGTACATGGACTTAGAGAGCGCTTTTTCAAAAGCGCCCTCTAAGGGTAACCTTAGAGGGCGCTTTCACAAAAGCGCCCTCTATTGTTGTCCCTCCATTTTTTTTTGGCTTCACTTTAGAGGGCGCTTGGTTACAAAAGCGCCCTCTAAAGGGGGTCTTAGAGAGCGCTTTAAGCGCTCTCTAAGGCTTTCCAAAAGCGCCTTATAAACTGGAAATGTACATGGACATAGAGAGCGCTTTTTTAGAAGCGCCCTCTAAGGTTACCCTTAGAGGGCGCTTTCAATAAAGCGTCCTCTATTGGTGTCCCTTCATTTCCTCATTATTTTTTCGCTTCACTTTAGAGGGCGCTTTTTAACAAAAGCGTCCTCTAAAGTGCGCTGTCTATTCAAGTTGTTCGCTACTTATTTTTTCTCTTCACTTTAGAGTGCGCTTTTGTAATAAAGCGCCCTTTATAAAGGGGACATTAGAGGGCGCTTGTGGAAAAAAAGCGCCCTCTAAAGGGGGCCTAAGAGGGCGTTTACGAAAGCGCTCTCTGAGGCTTTCCAGAAGCGCTTTATAAGCTGGAAATGCACGTGGACTTATAACAGCGCTTTATTAAAAGCGCCCTCTAAGGGTAACCTTAGAGGGCGCTTTCTAAAAAGCGCCATGTATTGTTGTCCCTCTATCTCCTCCTAATTTTTTCGCTTCACCTTAGAGGGCGCTTTGTTACAAAAGCGCTCTCTAAAGTGCGCTGTCTATTGCTCCTTATTTTTCGCTTCACTTTAAAGAGCGCTTTTGTAGTAAAGCGCCCTCTAAGGTGCGCTGTCTATTCCAGTTTTTGGCGTAGTGGTGACTGTGTTGTATCTTCGAACTTGTGATGTGCTCAGGTATTTTTTCACGACACGATAATAGAAAATAATGATAAAGCCCTAAAGCGAAAGGATAAGACGGTCGTCACAATCGAATATGGGTTCAGGAGTCGGTTAAGCGAGGAGAAGGTCTTAGGCACCCCTCAAATTCGTTGAACTCAACGTGAACCTTCTATAGTTTTAAGGATGATTGTTTATTTGTCTAAGAGGATGTTTGCATATTAAATTACTACTTGTCTTTTATTTACTTGATATTTATACAAAAAATTAAAGAGGGAAAATGCTAGTTTTATGTTAGGGGACTCGTCTTGGTTTTGCAAACTTGTGCCTACGTATTTCTTATCGGGTGATGAGAAAAATGAGAGTCATCGTAGTTCGTAGCTTTTTGGTTGGTTGGTTTGGTTTATGAAAAGATTTTCGAAAGGGTGCACAAGGCCACAAAAATTAGTTTGATGAGTGGAGTGAATTTTAGGTTGGGAAAAGCTCTTGTCTTTTTTTTGTCAATTAAATTTGGTTATGAAAACAGATTATTTTATACACAAGGAACAATTTATTTTTGCCAATGACCAACTTTAAATAGTTTAAATAAAATGAGGAAAAATTAAACGTCAACAAAACTAAATTAAATGGAACCCAAAATTAGTTATGATGACAAATGATATTTTTTGTATTTTTATTTTGAGTTAATGATTAAAAATAAATTAGTCCTAAATTAATTTCATAAAATGAAAAAAACATAATAAAACTAGATTAATTAACTATAACTAATTGATTATAATTAATTACCGTGAAATTTGATTTTTGTGTATTTTCTAAAAATAATTAATTAAATTAGTAAAGTGAAATATATGAAAAACCATGAATGACCGATACTAAAATAGTAATTCATTTTATATTGATCTTAAATAGCTTACTGTCGTACGGTGAACTGACTTTTATTGGATTTGTAATCGCAATGTCGCGGTTAGCAAGAGTCGCCACCGACTTTTCTTTTATCCCATAAGGAAAGGTGGAAAAGAACAGGAAAGACCTTAATTTTAAATTCTTAGGTTCGGGAGGTACTTTATACAAAGGGAAGGTATTAGCACCCTTTGTATCCATGGTTCTCCATGGGCTCTTAATTGCTCAATCATTTATGTTTTCTTTGTTTGAAAAAGGTGGTTGAGAAATGTATGAAAAATGTTTGAAAAGGAGAATTTAACTCTGTAATGATTCTTGCATGAATGTATACAAAGTGGTTATCTCATTTAGTTTTTTGAAAGTAGCTTAGAAAAATATAACTTGGCAATGATCCTAGTACGGATGTATGCTAAGTGGTGATTTTCCAAAAGAAGACGTTTGAAAGGTGTGGGGTGTGAAAAGCATTTTTTGTTATGAATGAGCAATTAAGGTTATACCTGTCCGAGGTCTTTCCGGGCATTTCCTATCCTTATGAGGGTAAAACTGTCCTTACTATTGAGAAGTAAGTAGTTTTATCCTGGGGATGTAGGAGGGTCATCGTAGGGTCATCGGTTGGTCATTGAAGGCAACAGTTGTGAGGATACCTTAGCATTCGAAGGGACTATCATCATTTAACCGTAGGCTACACCGAAGGGTCATTGAGGGACAAAATCGTATTTTCGAAGGCAACATCCGAGGGACTATGATGATTTTACCGAAGGGTCTTTGCTAAGGATATCCCCATATTCGCGGGACATGACCGTATTACGTAACCGTGGGGTAATAAAGAGAGGTCCGATATCATTTATTTAAAGTCCATGTTTTAAGTTCATTAGGTAATTATGGTGATACCGCATTGAATCGATACATTAAAATCAACACATTAAAGATCAATACATTAAAATTGGTTAGGCAACCAATATGAATTTTCACATTAAAGTGACATAATTTAGAGTCCATCTCCATGAAAGTCTTCCCATGCATAAAGCGGTGTACCTAGCCGGTTATTTCTTCGGAAGTATGCTAGCCTTTACACCATTAACACACAGATTATAGCATTGAGATAAACACAATTGGAAATTGCATCACAAAATGAATATAACAGCCAGGAATTTAAGCAAAATGATGCAGAGTCATGATTAGGTAAGTATAAAACGGGCAACAAAGGGACAAAGCAGCCCCTGTCCTGTTCGCTTCTGCTTCGCCTAGCGAAGGCTCAGCGAAGGCTCGCTGCGGGCTCGCCTAGCGATGAGCTAGCGAGCGGCCACGGGTTTGAAATTATGACCTCAATCAGCAGCATGGCCTATGGCCTCTAACACATAATTATATGGTTCAGTTTCACAATGTTCAAGCACATTTAAATTCTCATGCAAAGCTTCAAAATGTTTATGAATTCAATTATGATATCCTCCCCTAATTAAGAACATGAAGTGGTACCATATGCCAAAAGAGAGTACAAAACGATGTCACATGCAAATTAAGACACTAATGCGGTATCACATGCAAAATAAGAATGCCAAGTGATAATCATGTGTCAATTAATATCCTAAAGTGATATCATATGCCAATTAAGAACTAAAACGATAATAGTGAGGCAAACCTGTTTGCAAATCGAGTTGCAACCTTGAATTGGCGAGCCGGATTGAGTTGGGCGGCGGTAGCTTCGGCACGGGTAAGCGGCCTTCAGGGTTTCCGCCTTCTGAACTCTTTGGATCAGCAGGGTTTCTGTGTTTCTCCCTCTGGATGCGTGTTTCCGTCCGTCTTCGTCCGTCTCTGTGTGTCCTTGTTCGTGGCAGAAGAGCATGTATTTATAGTAGTGGCAATGGTGACCTAATGGGCTTAAAATGAGGTCCAAATTTTCAAATTCTCGCAAGCTTCGCTAGGCGAAGGAATTGCTCGCCTAGCGAGCAAACTAGGTTTGGGCTTTTTCTGGACCTGATGCTTCGCTGGGCGAGTGGCATGCTGAGATATTCGCTAGGCGAAGGAATTGCTCGCCTAGCGAGCAAGCTATTTTGGGCCACTTTGGATTAGGCCTGCTGTGAGCTGGGCTTTTGTCCATTTGATATCAGTGCCTTGCAGAACAAGTCAGAGGGTCTTGGAAAATGCTTTGTAATTTCAATGGGCAAATTTTGGGGTATGACAGCTGCCCCTGTTCAATATTCTTGCACCGAGAGAGTAGAATGACATGTGCCGTTCGTGGTCTGGAGGTGAAAGATTATTGAACACTATAATGCCCCGAAAATTTGCGCTTGTCCATCAGTCTTGACAGAGATGGGCTTAGAGATGCCATCCAAGAAACTTGCTGAGGAAATTTCCAGATTGTGTCGTATGTTAGACGATATCTAGAGACATGGGTGTCACACCGGGTCATACATCAGACCGTATAGTGAACCCTCCATTATGCTGTTGACTTCGCTGGGGAGTTAGAGTATGCTATACTGCTGGGGATAAGGGATCAGAACGGATCATACGTTAGATCGTGTCTGAATACCAGAGTGAGCTGTTCATTAGGAGGATGACTTTGCTGGGGATGAAAGATCAGAATGGATCGTACGCTAGATCGTATCTGAGTTGCAGAATGTGCCGTCTGCTAGGCGGAATCTGCCGAAGAGGGAATAGTCGTATACCAGCCCACCATTCAGGAATGTACCTGTCCGAAGGTAGCATCTGAGTAAGGGAGTAGCCATATACTAAACTATCATTCAGGAATGTACTTGTCCGAAGGTAGCACCTGAGAAAGGGAGTAGCCATATACTAGACTACCATTCAGGAATGCACCTGTCCGAAGGTAGCACCTGAGCAAGGGAGTAGTCGTATACTAGACTACCATTCAGGAATGTACCTGTCCGAAGGTAGCACCTGAGCAAGGGAGTAGCCGTATACTAGACTACCATTCAGGAATGTACCTGTCCGAAGGTAGCACCTGAGAAAGAGAGTAGCCGTATACCAGACTACCATTCAGGAATGTACCTGTCCGAAGGTAGCACCTGAGAAAGGGAGTAGTCGTATACTAGACTACCATTCAGGAATGTACCTGTCCGAAGGTAGCACCTGAGAAAGGGAGTAGCCGTGTACTAGACTACCATTCAGGAATGTACCTGTCCGAAGGTAGCACCTGAGAAAGAGAGTAGCCGTATACCAGACTACCATTCAGGAATGTACCTGTCCGAAGGTAGCACCTGAGAAAATGATGGTTTAACTTGGTCGTCCATTAAACCATACTTGAGTCGTTGAAGATCAGAAGGGATCGTACGCTAGATCGTATCTGAGCTGGAGGTCCAAATGGGTCGTACGTTAGACCGTATTGGAGTTGCTGAGAGTCAGAATGGATCGTACGTTAGACCGTATCTGAGTTGAAAGAGTCATATGTTGGGCTGAATCAGAATGAACCGTACGTTAGGCTGTATCTGATAATATTTGCAGAGAATATCTGGGGTGGGCTTAGAGATGCCACCATTGGGAGAATGCCAGAATGAATGTTGACATGGAGTATATTTGAAAGGTGTAGTTGAATCCTGAATGTAACTGATACAGATGTCTGTCCGAATGGACCTTTATTTTGACTGTATCAAGAGGATAATTAACCTGAAAAATAACGTTAGCCTCATGCAATGTCATGATGCATGAGATGTTTTATGCTTGCGAACCTGGTATGCATGTATATGCATGTATATGAAATGATGTAAAGTGTATGATGCGGAATGAAGTAAATGTGAGCGCTGTATGCAGGTATGAAATATGAAATGATATAATGAATGCATTAGGCGTCTGAAACATTCTTCCAGGGGACACTACTGGGGGAATAGATCTCAGTCTGCTGGTCGGAGACATTGGTATTGATGGCCCTTCCTTAGCTGGGGATTTGGGTTCTGTCCAACGGGGCCTGGCTGGGGATAGAAGGGATGACCTTTCGGTAAGGCGATGCCGACCTCTTCTGGGGAATAATTGGCGTTGCCGGGGAATCGAATTAGTAACAGCCTCCTTGGAAAGCGTGGTTAGACCTTCTCCTCGATCCTGAAGTCGTGTAGTAATTGCTATTGCTATTTTAGGCACGCATTTTTGTAAACATGGGTCATATTCAAGTGCATAAGTCAATTCAAGTTAAATCAATGGACGTTTACGCAAACAAAACAGAAAAGGTAAAAACAAAAGCATCTTTTTGGCAATGAAATTGTATTGATTTTGAAAGAGGGCCTATAAACAGGCAATTTGTGTACAAGGAGACAGAAATCCTAGTAAGAGGAAGTTGTCAAGACAACAAAAAGAAAGCTATGCAGAATAAGTCCTATTGATTTTGATTCCACTACTGTCATTATGTCTTCAAGCATCTCATCTCCTGCTGTCGGATAGAAGTGATTGGCTTGTTCAGTCCCTGGAACTTGGTTGAAGCTGACAGAGAACGGGACATAGTCATACGCTTTAATCCCTAATTTTGCCTGGACCGCCTTTTCAGGTTTTCAGTCCACCGGGATACCCCTTTTTGCCCAAGCCGCCTTCTCAGGTTTTCGACTTGCCGGGTATACGTCTTTATATATTTATCCCTAATTTTTGCCCGAACCCTTTTGGTTCGCCGGGATGCCCTTACTTTTGCCTAGGTACGTCGACCTAGCGGGTCTCTTTTATGCGTAGTATTTTTTAACTATGTCCGCGTTCACAGGATGCGGGAAGTCTTCGCCATCCATTGTAGCAAGTATCATGGCTCCACCAGAGAATACTTTCTTAACCACAAATGGCCCTTCGTATGTGGGAGTCCACTTGCCTCTGGGGTCACCTTGTGGTAGAATGATACGTTTGATCACCAAGTCGCCTACTTGATACACCTGTCTCTTGACTCTTTTGTTAAATGCCCGGGTCATGCGCTTCTGATATATCTGCCCGTGACAAACAGCCGCAAGTCTCTTCTCGTCAATCAAGTTTATTTGATCAAGTCGAGTCTGAATCCATTCATCTTCGTCTAAGCCCGCCTCTTTCATGATTCTTAGAGAAGGAATCTGGACTTCCACTGGTAAAACAGCTTCCGCTCCGTAGACTAAAGAGAAAGGAGTTGCCCCTGTCGAGGTGCGTACTGAAGTGCGATAACCATGGAGAGCAAATGGTAACATCTCATGCCAGTCTTTGTACGTTACTGTCATCTTTTGTATGATCTTCTTGATGTTCTTATTAGCAGCCTCCACGGCGCCATTCATCTTTGGCCGGTACGGAGAAGAATTATGATGCTTAATTTTGAACTGCGTGCAGAGTTCAGTAATCATCTCGTTGTTCAAATTAGTACCATTGTCAGTGATAATTCTTTCAGGGATGCCATATCGACAAATAAGACTATTCTTGATAAACCGTGCCACCACATTCTTGGTGACAGAAGCGAATGAGGCTGCCTCTACCCACTTTGTGAAGTAATCAATAGCGACGAGAATGAAGCGATGTCCATTGGAAGCCGTAGGTTTAATCTCTCCGATCATATCGATGCCCCACATTGCAAAGGGCCAAGGAGCTGTCAACACGTTCAATGGAGCAGGAGGCACATGTACTTTGTCCGCATAAATCTGACACTTGTGGCAGGTTCTGGAGTGATGGTGGCAATCAGCTTCCATGGTAGACCAATAATACCCTGATCTCAGAATCTTCTTGGCCATGGTATGTCCATTAGGATGAGTCCCAAAAATACCGTCATGCATGTCTTCCATAATCCTTTCCGCTTCCTTTTGATCCACACAGCGAAGCAGAGTCGAGTCATGATTACGTTTGTATAACACTCCATTACTCAGCAAGAATTTAGCGGAGAACTTCCTCAGGAATTTTCTGTCCTTGATGGATGCCCCTTCAGGGTATTCCTGAGCTTCTAAATATCTTCTTACGTCGTGGAACCAAGGTTTTTCCTGTACCTCCTCTGTGTTAAGTCCGTAACAGTATGCTGGTTCATCTAACCGTCCAATGGTAATCATGGGAGCTTCGCTGCCCCATCTGACTCTGAACATAGATGACATGGTAGCTAATGCGTCTGCCAGCTGGTTCTCCTCTCGTGGAATATGTTCAAATGCTATTTCTTCAAAGTATGGGATTAATGTCATCACCTGCTCTCGATAAGGGATGAGATTTGGGTGTTTAGTATCCCATTCCCCTTTGATCTGACTGATTACCAAGGCCGAATCTCCGTACACACTCAAAAACTTGATTCGCCAATCTATAGCAGCTTTGAGTCCAAAAATACATGCTTCATACTCAGCCATATTATTGGTACAATGAAAACATAGTCTAGCAGTGAGAGGCGTATGGTAACCTCCAGGAGAAATGAGTATAACCCCAACACCATGGCCCAATGCATTAGAAGATCCATCAAAGACCATAGTCCATCGGGATCCCCATTCGGGTCCTTCATCTGGTTTAGGTTTTTCATCATCAGCAACAAACATGACATCCTCATCTGGGAACTCAAAATTCATAGATTGGTAATCATCCACCGCTTGATGAGCCAAATGATCAGCCAGCACGCTTCCTTTGATTGCTTTCTGGGTAGTGTACTGGATATCGTACTCTGTTAAGATCATCTGCCATCTCGCTATTCTTCCAGAGAGGGCAGGCTTCTCGAACATGTATTTGATGGGATCCATCCTAGAAATCAACAAAGTGGTATGATTCAACATATACTGTCTTAGTCGGCGAGCAGCCCAGGCCAAAGCACAGCAAGTTCTCTCGAGCAGTGAGTATCTTGTTTCACAGTCGGTAAACTTTTTGCTCAGGTAGTATATGGCATGCTCTTTTCGACCAGACTCGTCATGTTGCCCCAATACGCACCCCATTGAATTTTCTAACACGGTCAAATACATGATTAGAGGTCTTCCTTCAACTGGTGGTATCAAAATCGGAGGTTCCTGGAGGTAGTTCTTGACTTTGTCAAAAGCTCTTTGGCATTCGTCATTCCATATCATTTCTTGATTTTTCCTCAGCAATTTGAAGATGGGTTTGCAGGTAGCGGTCAAGTGGGAGATAAATCGAGCAATGTAGTTCAAGCGTCCCAAGAAACCTCTGACTTCTTTCTCCGTACGGGGAACTGGCATTTCTTGAATAGCTCTCACTTTAGCCGGGTCAACCTCAATTCCTTTACCACTGACAATAAAGCCTAAGAGTTTACCGGATCTTACTCCAAAAGTGCATTTGTTCGGATTCAATCTCAATTTGTACTTCTTCAGCCTCTCGAACAGTTTGTATAAATGATCGAGATGCTCTTCTTCAGTATGAGATCTAGCTATCATGTCATCCACATATACTTCTATCTCATGATGAATCATGTCATGGAACAAAACCACCATAGCACGCTGGTATGTTGCCCCGGCGTTCTTTAGACCGAACGGCATTACTTTGTAACAGAAAGTGCCCCATTGCGTCACAAACGTAGTTTTCTCCATGTCCTCAGGTGCCATCTTAATCTGATTGTAACCTGAGAAACCATCCATGAATGAGAATAATTTGTGTTGGGCGGTGTTGTCTACCAGAACATCAATGTGCGGGAGCGGAAAGTCATCTTTGGGACTCGCTTTATTCAAATCTCTGTAGTCTACGCACATTCGCACCTTACCATCTTTCTTTGGCACTGGCACCACATTAGCAACCCATTGAGGATAAGAAGTAACAGCTAAAAAACCGGCATTGAATTGTTTCATAACCTCGGCTTTGATTTTCTCGGACATTTCAGGACGCATGCGGCGAACTTTTTGCTTGACAGGACGGCAGTCTTTCTTCGTAGGCAGCCGATGTACCACTATATCAGTATCCAACCCGGGCATGTCTTCATAAGACCAAGCGAAAACCTCTACATAGTCATGTAACATCCGAACCAATCTTTCCTTGACACTGCTTTCCAATCCTGCTCCTATTTTGACTTCTTTTCTGTCTACCTCAGTACCCAGATTTACAATTTCGAGGGACTCTTCATGCGGCTGTATAGTCCTTTCTTCTTGCAGTACCAATCTGGCAAGCTCTCCAGGGACTTCACAATCTTCCTCACTTCCATCTTCGGCTTGGTAGATCGGATTTTCAAAGTCATAATGAACAGTAGCGGAATTATTATCAATAGGATCCAGAGTGAGTACGGATCTGCAATTTGTTACGTGAGTGTGTGTAAGAAAACATAGCTCGTTTGAAAGACGACAGGAAAAATAAAGAGCGCAATATTTGAATGCGAAAAGGTCCATTGATTTATTGAATATGAAAATATGCTTATGAAATGACAAAACCCTTAACAAATTAGCTATTGTGCCCCGGGTATAGACACAATGCTTTAAGAAGTTCAATTAGAATTTGCAATACTAAATAGACAATAACAATTACTCCTGACTAAAGGAGATCGGGATAGTGTCTTCAGCCTTCCAATTATTGAGTCCGTCGCCAATTGTTGGGTAGATCCAACTATCCAGGTCGCAATCACTGTCAGCATCTTCTACAACATTGATTTGATCTTTGACCGTCTTCTCAGAGTTGAATCCCAGACCAGCTTTGTCAGACTTGTACGGTACGTTGATCAGTTGACCCCAGCCAGTACAGCCACCATCTTCAACCACAGCTTGAGCATCTTTCAGAGAAATCATAACAGGAGGAGCACGAGTAACCTTGGGCACACAGGGAGTTGGCTTAAGGACAGGATCGGGCGGAGAAACCACTTCAAATGACTGAGTTGGAGTCTCGAAGAATTCACCATCCATCTCAACGTATCTGAAGGTATGCACACTACTGACAATGTATTCCTCTTCCCCACACACGGTGACGATTTTACCCTCTATTGGATACCTCAGCTTTTGATGGAGCGACGAAGCCACAACACCTGCCTCATGAATCCAAGGGCGCCCCAGTAGGCAGGAGTAGGCAGGACGAATGTTCATTACATAAAAGGTAGTGTTGAAAACTTGAGGTCCTATCTTGATAGGGAGAACAACTTCACCGTGGACAACACTCTTTGCACCATCGTAAGCCCGCACCACAATATCACTAGGCTTCAGTTCAACGCTCTTGCAGTCAAGTTTCTCGAGCACGGCTTTCGGTAACACATTCAAAGAAGAGCCATTATCGATCAGCACATGAGACAGGGTGATGCCTTTACACTCAATGGAGATATGCAGGGCCTTATTATGGTTCTTTCCCGCTGGTGTCAGATCAGCGTCGGAAAATCCTAGGCCATTGTCAACAGCCAAGTGAGCCACATAATGTTCGAACTGATCGACAGATGTTTCCTGAGGCACATGAGCAGTCTTCAAGAATTTTATCAACGCATTGGCATGAGATTCAGAAGATAACAGCAATGATAACATTGAGATCTTAGATGGGGTATGCCCCAACTGCTCTACAACATCAAAGTCACTCTTGCGAATGATTTTCAACACTTCTTCCATTTCTCGTTTGGCAACGTCTTCAGTAGTATCTTCGACCGGTGTCTCTGACTGAGAAGGATTGACTGGTTCCTTTCCTCGAGTCTCAGGAGCTGGGGGTGAGATCTCTGGAGAGAAGATCCTTCCGCTTCGAGTAATTTTACTAGTCCCAACGATGTCATTAGGATTAGCAGAATCACCAACTTGCTTTACGCCATGGATGTAAACCTCACCTCCATAATTCCACGGAATGGCCTTGCTTGAGGAGTACGGTATTGGGCCAGGTGCAGTAATGATCAGGGGAGCTACCTTGGGCTCAGCAATGATCTTCACAGGTACCCTGGGAGCGGTAATCTTAACCGGAACTTTGGACCTTGCAATCATAGATATTTCTTCAATAGGGTTTTCCGCCTTAGAAACCCTTTCAAAGAGAATTGTACGGTCGTCCATCAGCCGTTGAATGCCATTTTTCAATTTCAAGCAGTCCTCGGGCCAAAGTGTGCAGAGATTGCAATCTTCAGTACAACCTGGAAATAAACCAGCTTGCGATAAATTCCGCTTTATGACCGGGAGAGGAGATGTTAAGTCCGCTACAGTAGTGATGAGAGAATCGTCATTGAGAGCATTAACAGCCTTGTCATGATTAGGCATAGGTGCATTGATGACATTAGGAGTCTCCGGAGGCTCGAACTCGATTTCCCCAGCGTCGATCATGTCCTGAATCTTATTCTTCAACAGCCAACAATCGTTTGTATCATGCCCGGGGCTATCGGAGTGATATGCACACCTGGCATTGGGATTATAACGAGGCGAAGCAGTGTTGGCATTTGCAGGAGGACCTCTGAGAGTGATCAGGTTTACCTTTAGCATACTTTGCAATGCTTGTGCTAAAGTCATATTGAGCTTGGTAAACTGCCTTCTTGGTCTGTCTTGTCTTTGCTGGAAGTTTTGAGCTGGCGGGGCCGCGATCGTCACTGCTCCAATGGCATGGTCACCGATTTTCTTATTATGATTCTTTTGACCATACACAGCATTCGATTCGTTCTTCCCATGGTAGGACTTTTTACTGCTTGTAGAAGTAGTTGCCTGTAATTTTCCACTTCGAATGTCGCTTTCCACCCGTTCACCTGTCAGTATAAGTTCAGTGAAACCTGATGAAGAACTCCCCAGTAGGTGGCTGTAGAATGGGCCAGTCAGGGTACCCATGAACAGGTCTACTAATTCTCGGTCAGTCATAGGGGGTTTGACTCTGCCGGCCAAATCTCTCCATTTCTGAGCATACTCTTTGAAGCTTTCTTTAGATCCCATGGCCATATTCTGCAACTGCAGCCGAGTAGGTGCTAATTCAGAATTGTACTGGTACTGCTTGTAGAAAGCCGTTGCTAAATCAGTCCAGGTGCGGATGTCAGAGCTCTCGAGCTGATAATACCATTCCAACTGAGTGCCAGATAGACTCTCTTGGAAGAAATGGATCCACAGTTTCTTATCAGTGGTATGCGGCTGGATCTTTCTCACATAAGCCCTTAGATGCATCTGAGGACAAGACGCACCATCGTACTTAGTGAAAGTGGGGATTTTGAATTTGCGAGGAATGGTCACATCGGAGACCAGACCCAAACTTTCGAAATCCAGACCAGGTGTTTTCTGACCCTCCATGGCTAGCATGCGCTCTTCCAGCAATTTGTACTTATCATCTCTTGGAGAGTACTGTTCATTTTCATACTCCTCATCATTATCCTCAGGGTTAGAGAAATCAACATTCTCCTCCTCTGAATCATTTTCCGCCCCCTCTTCTGGGCCATTCGGGATTCCAAATTTGATTCCCGTAGCCTGTCCTTTACGCCTTCTGCCCGGGTTAATGAAGCTCACAGCTTTCTTGTCCTTCTTCTTTTCAGCCAAAAGAGCCTTCAGCTCCTCCTTCCCCTTGGACAAGCTTAGCATCATCTCCTTGAATTGAGCATTCTGAGTCTGGAGATCTTTGACAGTTTGTTCGAGATCCATTTTTCTGTTTAAGAGGCAGACCGTGAGAATATGGTCTTTTAGAACACCTGTTATGCAATGTTATGTTATGCGATGCAATGTATGAAATGTTTTCAAGGACTTTTGGAATTTAACTCTGCATAAATCCCCAACAAGAGGGAAATGTTTTATTGCTACTCTTTTTTTTTTTTTTTTTTTTTTTTTTTTTTTTTTTTGATCAATGTTCATTACAAAAGGAATAATAGTAAAAATACAAAGCTCAAGTCTCCCAGGGGCGACTTCTTTTCGGGCGAAGATATGCATTGAGTCTTCGTTCCTCATTAAGCTGACTGGTGAGCTCTAACACTTTCTTCCTTTCTGCATTGAACTGAGCTTCGAAAGTATCTCTCTCTTCTCTCAACTGGGTCCAGGATCTTTTCAATTCCTCAACATCAGTAGGCATATCTGGATAAGGAATGATCTGGGAAGTAGCTCCTTCGGCCTCTGATTCAACAATCAATGGTCCGACTGTAAGATATGGCATGACAAGTTCGTGAGCTCTGGCGCGTACCCATCTGAGATAAGGCTCCATAGGAATAGAATTTTTCTTTCCTAAATTGCTTCTTTTCACCATGCCCCAAGCTCGTACAAACCTTTGGCGGAGACCTTGAGAGTCATTGTCATAGTCAAACACTGTACCTTGAATAATCATTTTATGTGGACCATCTCTTCGAGCATGCCCAAACTGACGTAGGGCTAAGGCAGGATTATAAGTAATACCTCCTCTTATCCCCAGGAGTGGTACATTAGGGAATTCTCCACAACGGTCGATGAGAGTGACGTTTTCTCTGAGATTGGAACACCAACGGATGTCTGAATGGGAGAGTGCCATTATCCTTTGAGACCATTTCAGATTTTGATCATTCTTCAAGACTGATCGAGGGAGGTGCGAAATAAACCACCTAGACAACAAAGGTACGCAGCACATGAGAGTCCCTTGCCTCCTCATAGTACGAGTGTGAAGGGAATGCAAGACATCTCCAAGCAAGGTAGGCACAGGATTATGAGCGAGGAATATCTTAATAGCATTCACATCTATGAATTGGTCCGGATTAGGGAATAGCACCAAACCATAGATTAGCAATGCTAAAACATCTTCGAAAGCATGGACATTCACAACTTTTAGGAATTCTCGGGCCTTACTTATCAGAAATTTGGCAAGTAAACCTTTCGTTCCACTCCTTGTTACCCAATTGGTCTCAATATCATATTTTGTCATGCATAAAGCTGCGGCAACTTCTTCAGACTTTGGCATCTTTTCTAGACCACTGAAAGGTATTTGGTCCAGGATAGGTATCCCGAGCAGCTGGGAGAATTCTTCTAATGTGGGTACCAACTGATAATCTGGGAAAGTGAAGCAATGATGTTTAGGATCGAAGAACTGGAATAGAACTCTCATCATATCTTCTTTGAAACCGGTGGTAACTAAGTTGAGAAGATGACCATGTTTCTTGTGGAACTGAGCATGATCGGGGAGTTCTGACACCAAATCCTTGAGTTGAGGAGAGATCGTTACAAGATTGATCCGGATAGTCTTCCTGGAAGCCATAACCTGTTCGACAGAGCAAAGCTAAATTCCTAAGTCCTTGAAATGGTTAGTATAATGCCATGATGTTATGATGTTATGATGTTATGCAAGCACAAGCATGTCACACAACAATTATTCCTAGGTTTTAAGGCTTGCATGAGTTCCATAGGTAAGTACCCTCCCCACTGAAGTTTGGTTGGTTCAACCTGTCCTAGAATAGTAACCGGGTTCTAGAAGGATCTCAAATCATCGACCTTTCCTTAAGTCCACTTCAGTGCAACACCAAGTGGTTGACCGAAGCTTCCCTAAAGTCCAATCTCAAAGAGTGTAGTATCGAGTATCAACCAACCTCAGTCGGAACCGAAGCCAGTTATCTCACTACTTTCTAATGGCTAGGATGAGTCAATTAGGGTTCTAAAGGTCTGGTTAATGCTTTGATGACACCACGCGGAAGCCAAATTTTTCCTCAAGTGAACATGAGGAACATCAGGACGACCAAAGTGTCACATTAACCGTAGCCATCATTTTGACCATTCCAGTATACGCCGGATAGTCGCGATGATCTATTGCTACTTACCTAAGGTACACTAGATCCGGGTGTAGGATCTTTCACTCAGACAATCCCTTAAAACGAAAGAACAAATGCAAACATAAATGATTTTTAAGGTGGACCTCTCTTTATCTTCCCCAGCAGAGTCGCCAGTTCTGTCGTACGGTGAACTGACTTTTATTGGATTTGTAATCGCAATGTCGCGGTTAGCAAGAGTCGCCACCGACTTTTCTTTTATCCCATAAGGAAAGGTGGAAAAGAACAGGAAAGACCTTAATTTTAAATTCTTAGGTTCGGGAGGTACTTTATACAAAGGGAAGGTATTAGCACCCTTTGTATCCATGGTTCTCCATGGGCTCTTAATTGCTCAATCATTTATGTTTTCTTTGTTTGAAAAAGGTGGTTGAGAAATGTATGAAAAATGTTTGAAAAGGAGAATTTAACTCTGTAATGATTCTTGCATGAATGTATACAAAGTGGTTATCTCATTTAGTTTTTTGAAAGTAGCTTAGAAAAATATAACTTGGCAATGATCCTAGTACGGATGTATGCTAAGTGGTGATTTTCCAAAAGAAGACGTTTGAAAGGTGTGGGGTGTGAAAAGCATTTTTTGTTATGAATGAGCAATTAAGGTTATACCTGTCCGAGGTCTTTCCGGGCATTTCCTATCCTTATGAGGGTAAAACTGTCCTTACTATTGAGAAGTAAGTAGTTTTATCCTGGGGATGTAGGAGGGTCATCGTAGGGTCATCGGTTGGTCATTGAAGGCAACAGTTGTGAGGATACCTTAGCATTCGAAGGGACTATCATCATTTAACCGTAGGCTACACCGAAGGGTCATTGAGGGACAAAATCGTATTTTCGAAGGCAACATCCGAGGGACTATGATGATTTTACCGAAGGGTCTTTGCTAAGGATATCCCCATATTCGCGGGACATGACCGTATTACGTAACCGTGGGGTAATAAAGAGAGGTCCGATATCATTTATTTAAAGTCCATGTTTTAAGTTCATTAGGTAATTATGGTGATACCGCATTGAATCGATACATTAAAATCAACACATTAAAGATCAATACATTAAAATTGGTTAGGCAACCAATATGAATTTTCACATTAAAGTGACATAATTTAGAGTCCATCTCCATGAAAGTCTTCCCATGCATAAAGCGGTGTACCTAGCCGGTTATTTCTTCGGAAGTATGCTAGCCTTTACACCATTAACACACAGATTATAGCATTGAGATAAACACAATTGGAAATTGCATCACAAAATGAATATAACAGCCAGGAATTTAAGCAAAATGATGCAGAGTCATGATTAGGTAAGTATAAAACGGGCAACAAAGGGACAAAGCAGCCCCTGTCCTGTTCGCTTCTGCTTCGCCTAGCGAAGGCTCAGCGAAGGCTCGCTGCGGGCTCGCCTAGCGATGAGCTAGCGAGCGGCCACGGGTTTGAAATTATGACCTCAATCAGCAGCATGGCCTATGGCCTCTAACACATAATTATATGGTTCAGTTTCACAATGTTCAAGCACATTTAAATTCTCATGCAAAGCTTCAAAATGTTTATGAATTCAATTATGATATCCTCCCCTAATTAAGAACATGAAGTGGTACCATATGCCAAAAGAGAGTACAAAACGATGTCACATGCAAATTAAGACACTAATGCGGTATCACATGCAAAATAAGAATGCCAAGTGATAATCATGTGTCAATTAATATCCTAAAGTGATATCATATGCCAATTAAGAACTAAAACGATAATAGTGAGGCAAACCTGTTTGCAAATCGAGTTGCAACCTTGAATTGGCGAGCCGGATTGAGTTGGGCGGCGGTAGCTTCGGCACGGGTAAGCGGCCTTCAGGGTTTCCGCCTTCTGAACTCTTTGGATCAGCAGGGTTTCTGTGTTTCTCCCTCTGGATGCGTGTTTCCGTCCGTCTTCGTCCGTCTCTGTGTGTCCTTGTTCGTGGCAGAAGAGCATGTATTTATAGTAGTGGCAATGGTGACCTAATGGGCTTAAAATGAGGTCCAAATTTTCAAATTCTCGCAAGCTTCGCTAGGCGAAGGAATTGCTCGCCTAGCGAGCAAACTAGGTTTGGGCTTTTTCTGGACCTGATGCTTCGCTGGGCGAGTGGCATGCTGAGATATTCGCTAGGCGAAGGAATTGCTCGCCTAGCGAGCAAGCTATTTTGGGCCACTTTGGATTAGGCCTGCTGTGAGCTGGGCTTTTGTCCATTTGATATCAGTGCCTTGCAGAACAAGTCAGAGGGTCTTGGAAAATGCTTTGTAATTTCAATGGGCAAATTTTGGGGTATGACACTTACTTCTGAAATGTCCATGAACTTAAAAATAGTGAAAAGTTAAAGAAAAAACTCTATGTCCTTTTAGAGGATTGGTTATTCCAAAAACATATATACATGCCAGCGAGAAAATATTAAAGAGAAAGCCTATGCATTTTTGTATCAATTAATTAATTAAGTATTTAAATAAAAGGCATTGTTAAACTAAAAAAGGGGTTTAGGTTGAAAATATGTCTTACCCTTCATTCACTTTGAAATTGTTACCACGAACTATGAGGTTTTGATCCTTCATTTTTATGTTGGTACGTAGGCACAAGTCCGAAGGTCTTATCAAACACAAAAATATAATTAATAAATTCTTTTCTCATCCCTCCACTCTATTTATTGCAAACATCATTTTGTACAAAAACACATATGCACACAAGAAAGGGCTCTCTAGGAGTACCTAGGACACTTTGGATGCTAACACCTTCCCTCCGTGTAACCAACCCCTTACCTGTAATCTCTGGCATTTTATTAGTTTTGATTTGAAAACTTCTTATCTTTGGGTTTTGTTCGTACTTTTCAATTTTCCCTTGGAAACAATAAAAGCGCGGTGGCGACTCTGGTTTTATTGACGTTAAGTTTATCCATACCTTAATGGTCATGAATTTACCGCTACAACTGGGTCAGAGCAAAAATGCGCCTTAATCATTTAAAGACGACTAACTGCTTGAATCTGTCGTTTAGAAGGAAGACTTATTATTGGATACTTTTAAGAATAAATTTTGGGGAGAAATTATGTATTTTCATTTTGACCGAACGTCTATAATTCTTCGTGTTATTTTTCTATCCCTTAACTCTTTACTTCCTACATTTCATTCTTAATTTTCCGCTGCTTATTTATAAAACTTTTCTAAAATGGTTTTAAACTCTGAAAATAATCTTAAATGTTTTTCAAAATCATGTTTTTATGAAACCCATAATTCATCCCCTCTTGTGTGGATTCCTATGTCCAACATTTTAAGCCTATGAGGTCGTCCTATTTAAATAAACATGAATAACTTTATTATTATTATATTATATTTGTACTTTTAATTAAAATACAAAAATAAAGCTTAATAATATTGAAGAACTTATGAAAATAAGTTGAAAAAACCTCATGAACAATGTCATAAGTTATTGTCATAAGTTGTTTATATAAGTTCTCTTAAACAAATAGTATCACAAAATTCACGCTAATAGATAAACTCGAATGAGTAAATGAAAACAAACATTTAATCTCATTATCTTTTAATTTGTTAGTCTGTTTAACATTAGTTGAATTAGTTATTTACAAATGTTCAAATGAAATAGGCTTTTAAGTAGGCTAGTATGTCAATCATACTTTCGAAAATGCTAGACTCAGGTATAAAAGTAAGTCTATGATAGACTACATGTAAGATTTAAACTTTGAATAATTAATCGGTCAGGTTCAGGCTTTTAACAAAGCCTAGCTTTGTCTATCCTATTCTTATCCTTAATCCCACCGCCAAACTTTAATAACGACGTCAAATGTACAAAAGCAACAAACTCAACGAGTAACTAAAATTGATATAAATTACAAACTCAACGAATAACAATATAAATTGTATATAATCTATATATAATTGAAAATGTATACGACATAGAAGACAAACTAAATTGAGTGTGTTTACAAACACCATCGAATCACTTTATCAATCAAACATATTAGTCCACCGTCATCAATTGAATATAAGTTCACATCCCCTTAGACACTCAGATAATTTTTGTAATATCTGATTCTTTCTGTTTAAATTTATAGAAGATGCAGTTTGAATTGTCATGGTAAGTAATACTTTTGAATTTTGCATAATATATTTTGCAAATTTAAGTTCACACCTCGTGCCTTTGTATTGTCTAAACAAACAAGTTTCCAGTTGAGATAAAAGGCATTCGGGAACAATAGGTGGCTCCTTCCAACTCCTCTCATCTATTACAATTTTACTTTTCTGAAATAAGTTAAAATTCCAACAAATCACAAAAACAAAGTTAAAATATATAGAGTAGGGTTAAAAAAATCAAATTAATAATGAAATAAAATAATGTATAAAACCAACCTCATGAATGATAAGATGTTGAAGCTTGGGACTGTTTTGAAGCATTTTTAGTATCCACCTCCACTTCCACTCTCCCTTCCAACTTTGGTTAAACTTAAATAATAGTTCCAATTGAGTTAGATTGTAAAAGATGGGGACTTGAACCATGATGTGGCGCAGTGTCTTCATATAAATTACAAAGACAAAACATTAGAAAATAATAAACTCTCCGCGACGAAAAAACAACCGCGACAAAATGGTATCAGAATCATCAGGGTCTACACGACCACAAATATTAAAAGAACCATACCTGCTCTACATTGAGAATGAGTTGCCGAGAAAAGGAGAGGAAAGGAATAAGTTCCATTTGACAAACATTAGCCCTCACCAATTTGGGCAAACATTTATTGAATTTTTTTTTTAAATATCCAAAATTTTCAAAAAAATTTCAAAATTAACCATTTTTTCAAAAAAATTACACAAATGGGCAAAATTTGCCCTAATTGTGTACATAGGCGCCACCCTAGTTGGCGCCTACCCTTAATGGGTAGGGCAAGTCGCCACTAGGAGTGGCGCCTATGCCCAATCCCTTTTTTTTTTTTTTTTTTTTTAAATGTTTTATTAATTTTTTTTTTTAATTTTTTTTTTAAATATTAGATATTTGATAAATATATTTTTTTTATAAATTATATTAATTTATATTAACACTTACATATAAATAAAATTATTACAAGATATATATATATATTAATTTATATATATATTATTTATATATATATATATATATATTAATTTAATTTATAAACAATTAATATTATACACATTTAATTAATATATATAAATATTTATTTACAAGATATATATATATATATATATATATATATATATATATATATATATATATATATATATATATATATATATATATATATATATATATATATATATATATATATATATATATATATATATATATATATATATATATTAATTTAATTTATAAGTAAATAATATTATTTATAAATTTTTGGGAGAATTAGGGTTATTCATGTTAAGGTTAATCTATCAATTATAGGTAATCAGAGTGCGACACTAATTAGGGTTATGACCTAATTGAAACCCTAATTAATCAAGTGCGACACTAATTAGGGTTAAGTAGACTGGTGTACAACCCAGATCTTTTCCTATAAATAAAGTGTTATTTCCTTGCATTGTCTTCACCACTGTTTCGTATCACTTTCTGTATCAAGTTGAGTTCATGGCATCTCCAAGACCGTCGTCATGGCAGCGAACATCATCAAGGCGCCCGGATCCTGAACCAGTAATCTTAAAAAGGGATGGGCATGTTATTTTCTTGCCTTTGAAACCCCCAATGGAGATGAAATTTTGGAACATCCGTTCGTTGGACCAACTAAAAAGGTCCTTGATGTCTTGGTTAGAGGGAGATTACCAACCTGGTGAAGTCATCAGAAGGATTCAGAGGCTTAGAACAAGGTTCTCACTTGAAACTGGAGAAACGATACGTTGGTGGGTTGAAGTTGAAAGCGACATTGATTGCATCCAAATGATGCATGGATCAGACGACATAGTGTTAACTGTTGTAATTTCTTAGATTTTAATGGTTGTTTGTCATGTTGTTGTTGTATTTGTTATTGTTCTAGTACTTGTTCTTGTTTTAGTACTTGTTTTTGTTCCAGTATTTGTTTTTGTTTTAGTAATTGGTGTTGTAATGTGAGATGTTTGTGTTTGTTGTTCAAGTGTCATCTTCTATTTGGAATAAAAAGTAAACTTAAATTTAAAATGATTTTGGTACACAAATTTATGAATATGAAAACTAAGTTGTGGAACTAGATCCACGATATGGACAGTTGTTCTTATTATGCCCTAGTTGTCTACATATGCTACACTTCCTCTGCATTTTCTCTGCGACGTCCATTTCAGTTCTAATGCGCCTGCTATTTGGGCGACCACTTTTATTCCGCCGCATTGATTCGTTGTGCCAAACAACTTCCCCGTCATAGTCTGGCCAATACGCCTCCAATGCTACCACCGGAAAGGGATTGTCGTATACATTGAGCAATGTTGCAACTTTGTAGATTGGAGACACTAGCGATAATGCATCGAAGTGGCTGTGTGAACACGCTGCAATGACATGGGAACAAGGCATACGATAGGCCTGAAATTGACCACAGTCGCACCAACGGTCTGGTATTAGGACCCTATACTCTTGCCTGGGCAGCCCTTGGTTGTGGTCAATTGTTTCCTTGACACTAAAAGTGTGGCCATGGCGGTCGAATTCCGTAACCCGATGGCTGTTGGCTTTGGCAGATTCCTGCCTCATAAACTTCATGCAGGCATCACTATATACCTGACTCGTCTGCATCACTTCATGTCAGCGCCTGCCTCTTGTTACGAACAACGTTGCCATCCGAAAATAGGTCGCACTCACCAATGCGGTTACCGGGAGGTTACGTATGCCCTTAAAGACGCCGTTCATTGATTCCACAAGATTTGTTGTCATGTGGCCCCACCTCACCCCATCGTCATATGATCTAGTCCACTTCGCTCTGTCGATATTATCGATCCACCTCCCTGCATCAGAGTTTGCCAACACTATTTCCCGGCGGTAGTATTGGAATCCAGGTTGGTTTAATGCATACCCCGCATTTATCAAATGTTGCTTCAAGAAGTTATCCTTGAACTCCCGCATAAAATTTTGGGCAATATGCCTGATGCAGTAAACATGGGTAGACGGGGGGTCATGCCAACCATTTGCTGGATTATTGTATGCACTGTCTATTGAAGCGTGCCTGTCAGAAATCACGCAGATGCCAGCTTGTGGAGTCACGTGCGTTCGAAGACGTTTGATCTCTCTCCAGCAGTTGTTTCCCTCCTGCGAGGATTGGCTAGGAGTTGTATCAATGATCCAAACCAGTGACATTTGTATCCTTTGTGATTGTTTTGTAAGCATAATCATCATATATACATATACATATACACTCATATAATTTCATCATTTGCATTATTACACTTGGTGATGCATTGTTCATTTTGATCCCCTGCTATGGTGGTATACCTTTCCCCCATGTAGATTTGGTTTTCCTGTCCTCTTTCAATTGTAGAGTGTCAGCCCATTAAGCAGAAATACTTTAACCTTTCTCATTCCTCACTGAGTTATTTCCTCGTGGATGGTCATTATTTCAGTTTCCTCCCCAATTGATTATCTGGATGGAACCACTCCCCTTGAGTTATATCCTCATTGGGTTGAGTCTTTGATTGACTGTTTCTTTCTAGATCTTACCTAGATAGATGCTTTTGGTTCCCTGAGAGTCTATTACCCAGTAACTGGTAATATTCTTCTTAGTTTGCAAGTATTGTCACTTTTGCCCAATACCCGGCGAGAGCAACTTTTTATCTCCAGCGGATTCGTTTTCACGTTCCCCCAGGAAGTATATCCTTGATATGTTCATCCTAACCGATGATGGATATTTTCTTCCCCTGCTTTGAGTTTATCCTTGATATGTTCATCTTAACCGATGACAGATATTCTCTTTTTTTGGTTTTTTTGTAATCCCTATTTCTTCCCCAGAGTGTTAATCCTTGACATGTTCATCCTAATCGGTGACGGGTTTCCTTCTCTTTATGGTCTTCTGCCCAGTTACCGGTAGTTATAAATCTTGTTTTTCCCCTTTTGCAAAGTCTGTCTTTGATATGTTCATCCTAACCGATGACGGATATCCTCTTGATGGTATTCTATCCAGTAACTAATAGATATAATTCCTACTCTTCTCCTCTGAGTTTATCCTTGATATGTTCATCTTAACCGATGACGGATATTCTCTTGTTGGTGTTCTATCCTGTATTCGATAGATGTAATTCCTACTTTTTTAGGAAGTTTATCCTTGATATGTTCATCTTAACCAGTGACGGATATCCTTCATAATTTCCCCAGGCAAGTCTATCCTTGATATGCTCATCCTAACCGATGACGGATTTTCTTTCCTCTGAGTCTATCCTTGATATGTTCACTTTAACCAGTGACGGATATTCTCTCCCTTTGGTCTTCTTCCCAGTAACCGGTAGTTGTAAACCATATTTTGGCTCTTCCCCAGCAGTTATTCTTACCCAGTAACTGGTAATGAATACACTTCTTGGTTGCCCTCAGTGAGTCATCCTTGATATGTTTACCCTAACCGGTAACGGATGTCCTCCCTGTCAGATTTTTTATCTCCTTACCCAGTAACCGGTAAGGGATAATAGATTTCTGCTCCTCCTGTGTTAAAGACATGTTCTTCCCCAGTTGAGTTTGAGTGCGCATTTTCTCAGTGAAATCTCTTTTTCCTGTTTGGTTCGAGTATTTCAGCTTTGTGTTGATCTACCTGTTTCCCCTGCAGACGTTCCTTTTATTCCTCGACTGAGTCCTTCCATTGATTTATTTTCATGGAATTCCTCAAGTCCCCCAGCAGTTTTAAAGTCATAGCCTGGCCAACACACAACCCTTTATCCCCCCATAGTCTCTGTATCCCTAGTGAGTTTTCCTTACGAAATGCATTATACTCCTGCGAATTTTCAGTCTCTCCGAATTCTTTTCCTTTGTGGCAACATTTTCCCCACAAAGATTTATTTTCAACATTCATATCATATGCATCATGAGGTCTCTTAGGGACCAAAATTTGTTTCTATATGTTGTTATTTAAGTCCATTCTACTGAGTCGATACAAAGATTTTAACCTTCACCTCCTCATCTAGAATGTCCTTAAATAGGGGCAGCTGTAAGACCCCAATTTTGACCCTAAGATCCCTCATGATATCTCATCATATGCATTGGCATTGGGATCACACCTTGGCATCCTCCTCACCCTTCATTCATTGGGTTTGCATTGGGAGAGATCACCAAGCACCATTTGATTGTATCATACTTTGTATTTTATTATTTACTAAGTAAAATACCAAAAATATGTCATTGTATAGCTTAACTCTTTTGTAGGTAGGGCACATGCTCCCCTTTGAGCTATCAAGCTCATATGTAGGGTTTGAGACCCTCAATGCAAGGAGCTCAATAAATAATTGGTTTAATATGGCTCTAAGCATCATATATGGATCCCCATGATCTTCACATGTTATTTTGATCAAGAAATCCTCAAGAGTTTGGAGTTGGTTTGCCTTGGAAACCCTAATTCATCTGGGTATCTTATATGACTTCTTCAACAAGTTTCTTCACCAATTGGTCAAATATTTCAAGGGATACTTCACATTTCATCATCTTATGCATATATGATCCTTCATGAGTCCCAAAAGTTAAGACAATATCAAGCTAGCAAGTTGGTTCATGGTGGTTGACCAGAGGAAGTCAATTGATCAAAACTGGGGTTCCCTAGACCCTATCTCCTACAATTTTTGTCATATGAAAATGATTCCAAGAGAAAAGTTACTCTAAATGACATTCCAAACAAATTTAATGTTGAGGTATAGAGCTAGTTTTGCTTGGAAAGTCATTTTTATGGTGAAAGATTATAGGTCATTTTGTATAAACCCTAATTTGGAGGTCAACTTCCCAAGACCATAACTTGCTCAATTTTTATGATATGAAATATATTCAAGTTTCATGATCAAATTAAATATTTATACTTCAACTTTTATTTTTGGAGGAATAGAAAATTCAACTTTTAAATGCATGTGATATGAGGAGACATTATAGGTCATTTTGGACCCATGCCATTGAACAAGTGATTTTCCTCAACTTCTAAAATTCATAACTTCTTCATACTAAATCCAAATGAGGTAAAATTTATGACCATTTTAAATTACTCTGAGAGAGATACAACTTTGACGAAGGAACTTTTCTCATTTGAAGCTCATATAAAGAGTTAGCCAGGATGGAAGAAGTGAACATATGACTTGACACTTAGAAATGTTTATGATATGTTTGATTTTCCAAACTTCCACCTCAAAATTCATCATGATCCAAGCTTCAAATGAAAAAGTGTTCAACATAAAAGTTGTTCCTCTTGATCTAAACTTTCCAAAAAGTCAAATTTCATCCCATTTGGACAAAGTATGAGTGACTTGCGCATGGCTTAAAGTTGGATGACCATTTGGCATAATTGAACTTTCATCTTCCATACACAAATGCATGGCTTGCTAACATGACTTCAACAATGTTTGTACATGATTTTGGACCTGATTAAATGATTACATAGGCATATCACACGCCCACGCATCCATGCAAAGTGAAGTTGCTATTTTTGAAAATTTGAAACAAGTGTGCAAATAACAATGACTTGGCTATAAATAGAGACCCTTTCACTCAGAATTGAGGACACTTGCACGCCATTTTTTAATCCCCAGCCCTAAACCCTCTCATTCAAAGGATAACCTTGAGGATTTCCATTAGAAATCGAGTTTGAATCTCCATTGTTTTTTAGATTTAAATCTCCAAGAGTCCTGCTTCCTTTTTGATTCAATTATACTCTATCAAGTATCCAGAGCAAGGCTAAGTGAAGTTGGAAGCAAGATCGTGGCCATGTGAACCTGCAGTGGAGGTGATTTTCTCATTTTTTTTCATTTCTTCGATTCTCACTCAATTCTCCATAGTTGTTCTTGATTTTTGGTTGTCTGAAGTCCTACCAATGTAGGCAACAAGATTGAGTTGCTTTGATGTCAAATCGAAGCAACTCAGATCATGAACCTCAAAATTCAACTCCCTGTATCTTTCAATATACTTGGAGTTAGATGAAATTGAGGACAGATTCGAGCTCCTGAGCATTTTTACTTTAAATTCATGTCCTCTTTTTTTATGTTGGTGATGGTTGAAGGTGGACCAGTCTGGTGAGGTCCACCAGAGAAGAAGACCGGAGATGTAGCTCTGACGGTGCGTTGGCATGTCTCCAACCATATGATCCTCTCATTTTGTTTTGATCTCACGCGTTGGTTTTGATTACCATCCCTGCAGCGCATTGACTTAGGTCTATTGTGGAACGCACGCTGAGATCCGCTTGATCTGCCACCTCATTAATGAGGGAGATCAAGTGGTCCACGTTTTTTAGCATTTTTTTGTTTTCATTTTATTTGACTTATTTTCATTAATTCATATTAATTTTAATATTGATCCAAAAAATATGATACTTTCACCAAAAAATTTCAAATAAATTCCTCTTTCATTTTCTGAATTAAAATTATTTTTTGGATCATTATTAATATTTTTTATGATTTAATTATTTTTGTGGATATTTTTAATTGTTTAAAAATACTTTTAAGTTTCCAAAAATGATGAATTTTTTTCTCCAAGGTCCTTTGACCTTGTTTGACTATGATAAATCTCATGGCCATTTATTTGGTGTTTTGATGAGGTTTTAGGATTTTGTCCAACCATAATTTAATTTAATATATTTTTTAATTGATTTTAATTGTTTAATTGCAAAATAAATTGTGTGGAGCTATTTGTATTGACTTGTTGAGTTTGACTTGTGTTGTTGTGCCTTCGTCAAGGTTGATTTGACTTTGTTGAGTTAAAATCATTGGATTTAGGGGATTGATGAAATGTACATTTCATCTTCCAAAATGAATGAATGATTTTAATTTGATAAAAGTCCTCCTTTGACCCATTTGTGTTGATTCCATTTCCCCTCCCTCTTCATCTCGATCCCATTCTCTTCTCATTCATTTCATGGACCTATGATATCTCTATATCCTAAGGCTAGTTGATTGCAAAATCAACATAAGTATGGATGAGATTAGGTCCACCTTTTTTGCATTTTCTTTTAAGTATGGTATGTTTTAGGAGTATGGTTCATAATACCATATCTCTAACATGCATTAACACTAAAATTTCTATTGCCCGACCTCAAATAGTTGTGACTTCTACATAAGTCCAATTACAATTGCTTAACATAGCGCTAAATTTTGACACAAAAAAGGCATAGCATTCTAGTAAGTTGAGATTGTAAGTTTCCCCTCTTTCATGGTATTTTGTGGAAACTTGGCCTTTTTTCCTTCCTTTGGAAGACGTCTTGGTTCAAGGATCCATGTTTGTGAATAGTGGGTTGAGTGTTCTCCAAAGAATGGCTTAAACAATTGAAAAGGAAAAGCAATACTAACTTCTAATCAACTAACAATTAACATTTAATTTCAAGTCATTTACTTTTATGCACTTTAGATTCAAGTCTTTATTCATTTGCCATTATTCATACCATTTAACTTGTTTATTTTAATGTCATTTTCACTTTGCTCACTTGAGCCATACTTTGTGATTATATTGTGATTGTATATACTTGTTTGTGTTTGTGGTCCTTTGACCTTAATGTACATAATAACAACAAAAAACCTAAAAGACATTTGTGTGGACTATTGGATTTGATCTGAGATATTGGACTTAGAATTAGGCAACACTTCCTATGCAAAAGGACTTGACCAATGCCAACTTTGATGAAACCAAGTGCCCCGTGAAGTGAACTTTCATCTGATGCAAATATTGAAGATCCATTTGAGTTCATCTGCAACATGATTTTAATGAAGTTGTTACTTTGAACCTGTGTCTAGTGAGCTATTCTAAGTCATTCAAGGAATAGATCATCTGATACATGTGAGATTATGAATAAGATCATGGAGTTGCTAAGCTTGGATGTGGCTATCTTTATTTGATGTCTTGTTCTTCACCTTACTATTGTGTGTATTGATATTGCTTGATTCTAAAGTCCAAGGGAAAATTGGGTTTCTATTTGACATTCTTGTCTATTGAATTGCATCCCATTGGTAAGATCTTTTCAACTCTTAACTTTTAAATTTTTGCTTAGGATTAGTCTCTTCATCTCCCCCCCCCCCCCACCCCACTTCTTTAATTTCAAATCTCTCTCTCCTTTTAAAATCTTCTTTGCTTGTGATTTCTAAACTTAGACTTTATTGCAAATAAGAAACTTTGGCCTTATGCCATTGCATTTTCAAATTCTTTTCTTAATCAAACTTGTAAATGAATCTAATCATATTGACTTAAAATTTCGAAAGTCAAAAAGAACTAACACCCATTCAAACTTTTTATGTCTTTTGTGCCTTTGTTAAACTTAAAATTTTGTTAAAAGTAACTCATTCACTTTGAAATTGTTACCACGAACTACGAGGTTTTGATCCCTCATTTTTATGTTAGTACGTAGACACAAGTCCGAAGGTCTTGTCAAACACAAAAATATAATTAATGAATTCTTTTCTCATCCCTCCACTCTATTTATTGCAAACATCATTTTGTACAAAAACACATATGCACACAAGAAAGGGCTCCCTAGGAGTACCTAGGACACTTTGGATGCTAACACCTTTCCTCCGTGTAACCAACCCCCTTACCTGTAATCTCTGGCATTTTATTAGTTTTGATTTGAAAACTTCTTATCTTTGGGTTTTGTTCGTACTTTTCACTTTTCCCTTGGAAACAATAAAAGCGCGGTGGTGGCTCTGGTTTTATTGACGTTAAGTTTATCAATAGCTTAATGATCATGAATTTACCGCTACAACTGGGTCAGAGCAAAAATGCGCCTTAGTCATTTAAAGACGACTAACTGCCTAAATCTGTCATTTAGAAGGAAGACTTATTATTGGATACTCTCAAGAACAAATTTTGGGGAGAAATTATGTATTTTCATTTTGACCGAACGTCTATAATTCTTCGTGTTATTTTTCTATCCCTTAACTCTTTACTTCCTACATTTCATTCTTAATTTTCTGCTGCTTATTTATAAAACTTTTCTAAAATGGTTTTAAACTCTGAAAATAATCTTAAATATTTTTCAAAGTCATGTTTTTATGAAACCCATAATTCATCCCTCTTGTGTGGAGTCCTATGTCCAACATTTTAAGCCTATCAGGTCGTCCTATTTAAATAAACATGAATAACTTTATTATTATTATATTATATTTGTATTTTTAATTAAAATACAAAAATAAAGCTTAATAATATTGAAGAACTTATGAAAATAAGTTGAAAAAACCTCATGAACAATGTCATAAGTTATTGTCATAAGTTGTTTATATAAGTTATCTTAAACAAATAGTATCACAAAATTCACGCTAATAGATAAACTCGAATGAGTAAATAAAAACAAACATTTAGTCTCATTATCTTTTAATTTGTTAGTCTATTTAACAATAGTTGAATTAATTATTTACAAATGTTCAAATAAAGTAGGCTAGTATGTCAATCATATTTTCGAAAATGCTAGAGTCAGGTATAAAAGTAAGTTTATGATAGACTACATGTAAGATTTAAACTTTGAATAATTAATCGGTCAGGTTCAGGCTTTTAACAAAGCCTAGCTTTGTCTATCCTATTCTTATCCTTAATCCCACCGCCAAACTTTAATAACGACGTCAAATGTACAAAAGCAACAAACTCAACGAGTAACTAAAATTGATATAAATTACAAACTCAACGAATAACAATATAAATTGTATATAATCTATATATAATTGAAAATGTATACGACATAGAAGACAAACTAAATTGAGTGTGTTTACAAACACCATCGAATCACTTTATCAATCAAACATATTAGTCCACCGTCATCAATTGAATATAAGTTCACATCCCCTTAGACACTCAGATAACTTTTGTAATATCTGATTCTTTCTGTTTAAATTTATAGAAGATGCAGTTTGAATTGTCATGGTAAGTAATACTTTTGAATTTTGCATAATATATTTTGCAAATTTAAGTTCACACCTCGTGCCTTTGTATTGTCTAAACAAACAAGTTTCCAGTTGAGATAAAAGGCATTCGGGAACAATAGGTGGCTCCTTCCAACTCTTCTCATCTATTACAATTTTACTTTTCTGAAATAAGTTAAAATTCCAACAAATCACAAAAACAAAGTTAAAATATATAGAGTAGGGTTAAAAAAATCAAATTAATAATGAAATAAAATAATGTATAAAACCAACCTCATGAATGATAAGATGTTGAAGCTTGGGACTGTTTTGAAGCATTTTTAGTATCCACCTCCACTTCCACTCTCCCTTCCAACTTTGGTTAAACTTAAATAATAGTTCCAATTGAGTTAGATTGTAAAAGATGGGGACTTGAACCATGATGTGGCGCAGTGTCTTCATATAAATTACAAAGACAAAACATTAGAAAACAATAAACTCTTGCGACTAAAAAACAACCGCGACAAAATGGTATCAGAATCATTAGACACTGCGACCACAAATATTAAAAGAACCATACCTGCTCTACATTGAGAATGAGTTGCCGAGAAAAGGAGAGGAAAGGAATAAGTTCCATTTGACAAACATTAGCCCTCACCAATTTGGGCAAACATTTATTCATTGCTTTGATTTCCTTTGTTTTTGGAATATATTGCCTCCCACCCACTACAATTACTTCATTTGCATGCAATTCCTCTAATATAGGAAAAGCTGAGAAAAAACTAAGCTGATATTTTTGATGTTCTAAAATAAGAACACTATCCAAATGAAGATTTTTGATAGAAGAAACATTTATAAGAGGAATGTCTTGAATAATCATGAGCCTCGTCAACTTGAGAACAATAAGAGTCTTACAATTGAGTAGGTTAGAAACTGATTCAATCCCCAAAGAATATCCCACCATGTCAAGTTCTAGGGTTTCAATTCCTCTTTGTGTCACTTCTATAATAAATTGGTTCAAAGCTTCGTGTTCGCGGCCATCAAACAAGAGTCGGACTGATAGTATTGGCAATTTGATGTCTCGCGATTGCATAACTGAACCTAGAACATGGGGTGGAAAAGCTGTCTTGAGATCGAGTGCCGGGACAGAAAGACATATTGGTTTCCACCTCTTCGACAGGATGCTTGTGCTGATGGCTAATTTGGTGGGGAGAAAAGAGAGAATGTGACAGAGAATTGGATCAGGAAGGTCGCTAATCCTATCTTGTTTTCTTCCAATCGATCTCTTAGATTTATTAGACATCGCAATTGCAAATGTTTTCCAATAAAAACCTAATTACGAATGAAGTCGCCAATAAAAACCTAAGGTGATTGATACCAGGGCTAGTTTATGGACGAGAAATTAGGTCATAATGTTGTGCAGCACCAATAAGAAGCTTTTAGGTTATGTACAAATATTTTATATCACTAGACCGTGTTAATATTATTAATTAATAAAAAAAGTGACTAACGAAGAGAATTTTATAAAGGATGTGATTTAATGGGAAATAAATATTTTAAAATTTATGTCATATAATAAATTTATAAATATAAACTATTATAAAAAATATTTTACTCAATATTTATAGACACTTAACATTTTTTTTATCATATTTAATAATAAATTTAGATTTTGTTGGTTAATTCATTGAAAATATAATATAACAAAAGATATAAAAAAGAATCACTAACAATATATATTAAATTTAACTTTTTAAGAAGACTTTTTTGTTATTGATTGGTTTAGCCGAAAAAATAAATAAATAAATCTTTCAAAACCTTGTGTGGTTTATGGTTTTGATTTTGCATAATGAACACGTCTAAGTTTATTCATTGAGAGGTATATTTTGCTTCAACTAAGTATGTTGTAATTATGGTAATCAAAATTAGGTTGGTCTGGCCGGTTTCATGGGTTAAACTAGGAATCAGAACCTTAATCGATTTGATTGGATTTGAAAATCGTCATGTAGAAGAATTGGAATTTAAATCAAAAAATCGGTCAAGATCCAATTAAAAATTGTAAATCGACAGTTTAAAGGATTTCTAAGTTCGGACCAGAATTTTCTTTTGATTTATAAAAATATGAAGGATTTCGGAATCAGAACCCTAATAGATTTGATTGGATTTGAAAATCGACATGTAGAAGAATTGGAATTTAAATAAAAAATCGGTCAAAATCCGATTAAAAATTGTAAATCGACAGTTTAAAGGATTTCTAAGTTCGGACCAGAATTTTCTTTTGATTTATAAAAATATGAAGGGTTTCGTTTTGAATCAAAATGACATTTGATTTAATTTTTTTTCTCCAATCACTCTAATACATATTTTAGTAGAAAAATGAAGATAAAAAAAATATTTATATAATAATACTTAATAAATAATAGATAGATTTAATAAAATAATATAAAATGCATAACATATGAGAAGAAGAAATGACAAAAAAAACAAAGGTCATTAAATAATAATAATAATAATAATAATAATAATTATTATTATTATTATTATTATTATTATTATTATTATTATTTTCATATCGGTTTGTTCAATTTTTAGAGCATGTACATGTCAAAATATAAATAGATATATTTTGTGTAGAAACTTTATGATAAGCATTCTCATGTTCGTCTATCTATTTTATTTAACGTGAAATTATAAATATCTATCTCCCACTCCATATCTCTCTCAAATTTTAAATTAAATATATTTTAAAAATATTTTTTGAAAATTAAATTAATTAAATTACTAGTCAAACACATAAATAATAATAAATTTTCCGATTATGATATTCTCTAGAATAATATTCTAAAAATTATAGTTTTAATATTTAAGCAAATACACCCCAAAGAGATAGACAATTTTAGCGATGCTTATTTTTTATTCCATAACTACCCTTCACTTTTATATTTATCACACATTGTACAATTAATATTATTCTTGATTTTTTTTAATTTACCTATATATACTTTTTTTTCTTTTTGCACTATGATTCCTAAAAGAAAGGAGTTCTAGTAATCCAAAGTTTTTTTTGCACTCTTTATTTGTGAAAATTGTGAAAGGTGAATCATCTGACAAATGTAGAAATGAATAAAAATGAGAAAGAAATTAATAATAGTGGTGTAATTGGATGTACTGAAATTCCAAAAATAAAATGGTAGTAACCATATCTATAACGCATGAAAAGATTTTAAGTGAGTTAAAAAAAGTTGTTTAGAAATGTTGAATATTATACAACCACCATTGATGGAACAAGCTCTAAAAGGTTCTTAGAGTCCTTGATCTTAATTGAAGTTCTGTCATGCAACGGATTAGTCAATTTATAACGAGTTCAACAAAAAAGATCTACTCCAAGTAGGATCTTCATGTTAGTCGTATAAAATATGCTCCTTGGGGACTAACAGTACACAACCACCTCCTAACTTATGTTCATTCTCTTTTTTTTTCAAAAAGTTCGGGAAGAGAGTTTCACTCAAGTAACAAATTACTAATACCCTCACATAAATATATACAAATATAGAAATGCGATAAAGTAAAAATAAAGGAAACAATACATCCAAAAAAGAAGAAACAAACAAAGCTAACACACAAATAAGAATCTAACCAAACTAAGGTGGACTCACTTAGAAACAGTCTCCCTAGCAGAGTAATCAATTGTCACAGCATGGAAAATACCCGAGCGTAAGGAACACTCAAACATACACAAAACAGAGTCGCCACCGAACTTTATTTATTCCTGTAGAGGAAAAAGGAAAATATCGATAAAACCTATGAAAAACAAAAAGAAATGGTCGTCGCAACCAAATCGGATTCGGGAGTCGATTATGCAAGAGGGAGATATTAGCACCCTCGCTTCCGTTGTACTCAACGAGACTCATTTAGTTAGTTTCATGTTAGAGTGTTAGTGTGATATTAGTTTGCTATCTTCTACTTATCGAGTGAAGAAAGAGAAAATTAAAAAAAAAATTATTAAAAGGATGTCTGATAAGATTTCTCAATCCTAATCCTACGTAACTCCAAGTGCTATGGAGAACTCAATGCTACATAGTTCTGCTCTGAAATAACTAATGGGTTGATTGCTTTTAGGGAGTGATGCTTAGATCGTATTTGAGCGGTTAAATCTTTACTTACTACTCGCTCTTGAAGGCTAAAATCTTTGTTTGTTTCACGTCAAAATAGATGTAGCATACTCATTTCTAAAAATATAGTTTTCGAAGTCACACAAGGACAGAAAACAAGTTTGATTGGTTAAGTTGCTTTTATCATAAAGATTTGATCTTTGTGGAAGGAGAGTAAACATTTGAGCACAGGTGTGCACCAAGCGCGCATTTACTCGGGATATGCATGGATGTGGTTCCATTGTCCCCTTATTCCAAGTTTGTTTAACGTGTTTTTGATTTGAAAGACTGATAATCATTTTGAATTTGGTATGCTCTGAACGCTCGACCATCAAGGGGTCTGAAGAGATGTGCATCTCTCAGTCCTTTGTCTTTCAATTTTATTACCAAAAAAGGTTTTGCACCAACAACTTGACGTTGGATCAGGGGATGCTCGACTTTGAATTTAATTTGGGAAACATACTTGATGTTGGATCGAGGGATTATTTTTGTTCTTTTTTGAAAATGATTGATTTTAATCTTTGCATTAACAATCAATTAATACAATGAAATAAATGAAAACAGTAAACTTATTACACATCACGGAAATTGGGGTACAATTTATCGAATGGGGATTTAGTACGACAATTAATAATGCAAAACTTAATAAACAAATGTAAAATAACAAAAATCTCATTGTAAGAAGGTCAAATAGAAAGCCAAATGACCCGAAATAAAATCAAAAATTTGAACTACATAATTTAGCACTATGTTAACCAATCGTAAAATGATTCATGTGGGAATCACCCTATCTAAGGCCGGTCAACAAAACTTTAAACAATTTGTGAAGTTAAATTGAATTTTTAACTCCGAAATTGCAACGCATATGTGAAAAATCAATGATTTAAGCGACATATTTTAAATGAAAACGAACGACGGTTGAACTAAAGAATTTAGCGTTATGTTAAGAAATATTAAAGTGATTCATGTATGAATCACCTTATCTGAGGTCGGTGAACAAAATTTTATGCGTGTAAGCAACTTCTGAAGTTAAATTGAATTTTTAACTCTGAAACTACAATGCATCTGTGAAAAACCGATAAGAAAAATATTTTTTTTAACAATTTAAAATAAATAATTTAATTAATAAATAAAAAATGATGTAATAATAATCAATAACAATAATAATTAGCAAAAATAATAATAATAATTAGTAACGATAATTAATCGATACTAATAATTAATAATAATAATAGTAATAATAATAATAACAATTAGTAACAATAATTTAATCAATAATGATAATTAACAATAATAATAATAATAATAATAATGAATAAAATAATAATAATCATCACTGATTAATAATAATAATAATAATAGTAATAATAATAATATTAATAATATCAATAATAAACATAATCATAATATTATTATTATTATTATTATAATAAACAATAATAATAATAATAATAAAAGTAATAATAATAATATAATAATAATTATAATTTTTTAATAATAATATTAAAAAAAAACAAAAAAAAAATAAAATAAAAAGAACAACAAAAAAAATGGCGGTTTAAAGAAAATGCATAAGAGGATAGAAAAAAAAGTTTTAACCACACACACCCACCCACTCAGGCGCTGACACGTTACGGTGGGGTGAGAAAAAAATTGAAGAGTAATGCTAACTTGTGTCCTTGGGCATATGTTAAAAAACCCACAAATAAAGAATTTATATCAAAAAAATCAATAACATCATCAATTATAAAGTTGTACTCCTATTAAATTTAACACACAATTCCCAATAAATTTTTATTATATTTATCTCTTAACTTGTGTGCCAAGAGCATTACCCAAAATTTAAAAGAACAAACTATATGACTCTCTCTCCTCTCAAATCTCCCTTACTTTCATATAAAAAAGTCACAATCGATTTCAAAAAATAAAACAAAACAAAACAGTTGCTTCAGCTCTCTCACCTACCCTTGATCAAAAAAACTTGGTGAGGAGTTTGTGTTATTGTTAGGTTGTTTGATAATGTTGTGTGGTTTGTTGAAGTTGTTCGGCCGGTTTCGACGAGATTGAAGGAGGTGAGGCGTGGTTGTAGGTTGTGTATGGAACGAAATGACAACGAAGGGTGGTTGGATTTGGAGCTGATGTGGTTTAGTTTGTTAATAGCAGAACGAAGAAGAAGATGTGTGCGGTTGTGCGTTTGAGATGGAAGGAGTACATGTGGAGGTCATAGATCATCGGTGTGTTGGTGAGAAGGTTGTGTGTGGTGTAAATGTGAAGTGGCGAGGGTGGCCGGAAACCGATATGTTTCAGTTCTTCCTCTTTCTCCTTTTTGCTTCTATTTTGTTTCACATTATTTGTTGTTATCTTTGAAGCACCCCAAAGCTCTGCATGTTTCCCTGATTTTGTAAGCTTCTTGATGCGAATTTTCGGGTCCACATTCCTAGAAACGGTCACCTTCCCTTGCTCAGCATCTATCTCAGTAGTAAAAACCCCATCAATCTTCTGCAAGATTTTCTTAACTTTCTGCTTGCAACCGTCACAGTGTATGTTCACTTTGTGAACACATTTCTATATCTTCAAAAGTATCTTCTTTACTTATATTTTTTACAAAAGGGTTATAACTAAGATGAGGAAATGTAGAAACAATGAGAAAAAATTAGAGAAACTGTGATATGAAAAATATAAGAGAATAAGCTAAAGAGACGTTTTATAGTTTTGAAGATTTGGGAAGGATATGACAGAAGTAATAAAGACAAAGGGAGTGTGAAGAAGAAGAGTGTGAGAAATAGAGTGAAAAAGTTTATCAACATGAGAGAGTATTCTGAGAGAGTATTGTGTGTAGTGAAAGTTGCCAAAAAGTGATGAAGGGAGTATATATGGTGGAAAGGTTAACGTGTGCATGGGTGGTCCTTTTTCAACGTTTGGATCTTTTACCAGCAATGAACAAACCATTTTTTCCAATCCTTCACTACCTGTTTGACACGTGTCTCAAGAGGGGGAGAGCATCAAATACTCATCTGTCCGCGTAGCAGCAATTGAGTGGGAGGAATAAAGATATTTAATTTTCTTTATTAAAACTTGATTTTATATATATATATATATATATATATATATATATATATATATATATATATATATATATATATATTTATCTATATATATATATATATATATATATATATATATATATATATATTTATAAAGTTTATTAATTAAAATAAAATAAATACACAAAATAAAATCGAATTTTAAAAATACAAATAATTCTAATTAAATCTACTAATTAATTTGACATAAAAAAAAATAAAAGGATAAAAATAGAACGTAAAAGCGCCAGAAAAAATAAATTGAATGCATTACAATGATCAGCGCAAAATAAAATTCTAAGAAACATACAGTTTTTGATCAAATGTTGAAATAAAAAATGATCGATAAACATACAGGTTTTGATCAGGTTGTTTGAAATGCGACAGAAAAAATAGTCGAAAAAATAAAACAAGCATGTCAGGTTAAACTATGTGAACCGTTGATTAAGAAAACCGACGTCTGCAAGCTAGGTCTTTAAATTTCCAGCCCGTTAATTTCATGTACATTTGAAAATTGATTCAACAATTTTTCTGTAGATTCAAAAAAAAAATCCGAGCGACATTTTAAACAAAATGCGAAATGAAATGCATATTGTGATATGTATAAAAATGCAGATGTCTCGTAAATGCATTGATTTATTGACTAAATAATCCTGAATAGATAATCAGATGCAAAGGAATCATTATTGGACTATTTACTTCTGATTCTCAATTACAATTAAAATCCTACAAAGATTCAGATGGCGATAATACTTTTGACTGTCACCCTTTGAACCTCTGAAACAAGACGCAATTAAATGAATGATGCATTGAGATTGAGAAATCGAGTCCTCTTGATTTCTTAATTAAACAAAATTACTGAATGAGTGTCATCAAGACCAGATAAAATGCCATAACTCCTGACTTTTCATCTAAACCCTGATGAATGCTTTTGACTGATGAAATGCGTGATAACAAACTCGTGTTATGAATGATGATTAAGATTTGTTTTTATGTATGAAGTAGGATGACTGGTTATACAATATGCATGAAGTGTGATGGCTGAAGTTTGTCAATGAATATTGGGTTTCAAGGTAAGTGCCGGGTGTGGTTGGGCTTTTTTGTAAGGCAAAATGGGGATTTTGTGAGGCGCCAAATGAGGTTGGGCTTTGGTTTTTTAGATGTGTCAAGAGAGGTCGAGTAAATGTAAGGTGCCAAGTAAGATTGGGTTTTTGTGAGATGCCAATCAAGATTGGGCTTTTTGTGATGAGTCAAGTAAGATTAGGATTTTGGACTTTTCAAGCTTTTTGTAATGAGAATATGTGGGATGAATGAGATAATATACATGATTGGATGTTATAGCAAAGCCTCATGATTGATGCATGATGATGATTTATGCTATGTTTCGTCAAGTATCCCTGGGGTGGGTCGTAAGCAGTTAAGGCTTATAGAGGTTGCTTATTCAACAAGGTTGTCTGTCAAAAGGTGGTTGGATGTTGTGCTAGCATGACCTTCGAATACTCATGTTGAACTCAATGGTCGCTGATGTATGACCGATTTTGTTCGAGTAGCTTGACATTGTGGAGAGGACTTGCCCCTTTATAACCTATCTTTCCCCGTTTTGCTGGATCTTTTGAGGAGATTCATCTCAGTATGAGTTTTGAAGAAGTTTTGCCATAAGGTAACTTTGAGATGGCTTGTCCCAATATTTGATTCTTGAAGTGTTATGCCCCTGATTAGTTGATTCTTGGAACGATTTACCTAGATTGATCGATCTTTGAAGGATTCGATTTACCGTGATTTTAAGGTGGCTTTCCCCAGCTTGGCCTTGAAGAGATTCACCCTTGGCTGACCGACTCTTGGAATGGATTATTTTGTTCAAACCTTGCAGCGATCTGACCTAGTATTTGATTGAGCTTTGAAGGGATTTTCCCCTAATCAACGGTGTTTTCAGGCGATTTTCCATTTTTGGCATGGCCTTTTAAAGTAGTTGCCTGAAAAGAATTTTGGATTCCACCTTGTTGTGATATGATCTTGATATGGACTACCCCAATATTTGAATCTTGAAAGGTCTTCCCCAGATCAATAGGGTCTGGAGGTGATTTGACCTAGGTTGGCCAATTCTTGGAATGTTTTGCTCACGCTCAACATGGATCTTCAGATGATATGCCTCTTATTACAAGAATTTTCTTCTGATTGGCAGGATCCTTAGATGATTTTCCCCTAGTCAAAAAATGTCTTGAAGCAGTATGCCCCTGATCAGACTATTGTTGAAATTTCCTTGATGCTAAGTATTAATTGTGAGTAAAATTGTTCTTTTAGAAAAGTAATTCTAACGTGATGCTCATGCAAGTTTAGAAATCGAAAATTGTTACGGAAAATAGGTATGATGTGTGCGGGGGATAATATTTGGCCATAAGGTTGGCACGAATGAAGATGTGGTAATAAAATATGGTTAGTGCTAATTTAACAAACATTTGGAGTCAATTTAACAATGACTTTGTTGATTATGCTTTCATAGTGAATCTAGCTTCAATTAGGTCTTTTAAGGATTGTAATGCGGCTTGGTTCATAATTTATGAAAAAAAGATATAAGGCTTAAAATTTGATTTAACCAACCCCTACTCTTTTGATGTTCTCCATTCCTAAATCCAATTTAACTCAACAGATGCATTCAGTCGACAAGAGGACTTTGGTAGTCATGATGATGGAGGTAAATATAGTAGTCTAAGCACTTACTTTTATTTACAAGCTTGTTTCCATTTTTTATTTCTTTTCTTTTAATCCCTATTTCTACATGGACCGATTCTTTTGAATTTGTGGTCCATTGAGATGCCCTAACTTTTGCATAAGTTAACTTTTTTAATTTTTTTTAATTTGTTCCAGTTAGTGTTAAAAATCGGAATGTCAAAGAGAAACCCATAATACTTCAAGAATAAACTTCGTTAATCCAATTAACTTCCAAGCTTAATGATTTGTTTTGATAATGAATGAATGTAGAAGATAAATCTTGAATATAGAATATTGATTAACAAACTTGAATTGATAAACTTTTGATGATGATTGTTGATGATAATGTAGAAATTGTTGATGGAAAAATTTTTAGTGATAATACTTGTATTGTTGATGATAATGTAGAAATTTGTTGATGGTTTAGTTCCACCATTTTAGAACTTTAATATGAAGTTCGAAATGATGATGAAGATGAACTTTAGTGAGGGTGAGGGAGAAGATGAATATTGAGAGAGAAATTGAGGGAGAATAGAAGAAAAATTATGGAAAAATAATGGTTAATTGTGAGTTTTCTAAGTTAGGTTAGTGATGTTAGTTAAAGTCAAAATTATGAGAAATAACGTGTTTATATAGACTTGATAGGTGAATGATCACCCTTGGATTATGATCCAAATAATTAGTTTATCAACAGTTAGTAGTTAATTTAATCCTTAGTTGCGGATCACCAATTTCAACCATATGATTAAATATTAAGAGTGGCTAGGATTTAGTGAAAAAATGGAAGTTGAGATTTATGTTTGTTTGGAAGTTTTGTGTTAGTTTGGAAGTTATGGTAGTTAAGGGTAATTATGTAAATGGATGGTTTGTGGAGAAATAGATAGTTAAGGATAGTTAGAGATCAATGGTGCTGGAGTTTAGCAAAAGTATCAAGTTAGGATGTAAGATAAAGAATCATTAGGAATTAACTTGAATTTTAATGCATTTGCCTTGATTTTTCTACCACTTTTGGCTTGAATTTTGAGTGGCTTAACACATGACTTTTAATACTTTTGAGAAGTGATATTTTCTAATAAATGAATGAAATTTCCCTTTTATTCCAACTTTTCCCTTTCCTTTGAATCCAAGCAAATCTCAAAATTAATTGATGATCATTTCAATCCCCCATGATAACCATAAATCTCAAATAAAGAAATGATCCTCACCACAAGTAATACGGGAAAATAAACTCGAATAAATACCAAAAATATTCACCTCAAAAATCTACTTAAGCCGATTAAATCCATTATCATCGAACCTTTAGCCTAAATTTGTTAACAAATGTAAATATCTATGAATGCATGATCAAATAGAAAAAAGTATGCAAATGAATAAAACCATAAGCCATGAGAATTGAATAAAAAAAAAGTAGGCAAATTTTGGGGTATGACAATTGTCAACCAGTAATAGCCGACCTTTAGGATCTTCTTTGCCATGACATTCCCATTGGCATGGGTCCCAAAGGATCCTTCATGGATTTCTTTGACCAACATGTATGCTTTATGTCTATCCACGCATCTGAGCAGAACCATGATGTGGTTTCTTTATAGAATACACCATTACTCATGAAGAATTTGGATGCTAACTTTCTCAAAGTTTTGTTATCCATGGTTGAAGCATTTGTAGAGTACTCCTGATTTTAAAGATAACATTTGATGTCACGCAACCATGGTTTACCATTAGTTTCCTCTTCAAATTATTGACAATACGTCGTCTTATCTTTACGATCTAATCTGATGATCGAAGCTTCATTATGGAATCTTACTTGGTACATTGATGATAATGTAGCCAAAGTGTCTACCACCTGGTTTTCCTCTCTTAGAATATAATGAAAAGTAATTTCTTCAAAGTATTTCATTAACTCTATGACATGAGCACGATGTGGAATCAACTTAGGATGACAGGTTTCCCATTCTCCTTTCACTTGGTAAATAACTAATGTTGAGTCTCCATATATTTCTAGGATTTTGATCCTCAGGTCAATAGAAGCTTCAACGCCCATGATGCATGCTTCGTATTCAGCCACATTGTTCATGCAATCAAAGCGTAACCTTCTCGTAAAGATAGTATAACCACCCCTTAGAGAGATAAGAACGGCTTTGATCTCGTGCCACGGGGAATTTGATGCGCCATCAAATTCTAGCTTTCATCGATCTCCTGGTTTGGGCCCTTCATCATCACCTATGACCTTTTCGTCATTTAGGGTCATGATACATTCATCAGGGAATTCAAACCTAATGGGTTTATATTCTTCCAATGGCTGGTGTGCAAGATATTCTGACAACATGTTACCTTTTATAGCTTTTTAGGTGACGTACTGGATGTCATACTCAGACAATAACATCTGCCAACGAGTTATCCTCCCAGTTAGGACGGGCTTCTCAAAGATGTACTTGATCAGATCCATTTTAGATATCCACAAAGTAGTATGAGTTATCATATATTTCCTTAGGCGTTTGGCGGCCCAAGCCAATGCACAACAAGCATTTTCAAGCATTAAGTACCTGGTTTCCTAATCAGTGAACTTTTTACTCAGGTAATAAATGGCATGTTCTTTTCTTCCAGTTTCATCGTGTTGCCTCAGCATACACCCTATCGAACCTTCAAGTATTATTTAGTACATTATGAGTGGCTTGTATGGGACAGGTGGAATCAAGATATGATGCTCTTGCAGATCATGCCTGAGCTTCTCAAAGGCTCTTTGACAATCGGCATTCCATTCAATTGCCTGATCTTTTCGATGTAATTTGAAGATGGGTTCACAAGTAGCCATCATGTGAGAGATAAACTTGGATATATAATTAAATTTTCCTAGGAATCCTTCTACCTCCTTTTATATACGCGGAGCGGGCTTTTTTTTTTATCGCTCTGACTTTATCAGGATCCACCTCAATTCCTCGTTGGCAGACAATGAATCCAAGCAAATTTCCGGATCGGGCACCAAATGTGCATTTGGCAGTGTCCAACTACATCCTGGATTTCCTTAAGCCCTCAAACAATTTTCGCTAGTGGTCCAGGTGATCCTCTTCACTTTTAGACTTGGCAATCATGTCATTGACATATACTTCAATCTCTTTGTGTATCATGTCATGGAAGAGGGTGACCATCGCTCTTTGATAAGTTGCCCCAACGTTCTTTAGACCAAATGGAATTACCTTGTAGCAAAATGTTTCCTGTGGGTTGATGAATATGGTCTTTTCCATATCATCTAGAGACATTTTGATTTTATTATATCCAGAGAATCCATCCATGAAAGTGAACACAGAGAATTTGGTCATGGTGTCTACCAATACGTCAATATGTGGTAGATGGAAGTTTTCCTTTGTAGTGACTTTGTTTAAATCCCTATAATCAACACACATTCACACTTTTCCATATATCTTCGGAATAGGCACAATATTGGCACCTCATTAAGGGTATTTAGCCACTTCTAGGAATCCTGCATCAAACTGCCTCTTGGCCTCTTCTCAGATCTTGATGGACATATTAGACCTAGTTCTTCACAGCTTTTGCTTCACCGGTTGGCATTCTGGACGAAGTGACAATATATGCTTAACAATGTATGTGTCTAATCCAGTCATATCTTGATATGACCAGGAAAGCACATCCACATACACTCATGTAAGAGCTTGACCAACTTTTCCTTGACGGTTGCTTCTAGCAAGGTCTCAATTTTGACTTGTCTCTTCTCTTTCTATGTCCCCAAGTTGGTCACCTCCACTAACTCTTGATGTGGTTGAATGACTTCGGACTTGTGCTTGAGCACCCTTGACAATTCTTTAGGAAGATCACAATCATCCTCACACTCTTTTTTAGCTTAGTTATTGGGGAACTCAAAGTTATGAGGGATTGTGGCATTCTTGGATTCAGTTGGTTCAATTATTATTCTGCATGATTTTAATTATGACTCTTTTTAGAAAAATAAAATATAGAAAAATGCAAAAAGAAAAAAGTGTTTAGTCTTTTTTCAAAAAGGTTGCCATTTTTTTTAAAAGACAAAAATAAAAAGAATGATTAAATAACAAAATGCCTTTATTAATGATGATATTTATTCAAAGAAAAAAGGGTCCTTACACATGATCCTTAAGCCTTGGATAGAGAAAAAGGATAAGAAAAAAATAACAAATTACTTTGACAAACGAAAGATCTTAGTTATATCGATGGCCTTCCAATTGTCCAAAGGAGTGTCAGGAGCACAACAGTACACCAGACATGGTGTTTCTTATCTTGTTTTGTCATTTTATATAGTGGTTACTTGGTTGTCATGTATGAAAGTAGTGATATAGAATATGTTTCGGAAACTTCGGATGTTAGTCTTTGTGGTACCATGGGCGTCTCTCTTCATAGGAGGTTTATGCCCTAATCCAAAGCGATTCTTCTTCTCTAGGATGTTAATAAACTGAACCTAACCTTCAGGGTTACCTTTCTCCAACTCTTTCTTGGCACTTTTAAATGAGGTGAACAATGAGCTTGTACTAGTGTCTTGGTCCTTGCCCTCTAGGAACACAACATTGACGATCTCGAGGGCTTGGAATGAGGTTTCCAATGCTTCTTCGTCGGCCTCTATGTACTGGAATCTGATAAAATATGGTTGACCAATAAGTCTTCCTCACTAGAAATAATGACCAACTTGGCCTTGACCATGAACTTTATCTTTTGGTGTAGGGTGTATGTGTAAGAACAAAGTTGGTTCTACAATGTATCTCTAAGATTTTGATGATAACAAAGGATGAAATAAAAATGGTACTCTAACGAAATTTTTCTTAAGTGTGCAGGACTCTGATCAAACAATCGGATAGATAAAAACATCAGATACAGAATTCAACAATCAGATGCTGCTAAGAGGAAACGTGTCCAGAAGGTTCTGACTCTGATCAACACAGGTACCAGCAAAATAGAAAGAAGTCAGCAACTCTGGTAAAGAAGACTGAATCCAGACTCTAAATCTGAAGAAGTCAAGAGCATAGAGAAACTCTGATGTGGTCAGATAAAAGCAACCTCTGCAGTTAAACTCTGACTAACAAGACTTTGATACAGATTCACCAGTTCAGAACGCGTAACCATGAAGAAATCTGATTTTGGAAAGAAAGTATTTCTAGAAGGAAATTATGACGCGTACAAAACTGTTTTAGAAAGAAACAAGGAGAGTAATGACAATAAACAGTCTTCAATGACCTAGATCCTGTCATCACTCCAACGGTTCTTCTGAATACCTATATAAAGGACTGAATACTTCACAAGAGAAGACATCTGAGACACAAAAGAATACAACAACTCTTATTCATCCTCCCTTACGTTTTCACGAGCTGCTGCTCTTACGTGAAAAATTGTTGTTCTTATAACTGTAATATTTGCTTTTTGTTAGAAGCATGTTGCATTAAAATCATAATTTTTATTAAGATACTTCCTCAAGTGAATCTGTGCAGTCTGAATACTTGAGAGTGCTAAGGGATTATTCTCTTAGACAGTTGTTTGTGTAATCTTTCAAGATTAGTGGATTAAGTCCTTTTTGAAGGAGAAATCACCTTGGCCGGGTGGACTGGAGTAGCTTTGAGTTTCAAGCGAACCAGTATAAAATTTTGTGTCAATCTATTTTTATTTTGTGTGTGTCTAAACTGTCAAAAAGATTTTATTTTCCAAAACAATTCAAACCCCCTTTCTTGTTTTTCAATACCTTCAGTATGTGACCGCACCGGCGACGTGGATTTTTGGTCTTCCTAATAAGAAGTTATAAGTAAGGTTGATATCCATAACCTGAAAGGTTATCTGGAAGACATGTGGGCCTATTTATATGGGTAGGTCCACCTCATCGATGACAGTTCTTCTTGACCCATCGAAAGCCTTGACCACCATAACACTAGGTGTCATACCCCCAAATTTGCCCGTTAATCTTGCAAGACATTTTTCAAGGCACTCTAACTCATTTTTCAAGGCATTGATCTTAAAGGAACAAAGACCCAGCACACAGGTGGTCAAATCCAGAAAATGGCTTAAAATGGCTTGCTCGCTAGGCGAGCCAAATCATTCGCCTAGGGAACTCTTCGCTGCGCCACTCGCCTAGCGAAGCTTGCGAATACCATAATTTTTGGGCTTCATTCTGAGCCCATTAGGTCACAAAAAAACTATTATAAATACCACCAAGACCTCATTCAGAAAAAGGGAGATTAGTCAGAGAAAAGGACAGAAGGAGACGGACAGAAACCCTAGCAAGGAAACCCTAACAGAAGCAACCGAGCAAACCCTGGAGGCTAACCAAGAGAATTCAGAGCAACCCTAAAAGAAACCCTGAAAGCAACTCATCTGCACAAAGGTTACCTCCGCCCAACTCAATCCGACACCAAGAGTGATCTGCCAATTCAACGTTGCAATTCAATTGCAAACAGGTTTGCACTACCATTACCGCTTTATGCTCTTAATTTACATGTGGCATTATGATTGAATTTATAAACACAACTTAGATTTTGCATATGGGTTTAAGTATATATGAATGTGCAAAATAATATCTTGAATGTTTAACCATGTAATTTCTGTAATGGATGCCATAGGGTTTGGAGCTCGATGAAATCGTACTGTTCTTAAATTCAAAACCCGCAGCCGTTCGCTAGCACATCGCTAAGCGAACCTGTAGCGAGTGTTCGCTAAGCCCTCGCTAGGCGAGGCAGCAGCGAACGTGATAGTCGCTGACTTTTCTGTTCTGATTTTTGCTCGTCTAACATGTTTTATCATAGCCATGCATCGTTTACCTGACCCTATTATTGTTGTGATTCCTTTTGTTTGGTGCAATTCTCGATTGCACCCTGATTTGGTATTCTGACCTGTTTGCTGAATTTTGTAAGGGTTCACGTACTCCCGGAAAAAGTTAGCTTGCTAGGTATTCCACTTTATTTGTGGGATACCCTTGGGGAGATTCATCCTAATTACCTAATTGATTATAATGTGGAGATTCATCCTAATTACCTAATTGATTATAATATGGAGATTCACCCTAATTGCCTAATTGATTATAAAATATTGCCTTTGAATAAGTGATCTTGGCCCTCTCTTTGTTGCCTTACGGTATTACGGTCATGTCCCGCGAATGTGGGGATACACTTAGCAAAGACCCTTCGATTAAATCATCATGTCCCTATAAGATAAATCATAGTCCCTCGGATGCTGCCGGCGAAAATATGATTTTGTCCCTCGATGACCCATCGCTGTAGCCTACGGTTAAATGATGATCGTCCCTTCGAATGCTAAGGTATCCTTACAAATGTTGCCTTCAATGACCAATCGATGACCCTACGATGTCCCTTAAATCCAAAAGGACAAGACTACTTACTTCTCAATAGTAAGGACAATTTTACCTTCATAAGGATAGGAAATACCCATAAAGACCTGGGTAGGTATAACTCTTAATTGCTGACTCACAACTTAAAATGTTCTTCACATCCCACAATTTGCAAAATATCTATTAGATAAATACTTGGCATACATTCGTACTAGGATCATTGCCAAGTTATATTTTTCTAAACAGCTTTCAAAATTAAACGAGATAAATACTTTGTATACATTCGTACAAGAATCATTACAAAGTTAAACTCTCTTTTCAAAACATTTTGTAAGCAGTTCACAAACACTTTTTCAGACAAGAAAAATAACATAAGTGATCAAGCAATTAAGAGCCCATGGATAACCATGGAAACAAAGGGTGCTAACACCTTCCCTTTGTATAATGTACCTCCCGAACCCAAAATCTAATTAAGGTCTTTCCTGTTCTTTTCCACCTTTCCTTATTGGATAAAAGAAAAGTCGGTGGCGACTCTTGCTATCCGCGACATTTGCTTTCCAAAGCAAAAACACACCAAAGTCAGTTCACCGTATGACAGAACTGGCGACTCTGCTGGGGACGACAAAGAGAGGTTACCTTAAAGAAAAAAACACAAGATCACTTATTTGAATTGTCTTTTAAGGGATTGCTTGGGTATTTTATGCTTGAGGGAAAGATCCTACACCCGGATCTAATGTACCTTAGGTAAGTAGCACGAGATCATCGCGACTATCCGGCGTATACTGGAATGGTTAAAATGATGGCTATGGTTAATGTGACACTTTGGATGTCCTGATGTTCCTCATGTTTACTTGAGGAAAAATTCGGCGTCTGCGTGGTGTCGTCAAAGCATTAACCAGATCTTTAGAACCCTAATTGACTCATCCTGGCCATTAGAAAGTAGTGAGATAACTGACTTCGGTTCCGACTGGGGTTGGTTGAGACTCGATACTACACTCCTCGAGATTGGACTTTAGGGAAACTTTGGTCAACCACTTGGTGTTGCACTAAAGTGGACTTAAAGGAAGGTCAATGATTGGAGATCCTTTTAGAACCCAGTTACTATTCTAGGACAGGTTGAACCAACCAAGCTTCAGTGGGGAGGGTACTTACCTATGGAACTCATGCAAGCCTTAAAACTTAGGAATGATTGTTGTGTGACTTGCTTGTGCTTGGTATTTACTTAACATCATAACATCATAACATCATAACATCATGGCTTTGTACTAACCATTTCAAGGACTTAGGGATTTAACTTTGCTCTGTAACAGGGTTATGGCTTCCAGGAAGACTATCCAGATTAATTTCGTAGTGACCTCTCCTCAACTAAAGAACTTAGTGTCAAAACTTCCTGATCAGGCTCAGTTCATCAAGAAACATGGTTCTCTCCTAAATTTAGTTACCACCGGTTTCAAGGGAGATATGATGAGAGTTTTATTCCAGTTCTTCGACCCTAAACATCATTGCTTCACCTTCCCCGATTATCAGTTGGTGCCCACGTTAGAAGAATTCTCCAGGCTGCTTGGGATACCTATCCTTGATCAAACACCTTTTAGTGGTTTAGAAAAGATTCCGAAGTCTGAAGAAGTTGCCGCGGCTTTACACATGACAAAGTCCGACATTGAAACTAATTGGGTAACAAGAAGTGGAGTTAAGGGTTTACTTGACAAATTTCTGATAAATAAGGCCCGAGAATTCTTAAAGGTTATGGATGTCCATGCTTTCGAAGATGTCCTAGCATTACTAATCTACGGTTTGGTGTTATTTCCTAATCCAGACCAATTCATAGACATGAATGCTATTAAGATATTTCTCACTCATAACCCTGTGCCTACCTTGCTTGGAGACATTTTGCATTCCCTTCACACCCGTACTATGAAAAGGCAAGGGACTCTCATGTGCTGCGTACCTTTATTGTCTAGGTGGTTTATTTCACACCTTCCTCAATCAGTCTTGAAGAACGAGCAAAATTTGAAATGGTCTCAAAGGATAATGTCGCTCTCCCATTCAGACATCCGTTGGTGTCCTCATCTCAAAGAAAATGTTATCATCATTGACCGTTGTGGAGAGTTCCCTAACGTACCACTCCTAGGAACAAGATGAGGTATTACTTATAACCCGGCCTTAGCCCTACGTCAGTTTGGTTATGCTCGAAGAGATGGTCCACATGAAATAATTACCCAAGGCACTGTGTTTGACTATGACAACGAATCTCAAGGTCTCCGTCAAAGGTTTGTACGAGCTTGGGGCATGGTGAAAAGAAGCACTTTAGGAAAGAAAAACTCTATTCCTATGGAACCTTATCTCAGATGGGTACGCGCAAGAGCTCGTGAACTTGTCATGTCATATCTTGCAGTCGGACCGCTGATTGTTGAACCAGGAGTTGAAGGAGGTGCCCCTCAGATCATTCCTTATCCAGATATGCCTACCAATATTGAAGAATTGAAGAAATCCTGGATCCAGTTGAGAGAGGAAAGGGACACTTTTGAAGCCCAGTTCTGTGCTGAAAGGAAGAAAGTGTTAGAACTTACCAGCCAGCTTAATGAGGAACGAAGACTCAATGCATATCTTCGCCCAAAAAGAAGCCGTCCCTGGGAGACTTGAGCTTTCATTGTATTTTATTATTTCGTTGTAATAAACATTGATTAAAGAAATTATTAATAAAAGTTTCTCTCTTTTTGGTGGTTTACGCAAAGTTAAATTCCAAAAGTCCTTGAAAACATTTCATACATTGCATAGCATAACATAACATTGCATAACAGGTATCCTAAAAGATCAATATTCTCACGGTCTTCCTTCTAAACAGAAAGATGGCTCTCGAACGAACTGTCAAGGATCTCCAGGCTCAAAATGCTCAATTCCAGGAGATGATCTTGAACTTATCCAAGGGGCAGGAGGAACTGAAGGCTCTCTTGCTCGAGAAGAAGAAAGACAAGAAAGCTGTGAGCTACATTAACCCGGGAAGAAGGCTTAAAGGACAGGCCGCAGGAGTCAAGATCAGAATGCCGAAGGATCAAGAAGAGGAGACAGAGAATGGTTCAGAAGAGGAGAATGTTGATCTCTTCAACCCTGAGGACGACGATGAAGATTATGAGAATGAACAGTACTCTCCAAGAGATGGCAAGTACAAGTTGTTGGAAGAACATATGCTAGCTATGGAGGGTCAGAAGGCGCCCGGTCTGGATTTCGAAAGCTTGGGTCTGGTCTCCGATGTGGCCATTCCTCGCAAATTCAAGATCCCCAATTTCACTAAGTACGATGGTGCGTCTTGTCCTCAGATGCATCTGAGAGCTTATGTGAGAAAGATTCAGCTGTACACCACTGATAGGAAGCTATGGATCCATTTCTTCCAAGAGAGTCTGGCTGGCACACAGTTGGAATGGTACTATCAGCTCAAGAGTTCTAACATCCGCACCTGGACTGATTTAGCAACAGCTTTCTACAAGCAGTACCAGTATAATTCTGAACTAGCGCCTACTCGGCTACAGTTGCAGAATATGACTATGGGATCTAGAGAAGGCTTCAAAGAATATGCTCAAAAATGGAGGGATTTGGCTGGCAGAGTCAAACCCCCTATGACTGATCGAGAATTAGTGGACATGTTCATGAGTACACTGACTGACCCATTCCACAACCATCTACTGGGAAGTTCTTCATCGGGTTTCACTGAACTTATATTGACAGGTGAACGTGTTGAAAGCGGCATTCGAAGTGGAAAGATACAGGCGGCTACCTCTGCAAGCACCAAAAGGTCCTATCAGGGGAGGAACGAATCAAATGTTGTGTACGGTCAAAGGGGTCGTAGCAAGAAAAATCGTGACCATACCATTGGAGCAGTTACGATTGCAGCACCGCCATCTCAAAACTTCCAGCACAGACAAGACAGGCCAAGAAGGCAGTTTATCAAGATCAATATGACTTTAGCACAGGCACTGCAGGGTATGCTAAAAGCAAAGTTGATTACCCTCAGAGATCCTCCTACGAATCCCAACACTACTTCTCCTCGTTATAATCCCAATGCCAGGTGTGCATATCACTCCGATAGCCCCGGGCATGATACAAATGATTGTTGGTTGTTGAAGAATAAGATTCAGGATATGATCGAGGCTGGAGAAATTGAATTTGATCCTCCAGAGACTCCTAATGTCATCATTGCACATATGCCTAACCATGACAAGACTGTTAATGTTGTGGATGACAATTCTCACATTTCTAATGTAGCTGACTTAGCATCTCCTCTCCTGACCATCAAGAAGAATTTATTGCAAACTGGTTTATTTCCAGGTTGTGCTGAAAATTGCGATCTCTGTATACTCCGACCCAATGATTGCTTGAAGTTGAGAAATGGTATTTGTCATACGGTGAACTGTACTTTTGTGTTTTTGCTTTGGAAAGCAAATGTCGCGGATAGCAAGAGTCGCCACTGACTTTTCTTTTATCCAATAAGGAAAGGTGGAAAAGAACAGGAAAGACCTTAATTAGATTTTGGGTTCGGGAGGTACATTATACAAAGGGAAGGTGTTAGCACCCTTTGTATCCATGGTTATCCATGGGCTCTTAATTGCTTGATCACTTATGTTTTTCTTGTCTGAAAAAGTGTTTGTGAACTGCTTAGAAAATGTTTTGAAAAGAGAGTTTAACTTTGTAATGATTCTTGTACGAATGTATACAAAGTATTTATCTCGTTTAATTTTGAAAGCTGTTTAGAAAAATATAACTTGGCAATGATCCTAGTACGAATGTATACCAAGTGGTGATTTTCTAATAGATATTTTGCAAATTTGTGGGGTGTGAAAAATATTTTAAGTTGTGAGTCAGCAATTAAGAGTTATACTTACCCAAGTCTTTATAGGTATTTCCTATCCTTATGGGGGTAAAACTGTCCTTACTATTGAGAAGTAAGTAGTCTTGTCCTTTGGATGTAGGGGACATCGTAGGGTCATCGATCGGTCATTGAAGGCAACATTGGTAAGGATACCTTAGCATTCGAAGGGACGATCATCATTTAACCGTAGGCTACAACGACGGGTCATCGAGGGGAAAAATCATATATTCACAGGCAACATCCGAGGGACTATGATTTATTTTATAGGGACATGATGATTTAATCGAAGGGTCTTTGCTAAGTGTATCCCCATATTTGCGGGACATGACCGTAATACCGTAATACCGTAAGGCAACAAAGAGAGGGCCAAGATCACATATTCAAAGGCAATATTTTATAATCAATTAGGCAATTAGGATGAATCTCCACAAGGGTGTTTCACAAATAAAGTGGAATACCTAGCAAGCTACCTTTTCCGGGGGGTATGTGAACCCTTACAAAATTCAGCAAACAGGTCAGAATACCAAATCAGGGTGCAATCGGGAATTGCACCAAACAAAAGGAATCACAACAGTAATAGTGTCAGATAAACAATGCATGGCTATGATAAAACATGTCAGACGAGCAAAAATCAGAATAGAAAAGTCAACGACTGTCACGTTCGATGTTGCCTCGCCTAGCGAGGGCTTAGCGAACACTCTCTACAGGTTCGCTTAGCGATGTGCTAGCGAACGGCTGCGGGTTCTGGGTTTGATAACAGCATGATTCCAGAAACTCCAAACCTTATGGCATCCATTACAGCAGTTACATGGTTAAACATTCAAGATATTATTTTGCACATTCATATATACTTAAACCCACATGTAAAACTTAAGATGTTTTTATAGATTCAATCATAATGCCACATGTAAATTAAGAATATACAGCGGGAATAGTAATGTAAACCTGTTTGCAATTGAATTGCGACCTTGAATTGGCAAGTCACTCTTAGGGTTGGCGCCGGATTGAGTTGGGCGGAGGTAACCTGTGTGCAGATGAGTTTCCCTCGGGGTTTCCTTTAGGGTTGCTCTGAATTCTCTTCGTTCGCCTCCAGGGTTTGCTGTCTGTCTCCGTCCGTATCTGTCCCTTTTTCTGAATGAGGTCTTGGTATTTATAATAGTTTTTTTTGTGACCTAATGGGCTCAGAATGAAGCCCGAAATTTCTGATATCCGCAAGCTTCGCTAGGCGAGTGGTGCAGCGAAGGGTTCGCTAGGCGAAGGATTTGCTCGCCTAGCGAGCAAGCCAGTTTAGGTCCTCTTCTGGATTGGGCCACCTGTATGTTGGGCCTTTGTTTGTTCCTTTAAGGTCAATGTCTTGAAAAATGAGTTGGAGTGCCTTAAAAAATGTCCTGAAAGGTTAACGGGCAAATTTTAGGGTATGACAGCTGCCCCTGTTCAATATTCTTGAACCGAGAGAGTTAGAATGGTATGTACGCCATTCATGGTCTGGCGGTGGAAGATTATTGAACACTTAGAATGCCCCAAAAATTTGCACTTGTCGATTAGTCTTGATGGAGATGGGCCTAAAGATGTCATCTAGAAGGTTTTGATGATGAGAGCTTCAGAGTGCGTCGTACATTAGACGATATCTGAAGACATGGGTGTCATATTGGGTCATACGCTAGACCGTTTAGTGGGTCATCCATTAGGCTGTCGACTTCACTGGGGAGTCAGAATGTGTCATACGCTGCTGGGGATAAAGGATCAAACTGGATCATACGCTAGATCGTATCTGAATAGCAGAATGAGTTGTCCCTTGGGCGGGTGACTTCACTGAGGATGAAAGATCAGAATGAATCGTACGCTAGATCGTATCTGAGTTGCAGAATGAGCCGTCCATTAGGCTGTATCTGAGGATGAAAGATCAGAATGGATCATACGCTAGATCGTATCTGAGTCGCAGAATGAGCCGTCCATCAGGCTGTATCTGAGGATGAAAGGGGAGTCCTACGCTAGACCACGTTTCAGAATGCACCGCACGCTAGGTAGTATCTGAGGAATAAAGATCAGAATGGATCATACGCTAGATCGTATCCGAGGAGATGAACATCCAAATGGGTTGTATGCTAGACCATTTTGGAACAGTCGGAGGAACCATACGTTAGGCTGAATCAGAATGAACCGTACGTTAGGCTATGTCTGACAATATTTGTATATGTTGTATTTGCCATAAATGTCTGGGATGGGCTTAAAGATGCCATCACTAGGAGGATGTCAGAATGCTTATCAGAATGAACATTCATTATATCTGAAAGATGCATCTGAATCTCAAATGTAACCGATGAGGGTGTCCGTCTGAATGAACCTTTATTTTGAGTGTATCGGGAGGATAATTAACCTGGAAAAAAAGTTAGCCTTATGCTATGTCATGATGCATGAGATGTTTTATGCTTCTGCAAATGAATGCGAACAATGTATGCATGCGTATGCTGTGAAATGATGTAATGAATGAATTATGCGTCTGAAAAGTTCTTCCAGGGGACTCCAATGGGGGAAAATAAATCCCCATATTCTGGTTGGAGATATTTGTATTGATGACCCTTTCTTAGCTGGGGATGGAAGAGATGACCAATCTGTCTAGTGATGCCAATTTCTTCTGGGGAATAACTGGTTTTTGCTAGGGGAATAGAATTAGCGACCGGATTCCTTAGAACGCATGGTTAGACCTTCTCCTCGATCCTGAAATCTTTTAGTAATTGCCATTTCCGTTCTATGCACGTATTTTCGGTAAACATCAATCATATTCAAATGCATATATCAATTCAAATTAAATCAATGGACATTTATGCAAACAAAACAGAGAAAGTAAAACAAAACATCTTTTTGGAAATAAAATTGTATTGATTTTGAAAGAGGGCCTATAAACAGGCAATTTGTGTACAAGGAGACAGAAATCCTAGTAAGAGGAAATTGTCAAGGAAACAAAGAGAAAGCTATGTAGAAAAAGTCCTATTGATTTTAATTCCACTACTGTCATTATGTCTTCAAGCCTCTCATCTCCTGCTATCGGATAAAAGTGATTAGCTTGTTCAGTCCTTTGATCTTGGGTGAAGCTGACTGAGAACGAGACATAGTCATACGCTTTAATCCCTAATTTTTGCCCGGACTGCCTTTTCAGGTTTTCAGTCCACCAGGATACCCTTTTTTGCCCAAGCCGCCTTTTCAGGTTTTCGACTTGTCGGGTGTACATTTTTATATGTTTATCCCTAATTTTGCCCGAACCCTTTTGGTTCGCCGGGATGCCCTTACTTTTGCCTAGATACGTCGACCTAGCGGGTCTCTTTTATGCGTAGTATTTTTTAACTATGTCCGCGTTTACAGGATGCGGGAAATCTTCGCCATCCATTGTATCAAGCATCATGGCTCCACCAGAGAATACCTTCTTAACTACAAATGGCCCTTCGTATGTGGGAGTCTATTTGCCTCTGGGATCGCCTTGTGGTAGAATGATACGCTTGATCACCAAGTCGCCAACCTGATACACCTGTCCCTTGACTCTTTTGTTAAATGCCTGGGACATGCGCTTCTGATATATCTGCCCATGACAAACAGCCGCAAGACTCTTCTCATCAATCAAGTTTATCTGATCGAGTCGAGTCTGAATCCATTCATCTTCATCTAAGCCCGCCTCTTTCATGATTCTTAGATAGGGGATCTGAACTTCCACTGGTAAAACGGCTTCCATTCTGTAGACTAAAGAGAATGGAGTTACCCCTGTCGAAGTGCGCACTGAAGTGCGATAACCATGAAGAGCAAAGGGTAACATCTCATGCCAGTCTTTGTATGTCACTGTCATCTTTTGTATGATCTTCTTAATATTCTTATTAGCAGCTTCAACAGCGCCATTCATCTTTGGCCGGTACGGAGAAGAGTTATGGTGTTTTATTTTGAACTGCGTGCAGAGTTCAGTAATCATCTTGTTATTCAAATTGGTGATCCTGGGAGCTTCACTGTCCCATCTGGCTCAGAACATGGATGACATGGTATCCAATGCGTCTGCCAACTGATTCTCCTCTCGTGGAATATGTTCGAACGTAATCTCCTCAAAGTATGGGATTAATGTCAACACCCGCTCTCGATAAGGGATGAGATTCGGATGTTTAGTGTCCCATTCTCCTTTGATCTGACTGATTACTAAGGCTGAATCTCCGTACACACTCAAAAACTTGATTCTCAGGTCAATAGCAGCCTTGAGTCCCAAAATACATGCTTCATACTCAGCCATACTATTGGTACAATCAAAACATAGTCTAGCAGTGAAAGGCGTATGGCAACCCTTGGGAGAAATAATTACAACACCCACACCATTTCCCAATGCATTAGAAGATCCATCAAAAACCATAGTCCATCGGGATCCCAGTTCGGGCCCTTCATCCGGTCCAGGTTCTTCATAATCAGCGACAAGCATGACATCCTCATCCGGGAACTCGAAATTCATAGATTGGTAATCATCCACCGCTTGATGAGCCAAATGATCAGCTAGCACGCTTTCTTTGATTGCTTTCTGGTTAGTATACTGGATATCATACTCTGTTAAAATCATCTGCCATCTTGCTATCTTTCCGGAGAGGGCAGGTTTGTCAAATATATATTTGATAGGATCCATCTTAGAAATCAATAAAGTGGTGTGATTCAACATATACTGTCTTAGTCGGCGAGCAGCCCAGGCCAAAGCACAGCAGGTTTTCTCGAGCAATGAGTATCTTGTTTCGCAGTCGGTAAACTTTTTGCTAAGGTAGTATATGGCATGCTCTTTTCGACCAGACTCGTCATGTTGCCCCAACACACACCCCATTGAATTTTCTGACACGGTCAAATACATGATTAGAGGTCTTCCTTCGACTGGTGGCATCAGAATTGGAGGTTCTTGGAGATACTTCTTGATTTTATCAAAAGCTTCTTGACATTCATCATTCCATATCATCTCTTGATTTTTCCTCAGTAGTTTGAAGATGGGTTTGCAGGTAGCAGTTAAATGAGAGATAAATCGGGCAATGTAATTCAAGCGTCCCAAGAAACCTCTGACTTCTTTATCTGTACGGGGAATTGGCATTTCTTGAATAGCTCTCACTTCAGCCGGATCAACCTCGATTCCTTTACCACTGACAATAAAGCCCAAGAGTTTACCGGATCTTACTCCAAAGGTGCATTTGTTCGGGTTCAACCTCAACTTGTATTTCTTCAACCTCTCGAACAGTTTGTATAAATGATCGAGATGTTCTTCTTCAGTATGAGATCTGGCTATCATGTCATCCACATATACCTCTATTTCATGATGGATCATATCATGGAACAAAACCATCATAGCACGCTGGTACGTTGCCCCTGCATTCTTTAAACCGAATGGCATTACCTTATAACAGAAAGTGCCCCATTGCGTCACAAACGTAGTTTTCTCCATGTCCTCAGGCGCCATCTTAATCTGGTTATAACCCTAGAATCCATCCATGAATGAGAATACCTTGTGTTGAGCGGTGTTATCTACCAGAACATCAATGTGCGGAAGTGGAAAGTCGTCTTTGGGACTCGCTTTATTCAAATCTCTGTAGTCCACACACATTCGCACCTTACCATCCTTTTTTGGCACTGGTACCACATTAGCAACCCATTGAGGATAAGAAGTAACAGCCAGAAAACCTGCATCAAATTGTTTCATAACCTCGGCTTTGATATCCTCAGACATTTCAGGACGCATGCGACGAACCTTTTGCTTAACAGGACGACAATCTTCCTTCATTGGCAGCCGATGCACTACTATATCAGTATCCAGTCCTGGCATGTCTTCATAGGACCAAGCAAAAATCTCTACATAGTCATGTAACATCTGAATCAATCTTTCTTTGACACTGTTTTCCAAGCCTGCTCCTATTTTGACTTCCTTCTTGTCTACTTCGGTACCCAGATTTATAGTTTCAACTAATTCCTCGTGCGGCTGTATAGTCCTTTCTTCTTGCAGTAACAGTCTGGCAAGTTCTCCAGGTACTTCACAATCTTCCTCACTTCCATCCTCGGCTTGGTAGATCGGATTTTCAAAGTCATAATGAACAGTAGTAGAACTATTATCAACAGGATCCAGAGTGGGTATGGATCTGCAATTTGTTACGTGAGTGTGTGTAAGAAAACATAGCTTGTTTGGAAGATGACAGAAAAGATAAAGAGCGCAATATTTGAATGCAAAAAGTCCATTGATTTATTGAATGTGAATATGTTTATGAAAATGACAAAACCCTTAACTAATTAGCTATTGTGCCCTGGGCATAGACACAATGCTTTAAGTTCAATTGTAAAAATTAAAAAAATGCAACACTAAAACAGGCAATAACAATTACTCCTGACTAAAGGAAATCGGGATAGTGTCTTCAGCCTTCCAATTATTGAGTCTGTCACCAATTGTTGGGAAAATCCAGCTATCCAAGTCGCAATCGCTGTCAGCATCTTCTACAGCATTAATCTGCTTCTTGACTACCTTCTCAGAGCTAAATCCCAGGCCGAACCTATCAGACTTGTATGGTACATCGATCAGTTGACCCCAGCCAGTACGACCACCATCCTCAACCACGGCTTGAGCATCTTTCAGAGAAATCATAGCAGGAGGAGCACGAATAACCTTGGGCACACGGGAAGTTGGCTTAAGGACAGGATTAGTCGGAGGAACTACTTCAAATGACTGAGACGGAGTCTCAAAGAATTCACCATCCATCTCGACATATCTGAAGGTATGCACACTACTAACAATATACTCTTCTTCCCCACACACAGTGACGATCTTCCCCTCTATTGGATACCTCAGCTTTTGATGGAGAGACGAAGCTACAACACTTGCCCCATGAATCCAAGGGCATCCCAGCAAGCAGGAATAGGCAGGACGAATGTTCATTACGTGAAAGATAGTGTTGAAGACTTGAGGTCCTATCTTGATAGGGAGGACCACTTCACCGTGGACAACGCTCTTCGCACCATCGTAAGCACGCACCACAGCGTCACTAGGTTTTAGTTCAATGCCTTTACAGTCAAGTTTATCGAGCACAGCTTTCGGTAGCACGTTCAAAGAAGAGCCATTATCGATCAACACATGAGACAAGGTGATCCCCTTACACTCAATGGAGATATACAGAGCTTTATTGTGATTCTTTCCTGCTGGTGTCAGGTCAGCATCGGAAAAGCCTAGGCCATTGTCAACTGCCAAGTGAGCAACATAATTTTCGAACTGATCGACAGATGTTTCCTGAGGTACATGAGCGGTCTTCAAGAATTTCATCAATGCATTGGCATGAGATTCAGAAGATAACAACAAGGATAACATCGAAATTTTAGACGGAGTATGCCCCAACTGTTCTACCACATCAAAATCACTCTTGCGGATGATTTTCAGCATTTCTTCCATTTCTTGTTTGGCAACATCTTCGGTAGTAACTCCGACCGGTGTCTCTGACTGAGAAGGGTTGACCGGTTCCTTTCCTCGGGTTTCAGGGGCGGGAGGTGAGATTTCTGGAGAGAAGATCCTTCCACTTCGAGTAATTTTACTAGTCCCAGCAATGCCATTAGGATTAGCAGAATTATCAACTTGCTTTACGCCATGGATGTAAACATCACCTCCATAATTCCACGGAATAACTTTGCTTGAGGAATACGGTACTGGGCCAGGCGCAGTAATGATTAGGGGAGCTACCTTGGGCTCAGCAGTAATCCTCACAGGCACTCTAGTAGCGGTAATCTTCACTGGAACTTTGGACCTAGCAATCACAGATATTTCTTCAATAGGGTTTTCCACCTTAGGAATCTTTTCGAAGAGAATTGTACGATCGTCCATCAGCCGTTGAATACCATTTCTCAACTTCAAGCAATCATTGGGTCGGAGTATACAAAGATCGCAATTTTCAGCACAACCTGGAAATAAACCAGCTTGCAACAAATTCTTCTTGATGGTCAGGAGAGGAGATGTTAAGTCAGCTACATTAGAGATGTGAGAACCGTCATCCATAGCATTAACAGTCTTGTCATGGTTAGGCAGAGGAGCAGTGATGACATTAGGAGTCTCCGGGGGATCAAAATCAATCTCTCCAGCGTCGATCATATCCTGAATCTTATTCTTCAATAACCAACAATCGTTCGTATCATGCCCGGGGCTATCGGAGTGATATGCACACCTGGCATTTGGATTATAGCGAGGAGTAGTGTTGGGATTCGTAGGAGGATCTCTGAGGGTAATCAAATTTGCTTTTAGCATACCCTGTAGTGCCTATGCTAAAGTCATGTTGATCTTGGTAAACTGCCTTCTTGGCCTGTCTTGTCTGTGTTGGGAGTTTTGAGATGGCGGTGCTGCAATCGTAACTGCTCCAATGGTATGGTCACGATTTTTCTTGTTACGACCCCTTTGACCGTACACAGCATTTGATTCGTTCCTCCCCTGATAGGACCTTTTGGTGCTTGCAGAGGCAGGCGCCTATATCTTTCCATTTCGAATGCCGCTTTCAACACGTTCACCTGTCAATATAAGTTCAGTGAAACCCGATGAAGAGCTTCCCAGTAGATGGCTGTAGAATGGGCCAGTCAGTGTACTCATGAACATGTCCACTAGTTCTCGATCAGTCATAGGGGGTTTGACTCTGCCAGCCAAATCTCTCCACTTTTGAGCATATTCTTTGAAGCCTTCTTTAGATCCCATAGTCATATTCTGCAACTGTAGCCGAGTAGGTGCCAATTCAGAATTATATTGGTAGTGCTTGTAGAAAGCTGTTTCTAAATCAGTCCAGGTGCGGATGTTAGAGCTCTCGAGCTGATAGTACCATTCCAACTGTGTGCCAGCCAGACTCTCTTGGAAGAAATGGATCCATAGTTTCCTATCAGTGGTATACGGCTGAATCTTTCTCACATAAGCCCTCAGCTGAGGACAAGACGCACCATCGTATTTAGTGAAAGTGGGGATCTTGAATTTGCGAGGAATGGCCACATCGGAGACCAGACCCAAGCTTTCGAAATCCAGACCAGGCGCCTTCTGACCCTCCATAGCTAGCATACGTTCTTCCAGCAACTTGTACTTGCCATCTCTTGGAGAACACTGTTCACTCTCATAATCTTCATCGTCGTCCTCAGGGTTGAGGAGATCAACATTCTCCTCTTCTGAATCATTCTCTGTCTCCTCTTCTTGATCCTTCGGAATCCTAATCTTGACTTCTGCGGCCTGTCCTTTAAGCCTTCTTCCCGGGTTAATGTAACTCACAACTTTCTTGTCTTTCTTCTTCTCGAGCAAAAGAGCCTTCAGTTCCTCCTGCCCCTTGGATAAGCTCAGGATCATCTCCTGGAATTGAGCATTCTGAGCCTGGAGATCCTTGACAGTTTGTTCGAGGGCCATTTTTCTGTTTAGAAGGAAGACCGTGAGAATATTGATCTTCTAGGATACCTGTTATGCAATGTTATGTTATGCTATGCAATGTATGAAATGTTTTCAAGGACTTTGGGAATTTAACTTTGCGTAAACCACCAAAAAGAGAGAAACTTTTATTAATAATTTCTTTAATCAATGTTCATTACAACAAAAATAAAAAATACAATGAAAGCTCAAGCCTCCCAGGGACGGCTTCTTTTTGGGCGAAGATATGCATTAAGTCTTCGTTCCTCATTAAGCTGGCTGGTAAGTTCTAACACTTTCTTCTTTTCAGCACAGAACTGGGCTTCAAAAGTATCCCTTTCCTCTCTAAACTGGATCCAGGATCTCTTCAATTCTTCAACATCGGTAGGCATATCTGGATAAGGAATGATCTGAGGAGTACCTCCTTTAACTCCTGGTTCAACAATCAATGGTCCGACTGCAAGATATGGCATGACAAGTTCACGAGCTCTTGCGCGTACCCATCTGAGATAAGGTTCCATAGGAATAGAGTTTTTCTGTCCTAAAGTACTTCTCTTCACCATGCCCCAAGCTCGTACAAACCTTTGACGGAGACCTTGAGAATCATTGTCATAGTCAAACACAGTACCTTGGATAACTATTTCATGTGGACCATCTCTTCGAGCACAACCGAACTGACGTAGGGCTAAAGCAGGATTATAAGTAATACCTCCTCTTGTTCCTAGGAGTGGTACGTTAGGGAACTCTCCACAACGATCAATGATGATAACATTTTCTTTGAGATGAGGACACCAACGGATGTCTGAATGGGAGAGCGACATTATCCTTTGAGACCATTTCAAATTCTGCTCGTTCTTCAAGACTGATTGAGGAAGGTGCGAAATAAACCACCTGGATAATAAAGGTACGCAGCACATGAGAGTCCCTTGCCTATTCGTAGTACGAGTGTGAAGGGAATGCAAAATGTCTCCAAGCAAGGTAGGCACAGGGTTATGAGTGAGAAATATCTTAATAGCATTCATGTCTATGAATTGGTTTGGATTAGGGAATAACACCAAACCATAGATTAGTAATGCTAGGACATCTTCGAAAGCATGGACATCCATAACTTTTAAGAATTCTCGGGCTTTATTCATCAGAAATTTGGCAAGTAAACCCTTAATTCCACTTCTTGTTACCCAATTAGTTTCAATATCGGACTTTGTCATGTGTAAAGCCGCGGCAACTTCTTCAGACTTCGGAATCTTTTCTAAACCACTGAAAGGTGTTTGATCAAGGATAGGTATCCCGAGCATCCTGGAGAATTCTTCTAATGTGGGTACCAACTGATAATCTGGGAAGGTGAAGCAATGATGTTTAGGATCGAAGAACTGGAATAGAACTCTCATCATATCTTCTTTGAAACCGGTGGTAACTAAACTGAGGAGGGACCCATGTTTCTTGATGAACTAAGCATGATCGGGAAGTTCTGACACTAAATCCTTTAGTCGAGGAGAGGTCACTACGAAATTAATCCGGATAGTCTTCCTTGAAGCCATGGCCCTGTTACGGAGCAAAGTTAAATCCCTAAGTCCTTGAAATGGTTAGTACAATGCCATGATGTTATGATGTTATGATGTTATGATGTTATGATGTTATGATGTTATGATGTTATGATGTTAAGTAAATAACAAGCACAAGCAAGTCACACAACAATCATTCCTAAGTTTTAAGGCTTGCATGAGTTCCACAGGTAAGTACCCTCCCCACTGAAGTTTGGTTGGTTCAACCTGTCCTAGAATAGTAACCGGGTTCTAAAAGGATCTCCAATCATTGACCTTCTTTTAAGTCCACTTCAGTGCAACACCAAGTGGTTGAGCAAAGCTTCCCTAAAGTCCAATCTCAAAGAGTGTAGTATCGAGTCTCAACCAACCCCAGTCGGAACCGAAGTCAGTTATCTCACTACTTTCTAATGGCCAGGATGAGTCAATTAGGGTTCTAAAGGTCTGGTTAATGCTTCGATGACACCACGCGGACGCCAAATTTTTCCTCAAGTAAACATGAGGAACATCAGGACATCCAAAGTGTCACATTAACCGTAGCCATCATTTTAACCATTCCAGTATACGTCGGATAGTCGCGATGATCTATTGCTACTTACCTAAGGTACACTAGATCCGGGTGTAGGATCTTTCACACAAGTGTAAAATACCCAAGCAAATCCCTTAAAAGACAATTCAAATAAGTGATCTTGTTTTTTTTTTAAGGTAACCTCTCTTTGTCGTCCCCAGCAGAGTCGCCAGTTCTGTCATACGGTGAACTGGACTTTTGTGTTTTTGCTTTGGAAAGCAAATGTCGCGGATAGCAAGAGTCGCCACCGACTTTTCTTTTATCCAATAAGGAAAGGTGGAAAAGAACAGGAAAGACCTTAATTAGATTTTGGGTTCGGGAGGTACATTATACAAAGGGAAGGTGTTAGCACCCTTTGTATCCATGGTTATCCATGGGCTCTTAATTGCTTGATCACTTATGTTTTTCTTGTCTGAAAAAGTGTTTGTGAACTGCTTAGAAAATGTTTTGAAAAGAGAGTTTAACTTTGTAATGATTCTTGTACGAATGTATACAAAGTATTTATCTCGTTTAATTTTGAAAGTTGTTTAGAAAAATATAACTTGGCAATGATCCTAGTACGAATGTATACCAAGTGGTGATTTTCTAATAGATATTTTGCAAATTTGTGGGGTGTGAAAAATATTTTAAGTTGTGAGTCAGCAATTAAGAGTTATACCTACCCAGGTCTTTATAGGTATTTCCTATCCTTATGGGGGTAAAACTGTCCTTACTATTGAGAAGTAAGTAGTCTTGTCCTTTGGATGTAGGGGACATCGTAGGGTCATCGATCGGTCATTGAAGGCAACATTGGTAAGGATACCTTAGCATTCGAAGGGACGATCATCATTTAACCGTAGGCTACAACGACGGGTCATCGAGGGGCAAAATCATATATTCACAGGCAACATCCGAGGTACTATGATTTATTTTATAGGGACATGATGATTTAATCGAAGGGTCTTTGCTAAGTGTATCCCCACATTCGCGGGACATGACCGTAATACCGTAATACCGTAAGGCAACAAAGAGAGGGCCAAGATCACATATTCAAAGGCAATAATTTATAATCAATTAGGAAATTAGGATGAATCTCCACAAGGGTGTCCCACAAATAAAGTGGAATACCTAGCAAGCTACCTTTTCCGGGGGGTATGTGAACCCTTACAAAATTCAGCAAATAGGTCAGAATACCAAATCAGGGTGCAATCGGGAATTGCACCAAACAAAAGGAATCACAACAGTAATAGTGTCAGATAAACAATGCATGGCTATGATAAAACATGTCAGACGAGCAAAAATCAGAATAGAAAAGTCAACGACTGTCACGTTCGATGCTGCCTCGCCTAGCGAGGGCTTAGCGAACACTCGCTACAGGTTCGCTTAGCGATGTGCTAGTGAACGGCTGCGGGTTCTGGGTTTGATAACAGCATGATTCCAGAAACTCCAAACCTTATGGCATCCATTACAGCAGTTACATGGTTAAACATTCAAGATATTATTTTGCACATTCATATATACTTAAACCCACATGTAAAACTTAAGATGTTTTTATAGATTCAATCATAATGCCACATGTAAATTAAGAATATACAGCGGGAATAGTAATGTAAACCTGTTTGCAATTGAATTGCGACCTTGAATTGGCAAGTCACTCTTAGGGTTGGCGCCGGATTGAGTTGGGTGGAGGTAACCTTTGTGCATATGAGTTTCCCTCAGGGTTTCCTTTAGGGTTGCTCTGAATTCTCTTCGTTCGCCTCCAGGGTTTGCTGTCTGTCTCCGTCCGTATCTGTCCTTTTTTCTGAATGAGGTCTTGGTATTTATAATAGTTTTTTTTTGTGACCTAATGGGCTCAAAATGAAGCCCGAAATTTCTGATATCCGCAAGCTTCGCTAGGCGAGTGGTGCAGCGAAGGGTTCGCTAGGCGAAGGATTTGCTCGCCTAGCGAGCAAGCCAGTTTAGGTCCTCTTCTGGATTGGGCCACCTGTATGCTGGGCCTTTGTTTGTTCCTTTAAGGTCAATGTCTTGAAAAATGAGTTGGAGTGCCTTAAAAAATGTCCTGAAAGGTTAACGGGCAAATTTTGGGGTATGACAGTATTCAACGGCTGATGGACGATCGTACAATTCTCTTCGAAAAGATTCCTAAGGTAGAAGAAATATCCGTGATTGCTAGGTCCAAAGTTCTAGTGAAGATTACCACTACTAGGGCGCCTGTGAAGATTACTGCTGAGCCCAAGGTAGCTCCCCTAATCATTACCGCACCTGGCCCAGTACCGTATTCCTCAAGAAAAGCCATTCCGTGGAATTATGGAGGTGATATTTACATCCATGGCGTAAAGCAAGTTGATAATTTTGCTAATCCTAATGGCATTGTTGGGACTAGTAAAATTACTCGAAGTGGAAGGATCTTCTCTCCAGAAATCTCACCTCCCGCCCCCGAAACTCGAGGAAAGGAACCAGTCAACCCTTCTCAGTCAGAGACACCGGTCGAAGTTACTACTGAAGATGTTGCCAAACAAGAAATGGAAGAAGTGTTGAAAATCATCCGCAAGAGTGATTTTGATGTGGTAGAACAGTTAGGGCATACTCCGTCTAAAATCTCGATGTTATCCTTGTTGTTATCTTCTGAATCTCATGCCAATGCATTGATAAAATTCTTGAAGACTGCTCATGTACCTCAGGAAACATCTGTCGATCAGTTCGAAAATTATGTTGCTCACTTGGCAGTTGACAATGGCCTAAGCTTTTCCGATGCTGACCTGACACCAGCAGGAAAGAATCACAATAAAGCTCTGCATATCTCCATTGAGTGTAAGGGGATCACCTTGTCTCATGTGTTGATCGATAATGGCTCTTCTTTGAACGTGCTACCGAAAGCTGTGCTCGATAAACTTGACTGTAAAGGCATTGAACTAAAATCTAGTGACACTGTGGTGCGTGCTTACGATGGTGCGAAGAGCGTTGTCCACGGTAAAGTGGTCCTCCCTATCAAGATAGGACCTCAAGTCTTCAACACTATCTTTCACGTAATGAACATTCGTCCTGCCTATTCCTGCTTGCTGGGACGCCCTTGGATTCATGGGGCAAGTGCTGGAGCTTCGTCTCTCCATCAAAAGTTGAGGTATCCAATAAAGGGTAAGATCGTCACTGTGTGTGGGGAAGAAGAGTATATTGTCAGTAGTGTGCATACCTTCAGGTACGTCGAGATGGATGGTGAATTCTTTGAGACTCCGTCTCAGTCATTTGAAGTAGTTCCTCTGACTAATCCTGTCCTTAAGCCAACTTCCTGTGTGCCCAAGGTTATTCGTGCTCCTCCTGCTATGATTTCTCTGAAGGACGCTCAAGCCGTGGTTGAAGATGGTGGTCGTACTGGCTGGGGTCAACAGATCGATGTACCATACAAGTCTGATAGATTCGGCCTGGGATTTAGCTCTGAGAAGGTAGTCAAGAATCAGATTAATGCTGTAGAAGATGCTGACAGCGATTGCGACCTGGATAGCTGGATTTTCCCAACAATTGGTGACGGACTCAATAATTGGAAGGCTGAAGACACTATCCCGATTTCCTTTAGTCAGGAGTAATTGTTATTGTCTATTATAGTGTTGCAAATTTTTAATTTTTTTTTTTTTTTTTTACAATTGAACTTCTTAAAGCATTGTGTCTGTGCCCGGGGACACAAATAGCTAATTTGTTAAGGGTTTTGTCATTTTCATAAGCATATTCACATTCAATAAATCAATGGACTTTTTGCATTCAAATATTGCGCTCTTTATCTTTCCTGTCATCTTCCAAACAAGCTATGTTTTCTTACGCACACTCACGTAACAAATTACAGATCCATACCCACTCTGGATCCTGTTGATAATAGTTCTACTACTGTTCATTATGACTTTGAAAATCCGATCTACCAAGCCGAGGATGGAAGTGAGGAAGATTATGAAGTCCCTGGAGAACTTGCCCGACTGTTACTGCAAGAAAAAAAGACCATACAGCCGCATGAGGAATCAATTGAAACTGTAAATCTGGGTACCGAAGTAGACAAGAAAGAAGTCAAAATAGGAGCAGGCTTGGAAAACAGTGTCAAAGGAAGATTGATTCAGATGTTACATGACTACGTAGAGATTTTTGCTTGGTCTTATGAAGACATGCCAGGACTGGATACTGATATAGTAGTGCATCGGCTGCCAATGAAGGAAGATTGTCGTCCTGTTAAGCAAAAGGTTCGTCGCATGCGTCCTGAAATGTCTGAGAAAATCAAAGCCGAGGTTATGAAACAATTTGATGCAGGTTTTCTGGTTGTTACTTCTTATCCTCAATGGGTTGCTAATATGGTACCAGTGCCAAAGAAGGATGGTAAGGTGCGAATGTGTGTAGATTATAGAGATTTGAATAAAGCGAGTCCCAAGGATGACTTTCCACTTCCGCACATTGATGTTCTGGTAGATAACACCTGTCGCACCTCAAAAATGCGATCCCTCGCGATGGAACGCGGAAAAATAGTTCAAAACAGAGTCGCCACCGAACTTTATTCATTCCAATGAAGGAATAGGAAAATATCGAGAAAACCTTTAAAGATAAGAATAATGGTCATCGCAACCATATTCGGGTTCGGGAGTCGATTACGCAAGGGGAAGGTATTAGCACCCCTTACGTCCGTTGTACTCAACGGGAACCTTTTAGTCTGATTTTGCTATTTGACTGTTAATTGACTGTTATTCGGATTGCTTCGAGTAATTAGGATTGATGATAGATATGGATGAAGACCTCATGAGGGGGTAATGGGAGGTTTTTTATTAGTGTGCTCGCGAAGATACAGCAATCTCCTGCCTACGTATTCCTTATAGTGCAATAAGGAAATCAGAGCAATCGTAGTTCGGGCTACTACGAATATTTGGTGGGTTTTGTTTTGATGAACGACTGTGTAGGTCGGCGTTCTAACGGCTAAACGCTGGCATGTCTACTCTCGGGGGAGGCTCTAGCACTGGTTTGTTGGGCGCATTAGAAAGGATTGACGGTGTTCGTTTGAAGAGGTTTTGGTCACGCGGGGGTGACAAGTTGAATTGATGTGTTTGGGTGTTTTGGTTTGGTTTCGATCGCACGGGGGCGAGAAGTTAGGTTTGATTTGTTTGAGATGTTTTTGGAGAACGACGAAAGATTGAGCGATATGGTGTACACCAATCGTCCAATTCTTTCGAGGAATAATAAGGCGTACGCCTTCTACTCCTTTTTCGTTCGATTATTTTGAAAGTTGTGTTTGTGGATGTTGAATACGCACGGTAGTGAGGCGTACGCCTCCTACTTGCTTATTCAAGGAATAATGAGGCGTGCGCCTCCTATTCCCTTATCCAAGATTATTTAGCGTGTTTTAATTGGAAGTCGATAATTTGTGCAATATGGCGTACGCCAATTATTCAAATAATCGAAAGATTGTGAGGCGTACGCCTCCCATCTTTTATCATCCGAGGTTTAAATTGTAAAAGATATGTTTTTAGATATTGTATTTGATTTGTGAAAATAGTTTGGATTTGAATTTGGTAGGTTTTGATCGAAAGATGATTTGAGCTTACTCGATTGTGTTTTAAGTTTGATGACGAAGATTCGAGCAATGTGGCGTACGCCAATTATTCGAATAATCGAAAGATAGGGAGGCGTACGTCTCCTATCCTCTTTTCATCTAAAATATAGAATTAAACGTTTGTAGGATTTGTAATTGATTTATAAAATGATTTGAATGTGATTAAGGTTTTAATTTGATGACGAGAATCTGAGCAATATGGCGTACGCCAATTATTCGAATTATCGAAAGATAGTGAGGCGTACGCCTCCTATCCTCTTTTCATCTGAAATATGGAATAAAACAAGATTTGGAATTTGTAAAAATGATTTGAAATATTATGATTTGAAGTTTAATCGGGTGACAAGAACTCGCGCAATATGGCGTACGCCAATTATTCGAGTAATTGAGAAATAGTAAGGCGTACGCCTCCTATCTCCTTTTCATCCCAAGTTTATGTTAAGAAAGAAAATCCTTTTGAAATTGAAGTGGTTTGAAAAAAAATGATTTGAATTTATGTTTATGAATGAAGTGAATTTTGTGTATTATTTCATCTACTCGATTAATCAATAATCAAATAGGTTTTATTGTAAGAAAGCCCAAGAGTAAGCTATGTGAGGTTGATGGCGATGCTAAGAGCAATCGACTTACAAGGGTGTTTTAAAAATGGGCTCGATATTTGGATCGAGAATTATTGTTGGTACCTTTTTTTTGAAATTGGTTTGAATTGAATGAGCTTTGAAATTGAAATGAAATTATAAATGATTTATGAAAAAATGATTTGTGAAGTAATTTAACTTGAAATAATTTGAAGTTTGTGATTGGAAAAAATTAACCCATTTCTTTTTTGAAACAAAATTAATTTATTTAATTTTATTAAATTGATTAATTAAATTAATTAAAATTAATTATCAAAATTATTTAATGAAATTAAATAATTAAGTTAATTAAAATTGATTAATAGAAATTAAACTAATTAAAGATTTTAATCGATTAATACTACATTGCCACTAAAACCAACTTACTGTAAAAATTACAGCAAGAAACGTTACATACATTTCAACTATTCCAAACCAAATCCAAGCATTTTCAAATATTTCTATGAAAAGTAAAATGAGAAGGCAACAATAAACAGGTTACTCGTAATACAACACACCCGATCCCCACCCTTGGCTCATGATGCGTCCAGAATTCATACAAAAACAAAACCGTTTTCCCGGCACCAAAACATAAACAAACCCAAAATTCCATAACCGAAATCAGGAGGTATGCAATCAACAGAGCAAACTTATCTTCATAGCTTTACAATCATCACTATTTTGAATAAGCATAAAGCGGAAGATTGAAAATTCACAGGTATCGTCAAAACCGAATTATAACAGAAATCATGATGTATGGAAGCTATGAATGAAACTCCAAAACAACTTAAACATGCCTAAACAAACATCAGACTTTGAATCATGTAAATTACCCGAAATTAAAACGTAATGCTAACATAACACAGTATAAACAACTCAGTGTGTACCAATGCGAGCAGTTCGGCATAAAAATCAAGATAATCACAACAGATAGCACAATATCAAAAAGGGTGTGGCACACACTATTACCGTAACATCGAATCGCCACTGGTGTTAGACAGAGGGAAACGCTAAAGTAAAGAGGCTTGGTGTTGTTTAGTGTCGTCATGAACGTTGTCGCGAACACATTGAGATTTGTAGATATCCCTTCAGCTTCAGCTTTCACAGTTGCATTCTCTCGTCGAGCCATCGGTTGACAAAGGTATTCCGGTATCTCGTTTAGGTTTTGGGATTGAGATGTCAATACAGAACTGTTGTGAAAATAAGCGGTTTAAGCAATAACATGCGGTTTAAGCAATAACATGCCCTTGGTGACATGTCCAGAATACCTTTCCTTAGAAAGTCCTGTTGAATGGTCTTCGGATGGAAGCGCACCGGGAACGGATTCTAATTGAAAAATCAAGTGCTTCACATCATTCACAAATCTGGTATTCTCCATTATCGGCAAGAAAGAACCAAGTTGAACAACACCATGAGGAAGTATTGGAATAAACGCCACTGTCTGCATTCCGAATGTCGCACGTCCAAGTATCACTTGACCAACAACAATAACAGACTTATTCACCGTCATTTTGCTAATCAACGAACAAACTCTGTCGTCCTCTTGAATCCGTAACTGAGCTGGCTACCGTAACGACAACTGAAGGGACTCAAAATTCCCTTTGAAGCTTTATGGTGGTTAGTTGTTGCGTGGACGGCGGAGATGTGCGACGGCGGAAATGTTGAAGGTTGTGGTGATTTTGATGAAGGCGTCAAGCGAAGATGGTATTGTTGAAAGCGGGCGAGCGATGGTTAGGTTAGGGTTTGGAGAGAAATTTGGGGTTTTGATGGTTGGTTGAAGATGTGGGTCAAATGGGTTTCGGATGGGTTATTGAAAGCGATGACGATGACGAGGTTGAAGGATGACGGCGGAACGGACGAGGGTTTTTTTGAGCAAGATTAGGGTTGAGAGAGATAAGAGAGGGTTTTGTGAGAGAGGGAGAGTGAACAGTGAAAATGGTATGAGAGTGAGGGTAGTGTTTTTTTTAGGAGTCAGTGACAGATGCTGAGAGATAAAGGAGGGTTTTGTATTTATTTTTTCTTTTTGTCGTTTATGTTGGTACCAGAGAGAGGAATGGGGTTAGGTTGTTAGTAGTGGGGTGATAGTGGAGAGGCTGAGGAATTTTTAGTCGTTAGAGGAGAGAGATACAAACAGATTTTTTTTGTTTTTTATGGATTGGAATCCAATGTAGATATATACACACCTATTTTATATTTTATTATTTACAATAAATCAAAAAACTAATTAATACTAAAAAAACTAATTAATATTAAAAAAGAAAAAATCTAACTAATATAAAAAACTAATTAATATTTATAAACAAACTAACTAATATTTTAAAGAAAAATCTAACTAATATTTAATAAACTAACTAATAATATAAAAAAAACTAACTAATTCTTAATTAAATAACTAATATTTTTTAAAACACTAACTAATTATTTTAATTTAAATATCTAACAAAGAAAATTACCAATTAAAAAATGAGTACAAATTATTCGGAAAAATTCAATCAATCACAGTCTTTTCTTCAAATCTTGACAATTCAACCGATTTTTTATTTTCAAATAAATTCCCTCTGATTGATATTTCCGGCATTTATTCATGATGCAAATGTGTGTCATGTTATGTGTATGATGCAAAATTTAAAAATGAAATTAATTCTATGAAAAATTAAAAATGCCCGGACAAAATTGGGGTACGACAGTTGCCCCTATTTAATTATCTTGAACTAGAAAGTAAGAATGACAAAGGTCATCATACATTCGTGGTGGAAGGTAATTAAATACTAAAGGATCCAAATTTTGTCCTTTGAAATGTAATGTAGATGAAAATGCAATGGATGCCAAGGTAGTGGGGGTAGGATGTTCGATCAATGCCAACCCTCGAGTCAACATTCAAATCTGGCACAGGTCATTTCTGATGTGAAGACAAAGGTGGGATCGGTTTTCTGACACCAAAAGGATGACAGTAGATTTAACTGCTATCACCAAAAGGATGATAGTAATTCACCGCGATTGTCAGGATCGTCATCACCAAAAGGATGATGGATAAACTGAGCTTCAAAGGTAGTCATCACCAAAAGGATGATGTCCATCACCAAAAGGATGATGGTATTCTGATAAGATTTCCCAGTACAGAGAGTATAATATCAAGGCTATCACCAAAAGGATGATAGTTGACTTATCAACTTCAGAGATCACCTGTCACCAAAAGGATGAAGGTAAGATTCAACAACAAAACTTGTTATCACCAAAAGGATGATAATAAGTCAGATAACTTCAATGATCACCATCACCAAAAGGATGAAGGTATAGTCACACAACAAACTTGTTATCACCAAAAGGATGATAATAAGTCAACACAATCACCATCACCAAAAGGATGAAGGTATAATTAAAACGAAACGTGTTACCACCAAAAGGATGATAATAAGTCACACAACTCAAAGGATCCCATCACCAAAAGGATGATAGTAAGATCAACACAAAACCTTGTTATCACCAAAAGGATGATAATAAGTCAACAATCACCATCACCAAAAGGATGAAGGTATAATTAAAAGACACAACTTGTTATCACCAAAAGGATGATAATAAGCACACACGCAATTGATCACCATCACCAAAAGGATGAAGGTAAGATCAAGACAAACTTGTTATCACCAAAAGGATGATAATCACCATCACCAAAAGGATGAAGGTATAATCAAGACACAAACTTGTTATCACCAAAAGGATGATAAGAAGTCAACAATCACCATCACCAAAAGGATGAAGGTATTGTTAAACGACAAAACTTAGTTACCACCAAAAGGATGATAATAAGCCGACACAAACTTAATGATCACCATCACCAAAAGGATGAGGGTAAGATGAAGACACAAACTTGTTATCACCAAAAGGATGATAATCACCATCACCAAAAGGATGAAGGTATAATCAAGACACAAACTTGTTATCACCAAAAGGATGATAAGAAGTCAACAATCACCATCACCAAAAGGATGAAGGTATTGTTAAACGACAAAACTTAGTTACCACCAAAAGGATGATAATAAGCACACACACAATTGATCACCATCACCAAAAGGATGAAGGTAGGATCAAGACACAAACTTGTTATCACCAAAAGGATGATAAGAAGTCAACAATCACCATCACCAAAAGGATGAAGGTATTGTCAAACGACAAAACTTAGTTACCACCAAAAGGATGATAATAAGTACACAACACCATTGATCACCATCACCAAAAGGATGAAGGTAAGATCAAGACACAGACTTGTTATCACCAAAAGGATGATAAGAAGCACACACCCAATTGATCACCATCACCAAAAGGATGAAGGTAGGATCAAGACACAAACTTGTTATCACCAAAAGGATGATAATAAGTCAATAGTCACCATCACCAAAAGGATGAAGGTACTACAAACAACAGAACTCGTTATCACCAAAAGGATGATAATGATTCCACAATCACCATCACCAAAAGGATGAAGGTGAGATCATAACTTCAAAACTTGTTACCACCAAAAGGATGATAATAAGTTATAATAACTTCAAATATTACTGACACCAAAAGGATGACAGCGGGATTGGACTTTCGTCATGTCACCATCACCAAAAGGATGATAGCTGAAACCAAGCTTTGTAATCTCTATCCCCAAAAGGATGATGTTTTAGATTGAACTGGACGTCATCACCAAAAGGATGATGATTGAACCAAAATGACAAGGATTGCTTATCACCGTGAGGATCGCCGACACCAAAAGGATGACGGTAGGATGTAATAATAGCAGAGGTCACCATTCACCAAAAGGATGAGGGTTAGGCCACAACTTCAAGGATCTCAGACACCAAAAGGATGACAATAAGATCACAAATATCAAGGATTTACCAATACCAAAAGGATAACGGTGATCGTAAACAGGACAATGATCCATATTATTCCTCAATGGACTTTCACCAAAAGGATGATAGTGAGGAAAATATTGGAAAAATAAGGCTACTGTCAAAGTTTAGTAAACCTGATTTGCTGGGTAGCATTGGAACATTGCTGGATGAGACTTGCTCAGGGTATCGACAACAAAAGGTTGCAGAATAATATTCTCTGGGGAGGTGTAGTTTCTGTCAACAAAAGGTTACAGGAAACGACTTGTTGAGGGATGCTCAACGTGAAACAAGGTAAGTGTTTGGAGAAACATTTCTTGGCTTAGCTGAGGATAACATCTTATCAACAAAAGGTTGAAGGATGTAGCTCAATGGGGAATGCCCAATAGTGGGTAGGAACTCACTAAAAAGAAGTGACAATGACTCGACTGAGGATTGGCCTGGATGCCTACGACTAAACCTTGGATTTTGATTCGTGTTATGTACATGAATGATATGTATGTATTATGTATGGGGTGATGCATGTGATGCATGTTTGAATGCAAAGGATGATTGGTTTGTTTGGGATTGGCCCCCCTTTTCAAAGGCAGTGTATCTTGTGGAAACCAGTGTTGGTTGTATTTGTTTTTGGATGGGTGCCAGCAAGGTGGGCTTTGTTTTTTTTTGGTAATTGTCAATATGGATTGAGCTATTGATTGGTTGATGAGGAGGATCTGACTTCCCGACACTCGGTAGTTGATGATGTGATGAACACGCAATAGATGCGGATACTCTTGGTGCCCCAAGTTTGATCTCTTGCCGATATATTGTGTATTCGTCTTTGAGAAGATCTCAGTTCTTCTTCTTTGGAGATATCTGGCCAGCCTGTAACTGAGCATAGCGACGTGATCAACGCATGCTGGTTATGCTTTTGATGGGCCCCAAGGGTTCTTGTCGAGGTATGACGTTGTACTGGTATGAACTTTCGACACTTTGGTTGTGAACTCAAGCAGTTACTACTGTATGACGCAATCTGCTTGACTGTCTTGAAGATATGAAGGGAATTTGCCCCTTGCAACTGGTCTTGCCCCTGACTGTAGGGTGTTCGAAGGAATTCTCCTTGAAAGGAAACCTTGGAAGTGGTTATCCCATGACATGGTCTGAGTCTATTTCTCAGTGCCTAAATCTGGCCATGGTCTGCCCCTGATTAGCTTTTGAGGGACCTGCCTCGGACTGCCTGAGTATTGAAGTGTTTTTCCTCCCTGATCAACCAATGCTTGGAGATTCGCCTTATACTGACTACTTCTTAGTTCAATATAATCAAGAAGATGTCGTCCCCCTGATTCGCAGGATGGTTTTCATTCGTGTCAGCACCAACGATCAAGTGCCTCTTGAATTGCCCCTTGTTGGAATTTTCTCGATGTCAAGTACTGACTGACAATTAAGAATTGTTATCCAAGAAATGGTGATTTTAATGCAATAGTTATGCAAACTTTGAAAAACAATCATTCACTTGGAGTGTCGTGGTAGTGTGTGGCGAATGGATCATGTGTCCAAACGCGGTGCTTGATTTAGCTAGTGTGTGAGTGATATAGTGAGAAGAGAATATTAGCAAATGTCTCGGAGTCAGTTTACTCAACCTTGCTGTAGTATGCTTTCAGAATAAACCTTACTTCAATTAGGTCTTTTGAGGGTTGTAACGTGGCTTGGTTCATGGTTATTGAAACAAAAGGATATAAGGCTCAAAGTTTATTTTAACCCATCCCTTCTTCATGATGATCTCCAATCCTACGTTCAGTTAATTCACACACATTCGTCTTTTGCAGGTGTAAGGATAAAGATGGTGATTCAAGGTCTCTTGGAATGGCAGCCACCTTATTTCGATTTTTGGATGTCGGTGACCCTTTGATTTTGGTATGGTGGTCACTGAATCTTGTTTTGTTGTGTTGGAGACTTTCATTGTCTCTTTTGATTTTATTTTGATCCCTAACTTTTGCATGGACCGCTTTGTTTGAAGCTTTAATCCATCGGGATTGCCCCTGTTTTTGCCTAAGTCTCCTTTCAAGGTGTTCGACTTAGCGGGCTCTTTTGATTTTTTTTTTTTTTTTTTTTGAAATTGTGACTGCCAAGTCATTGGTCATTGAAGAACAACCGACATAAAATTTGGATTTGTACGGTTCCTTCGACACTTCAGGATGTGTGCGAAGAATGTCATATGGTTGATCCTTGTATGGGATATTTCATCTTTGTAATTTGAATGTGTAGTCAGACTAACTGGACACTACCCTGCCCCAGGTTAAGCGTAAGGGTTTGTAGATCCGAAAGAAACTCCTACTTCTAGGCTCGAAGTGGTTGACTAGGGATTAACTCCTTATCTCTCCAGTGTTTGGGGATTTGAAACAATGCCTGTACATCATCAGCAGGGTTTTATTCGAAAGCATACGATCATCAATTATGAGTATTGTGTTTTCGTCATCCTCCTTCCATCATTTACTAACAATAGTGTGATGAAGAAAGTGAGGTGGAAAAGTATGTGTTTGTGATGTGCAAATGTGATAGATGAGTGAATATGAAAAATTGATTCAAAGCATGCATAATCATCACATTAATAAAACCAAATACAAATAACAATGTTTAAAGCATACAGTACTTAGACAAACAAGATCAAATTACAAAAATGCAGAATGGTAAAATTGGCATAATGATCGCCTTCATTCGAAGAAAAGGGCCTTCATCTCTTGATTCTTCGGAGGAATTGCTCTACTGATCAGGTTGGTGAGGAACATTATCTTCGAGCTTCACTCGACTCTGCATGCGCTGGCATGGGGTTTGTTGCAACGTTTGGCCTCACTGGTGTGAATGTAAGTGCTTTACTGTCAACCAAGTCCTGGACCTTGTGCTTGAAAGCCTTACAGCTCTCTATTGTATGTCCTGGGACACCCATGTGATACTCATAGTGAGCATTGGCATCGTAGCCTGGAGGATATGGTGGAGTTGCAGGTGTTATCTCCTTCAGAACAACCGATCCATCTTTTAGCAGGTAGGGAAGGATCTTGCTATATGATACTGGCAAGGGATCGAAATGTCTTTCTGGCCTTCTTGCCCTCTGTTGATTAGGTTGACGTGGTTGAGCACGTTGCTATTGATTCTGATGTTGTTGTTGGTAAGCCGACTGTTGATACGGCTGTTGATATTGTTGCTGATGTGGTTGTTGATATGGTGTCGGGATGACTGCAGCAGTCTGATCGTAAGGCATAGGAGCATATGGAGTTGCCCTATATCCTCCTCCTTTCATTACAGCATTGGTCTGACCTTCTGGCTTCTTCGGGAGATTGGGATAGGGTTTCTTCATCCCACCTGAAGCGTTAGCGGCACAGGGTAGCTTTCCTTTCTTGATCTGACTTTCAATTCGTTCTCCCACGGAGACAACCTCAGCAAAAGTTGGGAAACTGGATCCTACCATCTTTTCCATGTACTGGGTGTGTAGGGTTCCCATAAACATGTCAATTAGCTCTTTGTCAAGGAGAGGAGGTTGAACACGAGCTGCTAGCTCTCTCCACCGCTGTGCGTATTCCTTGAATGACTCATTGTTGCGTTGAGTCATGTCTTGCAGTTGTGTGCGATTGGGCGCTAGATCAGTGTTGTACTGATAATGCCTGAGGAAAGCTTCAGCAAGGTCTCTCCATGACTGGACTTGACCTCTCTCCAGTTGCATGTACCACTCCAAAGATGCCCCACTGAGACTATCTTGGAAGTAATGAATCAGGAGTTGATCATTACTGATGTGGGCAGCCATTTTGCGACAGTAGGCTCTGAGGTGAGTTCTCGGGCAGCTGATCCCTTTGTATTTGTCAAAGTCTGGGACTTTGAATTTTTGCGGAATCACGAGTCCTGGCACCAGGCACATATCAACAGCGTCTAAGCCGGGAGTAGTGTGAACCTCCAAGGATTTAAACTTTTCCTCCAAAGCATGGAGTCTTTCAGCAGCTGGGTCTGGGAGACCTCCAACAACAGGTTTGGTGGGTTGTGGCATGAAGAAGGCGTCGTATGGGTCTTCATCACCCACCATTGATCCATGGCGAGCAGATGTAGCAGAGTGCTCATGGGGGTTCATGTTGTCCATGGGGATCGGAATATGGATTGGTCCTCCTCTAGGCTGGGCAGGATTACCATCAAGGTTAGTTACTCCAGGGATGCTAAGTGATGGCGATCCAAATTCGGCAGCAACTTTCCTAGCTTCAGCGTTAGTCTCAGCATCCTTCTCCTTTTGGGCCAAGAGCAACATGGTTTCCAGCAAGCGATCCATTTTTGCCTGCATGGAGTCAATGTCTGTTCTCATCGAAACCTGGTTTGCTTCCAACTGTTCAAGTGTCATCTTGTAGTTGCGGCGTGTCTCGTACCGGTGTCGAGTAGTCAGCGTTTACTGGACAAAGGGAGAATATGGTGTAAGTTTTTTTGTTTCTGGAATATGATATGCAATGCATGCTGATGATATGCAAATGCATGAAATTTTGCCATGATTTTTCACAGAGGAATACAGACTCGAGATTATTCACATGTCAAGTACATCAGTATAACAGGAAGAAGTACGGGTTTGTCTGATTACTAGAAATTCCCAAGGGTAGGTTCTAAAGTTATGTTTTCAAGGAAGGAACTTAGACTCACTGATCAAGTTCAAAACTTCCTCGCAATGGTGGGCTAGCCACATCGTGATGGGAGTTCTGAAATGATCTAATCTAAGTGGGATTCTCGTATTGCACGAACAGGGTGTACACCCTTCGGTTCAATACTACATAATCACCGATTATGAAAACAAAACTTGGTTTTAAGGCGAGGTCCCTAGAGTCACGGATCGTGTTTAGAACCTCCACCTCAATGATGGGCTAGCCATATTGTGATGGGAACTCCAAACAGATCTACTCTAGGTGGAGTCTTCGTATTGTCCCAATAGGCGTACGCCCTTCGGTTCAATACTACACAACTCCGGGTTCTAAGTTTTTCTCGAAGCTCGGGTATGGAGCTTATCTCACAGCATACACCAAGTCTCATATCAAAGTATCAAGATAAAGTATATACAATACAAGCAATAAGAATAAAATACAGAGAAATAACCATGGAAGAAAAGAATATCTTCCAACAGTCATAGCAAAATCAGACTAAGTACACCGCTCAACACAAGGTATTCTCATTCATGGATGGATTCTAGGGTTATAACCAGATTAAGATGGCGCCTGAGGACATGGAGAAAACTACGTTTGTGACGCAATGGGGCACTTTCTGTTATAAGGTAATGCCATTCGGTTTAAAGAATGCAGGGGCAACGTACCAGCGTGCTATGGTGGTTTTGTTCCATGATATGATTCATCATGAAATAGAGGTATATGTGGATGACATGATAGCCAGATCTCATACTGAAGAAGAACATCTCGATCATTTATACAAACTGTTTGAGAGGTTGAGGAAATATAAGTTGAGATTGAACCCAAATAAATGCACCTTTGGAGTAAGATCCGGTAAACTCTTGGGCTTTATTGTCAGTGATAAAGGAATTGAGGTTGACCCGGCTAAGGTGAGAGCTATTCAAGAAATGCCAGTTCCCCGTACAGATAAAGAAGTCAGAGGTTTCTTGGGACGCTTGAATTACATTGCCCGATTTATCTCCCATTTGACTGCTACCTGCAAACCCATCTTCAAACTACTGAGGAAAAATCAAGAGATGATATGGAATGATGAATGTCAAGAAGCTTTTGATAAAATCAAGAAGTATCTCCAGGAACCTCCAATTCTGATACCACCAGTTGAAGGAAGACCTCTAATCATGTATTTGACCGTGTTAGAAAGTTCAATGGGGTGCGTGTTGGGGAAACATGACGAGTCTGGTCGAAAAGAGCATGCCATATACTACCTTAGAAAAAAGTTTACCGACTGTGAAACAAGATACTCACTGCTTGAGAAAACTTGCTGTGCTTTGGCCTGGGCTGCTCGCCGACTAAGACAGTATATGTTGAATCACACCACTTTATTGATTTCTAAGATGGATCCTATCAAATATATATTTGAGAAACTTGCCCTCTCCGGAAGAATAGCAAGATGGCAGATGATTTTAACAGAGTATGATATCCAGTATACTACCCAGAAAGCAATCAAAGGAAGCGTGCTAGCTGATCATTTGGCTCATCAAGCGGTGGATGATTACCAATCTATGAATTTTGAGTTCCCAGATGAGGATGTCATGCTTGTTACTGATTATGAAGAACCTGGACCGGATGAAGGACCCGAACTGGGATCCCGATGGACTATGGTTTTTGATGGATCTTCTAATGCATTGGGCAATGGTGTTGGTGTTGTAATTATTTCTCCCAGGGGTTGCCATACGCCTTTCACTGCTAGACTATATTTTGATTGTACCAACAATATGGCTGAGTATGAAGCATGTAATTTGGGACTCAGAGCTGCTATAGACCTAAGAATCAAGTCTTTGAGTGTGTACGGAGACTCAGCATTAGTAATCAGTCAGATCAGAGGAGAATGGGACACTAAACATCCGAATCTCATCCCTTATCGAGAGCGGGTGTTGACATTAATCCCATACTTTGAGGAGATTACATTCGAACATATTCCACGAGAGGAGAATCAGTTGGCAGACACATCGGCTACCATGTCATCCATGTTCAGAGTCAGATGGGACAGTGAAGCTCCCATGATCACCATTGAACGATTAGATGAACCAGCATATTGTTATGAACTTAATACTAAGGGAGTAGAGGAGAAACCTTGGTTCCACGAAGTAAAAAGATATTTAGAAACTCAGGAATACCCTGAAGGGGCATCCATCAATGACAGAAAATTTCTGAGGAAGTTCTCCGCTAAATTCTTTTTGAGTAATGGAGTATTATACAAACGTAATCATGATTCGACTTTGCTTCGCTGTGTGGATAAAAAGGAAGCAGAAAAGATTATGGAAGACATGCATGACGGTATTTTTGGGACTCATTCTAGTGGACATACGATGGCCAAGAAGATTCTGAGATCAGGGTATTATTGGTCTACCATGGAAGCTGATTGCCACCATCACTCCAGAACCTGTCACAAGTGCCAGATCTATGCGGATAAAGTACATGTGCCTCCTGCTCCATTAAACGTGTTGACAGCCCCTTGGCCCTTTGCAATGTGGGGCATTGATATGATTGGAGAGATTAAACCTACTGCTTCTAACGGACATCGTTTCATTCTTGTTGATATTGATTACTTTACAAAGTGGGTAGAGGCAGCCTCATTTGCTTCTGTTACCAAGAATGTGGTGGCACGGTTCATCAAGAATAATCTTATTTGTCGATATGGCATCCCTGAAAGAGTTGTCACGGACAATGGCACCAATTTGAACAACAAGATGATTACTGAACTCTGCACGCAGTTCAAAATAAAACACCATAACTCTTCTCCGTATCGGCCAAAGATGAACGGCGCCGTGGAGGCTGCTAATAAGAATATCAAGAAGATCATACAAAAGATGACAGTAACGTACAAAGACTGGCATGAGATGTTACCGTTTGCTCTCCATGGTTATCTCACTTCAGTGCGCACTTCGACAGGGGCAATTCCATTCTCTTTAGTCTACGGAATGGAAGCCGTTTTACCAGTAAAAGTTCAGATTCCCTCTCTAAGAATCATGAAAGAGGCGGGCTTAGATGAAGATGAATGGATTCAGACTCGACTCGATCAGATAAATTTGATTGATGAGAAGAGACTTGCGGCTGTTTGTCATGGGCAGATATATCAGAAGTGCATGACCCAGGCATTTAACAAAAGAGTCAAGAGACAGGTGTATCAAATTGGCGACTTGGTGATCAAGCGTATCATTCTACCACAAGGTGATCCCAGAGGCAAATGGACTCCCACATACGAAGGGCCATCTGTAGTTAAGAAAGTATTCTCTGGTGGAGCCATGATGCTTGCTACAATGGATGGCGAAGATTTCCCGCATCCTGTGAACGCGGACATAGTTAAAAAATACTACGCATAAAAGAGACCCGCTAGGTCGACGTATCTAGGCAAAAGTAAGGGCATCCCGGCGAACCAAAAGGGTTCGGGCAAAAATTAGGGATAAACATATAAAAATGTACACCCGGCAAGTCGAAAACCTGAAAAGGCGGCTAGGGCAAAAAAGGGTATCCTGGTGGACTGAAAACCTGAAAAGACGGTCCAGGCAAAAATTAGGGATTAAAGCGTATGACTATGTCCCGTTCTCGGTCAGCTTCACCCAAGTCAAAAGGACTGAACAAGCTAATCACTTTTATCCGACCGCAGGAGATGAGAGGCTTGAAGACATAATGACAGTAGTGGAATTGAAATCAATAGGACTTTTTCCGCATAGCGTTCTCTTTGTTTTCTTGACAATTTCCTCTTACTAGGATTTCTGTCTCCTTGTACACAAATTGCCTGTTTATAGGCCCTCTTTCAAAATCAATACAATCTTATTTCGAAAAAAAATGCTGTTGTTTTACTTCCTCTGTTTTGTTTGCGTAAACGTCCATTGATTTAGTTTGAATTAATATATGCATTTGAATATGATCGATGTTTATCCAAAATACATGCATAAAATAGAAATAGCAATTACTAAAAGACTTCAGGATCGAGGAGAAGTTCTAACCATGCGTTCCAAGGAATCCGGTTGCTAATTCTATTCCCCAACAAAAACAAGCTATTTCCCAGAAGAGGTCGGCATCACTAGACAGACTGGTCATCTCTCCCATCCTCAGCCAGGCTAAGTATCCCCAGCTAAGAAAGGGTCATCAATACAAATATCTCCAACTAGAATATCGGGATTTATTTTCCCATGGCAAAAAATTTCAGACGCATAATTCATTCATGCATCATTTCACAGCATATACATGCATGCAATGTTCGCATTTATTTTCAGAAGCATAAAACATCTCATGCATCATGACATGGCATGAAGCTAACTTTATTTTTCAGGTTAATTATCCTCCGGATACGGTCAAAATAAAGATCCATTCAGACGGACATCTTTATCGATTACATTTACATCTTTCAGATATAATCCACATTAACATCCATTCCGACAAGCACTCTGATATCCTCCTAATGGTGGCCTCTTTAAGCCCATCCCAGACATTTATTGCAAATACAACATATACAAATATTGTCAGACATAGCCTAACGTACGGTTCATTCTGATTCAGCCTAACGTATGGTTCCTCCAACTGTTCCAAAACGGTCTAGCGTACAACCCATTTGGATGTTCATCCCCTCAGATACGATCTAGCGTATGATCCATTCTGATCTTTATTCCTCCGATACTACCTAGCGTACGGTACATTCTGAAACATGGTCTAGCGTACGACTACCCTTTCATCCTCAGATACAGCCTAATGGACGGCTCATTCTGCAACTCAGATACGATCTGGCGTACGATCCATTCTGATCTTTCATCCCCAATGAAGTCACCCGCCTAATGGACAACTCATTCTGCTATTCAGATACGATCTAGCGTATGATCCATTCTGATCCTTTGTCCCCAGCAGGGTATGACCCATTCGGATCCTTATCTCATCAGGTTCAGCTCACCCTAATACCACCAGATGGATGACTCATTATACGGTCTAGCGTATGACCCGGCGTGGCACCCATGTCTTCAAATTGGTCTGATGTACGACGCACTCTGATCATCGAACTTCCTGTATGACATCTTTAAGCCCATCTCCATCAAGACTAATCAACAAGTGCAAATTTTTGGGGCATTCTAAGTGTTCAATAATCTTCCACCTCCAGACCACGAATGGCGTACATACCATTCTAACTCTCTCGGTTCAAGAATATTGAACAGGGGCAGCTGTCATACCCCAAAATTTGCCCGTTAATCTTGCAAGACATTTTTCAAGGCAATCTAACTCATTTTTCAAGGCATTGATCTTAAAGGAACAAAGACCCAGAACACAGGTGGTCAAATCCAAAAAATGGCTTAAAATGGCTTGCTCGCTAGGCGAGCCAAATCATTCGCCTAGCGAACTCTTCGCTGCGCCACTCGCCTAGCGAAGCTTGCGAATACCAGAATTTTTGGGCTTCATTCTGAGCCCATTAGGTCACAAAAAACTATTATAAATACCAAGACCTCATTCAGAAAAAGGGAGATCAGTCAGAGAAAAGGACAGAAGGAGACGGACAGAAACCCTAGCAAGGAAACCCTAACAGAAGCAACCGAGCAAACCCTGGAGGCTAACCAAGAGAATTCAGAGCAACCCTAAAAGAAACCCTGAAGGCAACTCATATGCACAAAGGTTACCTCCGCCCAACTCAATCCGACACCAAGAGTGATCTGCCAATTCAACGTTCCAATTCAATTGCAAACAGGTTTGCACTACCATTACCGCTTTATGCTCTTAATTTACATGTGGCATTATGATTGAATTTATAAACACAGCTTAGATTTTGCATATGGGTTTAAGTATATATGAATGTGAAAAATAATATCTTGAATGTTTAACCATGTAATTTCTGTAATGGATGCCATAGGGTTTGGAGCTCGATGAAATCGTACAGTTCTTAAATTCAAAACCCGCAGCCGTTCGCTAGCACATCGCTAAGCCCTCGCTAGGCGAGGCAGCAGCGAACGTGACAGTCGCTGACTTTTCTGTTCTGATTTTTGCTCGTCTGATATGTTTTATCATAGCCATGCATCGTTTACCTGACCCTATTATTGTTGTGATTCCTTTTGTTTGGTGCAATTCTCGATTGCACCCTGATTTGGTATTCTGACCTGTTTGCTGAATTTTGTAAGGGTTCACGTACTCCCGGAAAAGGTAGCTTGCTAGGTATTCCACTTTATTTGTGGGATACCCTTGGGGAGATTCATCCTAATTACCTAATTGATTATAATATGGAGATTCACCCTAATTGCCTAATTGATTATAAAATATTGCCTTTGAATAAGTGATCTTGGCCCTCTCTTTGTTGCCTTACGGTATTATGGTATTACGGTCATGTCCCGCGAATGTGGGGATACACTTAGCAAAGACCCTTCGATTAAATCATCATGTCCCTATAAGATAAATCATAGTCCCTCGGATGCTGCCGGCGAAAATATGATTTTGTCCCTCGATGACCCATCGCTGTAGCCTACGGTTAAATGATGATCGTCCCTTCGAATGCTAAGGTATCCTTACAAATATTGCCTTCAATGACCAATCGATGACCCTACGATGTCCCTTAAATCCAAAAGGACAAGACTACTTACTTCTCAATAGTAAGGACAATTTTACCTTCATAAGGATAGGAAATACCCATAAAGACCTGGGTAGGTATAACTCTTAATTGCTGACTCACAACTTAAAATGTTCTTCACATCCCACAATTTGCAAAATATCTATTAGATAAATACTTGGCATACATTCGTACTAGGATCATTGCCAAGTTATATTTTTCTAAACAACTTTCAAAATTAAACGAGATAAATACTTTGTATACATTCGTATAAGAATCATTACAAAGTTAAACTCTCTTTTCAAAACATTTTCTAAGCAGTTCACAAACACTTTTTCAGACAAGAAAAATAACATAAGTGATCAAGCAATTAAGATCACATGGATAACCATGGATACAAAGGGTGCTAACACCTTCCCTTTGTATAATGTACCTCCCGAACCCAAAATCTAATTAAGGTCTTTCCTGTTCTTTTCCACCTTTCCTTATTGGATAAAAGAAAAGTCGGTGGCGACTCTTGCTATCCGCGACATTTGCTTTCCAAAGCAAAAACACACCAAAGTCAGTTCACTGTATGACACTAGGTCTCGTCATTAGATCTTTGTGGTAAAGTTTCACTAAAGTAGACTTTGGCATGATGTTTAATGATGAGTTAGTATCCCCCAATACCCGAGCCAACATATCGTCTAGACACTTCATGGAGATATGTAGAGCTCTATTATGATTTCTTCCTTCCTATGGCAGATCTTTATCATTAAAACTCAGGTTGCAACATGTTTTGATGTTGGATACAACTCCATCGAATTGATCCACTATGATACTTTGTGCCAGATGAGTCTGAGTAAGCACTTTCAGCAAGGCTTCCATGTGAGCCTCTAAGTTCAATAGCAGCGACAAGATAGAAATCTCTGAAGGATTTTCATGGAGTTGATCATCCATTTTATAATTACTTCTTCTAATCATCTTTAAAAACTCATTTTCTTCCTTGATTTGGGTCGCATCCTTGGAAACATCCAATTCTTTGCTAGGATTCGACACTTCAATCACTGGTCCTCTTAACACCACTTCAGCTAACTTTTGTGGTTGTGCAGGTGCAAAAATGTGACTGTTGCGGATCATTATGCTAGTTCCTGCGATGTTAGAAACATCCAACCTAACAACCTATGTGGGCCTTTCTTCTATGTGTTCCTCTTTACCATTTACAATGGTGGTTACATTATATCTCCAAGGCACCACCTTGGTGCTCTCAAAAGGGAAAGGAGACGGCATGCAGATGACCTCATGAGATAATTGATTTTCCCTCGACGGAAAATTATCTACTCTTTGATATATAATCTATACACAAGTTGGTAACTTAAAATGAGGTTCTATCACAGAGACCTCTCAGGAATTTTTTGTACGACTAATCTGGATGACACCTTGATCCATCAGATACAATACATTTCTTTGCACTATTTGACACCCTCCAAGTTGATTAGAACACTCAGTGCATTCATCGTGCCTTCCTTAGATTAAACCATATTCCACCATCCGGGCATGGAATTTAATTAATGGGGTCTTTACTTCCTTTACATCTTTGATCTATTAGCCATTGGATGATTCTTCAATTACGTTGGTAGTAGATCACCCGTGGACCGACAAAGGGTTATTTCTTAAATTTGTCATGTCTCTTTAAAAGACAGGATTTTGTTGTTTATCAGATCTTGGACCTTGGCCTTCAGTGTGACACAACTATCAAGCGAGTGCCTAGGTGAACCTACATGGTATTCGCATCGAGAATTGGGGTCGTACCAATGGGGGTACGACTCTGGAATGGGAGGAATTGATCTTAGGACCACTAAACCCTTATGCATCAAAGAGTGGTATAACTAATTATATGTCATAGGAATAGGATCGAGTTAAACCTTATTCCTCTTATTGCGTTTTGGATTTTCCAGTGTATTATGGTGTGGTGGGGCCTAAGGCCTGGGTTGCTGATAAGTTTGAGCAATAGGTGCTTGTAGGTATACAGGAGCAACAAGGTGTTGTTGGTACACTAGAGTAAATAACTGTTGATAAGTAGGAGAGACGGCTTGCTGGTAAGTGGGAGTGACAACGGCTACACAAGCTTGTGCATAGTATGGCATTGACACAACCTATTGTTGATACACCAAAGTTTATTGTGGCTTCCTTTGGCGGAATCTTCCTCTTCTAGTAGAAATGGCATTTTCTTCGCCCTCTTTCTTCTTCTAGAAATTTCCATAGAATTTTCTTGTACTACCGAATGTCTCAGTAGCGCTAGGAATCTTGTCGTCTTTCAGTCTTTGCTCTATTCTATATCTAATTGCAACTAGATCAGCAAACCCAGATTCCCCACTGCTAATTATCCTTTCAAAATAAGGGGCTTGCCCCAGCTGTCCACAAACATGTCAGTTAGCTCCTTCTTGGACAAATGAAGTTTTACCTGAGTCGCAGCTCTCGCCAGCGCTGGCCATATTCCTTTAAGGATTCTTTTTCCTTTATCATAATGCTTTGCAGTTGTCTCCTATCATGAGCCAAGTCTATGTTGTACTTAAATTCCTGAATAAATGCGTCATCCAGATCTTTCCAGTTTTGTATGCGGCTTTCTCTAAGCCCATATACCATTTTAGAGATGCCCCGCTGAAACTGTCCTAGAAGTAATGGATTAACATTTTATCGTTTTTAGTTGGGGAAACCATCTTACTATAGTACATCACTAGATGACTCCTCAGGCAAGTGTGAACTCGGTACTTCTCAAAATCTAGAGATTTGAACTTATATGGAATCGTCAAATATGAGACTAAGCATGTATCTGTAGCGGTAAATTCAGGATCATCAAGTTATGGATAAGCTAGAGATCAAATAACAAGAGTCGCCACCGCGTTTTTATTGTTTTCAAGGGAAAAGGGAAAAAGTACGAACAAAACCCAAAAGTAAGAAGTTTTCAAATCAAAACTAATAAAATGTCAGAGATTACAGGTAAGGGGGTTGGTTACACAGAGGGAAGGTGTTAGCACCTAAAGTATCCTAGGTACTCATAGGGAGCCCTTTTTGTGTGCATATGTATTTGATACAAAGTGAGGTTTATAAACAAATAGAATGGGGGGATGAGAAAAGAATTCGTTAATTATATTTTTGTGTTTGGCAATACCTTCGGTCTTGTGCCTACATACCAACATAAAAATGAGGGATCAAAACCTCGTAGTTCGTGATACAAATTTCAAATTGGATGCATTGCTTTTAACAAAAATTAAGTTTGAAAGGCACAAAGGCCTAAAAATGGTTTGAATAAGTTAGTTATTTTTTGGCTTTTTGAAAGTTTAAGTCAAATATAGTTAAGTTTATTTACAAGTTTGATTTAAGAAAAGAAGTTTGAAATTGCAATGGCATAAGGCCAAAGTTTCTATCTTTTTGCAAAGTGGTCAAAGTTTAGAACAAAATAAGTTCAATCAAAGAAGGTTTTAAAAGAGAGAGAGAGAGAGAGAGAGAGAGAGAGAGAGAGAGATTTTGAAATTAAAGAAATGGGGAGAAGATGAAGAGACTAACCCTATGTACAAAAATTAAAAGTTAAGAGTTGAAAAGATCTGACCAAATGGGTAGCAATTCAATAGACAAGAATGTCAATAGAAACCAAGAATTCCCTTGGACTTTTAGAATCAAGCAACACACAAATGCACAATTATATTATCTTGAAGAGTAGGGCATCAAATAAAGATGGCCACATTCAAGCTTATCCATTCCATGATCTTCTTTAAGATAGCCCATGTAACAGATGAATTCCACAAGTCACAGGTTCAAAATAACAACTTCACAATGATCAAGCCAACAGTCCACACAAAAGTCTTTTAGGTTTTTTGTTGTTATTATGTACATTAATGGTCAAAGACCACACAAACAAAATATATCACACAATATGGTCCAAGTGGACAAAGTGAAAATTGCATTAACATAAACAATTAGAATGATATGAACAATGGCAAATATATAAAAGTTAGAATTAAATGACATTAAAGTAAAAGGCTTGAAATAAAAAGTTAGTAGTTAATAGGTTCGAAGTTAGTATTGTTTTGTTTTTGCTTTTCATCCTTAGACATTATTTGGAGAACACTCAACCCACTTATCACAAGCATGAATCCTTGAGCCAAAACATCTTCTAAAGGAAGGAAAGAAGGTCAGGTTTCCACACAATACCATGAAAGAGGGGAGACTTACAATCTCACTAACTAGAATGCTATGCCTTTTATGTCACAAATTTAGCGCCATGTTAAGCAATCGTAATTGGACTTATGTAGAAGTCACAACTATTTGAGGTTGGGCAATAGAATTTTGGTGTTAATGCATGTTAGAGACATAGTATTATGAACTATGCTCATGGAACATACCACACACAAAAAGAATATGCAAAAGGTGTGGCCTAATCTCATCCATACTCATGTTAATTTATCAATCAATTAGCTTTAGGACTTTGAGATATCATAGGCCAAATGAGATGAATGCATAAAGAAGAGGAATGAGATGAAGTGGGAGGGGAATAGATGAAATCTCAAATTGATCAAAGGAGGACTTTTACCAAATTAATATCATTCATTCATTTTGGGAGATGGAATATACATTCCATCAATCCCCTAAATCCAATGATATTAATTTGACAAAGTCAAATCAACCTTGATCAAGGCCCAACAACAAGAGTCAAACATAAACAAGTCATCACAATCGGTCAACACAATTATTTGGCATTTATTCCAATTAAAAATACTAAAATAATGCATTTAAATTAAATATGGTTTCAAATTCTTAAAACCTCATCAAAACACCAAATAAATGGCCATGAGATTTATCGTAGGTCAAACAATGTCAAAGGACCTTGGAGAAAAAAATTCAGATTTTTAAGAGACTTAAAAGTATTTTTAAACAATTAAAAACAAATGAAAAATCAATTAAATCATGAAAAATATTAATAATGATCCAAAAATTATTTTAATTCAGAATATGAAAGAGGAAAATATTTGAAATTTTTTGGTGAAACTCTCATATTTTTGGATTAATATTAAAATTAATATGAATTAATGAAAATAAAGCAATTAAAAGGAAATTCAAATCATCAGAAAAAATGTGGACCACTTGATCTCCCTCATTAATTGAGGTGGCAGATCAAGTGGCCACCAGCGCGCGTTCCATGTGGTCTCTAGTCAACTAAGCAGCACGCGTGGTAATTAGAAACAACGCTCAGGATTAAAACAATTTAAATGGATCCTATGGTTGGAGACGTGCCAACACACGGCCTGAGCTGTAGCTCCGGTCTTCTTCTCCGGTGGACCTCACCGGACTGGTCCACCTTTAACCATCACCAGAATAAAAAATGAGGACATGATCTGAAAGGAAAAATGGCGTAGATCACGAATATCACCTCAATTTTAACTAACTCCTCACATATAGAAAGATATGAGGAGTTGAAATTTGAGGTATGTCAACCGAGTTGCTTCGATTTAACCTCTAAGCAACTCAATCTTCTTGCCTACATTGGTAGGACTTTGGACAACCAAAGAATCGAGAGAATTGAGCAAGATTGAGAGAGAACCGAAGAGATGAAGTTTTCTGAAAATTGCCTTCAATGCAGTGCAATTCTTGATGTTGCTTGCTCCAAACACGATCTGATCACACTTGAGAAGCTAGCAGGAAGTGATTGATGAGATGGCAAGGCTTTGGATCCTAGAGTTTTTTAATCTCCAAAAGTTGAGATTCAAACTCAAATTTCAAGTTGAAATTTATCAGGTTTTCCTTTGGAATGAGAGGGTTTCAATGGGGGGCAAAGTTGGCGCGCAAGGTGTGTTCAATTATGATGCTAGAGGGCTCTATTTATAGCTGCAGCAAGTGATAATTGCACCTTCAAATTCACTTTCCAAAATTGGCAATTGATGATGCATGGGTGCATGGGCGTGTACAAGCCCATGAGATCATTGCTTAAGGTCCAGAAATGAGTGTGAGAGGGTCTGAAATCAACTTGGATTGCAAGGCAAGTGTGTGTGAAGATTTGAAGTTTGATCTTTTCCAAATGATGATACCATGTTCATGCAATGCGCAGCCCTAGCAATTCTTGTCCAAAATGGATGAACTTGGACTTTTTGGAAAGGTTAAGAGGAACAACTTTCATGTTCAACACTTTTCAATTTAAAGCTTGTATTAATGATGAATTTTGAGGGGGAAGTTTGGAAATTTCAACATGTTGAAAATTTTTCTAAGTGTCAAGCCATATATCTCAATATTCCACCTTGCTTAACTTTTTATGTGAGCTTCAAATGAGAAAGGTGTCTTCATAAACGTTGTATCTATTTCAAAGACCTTCAAAATGGTCACCGATTTCATGTCATTTGGATTTGAAATGATAGATTTATGCATTTTTGAAGTTTGGAAAAATTACTTGTTCAATGGTATAGGTCAAAAGTGACCTATAATGTAGCCTCATATCACATGCTCAAAAAAGTTGAATTAGCTATCACTCCAAACATCAAAGTTGAAGTAGACATCTTGAATTTGATTTTTCAACTTGGAAATCTTTCATCTCATAAAAATTGAGCAGGTTATGGACTTGGGAAGTTGACTTTCAAATTAGGGTTTAGACAAAATGACCTATAATGTTTCAACATAGAAAATGATTTTCCAAGCAAAACTAGCTCTAGGTATCAACATGGAAGTTGTTTGTAATGTCATTTAGAGTAAGATTTCTCTTGGAATCATTTTCATATGGTGAAAATTGTAGGAGATATGGTCTAGGGAGACCCAGTTTTGATCAGATGAATTCATCTGGCCCACCACCATCAACCAACTTGCCAATCTTCAATTCTCTTGACTTTATGGGCTCATGGTAGATCATATATGCATAATGTAATGAATTTTGAAGTGATCCTTGAGAAATTTGATCAATTGGTGAGATAGCTTGTTGGAGAAGTTACTCAAGATACCTAGTCAAACTAGGGTTTCCAAGGCAAATCACCCTCAAACTCTTGAAGAAAACTTGATCAATATAACATGTAGAAACCAATTGAACTCATATATGATGCTTATAACCATTCTTGCATCAATTCATGGTTGTGCTCTTTGTCATGGGGTCTCAAACCCTAGATATGAACTTGATAGATCAATGGAGATCATGCCCTACCTACAAAAGAGTTAGGCAAATGCAAAGACATATTTTTGGTTTTTTGGTTAGTAAAAGGATAATATACAAGTATGATACGATCACATAGTGCTTGGTGATCTCTCCCAAAACAAACCCAATGAAAGAGGAGTAAGGAGGATGCCAAGGTATGATCCCAATGCTAATGCTAATGATGAAATTGCATGAGGGATCTTAGGGTCAAAATTGGGGTCTTACAGTATCCATGACAGTCGCTCCAGAAATATCGTCTTCCATAGCCCTCACCCTCTTTTCCAGGATTTGGCACTTTTCTTTCAACTCATTGAGTTCTTCCTTCTCTTCTTGATCATCATTATGGAAACCAACATCGTGGTATGCATAACAAGGATTATCAAAGGGACCCTAAGCCATAGTGTGGACCACATGTGGTGGTGGCGCTTAAGTAATGATTGGGAGTTGGACCACATGCTGAGTAGACGACCCTACCCTGGAAGCATTGGCAAATGGTGGAGAATATTTAGGCAGTAGGCTGAATTCTGGTCACATAGAATTAATTCTTTGAGGGCTATGCAACTCTATTGAGAGGTCAGTGACCTTAGAAATCATTGTGCGTTAAGGTGGATCTTCCTTAGTGGTCAGCGCTTGTAGAATTTCCATCATTTTACTCATCGCTCCTTTGAGCTCGTCGATGTCTCCTTTCATTTTTTTCTCGACCTTAACCTAGTCCTTCCATCTTTCTTCTTAAGTTAGCCCTGGTTCCATAAATGTGTTGGGGAATCAGTTTGAGGATTGACCGACTCGATGTTTTGGAAGAAGAGACAGAGATGAAATGAGTTTTTTGTTTTTTATTTCCAAATGTATGCATGCATATGAATGTGGATGCATGACTATGCAAGACTTTTTGTTTTCAAGGGAATGTGGAGATTCTTCGATCATTTGCAACTATTTAAAAGTATGAGTACATAAATGAAGGAAACCAACATTAATGCAATACCAATTGTCTCATTCATTCTTAAGTGAAAGTGAATACAATGCTTCAAGAGAAAGAGTACAAGATCAATCTACATTATTGGCCCAAGCCTTTTTTAGTAACTCTAACTCAGCCTGGAGCTCTTTTATCATAATATTATAAAATATGATAAAATCGACGACAACCGGAGGACTATTTCTGGGCGTCATGTCATTAAAAGTGTTACTTAACTTCCTAGGCATATCTTGCAGCAGATTGTTGGCGAGTTCGACCACTTGGACGCATTTCCCATGCCATATCTTGGATTCCTAACAAATATGTCGAATAGTATCTTGGTCTTGTAGTACGAGACCATCCAGATGTTGGACCCTAGCTTCCAACTACCTCCTCTTATTCCTCAAAGTCTCGCGGGCTTCGTTCAAGCGTTGATTGTATGCTTTGAGGTTCCTCAACTCTTCTAGGGTCTTCTTTAAGTTGGCATGGGGACTTCAGGATGTCCTCTCAACTTCTTCTCGAAGATGTATTTCATAATATGCATGCTCTTTGGGTTCCTTCAGCAGCTTGGTGAGTTCTAGGATTCGTGTCTCGAATTCCCTCACTGCTTTTTGGCTAGTCAAGGTATTTTCCCAAAGATCTCGATGTAACACCCTAAACCCAGCACATAATTTTAACGCAATTTTTTATATTAAAAATATGACTACAGGGGTGTCAAACATCAAAACCAATCCTGCTCCGTAACACGGATTATAAAACTCATCACACAACATATGTCATCACCTGCTCACCTTCACTAGGGTATCATTGCAGCATAATCAATCAAACAACTTATAATTGCAACTCAAGGTATAAAACCTCATAATTTCAAACTTTATAATGCAATAACAAATATCATGATGTTCACATCATCACCATTTAAACCTCGTCGAAAACACAATGGCAAAAGAAGTTAAAACAAAACGTTTTCATCCTGATGCTACATTGACCAAAACAAAACCTTATTAAAAGAAACGACAACTAAGGGAAGCCACTCTGAGAGATACCTTCCACTTATGCAGAAAAATTCCTCTTGAGTATTTGCACGATGTCCATGTAAAGGCAACATTCAAACATAAAGGGTGAGAAATAACATACAATTAACACATCAAGGTTCACCACAAAGGATTCCCTTACACCCATCTCATCATTCCAGTATCATGTCATTCTTCATTAAAACATCAATTCATGTTATAATGTTATTAACATCAATAAATAGCAGCAACTCATCACACATTATTACATGACATTCATTCATATCATGTTACCCAAGAATAATAACACATCATCGCATTCATTATAACGATTCACTAAATAACCAAACAAATCATCATAAATCTCGCTACGGTTGACAATTGACTACTATGAGTGTAACTTAGCCTTAGAAAGCATATAAGCCCATAGGTCGACACATAGAAGAATTATTTGCCTATGTGTCGACACATACGATTACAGGTCGGCACATGTGTTGTGCTTTTAAAGCCTGTATGTTCTGACTCATGTGCCGCTTGCATATGTCAAGTCATGACCTTCATAGATCGACACATGACATTTATAGGTCGACGCATGACCTTCATAGGTCGACACATACTATGATATTTTCCAAAAATCAGCTTTTGACCATCTAAACACTCCCAAATTCACCAAAAACTTATACCACGAAAACCTATCAAATGAAACTCATATTTTTTTATAGGTTATAGCTTCCTAATTCATCATCTTACTCATAGTTTTCAAGAGTCAACATCATGTTACAACACATCATCACACATCATTATCTTTAAATCATCAAGAACATAATCAAGGTTAAAAACCTTCAAAATATCAATCAATAGCATATCATGATTAACAACATCAAAATAACATATGCACACATATAATACACAAATTTTACCCTAACTCATCATACAATCAAAAGTGATAACACAACATCAGAATTTAGATCTACAATACCCAATCCTAAGAAGGTTAAAGATTCCTCCATCTACCCCACATGTTCTAACACCCATTAAAGAAGCACATCTCCCCCCTTACCTGATTTCCAACCAAAAGCCCCTTTGATATCCTAGAGTTCTTTAACCTTAAGCTTTTGTTCTATTTATTTGCCTCTTTTGATCCAACTCCCAAAAAACATGTTTTGACTCTCTAGGTTCTCAAATCTCTATTTTGTTCTAAGACTTCTTTCCTTCCAAAATAGACTCTTCATATAATACCATCCAACTTACCATTGTAATCCTCATGATATCCTCCATATCTTCCTTATTCCCAACCTTGCACATACTTCTTCTACACATCTAATTTTGCTTATTATTTTAATTATAGAATATAAATATAATTATTATTCTAAAATTCATTAAAACTCTTAATAATTCTAAACACAATGCACAACTCATAATCTCCATATACCTCTATTTCAAGGACACTTACCCCACAACTACATCATACATAATTTAACATGCCAACAATATAAATAAAATCTTAAATAATTCGATTAAATCAAATAATTGAACTCAGGATGTTACAACTCTTTTCCACTTAGAAGAATTTTTGTCCTAAAAAATTACCTGAAGGAAATATAGTCGAATACGACTCTCTTATCTGATTCTCCTGTTCCCAAGTTATGCTCCCACCAGCCGTTCCTCTTCACACTACCTTCACCAAGGCAATTTCCTTACTACGCAACTGCTTCACTTCCCGATCATGTATCCGCATGGGTGATGTCTCCATAGTCATGTTCTCTCTCACTTGTATGTCATTATAATGAAGAACTGATTTATTATGTGCATTATTGGAAAGATTTAATCTGAATCGAATTTAGCAAGATTGAATTTGTTATAATTAAGAGATTTAGATTAATTTTAGATGTGATCAATCAAGATTTGCAATCAACATTATTGAAAATTGATTTCATATGCTTGTTGAAGGATCAACAGTATTCAAGATGAAAACTCTACTAAACTTTGGAGTTGGACTTTGTGTTGCTATATAAGGAGGCAACCTCCTTTGTAAAGAATCGGAAATTAAGATAGAGAAATATTTACTATATATGAGAGTTTAGTAGAGTCTTATATTTGTAGTTTGTACACTCTTTGCTTGAGCATTAATTCTAAAGTAGCCTAATAGAGTATTGAGTTGTTTTAAAGTGTTTATTTGTTTGAGTCTATTTGTTTTGTTTTGTGAACTTTATTCTTGAGTCTTATTCCTACGAGGAATAAAGTATTTTTGAGTTGTAATTTCATTCCATCATTCTGAAACTATTGTAATTGTTCAAATACTTAGGAGAGTGTTTGAGTGAAAGTGAGAGAGATCTCATATTCACGAGGAATTCTGAATAGAAATTCACTGGTAGTATTAGAAAAGCGACATTGAACTAGGAGAGTTCAAATAAGACCAAATTGTATTTTGACTATTAAGAGTGAATTTCCTTTTGTGGGTCAACTTCCTCTAGACGTGGGTGATTTTTCACCGAATTGGGTTACCAATTTTTGTGTTCATTATATTTGTTACGCATATAATATATCACACACATTGTTCCAATATTTTGTCTGACATTTTATCATCCAAAAAACATAATTTCATTTGTCTTGTCAGAGATCGGTTCTAACAAACCGTATCGCTGTTCCATTGTTGAATGAGATAATACATGTCTTCGCGCGTGAAATCCTCTTATCTAATCTAAAAGTGGACGAAGTACCAAGAGCGGGGATGAGGTGTCCAACTCTTTAACAAACTCCTGTCTATTTTTCTATCGTTTGGGATGATTACTTTGGATAAAATCTTTATAATTGAGTCTATTTGAGTCTTTGACCTGCCACAGCGGTTTGCAAATAAAGTAGATAAGTACTTAGATTTAATATTTATGATGTTGGCTGAACTCTGATTCAATACATAACATGTGGTTTGATTCATCATTGGTGGTGTTAGAAGCCATTGTTTGTCTATTAATGGCACAACAGTATGAGTGACATTGAAGTGATGTTGGAATTTTCATATAAAAGTGAAATTTGCAAAAAGCTTGTCAATATTATTATTGAGTCCACAATAATAGAAGAAAATTTCATTGATGAAAAGTCTGCTACCGGAAAGAAAAAGCTGTCTATTTCAGAGAAACGACAAACATGACATGCAAGAAAAGTGGCTAATGAGAACTTCATTTTTTTTTTCTCAATGTAATTTTATAGTTGGCTGCAAGTTGCAGCCAACTATAAAATTACATTGAGAAAAAAAAAATGAAATTTATAAATAAATAAAAAAATAGTAATAAATGTTTCACATGCAATTTTTTTCGTATTAATTTTAGCTTGTTATGTTTGCTTTTTTATTTCTTTTCATATGGATATAAATCAAGTCTATTCAAAGATTATTCCACCTATATTTCAAGCGTAGTAGCCAGGCTGGTTACAGTATTTTCTTTGGAGCATTTCGCAGTTAACTTCCTTCAAATTCAAATACTCTCAAATATATAACAACGAACATATCATAGCAGAATATGTTATTTTGACGTCAAAGATTAATTTGAAAATAACTATTTCAGTTCAGATATAATTGATCATAGTTAAGATATAATCCAATTTGTAGAATTCAAACTCAGATTTAAATTAATTATTTGACTTAAAAATTAATTACTTTATATATATATATATATATATATATATATATATATATATATATATATATATATATATATATATATATATTAAAAGTAATTAATTTTCAAATCAAATAATTAATTTAAATCTGAGTTTGAATTATACAAATTGGATTATATCTTAACTATGATAACATTCAATAATAACAATCTTTATTCTTTATTTTCTATCTCTTTCTCTCTTTACTAAAAGCGTCTCACACACTAATAAATTGGTATCTAGAGTTCTTATTAATTTCTTGATCGTGTTTTCAAATATTACACGTTGGTGATCGTGTTTCCGAGATCATGGGTTGTTAATCGCGCTTGCTGCAAAGATGAATGATAACAATGGCATTTCAAACTCTCTTCCAATTTTGGACGGCAAGAATTGGATTCGATGGAGAAAACAAATGCAATCTCTGTTTGGTTTTCATAAAACCTTAGAAGTGATTATTAATGGCGTCCCTGAGTTTGCTGAAAACGCAACTAATGCTCAGAGAGTCGCGAACAAGGAGGCAAGGAAGAAAGATTGCAAGGCTACGTTTTATATTCAATCAGCGGTAGACGCGGTGAACTTTGATCGGATTTCTCATGTTGAATCGGCAAAGATGACATGGGATATTCTTGTCAAGTATTACGAAGGAGGTGAGAAGGTTAAAGTCGCCAAATTGCAAACATTGCAAAGATAATATGAATTACTGCATGTGGGAGAAGTAAATATTGCAGACTATGTCTCGAAGGTGCAAAAGTCTGTTCATCTCATGAAAGGTAGTGGTGAAATCCAAACTGATAAGATGATAGTTGAGAAGGTAATGCGTACATTGACTTCTCACTTTGATCACATTATCGTTACTATTCAAGAATCCAACAATCTTGAAACATTGAAATTGGAAGATTTAGTTGGTTCGTTGGAAGCACATGAGCTGAGGATTGTCGAAAGAAAATGTGTTCAAGATTCAATACAAGCTCTACATGCTAATACATGGAAGAAACGTGATCGTTCCAACAAGTTCAAGGGCAAAGAAGATAAGACTCAGAGCAAGAAGTCTTGATTGAAGTCTCAAAAGCATAAGGTCGATGATAGGACTTTTGTATCCTCGAAAAGAGGAGAAGGAAACTCCTATCAAAAAGTCAAAGAAGAGAAAAAAGGTGTGAAATACTATAACTGTGAAAACTAAGGTCACTTGGCCAAGAATTGTTGGTACAAGAAAGGCAAGAACGAGAGAGCAAACCTTGCACGTCAACATTCAGATGATTCTGAAGACATGGTGGTTATGGATGCAATTGCAGATGAGCATGTCGACACCAAGATCTGATTTCTCGATACAGACTGTTCGAATCACATGACTGTTCAAAAAAATATGGTTAGCATATTTCGACGAGTCGAAGAAGAGCAACGTTAAACTTGCTGATAGTGGCTTGTTGCAAGCAAAAGGTACTGATAACATAGTTATTCAAATGAGCAATGGAGAAAAATCTATGATCAAAGATGTATTATATGTACCTAAAATAAAGTGCAATCAGCTAAGTTTTAGACTACCGATCGAAAAAGGTTTCTCATTTGTTATGAAAGATGGAGTCTTAAAACTATTCGACACCCAGAATAATCCGGTCTTAAAATCTCCTCTTTTGAAAAATAGGACATTTAAGACCATGATCAATTCGACTGAGGTACAATGCCTAAAAATAATTGTTGACCACAAGAACCGTTGGTTATGGCATTTAAGATTTGGCCATCTGAATTTTAGATCACTCGATCGACTAATTACTCAAGATACGGTAACTGGTATACCAAGTTTTGAGATGCCCGACAAACTCTGTGAAGGTTTCTTAGTATGGAAGCAATCCATAAAGTCTTTTGTTTCGACTATGCCAATGAGTTCCGCTTGCATACTAAAAGTAGTACATTCAGATGTATGTGGCTCGTTCAAGGATCATACCATTGGTGGAAATATGTATTTTGTCTCATTTGTCGATGAGTATAGTCGAGAGCTTTGGATCTATGTGATCAAGTGAAAGGACGGAGTATTTGAAATCTTTAAGAGATTCAAGATGCTTGTCGAAAAAACCAAAGTGAAAAGAAGATCAAGGTTCTGCGAACAGATGAAGGTGGCGAATACACATCCAAAATGTTTGAAGAATTTTGTATAGAACATGATATTGCTCATGATGTAATTACTCCTTACATGCCTCAACATAATGGAATAGAAGAAAGAAGAAACGGGAACATATCGAACATGGCGAGATGCATGTTGAAGCATAAGAATTTGCCAAAATCCTTATGGGATAAAGCAGTCACCACTGATGTCTATATTTTGAACATGTGCCCTACCAAGAAGTTGAAGAACAAGGTTCCTGAAGAAGTTTGGAGTGGCAAACAACCATCAGTGATTCATCTGAAGGTGTTTGGCTCATTTGAAGGTGTTTGGCTCTATTTTTTACCAGCATGTTCCTAATGTTAGAAGAAGGAAGTTTGATGACAAGAGTGAACTTATGATTCTGGTAGGGTGTCATAAAACCGATGCATACATGTTATTCAATCCAATTAATCAGAAGATCGTGATGAGTCGCGATATTGTGATTGATGAAAATTTTGTCTGGGATTAGAATTCTAGTGATGCAATTGACAAGTCTTTGATGAGCTATGATTTCGAAGAAGCAAGTGATGACGTCGAAGGCGAAGATATTGTCGATATTCTAGTTGAAATCGAAGCAGTTGCTGACATGCTGACACAATCAAAGTCGAAGATGGTGTAGGTAGTATTAGTCAAAGACCTCAAAGAACTAGAATTCGACTAGCAAGACTTCAATATTATGAAGTGAATGATGATGATGAAGTCACGCCAGATGGAGAGTTAGTTCATTTCGCCTTACTTGCAGGTGTTGAACCAATCAGCGAAGTCTTAAATGATAAACATTGGAAGTCATCTATGGTCGAAGAGTTACAAGCAATCGAAAGAAACAACACATGGAAGTTAGTCGAATTTCGAGCACATACAAAAGCTATCGAAGTGAAGTGGGCGTTCAAGTTGAAGCACAATGTTGATGGGTCGATAGCAAGACATAAGGCGAGATTGATAGCTTGAGGTTTTCTTTAGAGAGCAGGAGTCGAATACTCTAAAGTATACGCATCAATAGTGAGATTGAAGATTGTTCGGCTAGTAGTCGTCTTGGCATGCAATCAAGGTTGATCAATATTTCATTTAGATGTGAAATCATTATTTTTGAAGGGTCCTCTAGATGAAGAAGTATATGTCATACAACCTCCTGGGTTTGTGATACAGGAGGAAGCAAGGAAAGTATACAGGTTGCACAAAGCGCTTTATGGCCTCAAGCAGGCACCTAGGGCATGGAGCAAGAAGATTGATTCATACTTGGTTAAATTGGAATTTATCAAATGCAAATCGGAGTATGGTGACTATGTTCAGGTTGTGGGACAAGACATAACAATCATATGCTTATATGTCATTGAATTGTTAGTAACTGGAAATGGCTTGGAGAATTTTTCGAAGTTCAAAGAGCTGATGAAGAATGAATTTCAAATGTCAGATTTAGGAAAGTTGTCGTACTTCCTAGGCATGGAATTTCAAATGTCGAAGCAAGGTATCGTGTTACAGCAAAGAAAGTATGTCAAAGAGATACTCGAGAGATTCATGATGGAAGACTTGAATCATGCATCCTCACCTGTCGAACCAAATTTGAAGTTGGGGAAGCATAGAGAGGAAGACAAAGTCGATGTCACTTTGTTCAAATAAATTGTCGGATCTTTGAGATATGTGTGCAACAGTCGACCTGATATAGGTTTCCCAATCGAATTAGCTAGCAGATACATGAGTGAACTAAGGGCGTCACGCATGAAGGCTATAAGAAGAATCCTTAGATACTTAAAAGGATCGACAAACTATGAAATTTTATTCCTACGAGATTCTGAAAGCAAAGAAGTTGAGATTACTTGTTATTCATATGATGATTGGTGTGGAGATAAGGAATATCGAAGAAGCACAACTGGTTATTTCTTTCAACTATTTAGTGTCACAATCCCATGGTGCCCGAGAAAGCAATTTGTGTTGGCACTATCATCATGTGAGGCTGAATATATAGCAGGATCATATGTTGTTTGATAAGCAATTTGGATCAGATCTGTGTTGGAAGTGATGGATGTCGAAGTGAGGAAATCTCTGGTGCTGCAGATCGACAACAAGTCAACCATTAATCTTGGAAAGAATCTAGTTCCACATGGAAGGAGTAAACACATCGAAGCTAGATTTCACTTCTTAAGGAAGAAGGTAAATCAATGTGAACTTGAAGTGAGACATTACTTAAGTGAAGAACAATTGACTGACATTTTTACCAAAAGAATGAAGATCAACAAATTCATAACTTTGAGAAAGAAATTAGGAATAGTTCAGATCGATTATGATTAGCTAGTGCTTAGTAACTTGGATTATAAGGGGGTATGTTGAGATATAATCCAAGTTGTGTAATCCAAACCAAGACCCAAATTAGTTACTTGGCTTGGAAGTTAGTTACTTGTATGTATATATATATATATATATATATATATATATATATATATATATATATATATATATATATATATATATATATATATATATATATATATATATATATATATATATATATATATATATATATATATATATGCATTTGTAATTCTGTTTTCATATCAATAATAACATTCAATAATAACAATCCTTATTCTCCATTCTCTCTCTTTCTCTCCTCACTAAAAATGTCTCACGCACTAACCGATCCTATAATGTCTTACAAAAAAGTAAGATAAGTGTTACATCGAGACGTTCCGCTGAAACAATATGTGCAAATTGAACATGATCATTGAAACACTACTCCACAAAGTGCTTATTTTAATAAATCGCTCAATTCTTAATACTGGGTATCTCATTGTTCATGCCAATCCACAAATGAACTGTTTTTTGAATGGATAAACCTACTGACTTTATACAAAAGTTTTACCGAATTGAAGTTACTCTTAAAGTGAAGTAAATGGACATCGCTGAGGTATTAGAGACACATCTCTTTGATTTCCTAACAGACTGGGTGTTTGGTATCACATATTTGCAACCGAAGTTTTGTAAAAGTTACACTCTAGAGTTTTTGCATAATGACAATGACTCTGATTGTGTGAGACTCACTGTAAATTCAAACATGCACAGAGTCTAATGTAGAACCAAACACATCACATGTTCATCTCATGACATTTTGCTTGCTAATGCTTTCTATTAGAAGGCTTCGAGTGAACTTTCAGGTGTGCATTCCATTGCAATAGCATCCATACTATTGACGTTCCTATTATTAACATGAGATTAGGTTAGATATTAAAATGTGGTGGATCAATGAGAAAATGATGCTGAAATTAGAGAGCAATGATAAGTGAAGGAAGTTCCAGAATAATAATGGGCTGGAAGGTATAAAGTAGCAAATAATTCCTAAAAGAACTCAAGAAGACAGTTGAACAGTTCCGCATATATTAAATTTGGGATTGAATATTGATTTTGAATGAAGTGATTTTATTTAAAAATGAGTCAAACTTAATGTGATTCATGTTTATGGACATTAACGAAAAGTGAGATGAACAATAAACTTGATGATACAAAAACATGTTTGGAGGCAAATAAAAGGCAGTGATTTGGTTTAAAATTAAAGTAGTATTGTAATTTAAGTTAAATTGCTAATGCTTTCTATTAGAAGGCTTCGAGTGAACTTTCAGGTGTGCATTCCATTGCAATAGCATCCATACTATTGACGTTCCTATTATTAACATGAGATTAGGTTAGATATTAAAATGTGGTGGATCAATGAGAAAATGATGCTGAAATTAGAGAGCAATGATAAGTGAAGGAAGTTCCAGAATAATAATGGGCTGGAAGGTATAAAGTAGCAAATAATTCCTAAAAGAACTCAAGAAGACAGTTGAACAGTTCCGCATATATTAAATTTGGGATTGAATATTGATTTTGAATGAAGTGATTTTATTTAAAAATGAGTCAAACTTAATGTGATTCATGTTTATGGACATTAACGAAAAGTGAGATGAACAATAAACTTGATGATACAAAAACATGTTTGGAGGCAAATAAAAGGCAGTGATTTGGTTTAAAATTAAAGTAGTATTGTAATTTAAGTTAAATTGGTGGGACACAAGAATAATATTCATCATACCTGCAAATATGCCGACTGTAGTGAGATTCGAAATCGCCATTGTTTGATAAATTAGGTATTCGGTCACGAAATGACCAAACGCATAGACGAATGACAATAAAGTAGCAAGGTAAATAGGTTTATTATCAAGGTTGAATGCACAGATATAGCAGAGGGTGCAGGTCAACAGTGTCCACGTTCCAAATGTGCGTCCATGAACTTCAGTCACTGCAACAAATGATAAACTCTTATCAGTTCCCATAATTCTGCAATGCATAGTAGAATAATGTTTGAAATTATACTCTAGCTTGAAAGCTCATAATAGAAATGAAGCAAAACAACTTGGTAAAACCATTGTGAATTTGTTATTGTGTTCTTGCATTATTGTTGAAATTTTAAAAGTAAAAAGCAGTATTCTCATCACAGAATGATGATCTGAGGTAAATTCAATGCCATATGTCGCAAGTTTTGGTGGTGTGGCCGAAAAGGACGATGGTAATTCTTGATTTTATTCTATTACCAATAGTTTAGCCGATTTTGACGTGGCTTGATTTTACACTATTACCCAAAAAATCAAGCAAACCATGAAAGATAAATGCTCATTTTGTTTTAATCAATTCTGTCTTTGCATATACAAGTATTGCATAAGCATTTGCTTCTTCCAGCAAGAGAAAAAAGGATTCAAATTCTAAATTTTCAACACATTTCACTGCATATTTTGGAGGTAACATATTGCAGTAGTACATTTTCTATATCAATCAACACATGTGATGTTCGAATCATATTCATGTTCAACCCAATAATCAAAACATTTATCAGAAGATTTAGAGAGTGAAACAAGGAGCAGATTCATTGTTTCTCCTAATAATCTGAATCCAAAAGATTTTAGAGTGCATTGGGATCTATGAGATCTGATATTCTCATACATTGGGTGGATATATCAATTGTGTGGGTCATTACAATAACTCTAGATGCTGAAACAAGAAGCAAGCGTAACCGACTCTAGAAACAGAATCTACCATTGAAATGCGTGAATGAATGAAAGAAAGAGTACATACTGGCAGTTTGAGAGAAGACGGCGAGTCGAAGTGCCCAAATGTCGAAGAAACCGAACCAGACGGAGGCTAATCGAAGAGTCCCAACCACTATCAGCCACCATCCTAACGCCTTCATTCTTTTTTTCTTCTCCTCACTCTTCCCACAAATTTACTGTGGTTGTGTTGAGGGGTTTAGCTCCACAGAGTCCCAGTGCAATAATTAGATTAGAAATTAGTGAGTTGAATCCATGGCTTGATTTGTTAAGAATTAAACATTTGACATAAATTTTTCTAAATTTGAATTCGACTCATTATAAGTCACGAATAATTTTACTTCAATTTACTAAATTTGAATAGTTTGATTTATAAAATTAAGATATATATATATATATATATATATATATATATATATATATATATATATATATATATATATATATATATATATATATATATATATATATATATATATATATATATATATATATATATATATATATATATATATATATATATATACATATATATATATATATACATATATATATATATACATATATATATATATACATATATATATATATATATACATATATATATATACATATATATATATATATATATATATATATTTAATATTTAAAAATATATTAAAATAAAATAAAAATTATAAGAATAATAAATATTACATATTTAAATCCTTAAATCTAAATTAATTAAAATAAATTCTAAAAATAATATAAAAGATATATACTACAATTTTTTAAAAAAACATTATTTTCTTAAAGATAGTTTAAAATAATTAAAAATATATTTTTTTTATTTAAAAATATTTTATGTGATGTAGATTTTCTTAAAAAATATATTGTTTAAATTAAAAAAATTTAGAATAGATATTTAATTTTCTTAAATATAGTTTGAAGATTTTTTTTAATTAGAAAACACATGATGATTTTTAAATTATTTTCTTATAAAAATATAATTTATATGATGTTGAAAATATAAACTATTTTTATATTCGTTTGATTAAAAAAAATAGGGTTAAAATTTGGAGTACATCTTTAAACCTTCTCTTAAAGACAATATAATCATTCTCATATATAATCGAGTTGACTATGGATGGTTCTAGTTCAGCTCATTTAGTTAACAAACTTAGGTTTTTACTCATACTCGGATCATTTGGTTCATGAACCTAGTTCAACGATTTAATTGTCGAATCGAGTTTTGAACTATATTCGAGTTGGTTCGGTTCATTGTCAGCCCTAGATGTAACAACCTAAACCTCAAACACTTAATTTATAAAACACGTGGAATAAAATACTCAAAAAGGGTGCCATATTTCTCAGCATAACATTCTCAAATCACAATAGCAGCGGAAATTAATCTTCAACACAAGCTCAATTGTCTCATAAATAGAAATCAACTTCATTAAATCATAAAATAGTTAATTCAACAACTCGCAAAAAAATAGGATAAGGTGTTCCCAACCCAATGTTACACTATCAGAGCGACACTCAGAAAACTAAACAACGCAAATAGATAAAAAATGAAGAAGGTCAACTATGTCATCTTCCAATACAAGCAACAACTAAAGCTCATCAATTTGTACATGAGTATCTATACCACATGCGTAAAGAACAACACATAAATAAATACGAGGTGAGAATACATTCACATATGTTAATGAAACATAAAATAGCAAGGATAATGCAATTGGCATAAATAATCAATCATATGATCCATCCACAACAATAATCATTCACAAATGCAATTATGTATGTAATGTATTCATCTCATATACTTCAATGCATGTGGTACCAAAATTCGGATATTAAGAGGTGTGTTACTGAATCATCTCACTCATCACTAGACCGAAGTCCTAACTCGTCACTTGACTGAAGTCCTACTCGTCACTGGACCGAAGTCCTACCTATCTTTGATATACATGATGCATGAATGCTACACAATTAAATGTAATGTTCGTCTCAACCTCCAACTCCAATACTCGTCACTAGTTCCTCTCAAACCTAAAACTAAGCATAAATCATTGTCAATGCAAGCTCACATTAATGGTTCCACTTAACCGAAACATCTCAGCATAAACTCAACATTTTTCCTCTTCATGAGGCATTCATCATAAATTTAACACAATAATTAAAAATATACAATTTCTCATCAAACAACCATTGAAAACATAAACCACTCAAAAAATTGAGTAAAATGACCCAAAATCGGTCAAAACAAGGGCTACTGGTTAGCCCTTCAGGCATGACAGTTGTCACGCCCACCCGCCATTGTCCCCCCTCAATTGCCCGTCATCACACTGACGCATGGGCAAGGGAGCCCATCTCTGAGGCTCTAACGGTATGTTTGTTACCTCGCTGACACTCGTTAGCACGTCCCCAAGGGACGTCTTCCTTAGCGCATTGATGGTTGGCCCCTCGTGAAGGTGATGACCATCACATCTTTGCAAAACGCGAAACATAGCTAGGAAACCGGGACGGAAGAATGGTAGGAAGTTGGAAGAAAGGAGTAAGAGCCTTCTGCTTGGTACCCTCTAATAAGTGATCTCGTTTGAAAGAACCTTCTCCAACATAAGTGAATAGGCTATTACCCCGAGTTTTCTTGATAGGAGAGGGGGACGATGAAGGATCATGAGTAGATAATCCAGCTGTCGTAGTAGTCAACTATTCTACCTCACGAGTTGTATCTGGGGTGGTAGTCATAGTTAATTCCAGAGCCATAACTATAACTGACACTTGGACCCCCAGGTTTAGAGTAGAAGCAATAATATGAGCCACTGGTATCCGGACAGACAAGCTAGTCATAAGACCTCGATCTTAGGCGAGCGCAAGAGCCTTTTGCAACTATTCCATGTTATCTACAAGGCGCGAGTAACACTATTAAAAAAACACCTCATATCCCCAAACTCACCAAAGAATTTTTGCCTCTCGGCATGATCAGTGGCATGGATAATCGCATATGAATCAATACGCTTCTTCCTTTGCTGAGAATGGAGTACCTCGTCGGGGCCAAACCCCTTTCACAATCGAGCCTTTGATATCTAAAGCACAATTTTTCTTTCATTTTCACCTTTTCGGGGGACAAAGGACGTAGTCCGAAATGGTAAGAAGAAAGAGGCTGACAAGAATGAGCTATAGACAAGTACTTTAAGAAGTATCTCTTGTAAGAGAGGGTGCATCCCACTGGTGTGAAGACAAACAAAAAGCATAATGATCCCCAGAGGTCACAGGTTTCACCAACATGAAACATTTAAGAAAATTACCACAATCAGTGGTGAAAAGGGTGAACTAAGGTACCTGAGGGCATAGGTAAACCAACCCCTGATACCGAGTACTATCTTGAGAAGTATGGGCCACGGAAAATAGATTAAAAAAGAGCTTCATAGAAGGTTTCTAAGACTTATGCTCGACGTAAAGTTGAAACACCTTCATATAAGCCCAAGCTTTGGGATGAAGCTGTGAGGGGGCAACTTTCAAGCGATCCATCATGGTGTTAGCTCCCAATTTCGATGCCTAATGTGGATTAAGGGAATTAATTAAGGAAATAAATCTTCCTATGAAGAAATTGAGTGTTTCGATAAAACTATACATTTTAAAATTCCAATCAAAGATACCTTGATGCAAGAGTAAAGATACTGTGTGGATGGAGATGTTTTCGACAGAAGAGTCACTGGTGGTAGTTCGACAGAGGATTTGAATTCAAATAAGGGAGGGAATTATTTGTTCTTATCTAACTGCTAAGGATATACGTGGGGCATAGTTGGCAGTTACACACATGCAGAGTGCCACTTGTCTCAATCTGGTGAATAGGTCATTGGAAGCAGTTATTTAGATTGGTATAAATAGGAGGTCTTAGTGTTAGGATAAGGGTGTTCAAGTGTGTACAAATTCATCAACTTACCCAAAGTATCTATTGTGTAGAGAAAGTGTAAATTGAGAAAATGTACGTTTGATGTTGCACCATGTTTTTACTTAAAGCAATTTAATAAATCTTTTCTTTTCAGAAATTTATCTTCGTCGCCATTTACTTTCCAACATTTTCCTTGTTTTTTTGCGTTATTTTTTCCTTTATATTCTTTAACAAGTTATTTTAAGTATGAACAATGTCGAAATGTTTATCATTCATCATACTTCCCCCTAAAAACAATTAGCACATGTCCTAGGATCAATCTGATCGATCCTATAAGTAACCAAAATATTTTAATTTGGAAGATCAGCGGTTGCTTACCAATTTTCATGGTAAACAAATTGGTACACCTGGTGGGACAATGCTAACTGTTTTGAAAAAGAAACAAGAGAATTTTCTTCATTTTATTAGTTCTTGTCGTTCAATCATCTTTCTCCTTTTTGAAAAGTTTGTTGTATGTTATTAAGAAGTGGTAAAGTAATCACCACCAACGAAGATAGACAAAGGGGAAGATACACGAGGGGAATGGCAAATTCAAACCAGCCAAATAGTGCAAACCCTCAGAGTATGTCAACTAATAATGGAGAACCACCCTCAGTTTCTTCGACGGGGGGACCAACGGTTCTAGCAACCGTTTCTGAACCTATAACGTCAATGGAAAGTTCGATGCCTACGCATTCGATTGCCCACACTGAGCCTATCCTGAATTTTATTGGGCTAAGGGGCCCTCCACAAACTCCCCCACCAATAGGGACTTCTGTGTTTAGACCTTTTATTCCTCCTGCGTTTTCGATTTTGTTAAGTGGCCGAGATCAATCCTACGGAATGCCAACTTTGATGATGGCAAACCTACAAAGAGCCCCTCCAGTATTTTCAGAACCGGTGATGACTTCACCGTTACAAGGATCAGGTTCTGGGGTAAACATGGGTCAAAATAGACAGCCTTTAGGATGAGATATTCTACCCGTGTGCCAAACTTGACGAATAACTCTGTTGCAGGCATTAGACAACAAATGGATAAGATTAACCATGACATGGTCCAGATGTTCGCCCAAACTATGGGGACAACCCTTAATCCTCTAATCCAAAATACTACCTAGGCCAACCAACAAATGTCAACACAGATGACGCGCCTGGCGAACTTCTTTGGTGTGCCTCAGCCTCCCCGACATTCACATAGAGAGTATATGGGAGAAAACCAATGGGTAACCTTCGAGAAGGATATCACCATTAACCAAGTTCGACAAACTAAAGAGACACACCCAAGGAGAACGTGGCAAACCTGGGAGGAACGGTCGAACAAAATAGGGTCTAACCCCATAGAAACCAACCACGAGTCCCAATAGAAGAATAACCAAGGAGAAAACCGTACAACAAATGCGACAAGAAGATATGGCAGCAGATAATTGATCACACTGATTCACACCGTGTTTTTGACTCAGATTTCACATGTTTATTACGACTTTATTATCATTTTGTTTGTATTATGCTCTCTTTTATGTTGCTTTCATATATTTAGATCATTCGGGACCTTTTAGAAGAAATGAAGCAAAAAGACCTAAAATTAGGGTTTTTCGGCAAATATTGTACACATGGCGTTGCACATGGCGGCTGCTATAGGAGAAGCCGTGACTCATCAACCCTCAACCAGGAGGTAACCACCACATTCCCATGATCTTTCCCATTTCCACACATGGCGGGCGCCATGAAGGGATGGCGGGCGCCACCTTTGCAAATCACGTTCCCACTAAGGAGAAGTTGGAGGGCACGATGGTCTTTGCAAGCTGCTGAAATCCTCTATAAATAGTTTGTTCCATTTCACTTTTAAATCATCCAACTTAGTTTACAACATTAAGACTATATTCTTCATCTGTAAAAGCGGTAATCCGTCAAATCTGGGGGTTATCGCACCTTAGTGAGATTGAGTTGGGTCACTTCGAGTTGTTGTCGTCTTTATCTTCAGAGTCGGAGGTTTATTTTCCTTGTACCATATTTAAAGCCTCCGTTTGGAGCAGGTTCTTATTTATCACTTTTATTTATTTACTTGTCTCGTTTTACTTTATTTAATTTATGTCTACACTTTACTTTATTTAATTTCTGTCTCGCTTTACTTTATTTAATTTCTGTCTACGCTTTACTTTATTTAATTTCTGTCTCGCTTTATTTTATTTAATTTCTGTTTACGCTTTACTTTATTTAATTTCTGTCTTGCTTTATTTTATTTAATTTTTGTCTACGCTTTATTTTATTTATTTTACACGCTTTACTCGTTCTTTACGCCTCACATTCTAAAATAACTTTTCATCCTGATCAATATCATTGTGTTTGTTTGTGTTACCATGTATGGCTAAATCTTTTAAAGGTTAGAATGTAAGGATCGCAGTTAAAGAGATGTTTCACATATTGAATCTGTAGAAATACTTTAAAGGTTGTTTTGATTTTTAACTTGAGTTTTCTAAAACAAACTTGGTTAGTTTTAACTATTCAAGGAGTGCGAAAGCACCCTGGCTTAGTTAACTAGGAATTTTTATCACTTTAATGAAAAACTATTTTTTGAAACTGTTTTCGGACGCGTTGATAGATTTAAAATCAGAAAAATTCTTGGGTAAAACTTTCCAAATCAAAATCACTTTTCAACTAAGGTTATGAGTCTTATTTCTTAAAAATAAGTTTACTACTTTAGCGTTCTGCGCACCTTTTATAAGTGACAATAAAAGGCCTTAATTTAAGGGTAAACTCGGTTCTGAATACGCGAAAGCAACAGTTCCTGTTAAATGGATTCTTTTCAAGAGTAGAAAATATTGCCTCATAAGTAGTTCTATTTAGACAATCAAAACATCACTTAACTGACGTGATATACATTCAAACCTGTCTTTATCTGCACTGCATTTATTATTTACCGTTATTTTGAAACACCAATATCCCTATTATACCGCCTTAGATAAACACCGTAACGATAGTAATCGATAGATTGACGATTTGGTCTCTGTGGGATCGATATTCTTTTATATTACTTTGATGCGATTCGTGCACTTGCGAATTCACCGATCAAGTTTTTGGCGCCGTTGTCGGGGACCAACTTCGTCAAATTTCGTACCCTGTTGTTACACCGTCTAGACTAAAGCATTATTAGCCGGTAAATGCGAAGAACCCGTAGTACCGGAAATTTAGTAGATCCTTTAGCGGAACCCGAATGTTACACTCGTACACGCATCTTACTCATCTGAATTAAGAAAGCTATGGACGAGAATCGCGACCGGAGACCTCTTAAGGAATTTGCCCAACCCTCTGACAAGGAACCTAGTTCGAGTATAGTAAATCCCCTTATTCCTGCCAACAATTTCGAACTAAAACCGTCTTTGTTGCAATTAGTGCAACAGAACCAATTTGTGTGTCTCACTACTGAGAACCCAAATCAACATTTAAAAGTTTTTATCCAACTGGCCGACACTTTTAAATCCAACGGTGCTTCACCCGATGCGATCCGTTTGAGATTATTTCCTTTCTCCCTCAGAGATAGAGCACGTTCATGGTTAGATTCACTTCCAGCTAATTCAATAACTACCTGGGAAGACCTTAGGAGAGTGTTCCTTCCTAGATATTTTTCCCCTAGTAAGACTGATGTTCTTCGAAACCAAATAACTAGATTTACTCAAAACCAAGGAGAATCGCTTTTTGAAGCTTGGAGAGATATAAAGAGCTATTAAGAGCCTGTCCACACCATGTCCTAGAACAATGGTTGATCGTTCATACCTTCTATAATGGACTCCATTATAAACCAAGATGAGCATCGACGCTGCCGCAGGTGGCGCGCTGATGAACAAACCTTACCCTGAAGCTTGTGACCTAATTGAGGATATGGCCCAAAACCATTACCAATGGGGAACTAAACGAGCATCTATAGAGAAAAAGGAGACCCAAGATGGAATACATGAGATAAGCTCTATGGACATGATGCAGGCGAAAATGGACGCTTTAGCCCTTAGGATTGAACATATGTCTACAAACACTAACACCACAGCGGTAGCCCACACAGAGTGCGAACTTTATGGATTTAAAGGACACGAATCGGCGGAGTGTAACCTTTTGAACGACCTGAACACCGACCAAGTGAATTACGTCCAAGGTAACCCATTTTCAAACACCTACAACCCTGGATGGAAGAATCACCCGAATTTCTCCTATAAAAACCAGAACCCTATCCAAAATCATGCACCTCAGAGACCGCAAGGATATCAAGCCCAAAAACCAAGTCAGCCTATGCAAGTTGTGCCCCAGAAGTCTAACCTTGAGAAGATCATGAAGAGCTTTATATCGGGCCAGACTCAGCAAAACAAAGAATTCCTAAACCAGAACATTCACGTAAACGAATTGATAACGCAATTAGGAACCAAGGTTGATCAGATAATCACTCACAACAAGATGCTTGAAACCCAGATCTCACAGGTAGTACAAAACCAAGCCCCATAAACTACACCTGGAGGCCAATTCCCTGGACAACCTCAACCAAGCCCTCGAGGGCAAGCTAACGCTATCTCGTTACGAAATGGGACCGCTTACGAAGGGCATTATAACCCAGCAATGAGCGAGTCCAAAATTTCTAAAGAAAATTTACCTACCAACCAAGAAGAGGAACCAGTGGAACCAGAAAAACAAACCGACCAAGAAGGAGAAGCCAAGGATAAAACTTACAAACCACCACCACTGTGCAAACCACCAATCCCATATCCGCAAAGACTTAAACAAACCAAAATCAATAACCAATACCAAAAATTTATAAAAGTAATAGAGAATCTTCATGTAGAGATTCCTTTCACCGAAACCATCACCCAAATTCTGTCTTACGCCAAATTTCTCAAAGACATCTTAACCAACAAGCGTAGGCTTGACGATCCCAAACCCTTGGAATGCAATTTTATTTCCGAGGATAAACTTGCTAAAAAGGAGAAAGACCCTGGTAGTTTTTCTATACCTTGCATTTTAGGGAGTCATCTGATCGACAAAGATTTCCTAAACTTAGGCGCTAGTGTGAGTTTAATTCCCTTAGCTGTATGTAAAAGGTTAAACTTAGAAGAATTGCAACCAACTAAGATGTCCCTCCAATTAGTCGATAGGTCTGTTAAGTATCCTGTAGGCATTTTAGAAGACATCCTAGTTAGGATCGGTCAAGTTTATATCCCAACCGACTTTGTGGTCATGGATATCAAGAAAGACGATGATATCCCTATCCTTTTAGGTAGATCATTCTTATCAACAGCCGGAGCTATAATAGATGTTAAAGAGGAAAATTAACTTTCGAAGTAGGGGATGAAAAGATCGAGTTCATTCTTTCAAAATTCCCGATGGCACCAATTCTAGGAGACGCATGTTATGCAATCGATATAATAGATGAGTGCATAAGAGAATTTGATCGAGAAGAACCCGTGATCGAACCATTTTCAAACCCGAATGAAAAGGATGACGAGCTAGAGGAAATGGAACCTCACACTAACGAATGTTTGGATCTTACTCCAGACCTTTCACCAAATTTTCAAAAACCAGCTCAAGAACTTAAGGAACTACCCAAGAACCTAAGATATGAGTTTTTGGATAAAGAAATGAACTGCCCAGTAATAGTTAGTTTCACCTTAAACCAAGACGAGACAAACCGACTCTTGAATGTTTTAAGAAGATACCCCTCTTCTTTAGGGTATAACATCTCTGATTTAAAAGGTATAAGCCCATCCATGTGTATGCACAGGATCTCGCTGGAGGAAGATTCAAAACCTTCCAGAGAATATCAGAGACGAATCAACCCTATAATGAGCGAGGTTGTAAAGAAGGAAGTCCTTAAACTGCTAGAAGCTGGTATAATCTATCAGATATCTGATAGTAAATGGGTAAGTCTTGTACATGTGGTACCCAAAAAGGGAGGCATCACAGTCGCACAGAACGAGAAGGGCGAGCATGTAGCTAAACGCATAGAAGGCGGATGGCGTATGTGCATAGATTATAGGAAGCTCAATAAGGCAACTAGGAAAGACCATTTCCCTCTTCCATTCATAGATCAAATGCTTGAGCGTCTCGCCAGACACTCTTACTTTTGTTATCTGGATGGATATTCTGGATTTTTCCAAATACCCATACACTCCGAGGATCAAGAGAAAACAACCTTTACCTGTCCTTACGGAACGTTTGCTTACAGACGAATGCTTTGGACTCTGTAATGCGCCAGCTACTTTCCAACATTGTATGATGTCAATCTTTGCAGATTATCTCGACGGAATTATGGAAGTATTTATGGACGATTTCTCGGTGTGTGGGTTAGACTTTGAAGACTGCCTCATTAACCTTGAGAAAATCCTAGAGAGATGCGTAGAAGTTAACCTTGTGTTAAACTGGGAGAAGTTCCACTTTATGGTCAAAGAAGGCATAGTGTTAGGACATATAATATCTGAAAGAGGCATTGAGGTCGACAAAGCAAAGATAGAAGTTATAGAAAACCTTAACCCTCCTAAGACAGTTAGAGAAGTCCATAGTTTTCTTGGACACGTCGGTTTCTACCGATGCTTCATCAAATATTTCTCTAAAATAACAAAATCCCTGACCGACCTTCTGATGAAAGACATTGAATTCATTTTCGATGAAAAATGCATCAAAGCCTTTAATCAGTTAAAAAAAGCGCTAATTTCAGCACCCATTTTACAACCTCCGGATTGGACTAAACCCTTCGAAATAATGTGTGATGCTAGCGATTTCGCTATAGGAACTGTTTTAGGGAAAAGAAAAGATAAGAAATTACATGTAATATATTACACTAGTAGAACCCTAGATGTCGCTCAATTAAATTATACAACAACAGAGAAGGAACTCCTAGCTGTAATTTTCGCAATCGATAAAATTTAGGTCTTATCTTGTAGGATCTAAGATTATAGTCTATACAGACCATGCAGCTATCCGTTACCTTCTAAGCAAAAAGGATGCGAAAACCTAGATTACTCAGATGGATCCTTTTGCTACAAGAATTCGACTTAGATATTAGAGACAAAAAAGGAACAGAAAACGTAGTTGCTGACCATCTTTCCGGATTAGAGCATTTGAAGCCAGACCATTTACCTATAAATGATGACTTCACCTATGACAGACTGATAGCTAAGATAGATACCGCTCCTCTTGAACCTGATAGAGACAACTTTGGGACGATTTCAGAAATTAGCAGAGTACCATGGTACGCTTATTTTATGAACTATCTAGTCGCTGATATCATACCGCCTGACCTCAACTATCAATAGAAGAAGAAATTCTTTAAAGATATAAGACACTTCTATTGGGACGAACCACTCCTTTTCAAAAGAGGAACTGATAACATCTTTCGACGTTGCGTCCCGAAAGAAGAAGTCAGAAATATCATAGAGCATTGTCACTCTTCGCCCTATGATGGACATTCAAGCACATCCAAGACATACGCTAAGATCCTTCAAGCTGGTCTTTATTGTCCAACACTATGGCGTGATGTCCATACTTATATTGTCCAATGTGACCGGTGCCAGTGCACTGGAAACATCTCAAGACGTGACGAAATGCCTTTGAAGAACATCCAAGAAGTGGAATTATTTGACGTTTGGGGTATAGATTTCATGGGACCTTTTCCATGTTCGTTGGGAAACAAGTACATTTTGGTAGCCGTTGACTATGTGTCCAAATGGATATAATCTATAGGCGCACCCACCAACGACACAAGAGTAGTCATCAAGATGTTCAAGAATAATATTTTACCCTGATTTGGAGTACCACGACTTGTCATAAGTGATGGTGGATCACATTTTATATCCAGGATATTTGATAAACTCTTAAGGAAATATAGAGTAAAACACAGAGTAGCAACACCATATCATCCCCAGACCAATGGTCAAGTGGAAGTATCTAACAGAGAGATTAAGCAGATCTTGGAGAAAACTATTTAAATATCCAGAAAAGATTGGTCTGAAAAGATAACAGAAGCACTGTGGGCTTATAGAACTGCTTACAAAACCCCTATTGGAACTACACCATACCAGTTGGTCTACGGGAAGTCATGCCACTTACCTTTTGAACTCAAGCACATGGCATATTGGGCCATCAAGACCCTGAATTTGGATTACCTAGCATCTGGCAAGAAGTGAATCTTTGATATCCACAAATTGGAGGAACTCCGCCAGAACGCTTACGAGAATGTCGTTATATACAAAGAAAGAACCAAAGCTTGGCATGACAAAAGGATTGTGAAAACGGAATTTAATATAGGTGACTCTGTTCTCCTCTTTAATTCGAGATTACGACTTTTTCCAGGTAAGTTGCGTTCGAGATGGACAAGCCCCTTTGAGGTTTCCAAAATCCTAAAATCAGGAGCAATTGAAATCCGAAACAATTCCTGTAATCTGTTTGTGGTAAATGGACAAAGACTGAAGCAATATCAAGGAGGTGACATCCCCACAGAATGCCCTGACCAAACTCTGATCGACCCTCCAATTCCTATCTCTAACATATAAAGTTCGAATCGTCAAGCTAACGACGTTAAACAAGCGCTGCATGGGAGGCAACCCATGATTTCTTTTCCTTTGCTTTACTTTTACTATTTTTATTTGTTTTATATATATGTATATCTATGTGGAGACTAACAGTTATAATATTTGCGATTTCAGGTGTCCTCTATTTCTAATCTAACTTTTCAGGATGGAAAATTGCGACACTATGCCAGTAATCTTTCGTGACCCAATTCAAGAGCAGCGCCACACCATGCTTTCCCAGCGCCCAATGCTGCCCACCAGATATCCCGACTCGAGCTGCATGGAGGCATTAGGCATTGAGCCTAGTGTCAGGCATTTGTGCAATCAGTTGCAATGGGATGAATATACTGATGCTATGCATGTGACTTACAGGAACCTGACTTTGGAGTTCTTGAGCTCGTTGACCTACGAGCCCTATGTTGGTCACGCTAGTGATGGTGGATACATTAATTTCAGGTTGTTTGGGGAAGAATACACCTTCAACCACAAGCGTTTCGGTGACTTACTTGGATTTCAGACTGCTTATGATGCTTCATTTGAGCTCCCCATGAGCTATTTCCTGAGCCGAGATGTTGAGAAGTTTTGGAGTGACATTACGTGTGGAGGTAGCCCTGACCCTTCCATCCAAATCTCCAACAAGATTCACAACTCTGCTTTTAGATACTTTCAGATGATCATTGCCCACACCTTCCTGGGGAAGAGTGACCCTGATACGCATGTGAGTGATGAAGAGATCTTCTTCATGTACTGTACCACTCAGTCACGCCCGGTAGATTGCGGAGCTTTCCTGATCGAGAGTCTATATCTTAATGCTCGCTCCGCTGTGAGCCCTATACACGTGGGAAGCACGGTGACTCATATAGCCTCAACCCTGGGACTTGATAGAAAACTATCTCACCTGACGTCTTACTACAGCTACAACTTGATGGATATTGACTTCTGTCTGGATCATGGCCTCATGAGGAGATCTTCTTTCCAACTGGATCAATACAGGCTCTTAATCGAGGGTGAGACTATTCACTACTTCATTTTACTGGACCCTCAGGTAACTTGTGTTATTGATCAGGCCAACTGGGCCTACGCCATAGAAGGGCAGGGAGAGACAATAGACGAGCCGAAAATCGCACCTATCAGAACCAAAGTCCGCACCAACAATCCAAATATCCAGAGTCCAAGCATGCAGTCTGAACTGGTTAAGCTTCGTATGGAGATATCCCAGCTTCTCCAGGAGCTTGTTGACGTTGCTTTGCAGGTCGAAGTATCAGTTGCCTCACATGACACTGAAACCGATATACTGAATGATGAGATCGCCGACCTCCGACGCCAGATCGCAGAGCTTCGAGGATACGAAGTCGAGGAGACTTCATTATACCCCGAGCATTGATTCCGTCACCAACCGAGAAATACCGTTTGATTTTCCTATTTTCCCGTTGTTTATTATTTATGCTTATTCTTATTATTTCCTTTGACATTATGTTTGCTTTATCTTTCCTAAGATCTCTGAACTCGTGAATTATTATTAACTCTTCACACATATATATATATATATTATGTTTTTATGTCCATTTTATTTTATTTTATTTCGTTTTATTTTATTTTGTTTTGTCAAGCTTAAATAAAAAAAAACAGCATTCATAGAAACCTATGTGCACCCCCCTTCTTACAAAAATGAAGACAAAAAGTTGAGGCCCAAGTAGCAATGACCAAATCCAGCCCAACCAAATCCGAAGACATGGCGGGCGCCATAAGATTCATGGCGGGCCCCATAATGTCTGAACTTTAACGGGACAGAATCCCTAATTTCACCATTTTCACCTTCTTCAACCTCTCCAAACCCATTTTCTCCTCCTCCAAACTCCACCAAAGTTCACTAAAAATCCCAACTTTCTCATTTTAACTCCAAGCCATTACCATTTCCAAACTTCACTCATCCATCTCTCCACCAAAAACCCACTAAAACTCCATTTTTCATTTCCTTTCCATAAATACCCATTTTTCTCTTCAATCACCATTAATGGTCGGAATGGAGTTCAACAGCATCATTCTTCATGGAGGAAAACCCGGAGAGCGACAAAACAAGATTTTGCAAAAATTACAATCTCGGGAGATCCTCGCTACCAGGTATGTCGACGAGGATTGTTTGTACACTTTAGGAACATACCATAGTGTTTTACACATGCTTGATACTTTAGGATTACACGATATTTTTGCTAGTAAAGCACCCACCTATGATAGGCTAACTAGGAAATTTTTGAGTTCCCTAATTTACATTGTTTACCTTGGCACTACTAGCACGGTAGGTACGGTTTATTTTAGAATGTTTAATGTGGAATACGAGTACACTACCGATGCCTTAGCGGGTTTGTTAGGTATGCTTTACGGTGAGGGTGTCATCTGTGAGACACCCTTAGATGCTGAGTGGGCACTCAAAGCATTTACTTTTTGGAATAGATTATCAAATGTGGCTGTGACTTCATTTGAAGGAAGTTTAGCTTCTAATATTCATAACCCGGCCATACGTATTTTTCGATACCTTTTGGCATGTACTATATTTGGTCGGGAGAATTCTAACAAAGTAAATGCCCGAGAGTTGCTATTTTTATAGGGTTGCCTCACTAATCGTAGGATCAATCATGTTCCTTTTATGTTGGCCCATATGTCTGCCATTCTTAAAAAGGGAGGAACCATCTCTTTCGGTGGTTTGATTACTTCCATTGCTAGAGCGTTAAATCTCAATGCTGAGTTAGCCACCTTGGAACCACTCCCTCACCGCACCATTAACTTAAATTTTTTGAAAGATATGAAATTATGCAAGGTGCAGCGAGCAGGTGGTTTTCACCTCATGATACATGGTGTAGCTGTACCCAATGTTGTTTTACCTTTCTCTCAGCGTACAGATGTGCGACATGCAAGGAACTGGACGTATGATCTTGATGCTCCACCTTTTACCGGTCCTTTGCCACCTAACATTCCTATGGACGATGAGCAAGGGACCGATGAAGAGTATGACCCGCGCGACCAGTCACCTGGTCATGATATTCCTACTGCATCACCTACACACACTGCACCTTCTTCCTCTAACCATTTTGCAGGTACCACTCCCGGTTTCTACATCACCGAGGAGATGTGGCGCGAGCACCTGGATCATGAGGAAAAGCGTGACACCCTTCTGAATACCATAAACCAACAACTGACAGATAATATGAGTTTTATGGTAGCTTCCTAGCAGCATAGTGAGCAAGCACATCGGACTATCACTGAGTCCTTACTTACGATCACTAATGAGAAGCATCGCCATCAACAAGCTAATGAGCGTCATTTCGCACTTATCGAGGCCACCCAAGGGTCTCTCTTAGGTCGCTCTCAGCAGCTGCAGGAAGGGCTTAGAACTCGCAGCAGACGTCGTCGACCCAGGCATCTTGGCCAGGGCGGTGACTGTGACGATACCAGTGATCACCCATAGTCCTCTCACTCTCTCTTCCAGGTTACTCCTACCCTATCTCATATTGGAACATTGAGGACAATGTTCGATTTAAGTGTGGGAGGATATTTCTATCGCTTTCCTTTATTTTTATCGCTTTTTATCGCTTTCCTTTATATTTTTAGTATGTTTTGTTTGTTTTAGTTGTTTGTTTTTCCTTTCAATAAAATAACATGTGTTTGACGAGTCATCTGTGTAGTGTATCCGTATTTCTCCCATTTCTTTAACCTTACCAAAAAAATTGTGAGCAAAGAAAACAGTACATCTTGAATATTCAGGCTATAAGATAGGTTTATAACAAGATGTAAAAGACTTGGGAAAACTTTTTCTAAAAATCGGTATTGTCTTAACACCGCATGCTTCATGATTATAAGAGTCGATCCCGATACCCCATATGCTGTGGCCCCAATTTTTGTTCCAAATAAGTCCTTAAGTAGTTTATCCTTGAAGTCAGCTTCGGCTTAAGCATGCTTTACGTAGGGGACCGATGAAAATAAGTGAATGATCACAAAAATTCCTGCTTTGTTCTCAAATCGTATGAAAATCCGGGCTAGGTGACTCTCACACGGTCATTTAACCCAGCAAAATAAAGACATATGCGAAACATGCAGAAGAAAAATAAAAAAATATATATATGTATATATATATATATATATATACCTATTTGTTGGTTGGTTCAGAGATATCTGGTGCTGAACTTGGTAGGGTGGATTACAATCCAATCCCCCACAACTACAAATTGGGTTAAATAAAGGGGTTACACCAACTTATGTACCAGAGCCCCATGCTTAGAAAAATAAAAAAATAATATGCCTATTTGTTGGTTGGTTCAGAGGTATCTGGTGCTGAACTTGGTAGGGTGGATTACGATTCAATCCCCCACAACTGCAAATCGGGTTAAATAAAAGGGTTACACCAACTTATGTACCAGAGTCCCATGCTTAAGATCATAATCATTAACCGGTCACTTTACTATGAGTGTGTACAGATAACGGGCTTAATGTGATTGCACCTGAATGAAAAGGACTTTAAGAAAACGAAAAGAAGGCCTAGGTATGGTGGGATAATGTGGATTGATTTGTATAGGAACGAAGCCTATGACCGCATTTGTGGGAAGTGTCACTACAATATCCTTAGTTCGATTCGTTAGTACCTATCGATATATTCCTTGAATGAACTTATAAGCCTTTTTGCCTTGAATTAACTCTGGTTGATACTGTTTTTCTTGCATAAACTATAAAGAGTTTTGCTTGAGGATAAGCAAAGGTTTAAGTGTGAGAGAATTTGATCACACTGATTCATACCGTGTTTTTGACTTGGATTTCACATGTTTATTAGGACTTTATTATCATTTTGTTTGTATTATGCTCTCTTTTATGTTGTTTTCATATATTTAGCTCATTCGGGACCTTTTAGAAGAAACTAAGCAAAAAGACCTAAAATTAGAGTTTTTCGGCAAATATTGTACACATGGCGTTGCACATGGTGACCGCTATAGGAGAAGCCATGACTCATCAGCCCTCAACCATGAGGTAACCGCCATATTCCCATGATCTTTCCCATTTCCACACATGGCGGACGCCATGAAGGGATGGCGGGCGCAACCTTTGCAAATCACGTTCCCACTAAGGAGAAGTTGGAGGGCACCATGGTCTTTGTAAGTTGCTGAAGTCCTCTATAAATATTTCGTTCCATTTCACTTTCAAATCATCCAACTTAGTTTACAACACTAAGAATATATTCTTCATCTGTAAAAGCGGTAATCCGTCACATCGGGGGGTTATCGCACCTTAGTGAGATTGAGTTAGGTCACTTCGAGTTGCTGTCGTCTTTATCTTCAGAGTCGGAGGTTTATTTTCCTTGTACCAGATTTAAAGCCTCCGTTTGGAGCAGGTTCTTATTTATCGCTTTTATTTATTTACTTGTCTCGCTTTACTTTATTTAATTTCTGTCCACGCTTTACTTTATTTAATTTCTATCTCGCTTTACTTTATTTAATTTCTATCTACGCTTTACTTTATTTATTTTTTGTCTTGCTTTATTTTATTTAATTTTTGTCTACGATTTACTTTATTTAATTTCTGTCTCGCTTTATTTAATTTAATTTCTGTCTATGCTTTATTTTATTTATTTTACACGCTTTACTCGTTCTTTACGCCTCACATTCTAAAACAACTTTTCATCATGATCAATATCATTGTGTTTGTTTGTGTTACCATGTCTGGCTAAATTTTTTAAAGGTTAGAATGTAAGGGTCGCGGTTAAAGAGATGTTTCACATATTGAATATGTAGAAATACTTTAAAGGTTGTTTTGATTTTTAACTTGATTTTTCTAAAACAAACTTGGTTAGTTTTAACTATTCAAGGAGTGCGAAAGCACCCTGGCTTAGTTAACTAGGAACTTTTATCACTTTAAGGAAAAACTATTTTTGAAACTGTTTTCGGACGCGTTGATAGATTTAAAATCAGAAAAATCCTTGGGTAAAACTTTCCAAATCAAAATCACTTTTCAACTAATTTTATGAGTCTTATTTCTTAAAAATAAGTTTACTACTTTAGCATTCTGTGCACCTTTTATAAGTGACAATAAAAGGCCTTAATTTAAGGGTAAACTCAGTTCTGAATACGCGAAAGCGACAATTCCTGTTAAATGGATTCTTTTCAAGAGTAGAAAATATTGCCTCATAAGTAGTTATATTTGGACAATCAAAACATCACTTTACTGACATGATATACATTCAGACCTATCTTTATCTGCACTGCATTTATTATTTACCGTTATTTTGAAACACCAATATCCCTATTATACCGCCTTAGATAAACACCGTACCGATAGTAATCGATAGATTGACGATTTGGTCTCTGTGGGATCGATATTCTTTTATATTACTTTGACGCGATTCGTGCACTTGCGAATTCACCGATCAATAATAATCTGGCAGCCATGGTCGAAAGAACCATGGCTCGAAATGGAGTAAACTTTGGCCTTCGAAGGCCAAACTATACATCACCACTCTCAAAGTATATCCTCCCGTCGGACTTACCCCATAGATGGAAGGTCCCTAAGTTCACTAAGTTTTCTGGGGATACTACTGAATCCACTGTCGAACATGTGGCTAGGTATTTAATAGAGGCAGGAGAAATTTTAAACAACGAAAACCTTAGGATAAAGTACTTTCCGAGTTCTCTCATAAAGAATTCCTTCATGTGGTTTACAACCTTGCCACATAATTTGATTCACACTTAAACTCAGTTGGAAAGAATGTTCCATGAGCAGTTTTACATGGGGAAGACGAAGATTAGTCTAACAGGGTTGGCCAGTATCAAGCGAAAGTTTACTGAGCTAATTGATGACTATCTGAATAGATTCCGCTTATTAAAAGCCGGATGTTTTACGCAAGTGGCGGAACACGAGTTAGTCGAAATGGCCGCTGGAGGCCTTGATTATTCCATTAGGAAGAAATTGGACACCCAATACTTGAGGGATATGGCCCAACTGGCTGATAGGGTTCGACAACTAGAGCGTTTGATAGAAGAAAAAGCTAGAGCAAATAGGAATAAGAGAGTAGCCTACGTCGAATTTAATGAAGATAATGAAGGATCATATGATGAACCTTCGAGCTTCGACGAAAGCGAGATAGACCTTGCTGAACTAAAACAAGGCTTTCCCTATTCCTGTAAGGTCTTAGCCCCTTCAAATGGAAAAAAACCCTATCGAACCGGAAAAGAATGATAAATTTCCTAAGAAAACTTACACGTTCTACGTTACAAAATGTGACGAAATCTTCGATTTATCAGTTAAAGATGGCCAAATGATAGTGCCTCCTGGTGCTAAAATGTATCCTTTAGAACAAAGAAAGAAAATAGGTTTTTGTAAGTACCATAATTTGATGGGTCATAAAACGTATCAATTTTTTATTTTCAGGGATCTTGTCCAAAATGCTATTCAGGAGGGAAGACTTAAATTCAGAGAGAAACCCAGGAGCCATATGAAGATTGACTCTGACCCTCTGCAAGTAGTTGACGCTCACTACACAGAGCCATGAAGCGTAACAAAAGGAGGAAGGTCTGAGATCTTTTGGGGGGGCTTCGTTTGTTTAATAGAAACCTTGACAACCTTGGTTGTTTCTTTGGGGACTTTGCTTGAAGTGCCCATTTTTGTTAAAGGTTTGAAGAAAGAAGAGAAATCTGGGTTTTTTGGGGGTGTTTTGAAGAAGGTGAAAAGTTGAAGTACTTGAAGAATTCAAAAAGCGTAAAAAGTGGAACTAGTAAGAAATGCGTTTTTTATAGGTTTTTTGGAAGAGAAAACGGTTCAAATCAGCATTAATGGTTGACAAACGAGTGGGACACATGTCTCCCCAGGATTATATAGTGTGACAGTGGTAATTAAGGCCTAATCCCATGATCTCATAGGGTCTAGGAAATGTGATGATTAAAAAGATTTATGCATGGGTTGAAAAGACATGTTGGAAAAAGGTAATGATGGTTCTGATGTTATAGGCCAGATGGAAAGAGATGAATAGTTTTTGCAATATTGTAGCATTAGTGGCATCGAAGCTATGCAAGAATTATTCAAGGCATTGAACCATAGTCTCAAAAAAATGTCTTTTTCTTCGAGGTGTCGAAAATGACATTTTTGGGGGGCAATTTGTTAACTCCAAATTTCAACGCCTAGTGTGGATTAAAAGAATTAATTAAGGAAATAAAGCTTCATGTGAAGAAATTGAATGTTTTGACAAAACTATATATTTCGAAATTCCAGTCGAAGATACCTTGATGCAAGAGTAAAGATATTGTGTGGACTTAGAGATATTTCTAGCAGTTTGGAGATGTTTTCGATAGAAACGTCACTGGTGGTAGTTCGACAAAAGATTTGAATTCAAATAAGGGAGGGAATTATTTGTTATTATCTAACTGCTAAGGATATACGTGGGGGCGTAATGGGAAGTTACATACATGTAGAGCGCCACTTGTCTCAATCTGGTGAATAGGCCGTTGGAAGCGGTTATTTCGATTGGTATAAATAGGAGGTCTTAGTGTTAGGATAAGGGTGTTCAAGTGTGTACAAATTCATCAACTTACCCAAAGTATCCGTGTGTAGAGAAAGTGTAAATTGAGAAAATGTATGTTTGATGTTGCACCATGTTTTTACTTAAGGCAATTTAATCAATCTTTTCTTTTCAAAAAATTATCTTTGCCGCCATTTACTTTCAGCACTTTCCTTGTTTTCTTTGCGTTATTTTTTCCTTTATATTCTTTAACAAGTTATTTTAAGTATGAACATTTTCGAAGTGTTTATCAATCACCAGACTTCACCCTAAAAACAATTAGCACATGTCATAGGATCAATCTGATCGATCCTGTAAGCAACCAAAATATTTTAATTTGGAAGATCAACGATTGTTTACCAATTTTCACGGTAAACACATGGCCACATCAAAATCAGAAAAGGGAAAATGTACCCCTAATCTGGTAAATATGCATTCATATAGAGGAACCAAACAACCATCAAAAGAGCCTCAGTTGTACTGTAAGAATCAACCAATCAAGGGAATCACCAACAGTAATGTCAGCTCTTCCTATAGCCTCAGTTGTATTCAAGACAAATGGAGTCTTAATCACTTCAACGGCCACCCAGTGGTACCTATTGGTATTGGCCGATTGTACTAGCTAGAACCCCTTGCACGCTAATACATCGACTTTGTAATAATCACCCAAGTGATCCAAGACACAATATCACTCTGTCCCTGACACTCCAAATGGAAAGCGAGTTCAGCGTTTCTAGGTTCATGAACATTCACTCCCCGATACATTTTAATAAAGCTACCATCATATTCTCTCCTTTGACGAGCAACTTCTATTTCTCTCTCATTCAAAACAGGAGGGGCACATTAACTTCCCGACAAGGTTTTCACCCCTATCAGGTATCTCTGGAAATTGAATCCTCGCTGAATCCCTAGAAAGAGTCTTGTCTGAAAGAGACTCTTTAGACGTTCCTTCCATTTATGAATCATTAATCAAAGAGATAATTTCTGGTTTAAAGTTCCGGCTGACAGAGGAAAATGAATGTGATTCAGACTCTATTCCCCTTCTCGAGGAAGAAGAAACACTACCCTCTAAATCACACTCTCGATGATGATATGGTTATCATTCATCGTAACAAAAGTACAGTAAATGCTGAAATAAAAAGCTGAAGGGAATAAAGGTACCTCGAAATGTAAGGTTGAAGGCAGTAAATCAAAGCAAAAAGCCAAAAATCAAAGCTTTGAAGATTTAAATGTGCGATAACGGTAACTCCAGTATAATGCTCTTAGAGAAGAGGAAGAAACTCAAAGGAAACAAGAGAAACTCACTCTACAAGATTGCGGAAAATTTTCCTCACTCCCTCTCTTTCTATCTATCTATATATAAGGAAAGACAATCAAACATATCAGATTGAAAGACAAAAAGCAAGTATATATCAACAATCAGATTTCATCTTGGGAACACATCTAAATTAAAGTTCACAATAAGCCGCGTTACGCCACTCTACACCTTTTTAGGTCTCACATCAAAGAAAAATAGTGAAACACTTTAATGATGGGACTGCATTTAATGCTCACGTTATACTTTGGAAAAACCAAAGCAACGCATGTTAGCCAATGCCTGGACAACCATTCGCAATGGTCGACCAAGACTACTAAAAGACTCCTCCGACATTCATAATTCCCGATGAGTTTTAGGGGCAACTGTTATGTGCCTACCAAAGGACTATAGGAGATTATTGACACTGATTCGAGATCAACGCTTCCGATTCAAGAAGCATCGTGATTGCAATATTCGATCTACAGTGTCACCTCATAAAGTCACATGTGAAGCTATGCTCCACCACAATTTCTGCAATCTCATCAATTTCTAGTTCCGTAATGGAACAAAAGGTTTATTAGTGTATATTACCTTGATTATTTGCTGGAAAAAAATAAAATTAATATTAAGCAAAATTTTAATGAAACTATACCTTATAATTCTTTATTAATAGGAGAAATATTTAATTACATTATAGAAATGGAATTCAGATTTGTATTGATTATAAATTATAAAATAAAATAAAAAATAAGAAGAAAAATAACAACGGTCAAATGAGATCATTTTGTGAAGAGTAGGAAGATACTCCTTTGAGAACATCCAATAATCCAAAGAATAATAAATCTATTATCAAAGGAAGAAAGAATTATATTATCATAAAAAACAATCTTACAAAGTTACCAAAGAAATTTATAAAAAAAAAAAGCCTTATTAAAATGATTATGGTAAAAATACCATATAAAAACCTTATAATAATAAGTCGAAAGAGAAAGATGTTAAATATTTTAAATGTGGTCGTTTTAGATAAAATGCAAGACTCGAACAGGACGGAAGCTTTCATAATACAAATTAAGACTCGAAAAACAGCGTTGGACGAGATTACCCTTCGACAGAAGCACACGTCAGTGCGCCATCAGCATTACATTACCAACTTCAACAAACACACTCTGTAGTCTGTCTGTACTGTAATCTATGACTCACATATTTTAATTCATTATGACTTGTAATCATGCATATACTAATATTATATTAAGACTTTCTTTAAATTCATTCGCTGGCCCTCCCTCGTGCATATCAAAGAATCCAAAGTTCAAATCCATAAAATATAATATGCGTAAAGGGTACGTAATTTTCATTTGTTGCCAACTACGCTTTACGGTTCTTGTGTAAGTTGAATATGATTATTAATGTGCCTAATTTCTTATTTAAGTACTATTATTACTTCCCTTAAAGCACGCCGGAACTATAAATCTGAGTCTGCAAACTACACTGCGTTACAGCTATCATCCACATTTCACTTTCAAGCATAGCGTGCACGCACGCATTCTTCAACAATTATAAACTAATCTTTAATACTCCTTCATCACTCACTCTACATTTTTTTCTTAATCAATAAGCCGAAATAAAAATTACTCTCAAGATACTGACAAACAGATATCAGTGGTATTCGTTGAAATTAACTAAAAGACAAACATTTCATAAATCTACGATTAGATAAATGTCTCCAAAACAAAAACAAAAACAAAGTTTTTTTTATTTGTTTGGATATCCTTTGAATCGACATTTATATTATATAGTAAAATATTTATATTATCGTACAGTTTTGTTTAAAATAATGGTTATTTTAAACAAAATTAATATTTTAATTTTTTTTATAAAAATAACTATCTTTAATACAGATGTGTGAAATGATTTGGCACATCCATTTGCAAACAAGAGGCATCAACACCACTGGCGCATCCATTTGCAAACAAGAGGCACCAACACCACTGACGCATGTTTTTGAAGCATGAAATGGGAGCGTCCAGGGTGCTGGCGCATACACTTGACCTTTGGTGTATGCGTCAGTTCATCTGACGCATACACATTTGTATTATTATTATTTTTTTATTTTAATTTAATTTTAATTTTTTTAATAAATAATAAAATAAAATATTTTTTTTTATTCATGATATAATAAAAGTTACATGTAATTGACAAAAATTTAATGATCGGCCCGATCGAAACTTCCCTCTGTTCCACATCCAGGTGCGTTAGTTTGTCTCCGAGGTCTCCCACGATTTTCCTGAGGTGTTTTGGGTCTTTGCATGCTGACTTGATCAAATGATGGCTGGTGTGAAGGTCCGACAGAAGTTCCAGTGCTATTTGATAGATGTGTCATCATTTGTTCCCAATAGCCTGGGGGCTCTGGCCAACGGCACTTCCGTAATGGAGTTCGGTGCCCATGTTATCGTAGTTAGGTTGATGTGGTTAGGTAGATTGTGGACGGTATAATTGCCCAAATTGGGGCATTGAGTCATTTTGGAAACGAAGCAATTGTTCCTAGGGTGTACTATAGTTAAACAATGGTTGGGTGTTTTGGTGATGAGATGTTTGGGTGGTCATTGGTGGGGGGCTACGATGAAGTGACCCATATGAATCATCTGAGATATAGACGGTTGTGGTTGATGCGTAAGGTTGTTGGTGGGTATGGTTTGATTCTTGGTTTTGTTGTTGGGTGGGTGGCATGAATGGATTGCGAGGTTGGGTGTTTGGTTGTTGGATGGGTGGCATAAATGAGTTGCGAAGTTGGGTGTTTGGTTGTTGGGTATATGTGGTAGGTTGATGGTGTGAGGTTGGTTGTTGGGTTTGGGTTGTTTGGCATTGGTGTTGGACGGAGACTTATTGTTGGGCGTATGATGACGAAGCTAGTTGGCGTGGATCAATCAAATACCGTGGCTCAGACACAAATTGTTGTGTTGTTACCGACCTAAACCATGTCATGTATTGTTGAGTTGGTCTTGCACCATATATGACTGGTTCGTTTAAGATGTGTTGTCGTCGATTCCTCCAATGACGACACATATCTTTTGTGAAGTCTCTCAAGTCTGAATAATTCCATTGGGCATCGACTCTTTTTTGATGTCAATCTCCTAAACACGTCAGAGGTTCTGGAATTTGTTGCTGCATGCCGAACTGCAGTTTTACCTGATCACTCTGATGCATCTCCACAATAGTGAACCGAATAATTTGTGTCTTTGCTGTCCAAACTGCATCATCATCATGGTTAACCTGATTATCAAGACCCATATATGGTCTCCAGATAAACTGTACAATAATACGACACAATTAGATGATAAATGATTTGATAAGTATTTTTAAATTAAAATAGAGTTGTGTAGGAGTATTACATCGTCTGGTCCGATGTGGTCCAATAGATTGCGATAGACTACTATAGCGTGTTTCAGACACCTATTGTAGTTCATCCCTCTAACTGACCACCTAGATCATCAAAAATTGTAAAATATTATTTACAGTTAATTGTAATATAAAATATAGTTAATTAAATGGTAAAGTGTTAAACATACTTTGTTGCAAACGGGAACATGAATGAGTTCTCGTTTACCGGGGCGAGTGACAACATTCTTGACCAACCTCATGCTTGTAGCAAATACGCACATGAATAAAAAGTACAATTATTTATTTTGGCATTTTTACACATTGCACTATATAGATGGACTAATACAACTGAACCCCAACTATATGTGTTTACCTTATTAATGTTGCGTAATAACGGTAAATACATAATATTTACCGTATTACCAGTACTTTATGGAAATAAAAAATTACCAAATAAAATCATAATATAACACCGAACTTTAATTATTTTTTCTTACTCGGTTGATTCTTCAGACAATATTATAATCGCATAATATTGTTTAAGATATTTTAAATTTATACCTTGTCCCCTAGGTTGACCGGATGACTCTCCCTCAGCTTGGTCGTCACACAAATGGGCATCCAATAATTCATTGCAGATAGAGTTGTCCTGATTAACTCTAACATTCACGGCCTTACCATATATACGCAGACCTAACAACACGTAGACATCCTTAAGTGTGACGGCACACTCACCGAAAGGAGGGTGAAATGTGTGGGTCTCGGGTCTCCACCTCTCCAACAAAGCAAGAATGAATTTATAGTCCACCGAGTAAGAGACTATGTTGAGGAGATTTCCAAAACCACATCCTCTAATATAATATTTTATCAAAGCATCGTGGGGTACATATTCATGTACACGACATCGAAATCCCTTTGGGTCATAATAAAACATAAGTAAGAAATAAAATAAGAAGAAGTAATATGTAATAAAAACATAGATAAGAAAGATATACGAAATAAATATGAAATAAGTAACAAGAGAGTAATAACATACAAATGTCGAGATATTGTAGAGTGTTCCTCTGTGTTCATCATCCATAGTCAACAGAGATATAATGTTGTAGAGGTTGAGTGTGGTAAATATAGAGTGTTGTAGAGAAAATGTTTAGTGTTGCAGATGATGAGATGTTGTGAATTGATACCTTATTTATAGATGAGGAAGTCTTTACTAGATTTGCAACCTACGCAGTATGTGATTGGATGCATGCATGGCATGATAAAGGAGGCGCCATAGCCCTAGGCGCATGCTTGTAGGAGGCGCCATAGCCTTAGACGCATCATGAAATATTCACATGCAAGGTCATATGCACCAAGGCTAGTGGCACATGCATGTGAATTTTTCCATGCAATGAAGAGGCGTCGTTAAACTGCCCAGATTGCAACACTGAAAAAATAAACAAGTGCATACGCCAGCACCCTGGGCGCCCCCATTTCATGCTTCAAAAGCATGAGCAAATGGATGTGTTAGTTCATCTAGCGCATCCGTTTTCAAAGGTGGTTATTTTGGATTTTTTTTAAATAGTGGTTATTTTAAAAAAAATCAATAATATACACCAATCATTATGTATTGAGTAATCCAAATTCACATGCATTTTAAGTTGCATTTAGATTAATTTGAATTTCATTTGGTAGTTCTAGAACTCATTGTGAAACTGTTTACTATGGAAATTGGTAAACAATCGCTGGTCCTCCCTAAGCCTAAAACTAAGGGTTACTTGCAGGATCGACCAGTTGATCCTAAGACATATGCTAATGTAACTGGGTAACTCGTTCAATTCGACGGACTATTAACTTTGTGAGAAACGACTTTTGACAAAATATTGAACAAGCAAAGGTTTTTCCACACGAAATGATGATGTTATAGACTATGGGTGACTTGTAACACCCTTCTAAAATACCCCAATAATTAATTAAAATAACAAAATATAAATCAGAGTAAATATGCAGTTCAAGGGTGTCACACAATTATTTCACACCATTTTCCAAAATATCCTGTCATGCTCATTTATTTAATCAAAATAAAACATTTGCATAATACGCAGCGGATACAAACTAACAACATTCAAACCATGTAATACATTACATGTAAAGTTGTTCAACAACTAAAAGAAAACATAGTAAAACATCCCATCCCGATGTTACATCTACCAGAGCATGACCCACTAAGGACTACACTAGACTCCAAGGACTAGCTTCTATTCAATCACTGCTCGTTACCTGAAAACATAGTTGTAAGGGTGAGTTCCTCAATCGATATAATAAGCATTATAAAATATCATGTAATGCTAAGTAATATAACACATATCATCACCCTAATCAGATTACACATATTCAGCAACGGCAATATCAACTCATAATCATCACCATCATCATACTCAAACTCAAAACAACCATAAAACACACGTATAATATTGGAATACATCCATTCATATTATACGCTATACATACATATATTATGCAATGAGACTCCATGCATGCGGTACCGACTACTCGTGAACATATAGTTCAACCTCACCGACCAAATCCAGGTACGGCTACCAAGCTCACTAGTCCCACTCATTTGAGACCTAGTGACTCACATCACTAATTCCTCACCATGGGAATTAGCTACCACCCCAAGGGATATGCTATGCACGCTAAATCACCTAGCATGCAAACATCAACAACAATCCACAATAACTCATCATTAATTCCTCACCATGGGAATTAGCTACCACCATAAAGGCCACAACATGCATGCTAATCACCTAGCAATGCTACATCATCAACAAAAATTCAAGAATAGATATATGCTCACACTCTAAGCCATAAAACAGTCTATTCACAAATGCACACATAACTGATACATTCACAGCATCATGCATACCATCACACATCATCAGTATTTTACCACATAAGCATATCATATCATGCCAAATAACAACCACAGTATTAGCACACTCTACTAATACCTATACTACTCAAAACAACGGGAAATGATCCCTAATATATCATACATCATCTGAATTACGTTACTCAGCTGAACAGTTAAAACTGCACAACAACAGCTCAGGAAAATCACAATCCTGCCCATACGCGTATTGCCTAGTCCCATACGTGTATGGCCCATTTCCTGACCAAATCCCATACGCGTAACACCATCTCATACGCGTATGCTACGCGTACCACTTCCCCATACGCGTACCAACAGAGACCAATCTACGTTCAACACATCATCTTCCTCATCCATACGCGTATTGCCTAGTGCCATACGCGTACCATGCCATCTCATACGCGTATTGCCTAGTGCCATACGCGTATGACCAGAAACCAGAATTTCCAGATCTGCAATGGCTTTCTCTGCTACGAGATCTATCCGATTCAACCTTCCACAGTCCAATTTTTCACATTAATCGCTCATATCATCTAACACGAATCATACCCCACTCGATTTCACAAATGCTAACATTATTACATCTAATTCCTACGAATTTCTCCAATTAAACCCATATTTCGTTCATCCAATATTTTCACAGATTTCAACATACATCATTCTAATCAGAGTCAAAACAATGGTTTATCACTACCCACTACATGTTATCCCATAATACCCATTAATCGACGATAAACCCCCCTTACCTGAGTTAATCCGGCGAATCTTTAAGCTTCAAGCTCTTCCTCCCTTCAACCCTTGTTCTCTGGCTCTCTTTGCCCTTTTTCACTTTTCTGTCTCTTTTTCCCTTTTCACGTGAAAAAATAAACCTTTTACTAAATGGGACCTTTTTACTGATTTCTACTTTTATTCCAATAATAATAGTAAAAATAATCCAATAATGATAATTCCAATAATAAAATCCAATTAATCAATTAAATTAATAAAAATTATATTAATTTAAATTAATTAATTATCCTTATTTCATCGGGGTGTTACAACTCTCCCCCACTAAAAGAGTTTTCGTCCTCGAAAACATACCTCAAGCGAACAACTCAGGATAAGACTCCTTCATCTGACTCTCAAGTTCCCAAGTCACATTGCCACCTGCTGGTCCTCCCCAAGCTACCTTTACCAAAGCAATCTCTTTACCCCGCAACTGCTTCAACTCTCGATCCTCAATCCTCATAGGTGATGTTTCAACAGTCAGGTTATCTCGCACTTGGACCACATGCGACGGATCATGAATGTACCTCCTCAACTGAGACACATGAAAAACCTCATGCAAATTCGCAAGTGACGGCGGTAAAGCGATACGATAGGCTACCTCCCCTATCCTCTCCAAAATCTGATAAGGACCAATAAATCGAGGTGTCAACTTCTTCGACTTCAAAGCTCGACCAACCCCAGTTATCGGAGTAACACGAAGAAATACATGATCTCCCTCTTGGAACTCAAGTGACTTCCTCCTCTTGTCGTGATAACTCTTCTGACGACTCTGAGCAATTCTCATCTTCTCCTGAATCATCTTAATCTTTTCCGTAGTTTGTTGAACAATCTCCGGTCCAACCACCACACTCTCACCGGACTCATACCAACATAAAGGCGTCCGACATCTCCTACCATACAAAGCTTCAAACGGTGCCATACCAATGCTCGAATGAAAACTATTGTTGTAGGTGAACTCAATCAAAGGTAAATAACAATCCCAAGCACCTCCTTTTTCTAAAACACAAGCCCTCAAAAGATCCTCTAGTGACTGAATCGTCCTCTCAGTCTGACCATCAGTCTGCGGATGATATGCAGAACTCAATCTCAGCTTAGTTCCTAAAGCCCTCTGCAAACCTTCCCAGAACTTCGATGTAAATCTAGGATCTCTGTCCGAAACAATACTCGACGGAATACCGTGCAAACTTACAATCTTCTCAATATACAATTCAGCTAATCTCTCTAACGGATAATCCATTCTGATAGGAATGAAATGAGCCGATTTTGTCAATCTATCAACAATCACCCAAATAGCTTCAAAATTCTTAGTTGTCCTCGGTAAACCAGAAAAAAAATCCATACTGATACTATCCCACTTCCACTCTGGAATAGCCAACGGTTGCATTAGCCCAGACGGCTTCTGATGCTCAATCTTTGACTTCTGACAAGTCAAACAAGAATAAACAAAACTCGCAATTTCTCTTTTCATTCCCGGCCACCAAAATAACTTTTTCAAATCATGATACATCTTCGTAGCTCCAGGATGAATACTCAAGCCACTACGATGTCCTTCCTCCAGGATACTCTTCTTAAGTTCGGTAACATCCGGAATACATACCCGATTACCAAATTTCAAAACACCATTCTCATCAACTATGAATTCACCACCTTGACCTTGATTCACTAGAGTCAACTTATCAACCAAAAGCACATCGGATTTCTGACCCTCTCTAATCTCATCCAGAATACCACTCGTTAACCTCAACATTCCCAATTTAATACTATTGTGAGTACTCTCACACACCAAACTCAAGTCTCTAAACTGCTCAATTAAATCCAATTCCTTAACCATTAACATAGACATATGCAATGATTTCCGACTCAATGCATCAGCCACTACGTTTGCTTTACCCGGATGGTAATTCAACCCAAAGTCATAATCCTTCAGAAACTCTAACCATCTCCTCTGTCTCATATTCAGCTCTTTCTGATCAAACAAATACTTTAAACTCTTATGGTCACTGAAAACCTCAAATCTTGACCCATACAAGTAATGCCTCCATAACTTCAGGACAAATACCACGGCTGCCAACTCTAAATCGTGTGTCGGATAGTTCCTCTCATGAACCCTCAGCTGTCTCGAAGCATAAGCTATAACCTGCTTATTCTGCATCAACACACCACCCAAACCCAACAATGAAGCATCACAGTAAACTTCAAATGATTCCGACGAACTCGGTAATATCAGAATAGGAGCAGTAGTTAACCTTCTCTTTAACTCTTGGAAACCTTCTTCACATTTTGAGTCCCAAACAAACGCTTGCCCCTTTCTAGTCAACATCGTTAACGGTAACGCCAACTTAGAAAATCCCTCGATGAACTTCCTATAATAACCAGCCAAACCAAGAAAACTCCTTATCTCAGAAACTGACTTCGGAGCTTCCCACTTAGATACCGCTTCTATCTTAGAAGGATCAACAGCAACACCACCTCTTGAAATCACATGACCAAGAAAACTAACTTCTTCTAACCAAAATTCACACTTTGACAATTTAGCAAATAACTTCTTTTCTCGTAGAACTCCTAAAACCACTCTCAACTGCTCAGCATGCTCTTCTTCAGATTTCGAATACACCAAAATATCATCAATAAACACCACAACAAACTTATCTAGGTACGGATGGAAAATCCTATTCATATACTCCATAAACACTCCAGGCGCATTAGTCACACCAAAAGGCATTACAGAATACTCATAATGTCCATACCTTGTTCTGAAAGCAGTCTTCTGAATATCCTCAGTTTTCACACGTATCTGATGATACCCCGACCTCAAATCTATCTTGCTGAACACACTCGCACCAACCAACTGATCCATCAAATCATCAATCCTCGGCAAAGGATACCGATTCTTGATCGTCACTTTATTCAGTTGCCTGTAGTCCACACACAACCTCATAGTACCTTCTTTCTTCTTAACCAATAACACTGGTGCACCCCACGGTGACACACTCGGACGAATAAATTTCTTATCCAACAGATCTTCCAACTGACTCTTCAATTCAGTTAACTCAACAGCAGACATACGGTACGAAGCCATCGATATCGGCCTAGTACCAGGTACCAAATCAATCGAGAACTCAACTTCACGTTCTGGCGGTAATTCATTCACTTCTTCAGGAAACACATCAGGAAAATCACACACCATGGCTAGATCACAATTCACCAGTTTATCTTTAGCCTCCAAAGTCGCTAACAGCATAAACAACTCTGCCCCATCTGCTACTTCCTCATTCACCTGCCTTGCAGATAGAAACAAACTCTTTCCTTCCTCAATCTCAGGAAAAATCACAGTCTTATCAAAACAGTTGATAGAAACTCGGTTAAACACCAACCAGTTCATACCCAAGATAACATCGATCTGCACTAGTGGAAGACACACTAGGTCCACCCCAAAGTCTCTACCAAAAATACTCAAAGAACAATTTAAACAAACTGAAGTAGTAGTCACTGAACCCTTCGCAGGAGTATCAATCACCATACTTCCAAGCATCTCAGATATCTCTAACTTAAGTTTCACAGCACAATCCAAAGATATAAAGGAATGAGTTGCACCTGTGTCAATAATAGCTACAAGAGGAAAGCCATTAATATAACACGTACCTCGGATCAAACGATCATCTGCAGCAGTCTTAGAACCCGATAAAGCAAAGACCTTGCCTCCCGACTGGTTCTCTTTCTTCGGCTTAGGACACTGTGGGCTGATACGACCCACCTCTCCACAGTTGAAACAAGCCATAGTCTTCAACCGGCACTCTGCAGCCAAGTGACCACCCTTACCACACTTGAAACACTTCTTCTCAGCACTGGTACACTCATGGAAACGATGTCCAGCCTGACCACATCTGTAACACTTAGCAGGGGCACTGGAGTCTCCCCCACTAGGCCTCTTCATCCCACTCTGTCTCTGGAAACCTTTGCCAGCTGCATACGGTTTCCCACGATCATTCTGATTCTTGCCTTTCCTATCAACCCTTTGCTGATAGCTCTCCGCTCTAGCCTTGGAATCCTGTTCAAAAATCCTGCAACAGTCAACCAAATCAGAAAACACTCTGATCCGCTGATACCCAATAGCCTGCTTGATCTCGGGACGCAACCCGTTCTCAAACTTCACACATTTTGAAAATTCCCCAGTAGCCTCGTTATAGGGAGTGTAATACTTTGACAGCTCTGTGAACTTAGCAGCATACTCAGTAACAGACCGATTGCCCTGCTTCAATTCCAAGAACTCTATCTCTTTCTTTCCTCTGACATCCTCTAGAAAGTACTTCCTCAGGAATCTCTCTCTGAACACAGCCCAAGTGATCTCAGCATTCCCAGCAGATTCCAACTCAGTGCGGGTGGCAACCCACCAATCATCTGCTTCCTCTGACAGCATATGCGTACCGAACCTGACCTTCTGGTTATCGGCACACTCAGTCACTCGGAAGATTCTCTCGATCTCCTTCAACCACTTCTGAGCACCATCTGGATCGTATGCTCCCTTGAACATTGGAGGATTGTTCTTCTGGAACTCACTCAGTTGACGAGCAGCTCCCATTCCCACAACATTCGGATTTCCTCCAAGTACTCCAGCTAGCATACCCAGAGCCTCAGCAATTGCAGCATCGTCTCTACCTCTTCCAGCCATCTCTATTCTGAAAACCCAACAAGCTAAAACAATAAGTACTGATAGGGTTACACAACACCTATCCCGTACAGGAAACAGAATAATTACGACTCGACTCGACCGACTATGCTCTGATACCACTAATGTAACACCCTTCTAAAATACCCCAATAATTAATTAAAATAACAAAATATAAATCAGAGTAAATATGCAGTTCAAGGGTGTCACACAATTATTTCACACCATTTTCCAAAATATCCTGTCATGCTCATTTATTTAATCAAAATAAAACATTTGCATAATACGCAGCGGATACAAACTAACAACATTCAAACCATGTAATACATTACATGTAAAGTTGTTCAACAACTAAAAGAAAACATAGTAAAACATCCCATCCCGATGTTACATCTACCAGAGCATGACCCACTAAGGACTACACTAGACTCCAAGGACTAGCTTCTATTCAATCACTGCTCGTTACCTGAAAACATAGTTGTAAGGGTGAGTTCCTCAATCGATATAATAAGCATTATAAAATATCATGTAATGCTAAGTAATATAACACATATCATCACCCTAATCAGATTACACATATTCAGCAACGGCAATATCAACTCATAATCATCACCATCATCATACTCAAACTCAAAACAACCATAAAACACACGTATAATATTGGAATACATCCATTCATATTATACGCTATACATACATATATTATGCAATGAGACTCCATGCATGCGGTACCGACTACTCGTGAACATATAGTTCAACCTCACCGACCAAATCCAGGTACGGCTACCAAGCTCACTAGTCCCACTCATTTGAGACCTAGTGACTCACATCACTAATTCCTCACCATGGGAATTAGCTACCACCCCAAGGGCTATGCTATGCACGCTAAATCACCTAGCATGCAAACATCAACAACAATCCACAATAACTCATCACTAATTCCTCACCATGGGAATTAGCTACCACCATAAAGGCCACAACATGCATGCTAATCACCTAGCAATGCTACATCATCAACAACAATTCAAGAATAGATATATGCTCACACTCTAAGCCATAAAACAGTCTATTCACAAATGCACACATAACTGATACATTCACAGCATCATGCATACCATCACACATCATCAGTATTTTACCACATAAGCATATCATATCATGCCAAATAACAACCACAGTATTAGCACACTCTACTAATACCTATACTACTCAAAACAACGGGAAATGATCCCTAATATATCATACATCATCTGAATTACGTTACTCAGCTGAACAGTTAAAACTGCACAACAACAGCTCAGGAAAATCACAATCCTGCCCATACGCGTATTGCCTAGTCCCATACGCGTATGGCCCATTTCCTGACCAAATCCCATACGCGTAACACCATCTCATACGCGTATGCTACGCGTACCACTTCCCCATACGCGTACCAACAGAGACCAATCTACGTTCAACACATCATCTTCCTCATCCATACGCGTATTGCCTAGTGTCATACGCGTACCATGCCATCTCATACGCGTATGACCAGAAACCAGAATTTCCAGATCTGCAATGGCTTTCTCTGCTACGAGATCTATCCGATTCAACCTTCCACAGTCCAATTTTTCACATTAATCGCTCATATCATCTAACACGAATCATACCCCACTCGATTTCACAAATGCTAACATTATTACATCTAATTCCTACGAAATTCTCCAATTAAACCCATATTTCGTTCATCCAATATTTTCACAGATTTCAACATACATCATTCTAATCAGAGTCAAAACAATGGTTTATCACTACCCACTACATGTTATCCCATAATACCCATTAATCGACGATAAACCCCCCTTACCTGAGTTAATCCGGCGAATCTTTAAGCTTCAAGCTCTTCCTCCCTTCAACCCTTGTTCTCTGGCTCTCTTTGCCCTTTTTCACTTTTCTGTCTCTTTTTCCCTTTTCACGTGAAAAAATAAACCTTTTACTAAATGGGACCTTTTTACTGATTTCTACTTTTATTCCAATAATAATAGTAAAAATAATCCAATAATAATAATTCCAACGATAAAATCCAATTAATCAATTAAATTAATAAATATTATATTAATTTAAATTAATTAATTATCCTTATTTCATCGGGGTGTTACATGACTCGTGACCGACAACACTATAACATTCAAAAGACATACACAATGAAAATGCTTTTGGTGAATTCTATTATCGTAATAGAATTAGTGTCGATGGAGTAGACGACAACAAAAAAGGACAATTCAAACGTAAAAGAAATTAAAACAAAGTGTTCAATGGGAATAATTGAAAAATAAAGAAATTGCATTGAAGTAAATGTGGCGATTCACGTACATAGCACTCTTGAAAACTCTTGCTTCCTCACGCTGGGAATGTGAAGTTTTTTACAAGTGATTTTGGTACAAAGTGAACACCCCGGAGTCCTCTGTGGGATCCCCTATTTATAATGAACTAAAGAGACTGTCTACAGGCAAAACTACTCCAAAAATAACTGTCTGTAGACAGACGTCGTACTACACGATCTAAAAACTGCTCCATATCTTTGGCGCTCGTTCTCCTTGTAACTGCTAGTCATTTTGAATTTCAAACTTATCCCGCTCAGGTACTTATGTAGACACCATGCCCTATGTGTCCGATACAATGAAGAACTTCTTAAGTCCCAATCTCTGGTTTAGTCGACAGAACGGATTTCGACCCAACTTGCTTCTTCCGTCGATTTCCTCTTCTGGTAACTTGTGGTTTTCCCAGCTCTTGCTTATCTTGGACTTAGTTTTTCTTTCAAACATCCCCTTGGTGGGGTATAATCCTTAAATCCATAAGGCGCTTTCATTAATTACGCCTTCAACATGCCTTACTAATTTCTTGTGGTAACAAAAGGAATGTCGAAATTATTGGAGACTCTGAATTAGTAATTAAAAAGGTATCAAAAGAATACAGGTGTGTCAAAGAAAATTTAATCATGTATTTTGTGATTACCATCAGACTACTCAAGAGATTTGAGCAAGTAAGCCTCCAGCATATACCACAGAAAGAAAATCAGAGAGCATACGATTTGGCGCAGGAAGCTTCAGGGTATAAAGCGTCGAAAGACCAGAATGAAGAAGAGGTTCAAGTAAGAGAGAAGGTATGAGCAACATTGTTATCATCATCAGATTTGTCGATTATAAAGTTAGAAGCTATAGATAGATATCATTTTGAAATTCTGACCGTCGATGACGGGGGAGAAAATGATTGGCGCAAGCTGTTAGTCGATTATTTACGTAATCCTATAGGGTCGACAAATCGAAAGGTAAAATATAGGGCCCTCAGCTATGTCTTGGTGAATGATGAATTGTTCAAAAAGACAGCTGAAGGAGTTTTGCTAAAGTGCCTTGGAGAAAGTGAGGCATATGTGGCTGTGTCGAGTGTACATAGTGGAGCGTGTGGGGCGCATCAAGCGGGACTGAAGATGAAATGGCTTTTGATGCGCTCAGGAGTTTATTGGCCTTCAATGTTGAAAGATTGCACTGAATTTGCTAAAAGTTGTCAGGAATGCCAATTGCATGGGGGCATACATCATATTCCTGCAAGCGAGTTGTATACAATTGTGAAGGCCTGGCCTTTTCGAGGGTGGGCGTTGGATGTGATTGGAGAAATAAAACCAGCTTCGTCGAAACAACAAAGGTATGTTTTGGTCGGTATCGACTATTTCACAAAATGGGTCGAAGCCGTAGCATTGACAAATGTGGATCAAGAGGTTGTGATAAATTTTGTCCAAAATCACATCATGTGCAGATTTGGTATCCCAGAAACAATTACAACCTGTTGGTTCTAAGTGTTGACAGCAATTTTGGTAAAACAAAGAGTGTTCACAAGATTTTGCATGTGATGTCTTAACATAAGATATTTATGTACCTACTGGAGTTTAAAAAATATAATTATGCAGGATTGTTTCAGGATGTCATACACGATGTCACGGCATCTGATATTATGTACCTGCTGGAGTTTTAAAATATAATTTTGCAGGATTATTTCAGGATGTCATACACGATGTTATGGCATCTGATATTATGTACCTGCTGGATATTTTAAATGGAATTATGCAGGATTGTTCCAGGATGTCAGACCCGATGTCATGACATCCTGTACACAGAACATTCAGGGTGAACGTTATGTGTTATATGATTGTGCATTTAATGGCAATCTATGTATGATTGAAGATCTCATTTGCAAACGCATTCAATCATTAATTACAACCTGATTTACTTATTTTCCAAAGAGATCTAACCAGCTGTCATGAGAAGATTTAATTGGAAAATAGTTTTAGGGTTTTCAAGATGTCCAAGCCTAGTTGAATGCTTCTATAAATAGGATATGGAAAACCTGATTTGATACACAACCAATACTGAGCGAAATACTGAGAGAGAATAAGGGTTTGTGTCTTGTTTGGTCGTGTGACTTGTAAGCCATTCAATTCATGCATAGATGATTGAATTGGTCTGATTTGTGAGTTGTAATTTGTCACTCTAAGCTTGTAAGCATGAGTGTGTGTCTACTTGATCGAAGCTGTTAAGCAAGATCAAGTGTGTGTCTACTTGATTGAAGCTGTTAAGCAAAATCAAGCGTGTGTCTACTTGATTGAAACTGCTAAGTAAGATCAAGTGTGTGTTATTAAAGAGTGTCTTCTTTTTCATAAGTAATTATTGTTTAAAATCACAGGTGTGATTGAGGGGGAGTGAGTAGGTTCTCATATCTAAGAGTTCTTAGGTAGAAATCACACAGGTAGAGATTAGGTGAGAAAGACTGTAACTTGTTGAAGTGTACTGAGAGTCTTTGAACTGATTCTATGTAGTGGATATCCTTCCTGGCTTGGTAGCCCCCGGACGTAGGTGAGTTGCACCGAACTGGGTTAACAATTGCTTGTGTCTTTTGCATTACTATTCTTTATCTTTATCCTGTTTGTTTTACTCAGATATTAGTGTCGTGACATTACCTTCGACATCTCATATCTGATACCAGAATTTCACAACCGACCAAGGGTCAGTTTTTACTGGTCGAAAGATGCAAGATTTTACAAAAGAGATGGGAATCATATTATTGACTTCTACCCCATATTACGCACAGGCAAATGGCCAAGTCGAAGCGGCCAATAAAGTGATCATTAGCCTAATAAAGAAACATGTAGGCAAGAAGCCAAGAAATTGGCATAAGACGTTAGATCAAGCTTTGTGGGCATGTCGAACGTCGCCAAAAGAAGCAACTGGAACAACTCCGTTTCGACTGGTATATGGGCACAATGCAGTGTTACCAGTAGAGATTCAGGTTCATGTAGTCAGAATCCAGAGGCAACATGAAATAGCTTCTGAAGATTATTGGAGCATGATGGCAGACGAACTGGTCGAGTTAGATGAGGAAAGAATGTTAGCCTTGGATTCATTACAAAGGCAGAAATAAAAAGTTGCTAGAGCCTACAATAAGAAGGTGAATGGCAAAATGTTTGCTGTCAACGATTTAGTTTGGAGAGTGGTTTTACCTATGGATAAAAATGATAGAGTCTTGGGTAAATGGTCCCCAAATTGGGAAGGACCATTTAAGGTTTTGCAGGTTTTCTCTAATAACGCCTACGAGGTCGAAGAGTTGGCACCAGATAGACGAATCTTAAGGATAAATGGAAAATACTTAAAAAAGTATAGGCCTCTCCTTCAAGAGGTCAAGATTTCGACAGGCTAAATGGCTGTCGAATAAATTAGGTTGGAGAAAACTATGTTTGAAACCAGCTACAAAAGCACAGAAAGTTAAACATACACGGTGCTGGTAAATAAAGTTGTGGCATAAAAGTTGGCAAAAGCCATTGTTCAAATATTACATCAAAGTAAAAATGGCTAAAATTTTCCGAATCTAGACTGAAATGATTGAAGCTCAAGATTGTAGTGCAGAGACTGAGGTTCAAAGTTGTCGGCCTGGACCCGAAGCTGTTCAAGTTTCTTTTCAACGTTGGAGATTTCTTCAGCTACAGCCAAGGCATCTATGGTGATTTGCTCGACAGTATCTTGGGCTGGCTTCACAACCTTGTCAACAATGCAGGATTCTTCCTCAGTAATTGACCCCAATTCACTGTCCAGAGCAGCAATTTGACGCCGAAGGTCATCAATTTGGAGGCGTATCTCAGCAGCTCTTGTTTGTTTGGGGGCCAATTCCTTCTTCTTCTCCTCAATCATTCCCAACAATTTGGTGACTTCATCATCAGCTTTCGTCACGAGCTCCCATTTCTCCTTCACAAAGGCCTCCGTAGTTTTAATCTGGTGTTCATTTTCCCTAACGTTATTGATATGACACAGCATGGGAACCCGAAGTTTTTCAAATGTGGCCAGCACACACTTAGCATACTCAGAAAGGTGAAGCTCCTTGAGTTGGGCAAGCACATGCAAGAGTTCTGGGCCGACAGCAGGTTCACTCAGAAGCACATGGGATAAATCCGGATTCAAGGCGTAGAAACGAACCCTGTCCATCAGGGCTTTGACCTTTGTCGCTTCAGGACCCATCTTCTCAGAATGGAGTTGGTGGAACTGCCTAGAATCTAAAGAAGCATCACGTGATCTTACTAGGTTACGAAGCCTAGCAATTGCTTCTAGAGCAGAAGGTTTTATTGCCAGTTCCTGGGAAGATGAAGGGGAAGTAGTTGGTAGAGGCGCAGTTTGAGGAGGATGGATTTTTGTGATGCCAACATTTCCTTGTCCCCTTGAATCCTGCAAAGTCAAGGAAGCTAAAGAAAGGCTAGAGTCAGAACTAGTCGAACTGGAATTCGTGTGCGTAGCATGGCTAGTGACTGAACCAGAATCACTATCATTAGTCTGGGTAGGGGAGTCTGTGAACTCACCAGCATTATCGACAGAGGTTGCCTGGCGAGATGGAGAAGAAGTCATCGACATGGGAGTATAGTCAACAACATGGTGAGGTTGCTCACCAGAAGCATCAGCCTATTTTAGAGCAAAAGGATGTTTGTAAGAAAAATCCAGCAATTCAGGGAAAAGATAGTAAAACAAGTGATTACTTGTGTCGGTGTAGGAAGAACAATGTCCGGATTCCCTTCCTCCAAGATAGCAGTAGCAGGGATGTTGGTCGGCTTCGAAGTCCCCACAGTTGGATCAGAGACCATATTAAGGATAGACGTGCCGACCACAATGGTGTCAGCGTCTAGAGAAGAAGGAGCCTCTGTAGTGAGCACTTTGTGTTGTTTTTTTCCTTTTTGCTTCACCACCCTTAGAGGGAGAGTCATGCTTCTTCCTTTTATGGCCCTGGTGGCCTTTGGATTTATGGGATTGTTGAGGAGATGACTGAGTCGGCTGTGGAGTCGGCTGAAGACAAGAAGAGAGGTTATAAACAGATATTCTAGTTAGAAGATCGGACAAGCCGACAAGAAATACCTCAGGTCCTGTGGCAGCAGAACACTTATGTTTTTTGGATTTCTTGGACTGAGGGGAAGGGACAGGTAGATCTGTCGAACGTGGTTGACCCTGCATATAGGTAAAAGGTTAGAAGCCATGTATTGTTTTTCTTAGAGAAATCACAGGGTTGAATGAGATTGCTGCATATAGTTGCATACCGAAGAACTGGATTTTTTCAAAACCTGGGAAATGGGTTGCTCATCATCATCAGAAGACTTCTCAGGAGTAGCCTGCAAGAGTGGAAATGACAGTTGAGAATATATAACAAAGTAAAAGAAAACGACAAATCAACCAGATTTGAACCTGAGTCTTTTCTGTCGAAATGATAGGTTCATCGACAGAAGCGGGATCCACAGGGTCTATGGGGATTGCTGTAAAGAAAACATGGAAAATCAAGTAAGCGACAGAATGCAAATAAAAAGAGGTGTCAACTTTCCAGAAAAGTGTTACCAATTTGTGTGGTATCGCACACTCTAATATATTTAGGATCAATATGAAGTGGCCCTGAGTAGTTGGGCAGATAATGCTTCGTTGATACCACTCGGTCGGCCTTTTTCTTATAAGCATTTTGCACGTCTGAAAAGGGACAATAATACCAATCTGGAATTGAAGAGCCGAACGCCAAAGCCAATGGGCTAGATGGCAAAGGAGGGAATCTGATGTTTCCGAAATGAAGGGCGTAAAGATACTTGTCTTTCGCGTAACCAGGGATTTTAAGCTTTGGGATCCTGTCGATTACCTTCTCCTTTAATTCGGCAGCGGCCTCAGAGATTGTCCGACAAAGATTATCAGGTCGATACACAACTCGGAAATATTTCTAGAAAGCTTGAGTTTGTTTGATATGGAGAGCCTTACACTTGGTCGATTTCGCCTGCAAATGGACAAGAGCTTGAGTTAGTTCAGATAATTTGGCCTCAGGAGCACCAACGTAAGCAGCAAAATATGATTGCCACCAATCATCAAAAATTTTGGTACAGAGGAAGGCTGGTTGAAACAAGATAGAATGGAGCCTTGGTCGTTTTTCCCAAAGGGCCTCAACATCTTCTTTGACCACATTCTAGGGCTTATCACAAAGGATGTTTGTGAGTATGTCGAGAGAAGGAAACAGGGACTTGGGAACAAACTGACAAAGTCCAAATTGTCTGGCTACCAAGTTGGGTTGGTAAGCAACCAGTCCAGGGTTGACGCCAGATAGTACAGCCGACAGAAACTGAGAGACCAAAAAGCGTCTCTAGATAACCAAAGTTTCATTCTTGTCTTCATCTTCAGTCGGAGGGAAAGCCCTGGTGAGCCATTCAGGACCTTCAGTTCGACTACTGAAAGGAGCCATAGAGGGGTGAAAGTTGGCACGAGTTAACATAATGTCAAACAAAAGGCGAAACACCTTGACATCAAGAAAGGTTTTGTCAATGGGGGTCAGAGGGATCAGTCGCTTCCAAAGAAGGTGTTGCTCTTCTGGGGGACACGCGGACCTTCTCATCCCATGAGACGTTATATCTTTAGAAAAAGTGGCGTCTAGACGCTGACACCATTGTGGTCGACACGTCTATCCTCAATATGGTATCTGATCCAGCTGTGCGAACTTCGAAGCCGACCAACATCCCTGCTGCTGCTATCTTGGAGGAAGGGAATCCGGACATTGTTCTCCCTACACCGACACAGGTAATCATTTGTTTTACTATCTTTTCCCTGAATTGCTGGACTTTTATTACAAACATCATTTTGCTCTAAACCAGGCTGATACTTCTGGTGAGTAACCTCACTATGTTGTTAGCTAAACTCCCCTGTCGACGACTTCTTCTCCATATCTCCAGGCAACCTCTATCGACAATGCTGGTGAGTTCACTGACTCCCCTACCCAGACTAGTGATAGTGATTCTGGTTCAGTCATTAGCCCTGCTACGCACACGGATTCTAGTTCGACTAGTTCTGACTCTAGTCTTTCTTCAACTTCCTTGACTTTGCAGGATTCAAGGGGACAAGGAAATGCTAGAATCACAAAAATCCAGCCTCCTCAAACTGCGCCTTTACCAACTACTTCCCCTTCATCTTCCTAGGCGCTGGCAATAAAACCTTCTGCTCTAGAAGCAATTGCTAGGCTTCGTAGCCTAGTAAGATCACGTGATACTTCTTCAGATTCTGAGCAGTTTCACCAACTCCATTCTAAGAAGATGGGTCCTGAAGCGACAAAGGTCAAAGCCCTGATGGACATGGTTCGTTTCTACGCCTTGAATCCGGATCTATCCCATGTGCTTCTGAGTGAACCTGCTGTCGGCCCAAAACTCTTGCATATGCTTGCCCAACTCAAAGAGCTTCACCTTTCTGAGTATGCTAAGTGTGTGCTGGCCACATTTGAAAAACTTTTGGTTCCCATGCTGCGTCATATCGACAACGTTAGGGAAAATGTACACCATATTGAAACTACAAAGGCCTTTGTGAAGGAGAAATGGGAGATGGTGACGAAAGCTGATGAAGAAGTCACCAAATTGCTGGGAATGATTAAGGAGAAGAAGAAGGAATTGACCCCAAAACAAACAAGAGCTGTTGAGATACGCCTCCAAAATTGATGACCTTCGGCGTCAAATTGCTGCTCTGGACAGTGAATTGGGGTCAATTACTGAGGAAGAATCCTGCATTGTCGACAAGGTTGTAAAGCCAGCCCAAGATACTGTCGAGCAAACCACCATAGATGCCTTGGCCATAGCTGAAGAATTCTCCAACATTAAAAAGAAACTTGAACAGCTTCGGGTCCAGGCCGACAACTTTGAACCTCAGTCTCTGCACTACAATCTTGAGCTTCAATCCTTTCAGTCTAGATTCGGCAAATTTTAGCCGTTTTTATTTTGATGTAATATTTGAACAATGGCTTTTGCCAACTTTTATGCCACAACTTTATTTTCCTGCACCGTGTATGTTTAATTTTCTATGCTTTTGTTGCTGGTTTCAAACATAGTTTTCTCCAACCTAATTTATTTGACAGCCATTTAGCCTGTCGAAATCTTGACCTCTTGAAGGAGAGGCCTATACTTTTTTAAGTATTTTCCATTTACCCTCAAGATTCGTCTATCTGGTGCCAACTCTTCGACCTCGTAGGCATTATTAGAGAAAACCTGCAAAACCTTAAACGGTCCTTCCCAATTTGGGGACCATTTGCCCAAGACTCTATCATTTTTATCCATAGGCAAAATCACTCTCCAAACTAAATCGTTGACAACAAACATTTTGCCCTTCACCTTCTTATTGTAGGCTATATCAACTTTTTCTTTCTGCCTTTGTAATGAATCCAAGGCTAACATTCTTTACTCATCTAACTCGACCAGTTCATCTGCCGTCATGCTCCAATAATCTTCAGAAGGTATTTCATGTTGCCTCTGGATTCTGACAGCATGAACCTGAATCTCTACTGGTAACACTGCATCGTGCCCATATACCAGTCGAAACGGAGTTGTTCCGGTTGCTTCTTTTGGCGACGTTCGACATGCCCACAAAGCTTGATCAAACGTCTTATGCCAATTTCTTGGCTTCTTGCCTACATGTTTCTTTATTAGGCCAATGATCACTTTGTTGGCCGCTTCGACTTGGCCATTTGCCCCGTGCGTAATATGGGGTAAAAGTCAATAATTTGATTCCCATCTCTTTTGTAAAATCTTGCATCTTTCGACCAGTAAAAACTGACCCTTGGTCGGTTGTAATTGTTTCTAGGATACTAAATTTGCATATGATGTGATTTTGGACAAAATCTATCACAACCTCTTGATCCACATTTGTCAATGCTACGACTTCGACCCATTTTGTGAAATAATCGATACCGACCAAAACATACCTTTGCTGTTTTGACGAAGCTGGTTTTATTTCTCCAATCACATTCAATGCCCTCCCTCGAAAAGGCCTATTCCTAACAGGAGGAGCCAATACTGGAGGCTTAGTCAAATACTCTTTAATTTTGTTGAAAGCCTCTTGATGCTCTTCTTGCCACTTAAAATCCTCAGTCTTCAGTCGAACGAGTGGTGAAAAAGCTTTAGTTTTACCACTTAAATTGGCTATAAATCTTCTAAGAAAATTTATCTTACCCAACAAAGATTGAAGTTCCTTTTTGGTCGACGGAGGCTTGACATCCATAATGGCTTTTGTTTTGCTTTGGTTTACTTTAATACCTTTTTTATGCACCACAAAGCCAAGGAAATCACCCTCCTGCACACAAAAAGCACACTTTAATGGATTCATTTTCAATCCACATTTTCTCATTCTTACAAAGACCTTTCGGAGATGTTCGACATGAGTAAGTCGACAATTTGATTTTATCACGATATCATCAATGTATACTTGCATGAAATCTTCAATAAAATCATGGAACACTGAGTTCATTACCCTCTGATATGTTGCTCTGGCATTTTTCAGGTCGAATGGCATGACAATCCACTCATATGTACCTAAGGCTCCTGGGCATCCAAACGCCATCTTCGGCACATCTTCATCTGCAATATAAACTTGGTTATATCCAGAATAACCATCTAACATACTTAAATATTCAAAACCAGCGGCAGAGTCGACCAGCATTTCTGCTACGGACATGGCCTACTCGTCTTTGGGGGTAGCAGCATTTAGATCTCTAAAATCAATGCATACTCGTAAAGACCCATTTTTCTTAATTACTGGCACAATATTGGCCAGCCATTCAACATACCTTGCAGTTTGTATAAACTTGCTTTTGAGGAGCCTTTCTATCTCTGCTTTTAGTTTTGCCATGATATCTGGTGCGAAACGCCTAGGCGTCTGCTTTACTGGCTTCCTTCCAGCTTTTATTGGCAGTTTTAGCTCTACCAAATCCCTACTTAAACCAGACATTTCGTTATAATCCCAAGCAAAACAATCTTTAAATTCTTTAAGTAGAGATATTACCTCGGATTTCAACTCTTTGTCGATGTTGGCGCTGATGTATGTTGGCCTCTTATCGCCATTTTCGCCAAGGTCGGCTTCTTCTAAGGGGTCTTGTGGTCGTATCTTTTCTGGCGCTTTCGGATCTTTTTCAAACCCTAAAGGTTCATCGTCGTAAATGCAATCTAAACGTTGCATGTTGACGTTTCCTTTAGTCACAGCTGACTTATCTGGAGGCTCTGGCTCAATAGCCAAAATATCTTCTTTCTTTGAAACATAGGCTTCGACAACCATGTTTTCTTCAGCCTCTAGGGCTGATTTTATTTTGTTCTCGGCAACGTATGCCGAAATCCTCTTTAGATCTTCTAGCTCGAACATCATCAGTGACATCCCCCCAGCCCGTCGGCCGAATTTCTGCATAAGGTGGTTCCTCTAAACGTTCCACATCCCAAATGAAGCCATGAGTTTCATACAAAGTTAGAGAAACAGAAGCTTCACTCATATTAGAATACACATCTTCAGCTGGTAAACAAAGAGAAATATTAGCCAACTTTCTCTCGAATTCTTCTTGCCGACATTATTCACGTCAGCCATGAAATAGCCTTGATCAACTTCAATTTTTTCGACCACTCCATCTTCTCTCCAAATTACCAATCTCTGATGTACTGAAGATGGTACAACTCCCACACAATGGAGCCATTCTCTGCCAACTAGCAAATTGTAACTTGGCTTGGCATCTATTACCATGAACAATGTCGGCCTAGTGATTGAGCCGACAGTGATGTTCACCATGATCACACCCATGGTGCTTTTTGTTTTGCCCCCGTAGTTAGATAAGACTACGTTGTTGGATCTAACGTCAGTATCATACTTGCTGATTTTCTTCAAAATATGGTGTGGCATGATGTAAACAGTAGCGCCACTATCCACCAACACTTTGTTGATACTCACACCTTCCACTTTAGCCCTAATCAACAGAGGTTTGAGATGACTCTTCATAGTCATTGTAGGCCTCTTAAAAATTGCTTCTTGGCTCTCAACAGAACCATCATTCAGCACAAAGTAACATCTTGGCTTATGTAACGCCATTTCTTCAGCGTCAGCATCATCTACCGAATCCTTTACCTCAGTAACACAATTTTATTCTTCTGGTAGAATTGACACTACATTGACTAAGATATCCAAACTTGCTTCTGATTCTGAATTGAAGTCATTAGTAACCTCATCATAAGATTTCTCACTTGGTCGACGGACATACTCCCTGATCCGTTCTTTAGCTGTAGTGTCGACCCTCACAACAACTCTATTTCCAGAATCATTCCCATTATCCATACCTTTTTCCGCCCTTTCCCTAGCAGCCTCTCTTTCAGCCTGCTTGCAACGTTGAAAACGTCTCCATTGAGTTCTGGACATGAGGTTCTTCTCCAAATAATTTTCAGAAACATGAGTCCTTTTCTCAGACTTGAACTCACTCCTGAAGTTGATTACTAAACCTCCTTTGGCAGCAACAACATCTTGTGGGGTTTCTAGTTTTCCCTGCGGCTTGATCCAAGTGCCTCTAGGAGCACTTGTCGATGGTGCAAAGCTCCTAGGCCTTGCTTGAGCATTTTCCATAGCTTTCCTTGGGATTCTTTCATTCTGGTGTGCTTTGTTCAGCCCACTTCCTTTGCTTTTTCCCAATTGTAGCTTTAGGAAATTTTCAGCAGCAACTTTATCGGTGACAACGCCACATCTAGGGCATAAGCAGACTTGTGAACCCTTATTCTTGCAGCGGTACAGGAAATATACCAAATCTTCATCAGCCCTTGGATAGACTTCAGCTATGTCGACATCTGGGCTTTCATCAGTTTCCTCTAACATGTCAGCCTTATCATATTCAGTGATCTCGACCATGTTGATCTCGAATGGCTCAACGAGCAGAGCTTACTCCTGGTGGAGAGGATCAATGTCGATCTTCATTTTGCGGCCAGCAAACTTCAGCCTGCCTTCTTGAATTGCTTTCTGAACCAGATCCCCGAAAAGATAACAATTAGAGGTATTATGACCAAGATAATTATGATACTTACAAAATCCTCTTTTCTGTCTTTGTTCCAATGGTGGTATTTTAGTACCAGGTGGCACCACCATTTGACCATCTTTAACCAACAAATCAAAAATTTCCTCACACTTTGTCACATCAAATGTATAAGTCTTTGAAGGGATTTTTGGATTGTTTTCGACAGGATTTCTCCCTTGTGCAGGAAGTAATATGACTGACACTCATAAGCCAATCCTGGCTTTAACTCAGCCACATCAATTTCTAATTTGGTCTATAAGGCATAATCAGCCTCATAGATTGGATCTATCATATCATAATCGACGAAAGCTATTTTTTGCTTCTTAGCCTTACCGTGTCTAACCTTTTCTAACCTTAGCCGTTCGAGATGTCGAACTCTATCAGCCAATTGTGACATACTCTTTACAAAGGTTGGGTCTATTCTCTTCCTAATGGAATAATCTAACCCCCAGCAGCCATTTGAACAAGTTCATGTTCCGGTACTTGCGTAAGGCACATGGCCTTTAATGATCTAAATCTATTCAGATAATCGTCAATACTCTCAGCAAACCTTCTCTTAATACTAGACAATTCTGCCAAACTGATTTTGGAGTGCCCTTTGTAAAACTGTTCATGGAACTTCTTTTCTAACTTGGCCCATGAATCAATCGAATTTGGGGCCAAAGAAGTGAACCATGTGAAGGAAGCCTTAGTCAAAGAGGAAGGAAAGTTTTTACTCTCAAACACTCATTGTGAGCCAAATCTCCCGACTCTGTTAAATATCTGGCAATATGTTCTATTGTCGACTCACCAGATTCTCCCCCAAACTTAATGTATTTAGGCACTCTCGTTCCTCTAGGTGACTCGGTTTGGAGAATAAATTCAGCCAATGGGGAAGCATATAGTGGCCTTTGTAATGTGGCACTCATACCATTCCTAGCCATAATTCTTTCGACAATAGTTGTCAAATTATTTTCCACTACTAAGTCTTCTTGCCGATATTGATCGACAATTTGGTCAGCATCCTGATGTCGGTTAACTAACACCATCTGGTTACGTCTTGCTACTCCTGACTCAACGCCTTGATTTTGTTGGGGTCTAAGGATTTATCCCTCATGGACTGTCTCATCTTCTGCTGCCCCTATCTCTACTTGAACAGGAATGGTTTGCCTAACCACTTGTGCCATCTGTCGAGCTGGTGCCCCTAGGAAGTTACACAAGCGTGTCAATTGATTAGCCACCTGCCTATTTATTTCAGTAGATTCCTGTATCACAGGATTAAAAACTGTACCCATTTGATTAGTTAACATATTAACCAACCCATGATTACTATCATCCATTTGCTGCCTCAATGCCGTAATTGAAGTATTCAACAGCGGCATGGTTCTATTCTGAGTATTATTCCTATTCTGAGCATTGCCCCCTTGCGCTAATCCCTGTAAGGAGGAACTCGTATTTTGAGTGTTGTCTGAAAATAATGATGCACTTGATGTTGACTGATATCCTGGCATTAAGGAATACGGCATTCCATAAAGAGGATTTGTAGTGCCAAAGCGAGGCACATAAGGTATGAATATTGTCATCGTTGATCCTGAACCTCCCGGTGGAGGTAAAGGAATTGATGCTCCAACCGCACCCGTAGTCGACATCATTGAGGCTGCATTTGTCAACGGAGACAAAGCTGCAACCTGTGAAATTAATGTTTCTGTAGTGGAAAAAGTCCCTTGTGGCACTTCATCCGTATTGGAGTTTGACATTTTCACAGTTTCTTATGGTCTAATATATAGTTTTCCACTTCTAAGTTTCATGCAATTGCGTAACTACATTAGCACTGGTCCCACTGGGCGTGCCATTTTGTTTACTGTGGAAATTGATAAACAATCGCTGGTCCTCCCTTAGCCTAAAACTAAGGGTTACTTGCAGGATCGACCAGTTGATCCTAAGACATGTGCTAATGTAACTGGGTAACTCGTTCAACTCGACAGACTATTAACTTTGTGAGAAATGGATTCTGACAAAATATTGAACAAGCAAAGGTTTTTCCACACGAAATGATGATGCTATAGACTATGGGTGACTCGTGACCGATAACACTATAACATTCAAAAGACATACACAACGAAAACGCTTTTGGTGAATTCTATTATCGTAATAGAATTAGTGTCGGCGGCGTAGACGACAACAAAAAAAGACAATTCAAATGTAAACGAAATTAAAACAAAGTGTTCAACGGGAACAATTGAAAAATAAGGAAATTGCATTTAAGTAAATGTGGTGATTCACGTACATAACACTCTTGAAAACTCTTGCTTCCTCACGTTGGGAATGTGAAGTTTTTTACAAGTGATTTTGGTACAAAGTGAACACCCTGGAGTCCTCTGTGGGATCCCCTATTTATAATGAACTAAAGAGACTGTCTACAGGCAAAACTACTCCAAAAATAACTGTCTATAGACAGACGTCGTGCTACACGATCTAAAAATTGCTCCATATCTTTAGCGCTCGTTCTCGTTGTAACTGCTAGTCATTTTGAATTTCAAACTTATCCCGCTCAGGTGCTTATGTCGACACCATCCCCTATGTGTCTGATACTATCAAGAACTTCTTAAGTCCCAATCTTGGTTTAGTCGACAGAACGGATTTCGACCCAACTTACTTCTTCCGTCGATTTCCTCTTCTGGTAACTTGTGGTTTTCCTAGCTCTTGCTTATCTTGGACTCAATTTTTCTTTCAAACATCCCCTTGGTGAGGTATAATCCTTAAATCCATAAGGCGCTTTCATTAATTACGCCTTCAACATGCCTTACTAATTTCTTGTGGTAACAGTAACTGATTTTTCAATTCAGCTTACAAGTTAGTTAGAGTTTTTCTCTCTCTTCCATCATCATCTTCTTCTTTATTATTGTACACCAACAATTGGTATCAGAGCTCCAATTCTGATTCAGGAACGGGAAACACAAGTGTATGTGAGGCGTGTATGGTTGATTTTTCTCATCCAATTCACAATGAATTAATGATCTGATTCGAAACAGAATCACATTTATTAATTATGAGGGATTGCGAAACATGAGTGTTAAGTCAAATTTGAGTGAATTTGCACAAGAAAGAAGTTGGACGACGGAAACGGTAGCTTGAACGCAATACTTCTAATATTTGATGGGAATAATTGGAATTGATTGATGATTCAGATGTGCATAGTGTTTGGAGCTTAAGATATTCTTGATCTCGTCAATGAAGGTTACACGACGGTTGCAACAGATGCAACTGAAGCACAAAGAAACATGCATAGAGAAACGGGGAAGAATGATCAGAAGACATTGTTCTATATCCATCAGTGTGTGGATATGAATGCGTTTGAAAATATCAATGATTCAAAAATGGATGTATGAGACACACTGATATAGTGCCACGGTGGTGAACTGGAATATAAAGCCTTATTCTATATCAAATGAAGGGATGCAGAAGATATCAATAAATAAGAAAAAATTGCAAAAACATATATGCGCATATAGTAACACTAAAGGTCACTTTTAGTTGAACAGCAAAACATAAAATTGAATTAAGTAAAAGTATATCCTAAAATATATTGGATACCTAAAAGAGCTTTCTCACCGGCCAACCATGTACTGTGATTTAAAATCATCGCGAACAAAAAATTTCAACAATAGGTAACAACAAATGAGACAAATACTTACTGTTTATTTACCAACAATAGTTTCCTTTTTCATCAACTAGTTGACCAAAGTTAATTGACCCTCCCTTGACCCTCTAAAACCTATTTCCATTCATTATAACATAGGTCATCACTAAGGTCCTTGTTTCATTGGTTTTTTCATGCCTAGGGGACTTGGTCCATTTCTAAGTCAGAACACCATTTGGACCAAGAAACTAGGTCCATAACCAGGTACATTTCTTGGTCAGACCATCAAACCAACCTACATAAGCCACTTTCCATGTCTAAGTAATTTTCCATTTTTTAACAATTCATTACATGCCATTACAATCATACACTCCATACAATTCATTCAAACTTTCAAACTTTCATTCAATATATCCAATACCATTCAAACTTTCATTCATTAATCCGTTCATGTCAAATTTAATACACATTCGAATTCCATTCAATACAATTCAATAGACTTCCATACAAATCTAGTTCAATAAACATTCATTACATAATCTCATTCATTCAATTAACTTTCAATACACAATCTAACAATTCAATACATTTCCAATCCAATCCCATGAGTCTTTCAAAATAGCCTACCAAATACAAGTGCAACCTACTGACCAAGTCGAACCTATCAAACATGTCTATTAATGATTCTAATAGGCCTTTGCATACACAAGTAAAGTCAATAAAATGACCCTGCAAAAACTCAAAACCATGGCCCTGCAAGTTGCAACACACCAAGGCAGAAGCATTTTCTTCAAACAACCCTTCACCCAAAACCATTGCCTTGCAAAACTCAGAACTCCACATGCACAAACTCATAGGGCATAACATATAGCAATGGAAACATTACACCTACAAATTACACAACAAACAGAACCTTGTTAACAAAGCATACCATGTATTTAACAACAAACCAATAAGCCAAACAATTCCAATTCATGGTTCACAAACCTACTGTTAACAAACCCTGTATAATTCAAACCCGATAAGTAATATGGTCAAATGGAATTCCACCATAAGAAAACAAGGATGTACCATATAGAATCGAAACTCGCCAGCTGAATTGAATCTCATAACACACTCAAAACAAATTTTTTTATTTCCAACTAACTTCTGTATTTCAAATGAATTTTGATGCAATTTGAAGTGTATCTCATAACAGAAATTCAAAGGCTATAAATTGATTCACTCTTCACACATTTAATAGACTTACATACAAATCCAATTCAATAAACATTCATTACATAATATCATTCATTCAATTAACTTTCAATACACAATCTAACAATTCAATACATTTCCAATCCCATCCCATGAGTCTTTCAAAATATCCTACCAAATAAAAGTGCAACTTACTGACCAAGTTGAACCTATCAAACATGTCTCTTAATGATTCTAATAGGCCTTTGCATACACAAGTAAAGTCAAAAAAATGACCCTGCAAAAAATCAAAACCATGACATTGCAAGTTGCAACACACCAAGGCAAAAGCATTTTCTTCAAACAACCCTTCACCCAAAACCATTGCCTTGCAAAAATCAGAACTCCACATACACAAACTCATAGGGCATAAAACATAGCAATGGAAACAATACACCTACAAATTACACAACAAACTGAACCTTGTTAACAAAGCATACCATGTATTTAACAACAAATTAATAAGCCAAACAATTCCAATTCATGGTTCACAAACCTACTGTTAACAGACCCTGTATAATTCAAACTCGATGAGTAATATTGTCAAATGGAATTCCACCATAAGAAAACAAGGATGCACCATATAGAATCGAAACTCACCAGCTGAGTTGAATCTCATAACCAACTAAAAACAACTTTTTTATTTCCAACTAACTTCTGTATTTCAAATGAATTTCGATGCAATTTGAAGTGCATCTCATAACAAAAATTCAAAGGCTATAGATTGATTCACTCTTCACTCATTTGAGATCATGCGCCATTTTCCAAATTTTTGGATTTTCACTCTGATTCTCTCAATCTCAATCCTCTCTCTCACTCAAAGCTCTATCTCAAAACTCCATTGAAGATTCACATCGAAGCTTCAACCAGAGTGAGATAAAACTCTCCTTTCAATCACTCAACATTCAATCTCTGTTCACATAAGAAGTGTAGAAGAAGAATTGAATATTAAAGAAGAAGATAAGATCGTGAATTACATGCGTTTCAAGTGATTTTCTGTTGCGTCACAAAAACCACCACCATGCCCTTCATACGCGCCTCCACCATGACCTCACCCATGCCATCAACATAATACCACTGAACCACTCACGAAATCATTACATAGAATCCACTTCAACAACTTCATAAACTCTGATCCACCACTTGCGTTTTTCTGGCCACAAAAATCTTCTATGGTGTTGTTTCAACAACCTTATACCACCATCACGTCTGACCATAACTCACTTCAATAACACCTTTGATTCAATCTCATCTCAACTCTTGCAGCATCAATATCAACTAACTTATTTGGTAATGCTTTGGTTCCGATATTTTTTGAGTTGTGATGTGTTCATACTGTTTTAAATTGCAATTATATGTCTATTATGGACTGTGTTTGATTTCATTGTGTTTCTGTTGGATTATTATATTCTTGATTTTGTAATGTGTTATAATAATGCAAACATCTAGGTGTCTATGCTGCTATTTTTATTTTGTTGCGTTTCAATCAAAATGATCCACATATTCAACATGATTCATATGTTAGTACTCTGTTGGATTTTTTTATGTAAGGATGTAAAATATTGATGTGTATGCTTGCTGTTTGGTCGCATTCGGAAGTATTTTTTGCATGATTAGTTGTGTTACATATCAATTTCTTCGCGTTAAATTTTATATCATCGTGTTACTTTTTGTTGCATTATGTTAACTTTTGTTTCGTTACATTAACTCAATCTGCACGTTACATTTCATATGCTTATTCTTGATTCGATTTTGATATGTGTCAGTTATTTATGATTATTTTGATATTTCGTTGTGTTACCTTTCATCATGTTGCGTTTCATTTTGTTAGGTTGCTTCCCGTTGTGTTACCTTTCGTTATGCTAAGTGTCTTTTCATTGCATTACCTTTCGTTATGCTATGTTACTTTTCATTGTGTTATCTCTATTCATGCGTTAACTTTTGTGACGTTAGAATTCGTGCCCCGTGTTAGAATCTGTATCCTCGCGTTACAACTTGCAACCTCGCGTTACAACTTGTGGCCTTGCGTTACAATTCGCGTTTAAATTTCGTGACGTTAGAATTCGTGTCCCGCGTTAGAATTTGCGTCCTTGCATTACAACTTGCAACCTCGTGTTAGAATTTGTGAAATTGTGTTACAATTTTCACGTTAAATTTCGTGAATTTAGAATTCACGTGCCGTGTTAAAATTAGCGTCCTTGTGATGCAATCCGCACACTTGCGTTATACTCTCGCGTATATTAACTGTTTCACAATGAAATTGGGACCTCTTCATATTGCAAACTCAAAGCATTAATAACTCGATCAAATATTTTTTCATAATAATTCGGATGAAAAAAGGAACGGTTTGGTGTATACCACTCTTTTCGCCAAATATTTGGATACAAGTCGTATAGCTCGACCATTCGAGTATTCATCATCTGTTTAAAACTTAATAGATCGATTAAATATTTTTATTGATAAATCATATGAAAAAGGAACAGTTTGGTGTATACCATTATTTTCCATGAATATTTGGATATGAGTCGTATAGATCGACCATTCGAGTATTCTTCATCCATTAAAAACTTCTAACATGATTCGAACCAAACCTCTTTCACAATCAACAGGTTGAAAAATGAATAATTTGGCGTATACCTCTTTTTCCCTAAATACTTATATACGAGTTGTATATCTCGACCATTCGAGTATTCGTCTTCCATTTAAAAGTCTTAATCATTTCAAACATCTTTCGTTAATAAAGGTGAAAAGGGAACGATTTGGTGTATACCACTCTTTTCCGTGATTCTTTGGATACAAGTTGTACAGCTCGACCATCCAAGCATTCATCATCTTCCTGAAAATAATCTCAATATATCAAACTCTTTTTTCCGCCTTAGCGTGACGTCAAACCCTTTTCATAAATGAAAGATGCTTCGTCCATGTTGAGACGATGCAAACAAAGTTTTTTTCCTACCATGTGCGAAGTTATTTTGTCCATTCTTATGCATCTCATAACATTCCCTACTTTCATGAATGGGCAGCAAACATTGTTTTCCGCTCGAGTGCAAACTAAGCACCTTTCGTTTAAATCGACCAAACAACAAAAATTTGCTACCCAGAACTACGTAGCCTTTGTTGGAACAATATTTTTTTCACATCCCTTGGATTTTGATAATAATGAAGTACTTAAAGAACAAGTGGGTATACTAACATATATTCAAGTGTGCAGGATCATCAAGCTTAAAGTCTACTAAAAAATAACCCTGTTGAAAGCATTTGTTGACAAGCTGAATGTCTCAGATTCTAATGGATCAGAATCTGATGACTCTGAAGGATCAACTTCTGAAGGTTCAAACTCTATTCATGATACTTCTGCCTCTGGTGACAGCTCAGACTCTGGAGACCTCATCCTGAAAATCTTAGCCCCTGGTTCGTACTCTGTCCCTAGAATAGACCTATCTTGTCAACACCAGACTTAGATAAAAAGTTAACTAGATTCCCTAGTGCAAGGCTCAAGAAAAGCTAATGTGCCTTCTCTAGTTTTCCCTCTCATCGTATTTATACCTAGGATGAAAAATAGATGCACTGGACTATGCTATTACACTTTGGTGTAAGATCTTAACATGATTCATCTTCTAACGTCTCTCTCTTGGAGTTGTTGCAATTTAATGTGAAAACAAACTTTCCAACGACTCTTTAAAAGGGAGATGAAGATTTGAAGGAAGTTTATCAACTACTACAATATTTTTTTAACATACTTCTATACTTCTAATTATGTATCAAAGTATTGTTATAATCATTTCTGCTAAACTGTTTGTTTAGAGAAGACGATTCTAAATACACAATTCAATCCCCATTCTTGTGTATTTTTCTCACCTTCAGCCTTGAGTTCTCCATCGCATCTGGGGATATGTAAGAGTGAGATTCAAAGTCTCATCATACACTATAATAAAAAACCTAAAAATATCTATTTTCTTGCCAAGAACTACGTAGCTTTGAATTCCTAATTGTACCTGAGGATACGTAGGAGTAAGACTCGCAATCCTGTCAAGCACCTTAATAAAAAACTTTTTTGCGGCCATTTATTTTTCCTTTTAACTTTTAACAACTCGAAGAAAAAAATAATGAAAGCCAACATTCTATTCGCAAATCTAACTAAATGGTTCTCGCTGAGTATAACAAATGTGAGGGGTGCAAATACCTTCCCTTCGCATAACCGACTCCCGGACTCGAATTTGGTTGCGACGACCATTTTCTTTTTTTTCCTTAAGGTTTTTATCACTATTTTCCCTTTCCTTTCAGAATATATAAAGTTTGATAGCAACTTTGTTATCATTTCGAGCGTGCGAGCGCTCCTGGAATTTTTCGCGCCACGATAAGTCTCATTAGACGTGTCATTTTCTTTAGTGTTATTTTTGGTAAACAATCACAAGTTTTAATTCACTTATAGGATTAACCTTGAAAAATTCCTATGACATATTATGCAAAAGAGTTTGAGAAAACTTGTTTGTGCTTGGATATTTTATGTTTGGATGTAGAGAAATGGGATAGAAATCTCAATAAGAACAATGAAGGATAATTGGATAGAAACTTCATAATTAAAGTGAAAAATTTCTCAAATAGTAAAGTAAATGAAAAGAAATGATAAAGATCAATCAAATATAATTCTTAAATTAAAGAGTTAAAAGAGGGACGTAGATTCATACATTTCTCACAAACTTTTTTCTCTTTGTAACTTGGATACACGAGTTCTATGTAGAATACTAATGAAAAATGGTGAACCCTTGTTACATGAATGAAATCGACTTATATACTAAATACATTAATAATCATCGATAATGGTTACTTTACTAGGAATCGAGACATACCCTACTACGTGGGATCTTGTTTTCTTATAAGATTCCACGTGGCTTTGGTCTTTGAAATGCCTCTAAACTGCTCCTATTATTGAAACCGTCTTTACAAACTCTAACTGTCTCTGTCGAATCTTTGTAATATGGTGTCGTAATGTCTCTAGGTCACCTACATCTTGGACTTAAGATTAAACTAAGTCCCAAAGCACCTGATAGGCGAGTCGAACTCACCACATTCATACCACATTTTCATGTCGAAATTCTAAACCACTACAAACCTTTTCGAGATTCTGAACATATTATGAAGATGGAGAGAGAGAGAGAGAGAGAGAGAGAGAGAGAGAGAGAGAGAGTCATAATAATCTTGTGAATCTGTTCTTGAGATTCTTTTAAACCAGGATTAATGAGTTTTGGTATAACTTGAGTCGAAAAGCATAGGCTAACAACTTCATAAAGGCGCAATAATACTTTATAACGCAGAATAATATTGTATAGTCTTATGCTTACATTTTAATTCTTTCAAGATAAGTTCAATTAGTTTATATCTTGATATTTATGAAATAATTTGTCATCCTTTTATTAGTGACTCGTTAACTTTTGACTTTTTCCGTGATAGCTCAATTACTCTTCACCATTATGAATTAAGAAATCTGTTAATAGTTTTACAACTAATTTTATGGTAAAAAATTATTTGTATTTATTACTATTTCAACACTAAAATTTATAAATAAAATAAAATAAAAATTGATTACTCTCAAAGTTTGACGACTTTTGTTATGTTATGTGATGCCAAAAATATGAAATAATATGGACTGTCTAAGTTTAAGTAACAAAATATTGAGAAGATACTATAAAGTCAACAGGTAATTGGATAACTTTTTGGCTTGATATTCTTGTTAATGTTAACCATGGAACCAAACATGTTGTTGAACAAAAATAATGTAAGTTTTTAACTTTCAAACAATTTGTTGGAAATACACCAAATTCCCGTTCGAGAATTTCACCAAAACTTGATGAATTCGAAACCAAATCTTGATGAACAAGAATCAACCTTTTTGATTGATGACTCCTCTTATTCTTCACTCTTCAATCGAGTGAATCAGCCACATCGTGGTTTCAAGATTTTACTGCACAATGATAATGAAAGAAGAAAAGAAAATTGAATTTAGGTAAGAAAAGAATTTAGGGTTTCAACGAGAGACGGAAGAAGAAGAATTGTAAAATCTACAGAGTTTCTCTCTACTCTTTATTTCTATGCAATTACATATAATATGTGTTATATGTTATGATCAATAATAGGGTACCTCCCTATTTATAGTCTGAGACAGCTTGCACTCCAAGTAATCTCTAACAAACTAAGTAACTTAACTTTAAACAACAAAGAAACTAAGTCTAGCGAATATGTCAGAGACAGTCTTTTTGTTCAAAATTTTGATAGCTATTATAATTCAACACATTATGCATCTTGACAACAACTATCTCAAAATTGATGTATTGACACAATGAATTATATTCTCAACATACCACTTAATTCATTGTGTCTAAGTTGTCTATGTTCATGATATATCTTAACTTCTTGAATACTTCGACATGCACTCATTTTTTCATGATGTCTGCAATCTGATTCTCAGTTCTATAATGTTCCAAGTTCAGCCTCGCTTTTGCCACTTGCTCTTGAAGATAATGGAACCCCATTTCAATGTGTTTGTTTCTTCCACGTGCTATCAGATTCTTCACCAGATTTCTAGCATACATGTTATCGATCTTTATGGTAATTTCTCCATGATTCTTCCATGTAATCTCTTCGACCAAATTCACCATCCAAGTTGTTTGACATGCACAGAGAGAAGAAGATATGTATTATGCTTCACATGACGATAATGCCACAACTAGTTCCTTTCTTGAACTTCAAGCAACTGTTGCACCACCTAGCATAAACACATAGAAAACTGCAGATTTTTTATCCTCAACATCACTACACTAACTTGAATCGGTATAACCTACTAGCTTGCAATCTTTTCCTTCATCAGCTCTAGGAAACAAAATTCCATGATCAATATTTCTTTTCATATACCTTAGTATCCTCTTCGATGTTGCTAGGTCTAATACCTTTAGCTTCTGCATGAATCTACTCACCATACCTATAATGTGTGCTAGATCAGGCTTTGTGTGACAAAGGTATCAAAGTGACCCAACGATTCTTCTATATTACATTGGATCAACATCATATTCATATATGTCTTTCAATAGTTGCAATTTGGGCTCAGTTGGAGTCAAAGTTAGGTTGCAATCTTGTATCTGAAATATTTGATCTCCTTCTTGAAAGTTCATGTAATCAACATGTCATCGACATAGAGACATAGTGCAAGCAATTCACTATTTCTTTTTCTTACATATACTTCATGCTCAGTTGTGAACTTCACAAATTCCTTCTCTTTTAAGCAACCGTCTATCTTCTTATTCCAAGATCCTAGAGCTTGCTTAAGTCCATACAAGGCTTTATGCAGCCTGTATACCTTGCCTTCTTCGCATAACTTCACAAATCCAACTAGTTGTGTAACATAAACTTCTTAATCTAAGGGGCTATTCAAAAATTCACATTTCATATTCATTTGACACATATGCTAGTTGTTCATTTTAGCTAGCCCAACAACCAACCTGATTGTTTCAATCCTAGCAACAGGTACAAAAACTTCGTCGAAGTCGATTCCTTCTTTCTGAAGATATCCTTTTGTCATAAGTCTTTCCTTGTGTTGAGTTACTTCTCCTTTGGGATTCAACTTCACCTTGTATACCCACTTTACATCATTTTCCTTCTTTCCTTGAGGCAATTCGACAAGTGACCAAGTGTTGTTGACTTCAATATACTTCTTTTCTTCATTCATTACTTTTATCCACTTCAAATCCTTCAATGCCTCAGCTGCACTGACTGGTTTGACATATGCATTGAAATCATAGTGTACCAACTCACCTTCATCATCGACCATATCATCTGATGTGATCGCACATTCTTGCAAACTTGCAGGCATGTGTCTCGTTCTTTGAATTCTGCTTGTGCTTGCTTGACCTCTGACTTCTTCTTGTCGAGGTTCACTTTTGACTTCACTTATTGGTTCTTCACATAAGATTCTCACTTAATCTTGCTTGACATTTTCAGTCCAATCCCATTCCTTAAGCTCATCTATGATCACATCCTTGCTTATCACTACTTGCTTGCTCACTGGGTCGAACAACTTGTATCCTCCAGTCGAATGATATCCTATTAGAATCATTTGACTTGACTTATTATCAAGTTTTCTTCTTAACTAATCAGACACATGTCTATATGCAATAGATCCAAATACTTTCAAATGACTCAAGCTAGACTTGACACCAAAGCAACATTCTTCTGGTGTGATTCCTTCTAGCTTCTTTGTCAGACATCTGTTCAAGATGTATGTTGCAATCAACACATTTTATTCCCATAATTTTGTGGGTAGATGCTTGCCATTAACCATACTTCTTACATATTCATGATGGTTTTATTCTTCCTATCTGCAGTTCTATTCTATTATAGAGTGTAGGGTGGCACCACCTCATGCACAATCCCTCATTTCTCCCATAATACATCGAAGTCTTTCAAAACATATTCTCCACCACCACCAGTCCTCCAAATCTTGAGCTTTCGACCACTTTGTCTTTCAACCATAGATTTAAACTTGGCAAATACCTCGATCACTTCACTTTTCTTCTTGATCAGGTAAGTCCGTAGTTTTCGACAAAATCATCTATGAATGTGACAAAGTATATGTTACCTCCAATCGAACCCACCTGGATAGTGAAGGTGGCAAGAAACACAAGAAATTGGGGGTTTGAATTGGGTTTCTAAGATCAAAATGTTTTCAGCCCAACACAATCAAACAGTAAACAACGAATAAAAATAAATGACACATATATTTTTATACTGGTTTGTTGTTAGCTAAGCTACCTCCACTCCACCTGTCAAGGTGATTTTTCCTTATCAACAAGGTCTTAATCCACTATAACCAAACTGATTACATACACACAAAGACTACCCGTCAATGTCTTCTCGGGTCTATCTAACTAAACCTTAGTCACTCAAGGAATACAACTCAATAAATGAGATTAGAAGAATGTGTTTACAAGATTTCTTCTAAGAAAACAGAATAAGACAAGTATTAAGTATAATGAATTTCCTACATAATAACTAGCAAAATCTATATGTGTGTTTCTATTTCGATATACACAATAATATTTAGGTCAGCAAAAGTGTTGTGTATACGCATGAAGTAGAAACATGAATTAGCATAGAGAATTAGCAATAACAACTAGCAACTTGTCCAATCTTCTAAGTCTCTTTTATATATGCAATGAAAATATCTGTTGGAGGGTAAAATTGGAATACCAAAGTGCAGTTGTAGCCTTGCATAACGGCTTGCATAATGGGAGGCAAAATGGTACAATAGTATTGTCCTTAGCCCATAAAATAAGCATAGTGGAAGGAACATTTAATCTTGTACTGTGTACTATTTTCCTTAAGAAAAATCATTTGATCTTATCTTCTAATCTTCTGAGTAAATGATGTTGAATCATGTTTAGAAGGATCAAGAGTCTGGTTGAGAGAATCTTAAGAACCTTGGTCTTCAGAGTCTTGACATAGTTCCTCAGAATATGGTCTTCAGAGTCTTCAGAGCTTGTTCTTTAGAGTCTTCAGAACTTGAGAGCGCAAAATCTTGAAGGCTTGACAAACCTTCAGAGGCTTTTCTATTAGAAGCAAGGTCAAAAGCTTTAGCATAAACGTTCATCAGAATTGTTGTCTATGAGCATTCCAGAACTTAACATGATCTTGTAAGCCACTTTTGCATCTCTTTAGAGTCAAAGTTTATTGAGTCTAAAATCTGATGACGTCACACGCAAAATCTTCAGAATCAGAACTTGTTAGCAAAATCTACAAACTAGACAAAACCATTAGGGTAGAAAATTGTTCTCTAAGAAACAACATATTGTTATCATCAAAACTAAGGCCAGATGTTGAACCAAATCTTATTCTTACTGATAGGATCATATACATCAAAGTATATGATTTCAAGAGTTTCCATCGTCTGGCTTCCTGCATCCTTGTTGAAGTTGTTCTTATGCTGCTTCACCTGCACACATTCCTCACACACTTCATTTGGAATGTTGATTTCTGGTAACCCTAAAACCATATTTCTTCTCTCCAGATCTGTTATGTCTTAGAAATTGAGATGACTAAGTCTATGGTGCCATATCCATTCATCCCTGCTAGTTGCAGTTGCAAGGTACTTGTGCTCTATCACATTAAGTTTAATCCTAAAGTTTCTTTTTTGAGACATAAGACTCTTTAAGATTAACCTTCCACCTGAGTCGAAAGCTCTCATCATCTTGTCTTCAATCGACACTCTGTAATTATTTTCGACCAACTGCCATGTGCTGAGCAAGTTACTTTTCATGCATGGTATGTACAATACATTGGAAGTTACTAACCTTTTGTCGTCTTTCCTCATAATCAGAACATCACCAATACCTTCAGCTGCTAGAGTATTGTCATTTGCAAAAAAAATCATGTTCTTCATTGATATTTTTTTATTGACAAACCAATCTTTCCTACCAATCATGTGTGATGAGAATCCTGAGTCCAAGTACCATTGATCCTGGAATCTTTCTTCATCTTTTGTTGTGACCATCAGCAACATCTCTTCTTATTCATGCTTTGCAAACTTTGTATCATTTTCCTGATTCTTATGTTTTTTAGGGTAATCATTAGAGTAGTGACCATACTTCTGACAATTGAAACATTGAATGTAACTTTTGTCAGGTTTTCGACCACCACCTCTTCCTCTACTAGCAGCAACACCTTTTTGGTTATTTAGTGTGTGGGTCTTCTCTGGTTCGATGCATTTCCCTCTTGTTAGTTTCCTCCACCATTCAAACTATTATAGCCTCATCTACCTTTTTTGTCGAACTACTTCCCATTAATTTTCTTTTTTCTTGTTGATTGCACCTGCAAAGCCATATCACTTTTTGACTTGCTTGCAGCTCTTTCAGTCATTCTTTGTTCATGAGATTCAAGCATCCCTTGAAGATCCTCCTTTGTCAATGTTGACAAATATTTTGACTCTTCTATGGCTATTAACACGTGGTTGAACTTTGGAGCATATGACCTCAATACCTTTGTAACAACTTATCTTGATGTCAACACTTCTCGACACACCTTAATTTGATTCACATGTTTTGTAACCCTAGAAAAAAACCAGTTATGTTTTCACTTTCTTCCATCTGAAGCAATCGATACCTTCTTTTGTGAGTTTGCAACCTCACATTTTTCACCTTCTCAGCGCCTCCAAATGATTTCTCCAGAATTTCCCATGCTTCTTTTATTGATTCAACATCACTAACATTTTCGACATTATCTGCATTAACGTATTGATGAATCATAAAGAGAGCTTTATAATATTTCTTCCTCAATTTGTTGTGTTCAACATTTTCTTTATCTATCACGTTTGCTACAAGCGGCGTCACTCCATCCTTCAGAAGTTCCAAAAAATCTTGATAGCAAAAAAAATCTTTATCTACTTGCAGCAATTTTCATAATTCCAATTCTTCAGAATTTGGAGACTCGCCGGATAATGCTCGTTCGGACGATTCATCATGTTATGCTTCCCAAGAATCACACAACTAATGCTCTAGATAACATATGTTGAAAATGTTAGATGATAGTACCGATCTAGAAGGGGGGTTGAATAAATCAGTTTTTGAAATTTAGAGCTTTTTAAAAATGTTTTCAACGGTTGCGAAAGCACCCTAGATTTTAATCGTCTAAATGGTCCATTAATAGAAAGATCAGATATGCGTGAAACCGAATGGAATTACTAAGATAGAGATCATCAACCACTATACAAATCAATCGATCAACCACTATAATCCTTGATATTGTTACCTCTAATAATGCTTAAACACAATAATATATCAAGTAAAATATTAATAAGTTTGTGTGAGATTAATTTTATCGAACACTTGGTGTGTACTCCACACCAAGTTTCAATTTCACTCAAATTGAATGTGCAGAATTTTACTCAGTTGCAATCAAAGTGATAGCAACAATTTATCAAACAGTTACTATGCACAACAATCAATCAATATTGATTTTACTATTAATTTCACATAAAACGTAATTAATGCAGAATTTAAAGAGTTAAGAGATAGAGAGAACAAGACCGGATTTGTTGAGGCAATTCTCATATGGTCCTCGCTTAGGATACGTCTGCCCTCAATTCTAAATCTAGAATTGAGATGTTTTTATTAACATGTTGCAAAGTCAATATAAGAGAACAAATGATCACCCTCAATCAACCCCTAGAGTTGTTGCAGATCCTATTATATTCTCTCCCCTTGATTCGAGTTGAACTAAGTCCTTCAAGCGCTTCGAACAAACCTCTGGTTACCACTACCTTATTGCAAGAACGCCATGTTCTCCAAAACTTCAGCTCGACTGATTTCGAATGCAAGTCGCTTGAACCCTAAGCTTTCTTCACAATCCTCCGGTTACCTTTACTTGTTTGACCGAACCTTCCGTTCTTCAAACTTTTCACTCGGCTGAATCTGCGAAGCAAAGGTTAGTGCAAAAACCCCCCCAATTCTTAGAGGACAAAACCCCAATGGTTTTATTCAAGAAAACCCACACAAAGCCTCAACCCAAACTAAGATTAACCCAATCTTATTTGGACGTTATCACAACAACAATGCACAATGCTTAACAAAGATTATTATGTGCGATTATTGAGAAATGCAATGAAGAATGAAGATGATGAGTGCTTTGGGGTATTTCTTTCGCTTTTCTTGTTAAATGTTGAAGAAGAGACACTTGAATATTTATATGATGCATGGATCAAATAATAAACATAACAAAATTATTTTGCAAAGTTACATAGCAGAAAATTAAGTCTAAGCAGCGACCACTCGACCTGTTCATACAGGTCACTCGACCTGTATGGACCCGAGGAAAAATTATTCAAGTAAAACATGCGATGAGTCGACTCAAACAGAGTTTTTTTCCAGGGTTGAGTCGACCTATGACTCGACCTGTTCAGACTCGTGGCTACATGGTTCAAATGAAAATAGGCAATGAGTCGATACAATAAGTGGATGAGTCGACTCATTCAGGTTTCCTAGGATTGAGGAGACCTGTGATCGACCTGTTCAGACCCGAGAGTTTTGCTCTGAGTCATGAGTTGACTCACAGTTCTTAAACTCCCAAAAATGAGTTTTGATATGTATTTTGACCAATTTAAATCGATCTCTTATGAACCTAGGATATTTACTATAATCAAGTGCATGACTCACATCTATGATATGCTCATATATGCTTGGACACGTTGAACATATATTTTGAACATGTTAGAGGATGAATGCATTCTATGATATGATGATACTGTCCAAAGTACACGTTGTGGGTGATTAGAAAGGTTTGACATCATTAAAATAAGGACTAGGCATATTTGCCCTCATATACTCCCCCTTTTTTATGATGGCAAACCGTGGCACAAACACGTAATTTGATAGACATCCTCCCCCTGTTTTTATGCATGCCTTCAAACATTCTGCTATTATCCCTCTGCTAAATCTGGTAAATCAACTAATTTGTTTGTTTCCATTGCTTCTCGCCCTTTGTCAACATCAAAAAGAAACAATGAAACGGTCGACATGAAGTAAAGATATTCAGAATCACTTAGTCAACGAATTTGCAACATACAGACATCAACAACCATGCACATAACATGAAGTCAATGGAAGAAGTATAGGCATAAATATTTCACAGAGTAAAATAAAATAAGTAAATAAGATTACAATAATTGTTCAATAGAAACTTTAAGATAAATAAGTAACTACAATTACATGCAAACATAGGGAAATAGAAATGCATTTAATTAAACAATCATCTAAGGTCGTCTTCCTCGGGACGGGTCATTTCTACCTCTATAGTCGTAAGGCGGACGCGAAGGTATGTCTTCTTCATAGAGGTTGGTTAAGTCAATGACATTCATGTTAAGCGTATTTACGGATCCCACGAGAACGCGATGAGTGTTATCAATCCTTTGCAGGATGGTGGAGGAAAAAGAGTTGAAGTTGTCAGTGTGGGTTTGGATTTGACTCCTTAGGTCCGAATACCGTTCCTCTTGAATGGAAGCAAAAGATGCAAAGTTGTCACCTTGAATATGAAGCTGATCCTACAAGGCCGCGAATCTCTCCTCTTGAAGTGTAGCAAAATTTTGTTGTTGTATTTGCATGTTTCTCAACATTTACACCACTTCAGAATTTTCAGGTTGAGAAAGGGGTGTAGGCATATAGGATGAACGGTTACTGGTCCATCCGGTGTGTTTCCTTTCTCCCCAGCCTTGGTTATCGGATGGATGTTGTCCAGGAGTAGGACCAAGCCAATCACCATGGTCAGTAACTTGTTGATCGTGCTCCATAGGTTGCGAGTTGTCTTCATTATTTTCTTCCTCGTCTTCATCATCTTCATCCTCATCGTCATCATCATCATCATCAGACCGAGCATTAGTAATTGGAACTGGGTCTTGTATAGCCGTGATGTACGATTCCAAGTGTACCCCATCAAACTTAAAGTTTTCTGACAAAATTCTTGATTTTTAGTCATGGATTTATATGGAATTCCTTGAACTGGAACATTTGCTCTATTAAGGATACTTTGAATAAATGAGGGATAACAGAGAGCAGTGCCTCTACCTGACTCCTTTAGAGCAAAGATCCTACTTGCGACGTAGTGTGGCCAAGTCACTTTGATTATGTGTTTTAGCACATAAACTAGGTGTACTCTGGCCTTGTCCCCTCTGGAGTAACCTCCTTGTTTAGGATGCAAAATATGCGTCACAGCCCAGTGTAAAATTCTGTCAAGAGGTTTCAACTGCACCGTAGTCACATTTGTAGGGAATAGATTGCTCTGAACAACATTTGGAGAAAACGATTTCCTCAACATTTGGTTTAAGGCATTCCTAAACTCATAGTCTGGAGCATATACAGTGTCGGTAATCTTGAGGTCATTTGGAGACGATAGTGGAGAGATCTCAAACAGAGATTTCCAAACGTCGTCATTCACTTCAATAACCTTATTACCAATATTGCATGCAAACTTAAAACCCTCGAATTTTCCATCAACGCCAATATAATTTTTTTTGACTAAATCCTCATTATACTCAGTGATACAGTTTAAGAATAAATCAATTTCTTGAAAACTTATCCTTTCAGTAATGTCTGGAATGTGCATGCGTCCAGCCACTAACGGAGAGTAAACATACTGCTTTATAATTGTTCTGTTTTTGAACTTCTTTTCATAGGTTTCAACAAGATCATCAAAGAGTAAGGATAAAGCAGTTACTGGAGCATTCGATCGAGATGGTGCAGTCCCAGTGTGAGAAGAGGGTCCTCTAGCAGATCTTTTTCCAGATGCTCTTGAAGCCATTTGAATGTTGTTGGTAAGGAGATCTTAGGGTTTTTGTATAGAAGAGAGTGATAGAGAGAGAGGGATAATACCAAATGACCAAATGAATTGATTATGCAGAAAAAATTCTTGAAAACTGAGTCGACCAAATTAAGACTCATATGTGTTGTTTCTAACAACAAAGAGTAGACTCATGGGTCGACCTAGTGGGACTCAAATTTAATGTAGTCTGTGCATTGGGCAGCGAAGATTCGACTCACACGTGTAATGAGTCGACACACTAATGTTTGAAATCCCAAAAGACTAGATTCTGGGTAGCGATGATTCGACGCATGGGCCAACTTGTTGGGACCCGAAGGAAATACAAGGGTTGAGTTCTCATTAATGAGTCGACGTATGGGTCGACCAGTTGGGACCCGAGTAAAATACTGGGATTGAGTTCTCAGTGATGAGTCGACTCATGGGTCGACTAGTTGTGACCCGAGGGAAATACTGGGAGTGATGAGTCGACTCATAGGTCGACCTGTTGGGACCCGTGTTAGTTGTTAGATGACATGAGATTCAAAAAAATTCTTAATGCTAAATGCATGTTAAATATGATACCTAAGCAAGTTTCAACGTAATTCAAGCATAAAAATGGATCACATTTAGTTCAAACCAACAACGTGAATGTCAGAAATTACAAAGAACAAGTATATATACATACATAGTTGATCAATATAAGACAAATGGATAGGAACAAAATTACCTCCAATGGTGATAGACGACAAATGCCCTCACATAGCCCGAACTTATAAATCAATGAATGGACATGCATGATATATATATATATATATATATATATATATATATATATATATATATATATATATATATATATATATATATATATATATATATATATATATATATATATATATATATATATATATATATATATATTACCTCCAATGGTGATAGACGACAAGTGCCCTCACAAGTGCCCTCACATATCTCGGAACGCGATCCGAGATACCGAGAACACCAAGTTCCCTACGGATGTGGAAGAAAGGCTCTATCGCAAGTGGTTTTATGGAAATATCGGCAAGTTGATTTTTGCTATCAACATGCTCGAAGACAACATCACCTTTCTCAACATGATCCCTAAGGAAGTGATGTTGAATTTCAATATGTTTAGTGCGCGAATGTAGTATAGGATTTTTGGTTAAATTGATGGTGCTTGTGTTGTCACAAAAAAGGGGAATACGTTCAAGTTGAACATTGAAGTCGAGTAATTGTTGTTTGAGCGCAACAATTACCCACAACAACGTATTCCTCCTCGGCAGTTGACAAAGCAACTAAAACTTGCTTTTTGCTGTGCCAACTTACCAAGGAATTTGAATAAAAAAGACAAGTGCCACTGGTGTTTTTCCTATCCGATTTGCAACTGGAAAAGTCGGAATCAGAGTAACCAACCAAAGAGAAATCACTTCCCTTAGAGAACCAAAGCCCATACTTTGAAGTATCACAGAGGTATCTAAGTATGCGCTTGACGACTTTTAAATGTGATTCTTTGGGACATGATTAATACCTAGCACACATACATACACTAAACATAATGTCTAGTCGAGATGCGGTAAGATAAAGGAGAGATCTGATCATACCTCTATACCTTTTGATATCTACAACCTTACCATTTTCATCCTGATCCATATTAACAGCAATAGGAATTTGAGTGTCAATTACTTTGGAGTTTTCCATATCGAAGCGCTTAAGTAGCTCATTACAATACTTCGTTTGGCTCACAAAAGTTCCTTCTTCAAGTTGCTTGATTTGAAGTCCGAGGAAGTAATTTAGCTCCCCCATCATGCTCATTTCAAATTCTCCCTGCATCAACTTAGAGAATTCCTTGACCAAATTTATGTTAGTAGATCCAAAAATAATGTCATCTACATACGCTTGAACTAAAATGAATTGTTTTCCTTGACGCCTAATAAAAAGGGTAGTATCAACCTTCCTTCTTGAGAATCCTTGCTCTAGTAGAAATTTGCTAAGATGCTCATACCATGCCATATGGGCTTGTTTGAGACCGTACGAAGCACGCTTGAGCTTATAAACATAGTTGGGATGCTCATGGTTTTCAAAGCCGGGAGGTTGAGATACACAGACCTCTTCATTAATGTGACCGTTTAGGAAAGAACTCTTAACATCCATTTGAAATAATTTGAAATATTGAGAACAAGCATAGGCAAGCAAAAGGCGTATAGCCTCGAGTCGGGAAACCGGAGCATAAGTTTCCTCATAGTCGATACCGTCCTATTGGTTATACCCTTGAGCAACAAGGCGAGCCTTGTTGAGAGTTATGACTCCGTTTTCGTCTAACTTGTTCCTAAACACCCATTTAGTGCCGATTACTCAATGATCTCACGGAGGGGGAACAAGATCCCACACCTTATTTCTTTTGAATTGATTAAATTCCTCTTGCATAGCTAAAAACCAATGTTCATCGAGTAATGCGTCTTTGGAGTTTTTAGGCTCATTTTGAGAGACGAAAGCAAAATGATAACAAAAGTTACTTATCTTTGCCCGTGTGGTAACTCCCTTTGAGATATATCCTAGAATATTATAGATGGGATAATCCTTAGAAGATTTCCATTCCAAAGGAAGCTCATTGTTATCAATAGAATGATCCTCCTCTTTCTTTTCGGAAATATGATCTGGCTCTTCCTCATCTTTTTCCGGATGGGGTTCAACACATTTTTCTTCTTGATCTTTTATTATGTCTTCCGAAGGAACACTTGCACCATCAACAATACTACCTTCTCCGATAGTTTTCAGATAAGATCCATCAAAGGAAACATGCACGTATTCTTCAATAATAAGTAACCTTTTTTGTATACTCTATATGCTTTACTAGATTGAGAGTATCCGAGAAAGATGCCTTCATTAGCTTTTGAGTCAAATTTACCAAGGTTTTCTTTACCATTGTTTAATACAAAGCATTTACATCAGAAGATATGAAGATGTGAAAGATTAGGCTTCCTTAGCTTTAGCAATTCATAAGGGGTTTTATTTAGAAAAGGACGAATGAGTATCCTATTCAATACATAACAAGCTGAATTTATGGCATCAGCCCAAAAATATTTAGGAAGACCGTTTTCATTGATCATAGTCCTTCCAAGCTCTTCTAAAATTCAGTTTTTATGTTCCACAACTCCATTTTATTATGGAGTTCTTGGAGCAGAAAAATTATGATCAATGTCGTATGTTTCATAAAATTCCTCAAAGAGGTGGTTTTCAAATTCACCTCTGTGATCACTTCGAATAATAACTATGCTAGTGTTCAATTTGTTTTGATACATCTTGGTAAACTTTTCAAAAGCATAAAAAGTGTTACTTTTACTTGCTAAGAAGATAGTCCAACAAAATCTAGAGTAGTCATCTACTATAACAAAACCATAGTAGTTTCCACCTAGACTTTTAATTCTAGATGGTCCAAAAAGGTCCATATGGAGAAGTTCAAGGGGTCTCGTTGTGAAAACAATATTTTTAGATTTAAATGAGATCCTTGTTTGCTTTCCCATTTGGCGCACATCACATAAGTGATCTTTTGAAAATTTGATTTTGGGAAGACAAACTACTAGATCTTTTGCGACAACTTTATTTAGCACGTCAAAGTTGACATGCGCTAATCGCCTATGCTAAAGCCACGAGTCTTCACTCATGGAGACGAGACATTTAACGCTTGTCAAAGATACTTCATTCAAGTTAAGCATGTATACATTATTTTCCCTTCAGCCCTTAAGCATATCATTCTTATTATCATTATGTTCAATCATGCAACAATCTTTTGAAAACGAAACTTTATATCCTTTGTCACATAATTGGCTAATACTAATGAGATTGTGCTTAAGGCTTTTAACTAAAAGGATGTCTGAGATAGTAGTAGAGGAGGGATTACCTACACTACCTTTTCCGAGTATAGCTCCCTTGTTATTGTCATCGTAGGTTACAAACCCTTTCTTCTTAGCCACAAAGTCAAAGAACAAGGAAGTGTCACCTGTCATGTGTCTTGAGCACCCACTATCGAGAACCCATGTTCTCTATGTATCCTCAAGACATTCCACCTACAAATTCAAACAAGGGGATGAGGTACCCAATTTTCATTGGGTCCTAGTGTGTGAGTAAAACTTTGGTTGCATTTGGGAAACCATTAAAAAATTCCTTTAGGAACTAAAAATCTCCTAAATCTACATTAGCAATAGTATGTCTCTTTTAGCAACAATATAGACAATTTAAGATCAGATGAGAGTTGCTTTTGCTAACTTGATTCTTTACCACATAAGTGTATTTTTGATAAGGATTATTCATGTTACTTATAAAATGTGATTGATCAATAGCAAAGGTAACTTTAGGTTGTAAAGCCTTGTCTAATTTAGCTTGAAGAGTTCTAACCTCTCTTTGCCAAATGTGACAAGTTTCACATCCAGACCATCTAAACCAAAATCCCTTATCGTCTTCAGTTTTGCCTTTAGTAGCCTCTATCATAGATTTCTTAAGAGTTTCTAATTCCTTTTTGGAGTCAGAAATCTTCTTTTCTAAATGACTAAATTTTTTCTTATTTGAGGCTAAGCGTTTAAAAGCTTCCTTGACCTTGTTGTGTAGAGTACTAAAGGCATTTTGCAAATCAGCATAATATATTTTATCAGCATGATCATATTTGGAATGACTTACATTCTTTTTCTTCTTTTGATGAGCCGTAAGACAAAGATTGACAATTTATTTTTCATCACTTGAGTTGTCATCACTTGAGTTGTCATCGCTTGAGGGCTCATTATCGCTCTCCCATGCAATGTATGCTCTTCTAGTGTTGCTAGATTTATTGTGGCGTTTGTCTTTTCCTTTGTCTTTCTTCAATAAGGGACAATCCGACTTATAGTAACCGGCCTTTCCGCAATTAAAGCATGACCCTTTCGACTTAGTTGTCTTACCTTCCTCTCGATTCGGGAATTTTGATTGTCTTCTATAGTTGACAAGATTTCCATCCAAATGTTGGACTTCATTTTTTCTAAGGTATCGATTATACCTACTTACGAACATCCCCATGTCTTAATTCGAATATTTATCATTATCACTTGATTCACTCTCACACGTATCATTGGTGGATGACTTATATCTTGAAGCCTTTAAAGCGATAAAATTCCTTTTAGTGTTCTTATATTTCTCCTTTTTCTCCTTCTTTTTATTCTTCTCATGTTTCTCAAGATTCATGAGCTCTTGCTCATGCTCTTGAAGCTTGCAAAACAATGTTGTCATGTCCAATGTTCTTAGATCATTGCCTTCCTTAATCGCGGTGACCTTTGGTAGTCAATCCCTGTTAAGACATATTAAGATTTTATTAGTAGCAACATCATTAGAGGTAGTTCTACTAAGAGCATTTAACCGATTGATAGATGAGAAATCTCTTTTGCATATCGGCAATGGTTTCACCATCCTCCATATGAAAAAGGTCAAATTCTTGAGTTAAAGTGTTGATTCTAGCTAGTTTGACATCATTGGTTCCCTCATGGGTAATTTGCAATGAGTCCCACATAGCTTTAGCTCTAGTACAATGGGAAACCCTATAATACTCATCAACACCTAAGGCGACAATGAGCATATTTCTGGCTTTCCAATCATAGCTATACTTTTTCTCATCTTCTTCATTCCATTGTGCTTCAGGTTTAGGTATAACAAAACCATCCGTACTGGTCATGGTTATTTCCATATGACCATCTTGGATGACTTTCCATACTTTCCTATCAGTATAGTTGATATGGATACGCATACAATCTTTCCAATAACTATAGTTTTCACCGGGAAAAATAGGCGCCCTATTGTACGCCCCTTTAGGATCGTTACTCATTTTCTAAAAAGTTATATGCGAAGCACTAAATGAACCGACACTCGTGATACCACTTGTTAGACGATAGTACCGATCTAGAAGGGGGGTTGAATATATTAGTTTTTGAAATTTAGCGCTTTTTAAAAATGTATTCAATGGTTGCGAAAGCACCCTAGATTTTAATCGTCTAGACAATCCGTTAATTGAAAGATCGGATATGCGTGAAACTGAATGGAATTACTAAGATAGAGATTATCAACCACTATCTAAATCAATCAATCAACCACTATAATCCTTGATATCGTTACCTCTAATAATGCTTAAACACAATAAGAGATCAACTAAAACATTACTAAGTTTGTGTGAGATTAATTTTATCGAACACTTGGTGTGCATTCCACACCAAGTTTCAATTTCATTCAAATTGAATGTGTAAAATTTTACTCAGTTGCAATCAAAGTGATAGCAACAATTTATCAAACAGCTACTATGCACAACCATCAAGCAATATCGATTTTACTATTAATTTCATACAAAACGTAATTAATGCAGAATTTAAAGAGTTAAGAGATATAGAGAACAAGATTGTATTTGTTGAGGCAGTTCCCCTATCGTCCTCGCTTAGGGTACGTCTGCCCTCAATTCTAAATCTAGAATTTAGATGTTTTTATTAATACGTTGCAAATTCAATACAAGAGAACAAATGATCACCACCAATCAACCCCTAGAATTGTTGCAGATCCTATTCTATTATCTCCACTTGATTCGAGTTGAACCAAGTTCTTCAAGCGCTTCGAACAAACCTCCGGTTACCGCTACCTTATTGCAAGAACGTTACGTTCTCTAAAACTTCAGCTCGGCTGATTTCGAACGCAAGTCGCTTGAACCTTAAGCTTTTTTCACAATCCTCCGGTTACCGTTACTTGTTTGACTGAACCTTCCGTTCTTCAAACTTTTCACTCGGCTGAATATACGAAGCAAAGGTTAGGGCAAAATCCCCAATTCTTGGAGGACAAAACCCCAATGGTTTTATTCAAGAAAAACTCACACAAAGCCTCAACCCAAAATAAGATTAACCCAATCTTATTTGGACTTTATCACATCAGCAATGCACAATGCTCAACAAATATTATTATGTGTGATTATTGAGAAATGCAATGAAGAATGAAGATGATGAGTGTTTTGGTGTATTTCATTCACTTTTCTTGTTAAATGTTGAAGAAGAGACACTTGAATATTTATATAATGCATGGACCAAATAACAAACATAACAGAATTATTTTGCAAAGTTACACAGCAGAAAATTAAGTCTAAGCAGCGGACACTCGACCTGTTCATACAGGTCACTCGACCTATATGGACCCGAGGCAAAATTATTCAAGTAAAACAGGCGATGATTCGACTCAAACAGGGGATGAGTCGACTCAAACAGAGTTTTTTCCAGGGTTTAGTCGACCTATGACTCGACCTGTTCAGACCCATGGCTACATGGTTCAAATGAAAATAGGCAATGAGACGACTCAATAAGTGGATGAGTCGACTCATTCAGGTTTCCCAGGATTAAGGCGACCTGTGACTCGATCTGTTCAGATCCGAGAGTTTTGCTCCGAGTCATGAGTCGACTCACAGTTCTTAAACTCCCAAAAATGAGTTTTGAGATGTATTTTGACCAATTTAAACCGACCTCTTATGAACCTAGGATATTTACTATGATCAAGTGCATGATTCACATCTATGATATGTTCCTATATGCTTGGACACGTTGAACCTATATTTTGAACATGTTAGAGGATGAATGCATTCTATGATATGATGATATTGTCCAAAGTACACGTTGTGGGCGCTTAGAAAGGTTTGACATCATTAAAATAAGGATTAGGCATATTTGGCCTCTTAGAAAATACGCCAAATTCTCGTTCGAGAATTTCACCAAAACTTGACGAATTCATAAGAAAATCTTAATAAACAAGAATCAATCTTTTTGATTGATTACTCCTCTTGTTTTTCACTCTTCACTCGAGTGAATCAATCACACATTGATTGCAAAATTTTGCTGCTCTATGATAATGAAAGAAGAAAAGAAAATTGAATTTTGGAAAAAAAGGAATTTAGGATTTCAACGAAAGAGGGAAGAAAAATTGTAAAACCTGCAAAGAAAATTGTAAAATTTGCAGAGTTTCTCTCTACTCTTTATTTCTATGCAACCGCATATACTATGTATTGTATATACAATCAATAATAGAGTACCTCCTTATTTATAGACTGAGATTGCTTGCCCTCCAAACAATCTCTAATAAATTAACTAACTCAATTTTAAAAAACAAAGAAACTAAGTCTAACGAATATGCGAAAACACTTTTCTTTTGACATTTCGACAACTATGCATTTCGACATAAATTATGTCAAAATTACTGTATTGACACAAGGAATTACATTCTCTAACACAATTACACAATTGAGTACATCAAAATTATATTATATGTTTCAATATAATACTTCTATGTTACTTCTATATTTCAACAAAGAAACTAAATCTAATGAATATGCGAAACACTCTTCTTTTAACATTTCAATAACTATTATAATTAACATTTCAACGACTATTATAATTCAACACACTATGCATTTCGACAAAATTATGTCAAAATTACTATATTGACACAACGAATTACATTCTCTAACATAATTGAGTACATCAAAATTATATTATATATTTCAATATAATACTTCTATGTTTGAGTACATCAAAATTATATTATATATTTCAATATAATACTTCTATGTTCCGTCCGTTAACCAATTTCCTAGTAGATGTTATTAGCATTTGCCTTTATTTTTCATTATTTTGATTATGAAACAATGCAAATTTTATGATGCTAGTAAATTAATCCAATAGTGAAAACAAGTTGTGCATGGTACAACACATGCATCACTTGTGAACAAAGTCTATCCACAAAATAATTGTACCATCGTGACCTTTTATTCCAAACAACATTTAGTGCATGTTTCAATTAGCAGTAAATTTATCTTAATTTCAATAAATAGTTCATGACTTTTCGTAATTTTAGCAAGTCTAGTTCACACACTTAAGATAAAAAGACACATCCTGCACTGTAATAGCCTCACATGACGAACTTTACTTCAAAAAACCTTTTTGCGAGCTATCAATCAAGTAAGAGAAAGATAGATATTACTGGCAAAAAGTACTTACAACTTAAGCCTTAGATGACTCAAGGAATCAAAAATACACCACAAAAAACAAAAGAAAAGCACACAACCACATGAGCTATGAGTCAGTGCAACAGTAATTCTAAAGAAGAAAAAATTTGAAATTGTTAAACATAACAAAAGCTTTTCTTGATTTCCCATAATTAACAAAAAAAAAGAGGATAGAAAATCAATGAAAAGCCACACGTGATCCCACACAACCCCACTCTAACATAACACACCCCATTCCTGTACAGCCTGTAAATTGTTTGTTAGTACTAGTAAAAATAAAATGCCTCACTCAAACTGAACAACCCCATAAAAAATTCGAAAAAATAAAGATAGGGCCAGCAAAAGCATGAAACGACATAGACTTCATATTCATCCAAGTAAATCCATTTGCTGACAAAGCTCTTTTCTTAACCGTTGAGAGAATAGCCTGCAAGCATCCACGCTTAAATCAACGGCTGCTGCTAACGCTACAAAAGCTGCAGCATCCTCCGTGCAATTCACGTGCGGCACACTCACCTCCACTGTGGGTTTGCTGCACCTTCCTTCTCCCTCTATACTCGCCGACATAACAAACCCTCTGTACATACAATAAGGCCAAAGCCCGTAACCATAATCACCACTTCCTCTCGGACTACACACCGGCGAAGTCGCACTTCCCGGCGTAGCACGACCGTTTGAACCTCCTCCGCCGCAACGGCTACTCAAATCGAGAACAAACTTCCCTCCTTTCGTCAAACTCAACGTTGACTCCGCAATGACTATCCCGCCGGCACTCATTCCACCGTTGGTTTCCGGCATAAGCTCAAACCGGTAACCAAGACCATCGGAGCCGCCACGCTCACGCCATGCTTCGAGTTTCCCCCAGGGCTTCCAGGTACCATCTCCAGGACGTAGAATAAGCCATGAACCGGGGTTGGAGCAGCTAACCCGGTCCGAACCGGGCGAAGCAACGAAAGGTGTCACCATTGAAGCAGCGGCAACCGGCGAACCAGAAAGATCGTGAACCGTAATGGACCATCCCTTACGCTCCTTCCCTGAACGCTCACGTTCACTTCCGAACGAACTTAACCAGCCTCTAGAACTTCCTACTTCCGATTGCAACGATCTGAGACGAAACGGAATAACCGTCACGTTAGCAAATTTTTACAAGATAAAACAGACACTCAACTTGCAACAGAAAACGGTTAAAGATTGAGAATGTTCAAATCCCTAAAATTGACTCCTAAACCACTTCTAAAATTGAACTAATTCAACGATGTTAAAGTGTGCATTCAAACTTTCAACTATACAAGATATTGATATTTTCAATTTTCAATTTACTATTCAACTTTAACTTTTCATTTTCCCTATCCATAAAGAGTAAAGTATAGAATGAAGTGCGCGAAATGCGTTAACACGGTGAAGGCGGGTAATGTCTCTATCTCTACCTAAAACCGTTGTAATGAAAGATGAAAATCATCGAGTCAATTTACCTAGAGCGTTGATTACGGTCACCACTGTTGTTTCTGAAACTGAACTTGCACGTGAATACAGGTTGCGAAATGTTGCCTTGGATCTGAAAAACTTGCGGACTACACTCCGGCTCGCCGTCGAACCGGAAAACAAATCTAGGATCAGGTTCAGCTTTAACATTTAGATGAAACTGCGCAGAAGCGCCTTTAGCATCCTTTCCAACCGTAATCCATCCATTGTGAAACACTGTTGCCTTGGCCACAGCTCCAGAGAGACTCAACGGAACAGAGACCTTCCCGAGGAGTCTCCCGGAGTTAACACCACAGGTGGTACCACTTCTGCCGGTATAGATCGAGATTTTAAGGCAGAGTTTCTTAACGAAGATTGATTTTCCGGCGAGTTTATCGAGATCAGCTTTACTTAGATGGAAAGTTGCGGCGATAGGTTGAATCTGTGAGTCCGGGGAGTGATTTTCGTGAGGGATGAAAGGAACTTGAGCGGATTGTACAGGGAAGTTGTTGAGTTTGATTTTGCAGAAACATGGAGAAGAAGAAGGATGAACGACGGAGCGAGCAGCTTTAGAAGCAACCGGAATTTTGAGGGCGAGATTACCAATGGTGAGACGGACGAAAGGACAAGGATCCATAGCAAAGGAATTGAGAAAGAAAAGAGAAAAGAGTGTTAATTGAGGAAATGTGGAAGTAACATGATGTGCAGTGAAAGTGTGTGTTTTGGGTAACGGAAAAGGAGGAAGAGAATTGAAGTGGTTGAAGAGGTGAGAGAGATAACATAAAAAGAGTAAAGAAAAAAAAGAAAGAGGGTAGGGTGATGAGGGTGGAAGACAGCTGGGTACAGCTAGGGGGTGTCGTTAGAGTAGTGGCTGGGGAACCTAAGTTGGCGGTATCTGTTGCTATTGAGTTGAGGTGAGGTCCTTTACTGGGCTCCACTCTTTCTTATATTATCGCCATTCATCCTACTGTTTTACTTAAGATGCAGTCCATGGATTTTGTTTTTTCATTTGAATTCTCGTTATTGCCCTTGGCTTTTTCTATTATTTTTGTTACTAGTTAGTACAGAGTAGGGGTAAAGGTAAGGCAGAATGATACGCATCTGCCACGCCACACGTGGAGTTGCTCTTCATTATGGTTGCCACTCAACCAATACACAACCATCAAGGTATTGTATAGGGATTGGTGTGGGATGCGGATAGTATTCGCGTTTCTAAATTTTAATGTCATTTGATCTATTTACTTATTTTGGTTTATAGTATTTAATTAGACTTAGTAGTATCTTTTTTAGTTTAAATTACAATTCAAGATAAAAATAACTTCCTTACATTTTGAGTATACAAAATTTAGTGTTGAAATAAGTCCTAACATTTAAAGGGAGGTTGAGGGAGGTTGTGATATGGTATATACTTAAAATTTGATTTGATCTGATCTTACTTTGTTTAGTAAAGATGTTAAATTTAGTAAAATGTTAAATTTAATTTCTCAAAAATCAAATATTAAATTCCTTTAAGAGTTTATTTTACTCTTGTTTTACTTTTATTTTATTGAAAGTACTTTCATGATTGGTGGATTATATAATTTCGTGATCTTTTATTTAATGCACTTTCGTAACACCCACATATAATATACATGTCTAGAATACATATTATACATAGTGTAAAACTGGTACTGAAATACATAAGTGCCTAGCAGCACCATGTACATATACAGCTACATGTCCAAAATAACACAATATGGCATAAATGTACATAAGAGTGCCCAAAATAAAACTACGGATATAGATCATTAGACAATGATCTCAAAAATGTCTACACAACGGAAGAAAAGCCATCAGTCCTCAGGTAAGCAAGGCATCACTCTATCTTGCCCTTACCCTTATCCTGCTCAGAACCACCTGATAAATAATCAACAACATGGGGTGAGATAATAATCTCAGTGGGTTCCCTATCTTATGGGTCCACTCAGCTCTACAGGGTTTCCTAATCGATGTTCAGCTCATATCCAACTCAAGTCAACAAGGGAATGAAGACTTGAGCGATGGGGAACTAACTTGCAATTGTATGGCAACATGCATCTGAGTTCTCATAACTCAACCACGGTCATTATTCAGATCACAAAACATCAATTCCCGAACGGACTTATGTCTAAGTCAGGCCCGGTTCATGCATGCTCGTATGATTCGACTTTCGCGGTGGATATCGGATCCTCTATGAGGCTTAATCCCCAGTTCAAACGACCGTCACCCGTATGGGACTCTAACCCACTTAGGGTATCTTTCACCGTATGGGACTCTAACCCACTTAGGTGTCCACCTTTCCCCCATGTCCGCCATGGTTGGGGCTCAAACCCAATTGAGGCTCGAATCATTGGTCCCACATCCCAATGCTTACACGTTTAAGCATACCAATAGAGATGTGTACCATCACAGAAAACACACATTCTGAATACATGATCGGTTCTACAATCATCGGTTCCACGAACCATAACAAAATTCATTAATCATAGGTGACTTCATTCACCACAATACACAACAATAACATGGCATGTTCCATACAATGCGTCTCGTTCTCAATCATGGCAACAATTCGTCCACGACCTCCACATAAGCGTCGTACGAATGATTACCGTATTCTCACATTATCTAGAATATAAACCTCACTCATGACCTAATTTCAATCCTAGGTTAACTCACTAGATTCATCATGTAATTTTCACCATTAACATGTATTCAACATAAACATAGCATCACAATTGATTAATGGATGAAAGAATGCATTTAGAAACACTTAGAAAATGGATTTTGAGGTTATTAACTAGAGTCAATCGATTGGTTGGGGAAGCCCAATCGATTGGTTCCACTCACGTTTCTGTTTTTTCAAAATTTGCTGAGTGTCAATCGATTGATCCTGAGTGTCAATCGATTGGTCCTGCAAAAAATTTCCACTATTCATAAACAAAAGGTTTGTGCAATCGATTGACATGCAGTGTCAATCGACTGGTCCTGTAAAAATTTCATTTTTCTGCTAAACTACAGGCTGTCAATCGATTGAAAACAAGGGCCAATCAATTGGTGCACACACATTTTCATTTTTCCACTTCTCAGAACACCATTTTCCTCTGTAACTCCATTTCCAACCAAACCCACACTCATTCTTCCAACACATCCATCTTACTACATGCTCACATACACATGTACAACAAGAACCCCAAGTTCAAACTACAAGGATTTCAACATCATAACATAACCATAGCAAATCATATTATCATACCAATCACCAAACACATCAAGACACATGTTCATGAAAATCAACAAGAGCAAGAACATATTCATCTTATAGCATGGATATTCATGATTTATCTAACATTCTACAACCCTAACTTTTCTAGAAACCTAAAGTTTCTAACTAGAACCCACCTCAAGAAATTGAAGAGGAGAAGTTGTTGAAGATGAGATGAGGATGAAGATGATGGTGTTGGTTCCAAGTTTCCCTTCTTCTTCACTAGCCTTGTTTTCCTTCGTCTCTTAAGCTTCCTCTTTCTTTCTATGCTTTCCTTTCTCTCTACTTATCCTTTCTGATACATAGAAAAGAAAATGGCAAGTGGTAGGTAGTATAAGACACAAACATGTGGTGGTGAGTGGGTCAAGGTTACTAACAAGTGGCCATGCTTATTTATGTGGTTAGGAAGTGGTGAAGTGGTAGTAACAAATATCTCAAGTGGCACTAACTTGTAATATTTGTTCTACCAGAGCTATTGACCCATTATTAGTGTTACCAAAATGTCTAAAAGTTCAGTTCCAAATAATATTAATTAAGTTAACCTGAACTCACTATTTGCTCTATTTATCCATATTGACAACTTTTAGAGCACATAGGAACTCAGTTGATCTCAATTAGTAGGAATTTAGGAATTTAAGGAAATACGGGGTATTACATCCTCCCCCCCCCCCCCTTAAATAAAAATTTGTCCTCGAATTTAAATATTACCTGGAAGAGATGAGGGTAAGCTTCTCGCATTTCTGACTCTAGTTCCCAGGTGGCGTCACCTGGGTGTGTTTCATCCCACTGAATCTTAACAAGAGGAATCTCCTTATTCCTTAACACCTTAACTTCTCGTCCTGTAATGCAACTTGGTAGAGGTTCGAAAGTCAGATTTGCTTCTACTTCTACTGAATCTGAAAGAATAGGCTGAAGAGAATCTGGAATGAACTTCCGGAGTTGAGATACGTGAAAAACATCATGCATTTCTGATAGAGAAGGTGGTAAGGCTAATCTGTATGCTACTTCTCCAATTTTCTCTATAATCTGGTATGGCCCTATGTATCTCGGACTTAGCTTCCGTGACTTAAACGGTCCTTTCAGTCTCAACCTCGGGGTCACCTTCAAAAATACATGGTCACCTTCATCAAATTCCAATGGTCTTCTCCTGTGATCCGCATAGCTCTTTTGGCGATCATGTGCTTTCTTTATCTTATCACGGACCATCCTTATCTTTTTCATTGTCTCTTGAATAATCTCCGGTCCTAAGATCCTTTCTTCGCCAACTTTTGTCTAACATAAAGGTGTTCTACATTTCTGTCCATACTGTAAGACCCCAATTTTTTCCCTAAGATCCCTCATGGCATCATAACATTTCATTTGCATAGCCTCAAGGATCATTGAGCATCTTGGTTCCCTTTACCTTTGGATGGGACTCCTTGTGAGTGATTTGAGATCACCAAGCATGTTTGAATTGTATATCATTGTTTTTCTCATTTTGTTTACTAACCAAAAGCACAAAAATATGTCACTAACATCTTTTGTTTGTAGCTTGAGCAATCACAAGGTCAAAAGCTTCAAGGAGGTCATTGGTACAAAGACATGGTCAAGAGGAGGTGAAAGCAAGCATGGTAATGGTTCCCAAAGCTCTCATCCATCAAATATGCCTCCCTAGCATCTCAATTCATCATTTTGATCAAAGCAAGTCAAAGGATTTGAGGTTTGTTCTTCAAAGAAACCTTAATTCATTTGTGCACTACAATGCCTTGCTCATGAAGCAACCTCAACCCATGGTCAAATACAATCAAGGGAAATTATTTAACTCTTCATTTCATGCATATTTTAACTTATTTGAGTTCCCTCAATCATCAATTCATCAAGACATGAGTTGTGGACTTAAGAAGTTGATCAGTCAATTCATCTGACTATTTCGAAATGCACTGAGACCTAACTTTTTATGTGTTGGTCAAATGGAGATGGTTCCAAAGTAAAATATGTTCTTAAGGACAATATGAACAACTTTAATGTTCATCAAAATTTGATTTGAAGCTTGGAAGACCATCTGCCATTCCAAGACATTATAGGTTATTTTGACTGAAACCCTAATTTTAGGTCAACTTCCCAAGGACATAACTCATTCATTGTTTATGATTTTGAGTTGGGATCAAATGCATTGGAAAGCTTAAGATGTCTATTTCAAATGTTATGTTGAACAAAATTTCAAAATCGCAAAGGAAATACATGTGATAATGCAAGACATTATAGGTCCTTTTGGGTCAAAGGCATTAAAAGTAAAAAAAGTCCAACTTCAAGTGCCCATAACTTCTTCATCAAAAATCCAAATGATGCAAAATTTAAATCCATTTTGATTGAATTGAAAATATATACAACTTTGATGTTGGAGGTTTTTCCATTTGAAGCTTTCATCATCAAAACAGAAGGGCTTGAAAGTTGGCCAATTTTAGAAACCTTGCCTTGACATGTTTTGCACATCACACTTTAAACTCAAATTTCATAAATTTCCACACTCCAAATGAGTTTTTGTCCAACATAACATTTGTTCCTCATATAAAGACCTTTCCAACCATTACCCATATGCCTATGCTTGGATTTTCTAAATGGGACTTTCGAAGAGATGATTATTTAGGTACAATTGGAGAATTCACTTGAAATCTTGTTACATGAGCATTTGCCTTGCAAGCTACACGTCCAATTCCCTTTGGCTATTGCTCAGAGTTCATTTGGCATTGTTTTTGGGCCTTGTGCATGATCATGCAAGCCCATGCAATGAAGCTTCACATGCCTTGCACACGGATCATTCCACACTTTCCTTGCCACTTCCTCTATAAATAGAGACTTCATTCCCTCCATTTCACACGCCTAATTCAACCTGAAATGCTGCAGAAATCTTTCCCTAACCATCACTAGAGAAGCAAATGCATTTTCTTCAAAAAAATTCAGATCTAGAATTCAGCTTCATCTGGTTGTATTCTTAGATCTAATGCTTCTAGACCTTCACCATACACTTCATTGAACTTCTCTTTTGATAAAGCAAGGTTTCAAGCTCAAATCACCAGAACTCAAGCTTACATTCCAACTGGTATTTCCTTCGATTCTCCTAATCCATTGACCTTTTGGCTTAGATTTTGTGTTGGCTGAAATCCTCTCAATAGAGGCATCATGTTTATGCTTTTAATTTTTGCAATTCATTAAGTTCATGATGAACACCAGATTTTTCATCTCTGATTTCTCACACCATGGAGGTCTAGAGGGAAAAAGGATGGTACAGGGATGATGTACATCATCCCAGCTTTCTATTGATGTATAGATCGCTCGATTTGGTTGAGGTTTTAATTTCTGCAATTTGGCCGGAAACTGCAAGCTCACCGGAGAAGACGGTGGCTCCGGTGGCTTCATCATCTCCAGTTTAAATCTGGACCGTGTGATGGTGTTTCCAGATTCGATCCCAGACGTCCATTGTTATGACTTTTATTTCTTTTCCCTGTGCGTGCATTGACCAAAGACCACCATAGGCGCGCGCCTTAGGAGCGTGTGATCTGCCAACTCAATTAATGAGCTCAGATCCAACGCTCCTTATTTTTTTGCTTTTTTTATTTTCTGATTTTTATTTTCTTTATTCCCTTTTATTTCAAAAAGTCATATCTCTCTCATTTTTTATCCAAAAAATATGGGACCAATTGCATTATTTCCCAAATAAATTCTAGTTTCTATTTCTGATTTTTATTTTTTTTTATTTTATCATTTGATATTTTTTGTGAATTTTCTCTTTTCTGGTTATTTTTATTTCATTTTAAATAGTTTTTGATATTCAAAAAATACAAAAATATTTTCCTAACCTATTTGAATGATGATGGATCTATGAAAAATATTCTCATCAATTTTTGAATTGATTTGAGATTTATTTGAGATTTTAGTTCAATTAGGTTATTTTTATTCATTTTTAATTGATTAAAAATAGTTTATGACTTTTAAAAATGCTGAAATTTTTTTGTCAAACTTTGTTTGACCTTGTTGAACTTAGGATAAATCACTTGGACCTTTCAAGGTTGATTTGAAGTGATTTTGAAGTTTGACCTTTCTTTAATATTTTAATTCAAGTTTATTTTTAATATTAAAAAATGCCAAAAATATTTTATTCTTTTCTTGACTTCCAATCTTCATCTCACTTCTGTGTTTGATTGTTTGACCTTGACTTTCAATGTTATTGGTCGACATATGAGGATTGGTACATGATGTTTCATTTAATGCACTTTAATTTTGTCATTTTCCATTTCTCTTATTCATCATCTTCTTCTTCTTCTTCTTCCTTTTGATCAATGAGTTGAAGGTTGATAAGTTAGCATTGATTATGGAGATTTACTCTTCCTTGATTCAAATCTAATTCATCTTGATCAATTGATCAAGTGAATGGCTTTGCATTAAGGATAGGTTGTCTTTTAAATCATGCAAAAGGCTTAAACCAATACAAGATCAATTTTCTTCTCCTTTTTGGCATGGCAAGTTGTTGGGACTTGGTTCACTAATTAAGACTCCTAACTTGTGTTTGTTGCCTACATTATTATTGACCGGCCTCAGATAGTTGTGACTTCTACATAAGTCCAATTACGATTGCTTAACATAGCGCTAAATTTGCCTTATGGCACACTAACTACTAACACTAACTATTGACAATTAACATTTACTTTATGCAATTTCTTCATGCAATTTACTTTTATGCAATTTACTATTCTTGCACATATTATCCATTTGCTTTTCTATTTGCTCATTTGAGCACATGTTTATGTTAATGCCATTTGCCTCTTGCTCACTTGAGCACATAATTGTGTATATATTATTTTGCTTGTGTTTTGTTTTGATTATGGTGAACCAAATGCAAAGAAATGGACTTAGTTTCTAGGACTTTCCCTATGCAAAGAAATGGAGAATTGGACTTAGTTTCTAGGACCTCCCTTATGCAAAATTGGAGTAAAAGGATCTTAATGATGGAGAGGGGTTAGAATGACCAAATCTCTAAACTCACTCTTGTCCATTCTTGTTTTACTTCATGGAACTTTTGATATGTGTGCTTTTGTGCTAGGAGTTCCCATTTGAGCTTAATTGGAGGACCATTGCCATGTTCATCTAAGTGAAAGAAACAAGATACATTGAGGATCTCTTATGAGACTTGTTTGATTGCTTATGCTTTGTGATTGCTCATTCCAAAGGATGGGAGCTACTTGGATCATCAATATGATCTCAAGAGAGGAACTCCTTATGTGGTTCATTTCTTTCCCTTTACCTTTTTGCTTTTGCTTAGGACTTATCCCTTCTTCTTCTTCTCTCCACTCTAACCCAAGCCAAAACCTTTTTGTGCAAACATTTCATTTGTTTTCAACATTAGCAACTTAAGCCTTATGCTTTTGATTCTCAAACTTTCTTTTTATAATACTTATTTTGAATTGAATCTTTAAGTCAACCTTGACCATTTTGTATATACTTCTAATTGGTAAATATAACCCATTCAAATTTCTTTTTGTGGTTCCAATGGCCACCTCCTTAATCAACTTTTCATAACCTTTAGCTATTAGGTTTGAGTTATCCATGAGGAAGATGTAATACTCACCTATATCCTTAGTGATGGACAATGAGTCTTCCATGCTTTTTATAGGGTTAACCCCTCACTAGCATGTTGAAGCTATCCTCACATGGTGGATTTGTGGTTTGGTTGAGTTTTCTCCCTTTGATAACAAAAGACCTTAAGGCTTTTGGACCAATTAATTCACCAACTTGTTTTGAGATTTTTACCCCGAACTACGAGGTTTTGATCCTAATCTTTTTATAAGATGGTACGTAGGCAATGGGTTTATCCATTCAAACACAAAATGTAAATAAACTTGTACATTCTTTCCTCATCTCTTTGATCATGTTTGCACAAATAAATTTGTCACACAACAACAACCTTTGCAACAAGTATGAAAAGGGCTCCCTAGGAGTACCTAGGATGTTTTGGGTGCCTAACACCTTCCCATTGCATAACCAACCCCCTTACCCAGATCTTTGTTTCTTTTACTAGTTTTTGTTAAAACTATTAGGTTTTTGTTCGCTTTCTAACCATTCCTTTGGATAAATAGAAGTGCGGTGGCGACTCGACTTGTATGATTTACCTTGGATTTAGTCAATATTTCTTATGGTAACGAATACCCCGCTACAGAAAAGTGGCGACTCTACTGGGGATAAAACCTAGTGGGTTTTCCCAACTTTTCATGCTTGTTGTATTGTATTGTTTTGTGACATATTTTTTGTGCAATTTGGGATTACTGTATTGTGTGTAATGATTGATTTGCTTGATATTAATTCCTTGTATGCTTGGTGATCTTTGTGAGATGAGTTCTATACCCGGACTCGAGTGCACTTAGGATAGGAGAATGGCATAGTCTTGTTGACTTGTGTGGAGTTATTCCTTAGCAAGTTGACTTGCAAGTCCATTCACTTGGTGGAGGTCATGTTGGGATCAATAATGTCACACAAGTAAGTTGTGGTTAGACGTTACTCTTTCCAATATAGACCTTAGAAGCCAAGGACCTTAGTTTACCAAGCCCATCTTGGCCTATTCTTAGGATGTAGTGCGAAGGTCGTTCAAGTGTAAGATTTGATACGATTGTTACGCGATACTGCACTCATAAGAGTCTCTCTTGAGAATATTTTTGGAATACGAGTAGTCGTTTCTCCGATAATATCCAAAAGATGGGATGATGACTATGAGAACCTCTTGTAGAACATGTTTGGCAGGTTTAAACCCTAGTACACTCCCTTTGGGTGGTTCTTAACCTAAACTCCATGCTCGTGACTTGTAACAAACCCTTGATTCATGGTTGATCCGTTCATGTATCCTTAATATCAATGGAACTTGGGTGTTGATAAGGTGTAAACCATAATCCACCAAAATGGATGATTGATATTGAGGATAATATGATCCATCCCATGACCTTTGTTTGGTGTGCTTTGCTTGATCCTTGAGTGTGATTGTTGCATTCATGCATTCATGCATTCATGCACCCATTTGCATCCATATCATCATTAATGAAGAAGATTTTCAAGGAACTTAAGGGGTTTATTTGCAAAATTTTCAGACATGGAAAGACAAAGAAGGAATACAAAGAAGTACAGCTTCAGACAACCAGATTTGAAAGAGTTAAGGAATCTGACATCCTATGTATTAGATCCCTTGGGTTTCAAAGCTCGTTTTGGGAAGCTTCTTCCTCTTCTGACTACTCAAGTGGACGAAGGATTGATGAGCGTATTGGTGCAGTTTTATGATCCTCTGTACCGTTGCTTCTCGTTTCCGGACTTTCAGCTTTTGCCTACCCTTGAGGAGTATGCTTATCTAGTGGGTATACCTATCCTGGATCAGTTGTCGTTCAGTGGCTTGGAGAGTATTCCTACTTCTCAAGAGGTAGCGGACATGTTACACATAGACGAATCTCTGGTTGGTGCTCATATGACTACCAAAGGTGGAATTCGAGGTCTCCCTTCTGAGTTCCTTATTGCTCAAGCTACTGTTTACGGGAAGGCCATGAGTGAGGACGCCTTTGAGGCCATATTTGTACTTCTCATCTATGGGTTAGTATTGTTCCCCAACATCGACAAGTTTGTGGATATGAACGCTATTAGGATTTTTTCTGCTCTTAATCCCGTTCCAACTCTGTTGGGTGATACCTATTTCTCTTTGCATATGAGGAATGCAAAGGGTGGTGGCGCCATTGTGTGTTGTTTGCCTCTGTTGTATAAGTGGTTTATTTCTCACTTACCTCAGACGGTCGCTTTCAAGGAGAACAAGGGATGTCTACGGTGGTCCACGAGACTTATGTCTCTCACTAATGATGATATCTCTTGGTACAACCGTGTGTATGATGGTGTGCAGATTATCGACTCTTATGGTGAATTCTCCAATGTACCTCTTCTTGGTACATGTGGTGGGATTAACTACAACCCTGTTTTGGCACGTCGTCAGCTTGGGTTCACCCTAAAGGATAAACCTAATAACATTTTGTTAGAGGGTGTGTTCTTTCAGGAGGGTAAAGATCCTCAAGGCTTGAAAGCTAGGATGGTCCGCGCTTGGCGTAAGATTCATAAGAAAGGAAGGAAGGAGTTGGGTCCTAAGAATTGCATCACTTTATAGCCTTACACTGCTTGGGTAAGGAAGAGAGCGTCTGAGTATCTCATGCCTTACGAGTATCCGAGACCTACACTTATGATTGTGGCTGGGCCTTCAACCCTCCCTAATCAAGGAGTAGAGGATTCGAGAGACGAAGACCTATCACGTGCCTGGATCCGTGAAAGGGAAGAGTTGATTCAACAGATTAAGGAGAAGGACGCTTTGATAGAGTTCCTTGAGCATCAGGTTATTGATGATCCTAATGATGCATGGACTTCTCTACTTCCTCAGTCTTCCCGATTTTGGAAGAGGAAGTACGACCGACTCGCCAAAGAGAAGGCAGATATGGAGGCAGCCTATGAGGAGGAAGTAAAGAGGCTTCGTGCATCTTATCTTCCTGTGTCCCGAGCCTTAGATGATTGTTTCTAGGGATCCATAGGATGATTATTTTCCTTTCCTCTTGTACATGATTGACAATGTTGTACTTCTTTTCCCCTGATATTATTTTATGAGATATTTCTATATGTGATAAATGTTAAATGATGCCAAATTTGCAAATAAAACCCTAGAGTTCCTTTAAAATATAAAAGTGCACAAGCATTGCATGCGTCATGTGCATAAGCAGGTTTTGTTTCTGGCTTCTTGTCCTGTGGTCTAATTCTGTGCTCTTCATTTATTTTGAAGACAAGCTGACTCACCGGTATGACACTAGAGCCAACTCTGCAAGACTGATGGATCATCTAGAGCAAGAGAACCGAGAACTCAAGGAGGAAGTAGCCAGATTGACTGCCCTAATGGAGTCATTCATGGCTGCCCAAAGCCAATCTTCTCCAACATCTTCAACTCCTCCCCAGAGGACAGTTATCTCTGAGATCGTCTCTACAACTGTGCCTGCTGCCAGTGCACACTTTGCTCCGACAGCCATGCCAACCGGGTTCCCGTGGGGGATGTCTCCTAACTTTATGCCTGAGGGTCCTGCCCCCACTTTTGCTTCTCTGCCGTCATCTAGCCCGGTCCTTGCTGTTCCTCCTCCTGTCGTGCATACCATGCCCAGGGTAGACGACACCATTTATCATTCTGAGTCGTCTGAGGGCCCAGATGTCTATGAGAAGATGTGTCGCATCTCGAAAAATACGATTCCTCACGATGGTCGCGGAAAAAATTATGTTCGAACAGAGTCGCCACCGAATTTTATTTATCCCAATGAAGGAATAGGAAAATATCGATAAAACCTTTTTAGAAAATAGAATAATGGTCGTCGCAACCATATTCGGGTTCGGGAGTCGATTACGCAAGGGGAAGGTATTAGCACCCCTCACGTCCGTTGTACTCAACGGGAACCTTTTAGTCTAATTTGCTATTTGAATGTTAGTTAAATGTTATTTGCTTTCTTCGAGTAATTAGAGTTGATGATAGATATGGGTGAAGACCTCAGGAGGAGAACGGGGAGGTTTTTTATTAGTGTGCTCGCGAAGATACAGCAATCTCCTGCCTACGTATCCTTATGGTGTAATAAGGAAATCAGAGCATTCGTAGTTCGGGCAACTACGGTTTTGGTGTGTTTTGTTTGATGAACGACTGTGTAGGTCGGCGTTCTAAAGGCTAAACGCTGGCTCGTCTACTCTCGGCGGAGGCTTAAGCACTGGTTTGTTATGCGCATTAGAAAGGATTGACAGTGTTCTTTTGAAGAGGTTTTGGTCACGCGGGGGTGACGAGTTGATTTGATGTGTTTGGGTTTGATCGGTTTCGATCGCTCGGGGGCGAGAAGTTAGTTAGATTTGTTTGAGATGTTTTTGGAGAACGACGAAAGGTTGAGCAATGTGGTGTTCACCAATCGTCCAATTCTTTCGAGGAGTAATAAGGCGTCCGCCTTCTATTCCTTTTTCGTTCGAATTATTTTGAAAGTTTGTTTGTGGATGTTGAATATGCACGGTAGTGAGGCGTACGCCCCCTACTTGCTTATTCAAAGGATAATGAGGCGTACGCCACTTATTCCTTTATCCAAGTTTATTTAGCATGTTTTAGTCGGAAATCGATAATTTGTGCAATATGGCGTTCGCCAATTATTCAAATAATCGAGAGATGGCGAGGCGTACGCCTTTCATCTTTTATCATCCAAAGTTTAAATTGTAAAAGTAATGTTTGGATGTCATATTCGATTTGTGAAAATAATTTGTATTTTGATAGGCTTTAATTTGATGACGAAGATTTGAGCAATATGGCGTACGCCAATTATTCGAATAATCGAGAGATAATGAAGCGGATGCTCACTATTCTCCTTTTCATCTGAAATGTGGAATTAAAAAGATTTAGGATTTGTAGAAATGATTTGAAATATTATGATTTGAAATGTTATGGTTTGAATAATTTGAATTCGGGAATTATATTTGATTTTGAAATGTGATTTGAAATTGTGTGGTTTAAGATTTAATCGGGTGACAAGAACTCGCGCAATATGGCATACGCCAATTATTCGAGTAGTTGAGAAATAGTGAAGCGTACACTTACTATCTCCTTTTCATCCCAAGTTATGTTTGAAATTGAATGGTTTGAAAAAATGATTTGAATTTATGTTTATGAATGGAATGATTTTTATTTGGTGTATTATTCATCTACTCGATTAATCAATAACCAAGTAGGTCTCATTGTAAGAAAGCCCAAGAGTAAGCTATGTGAGGTTGATGGCGATGCGAAGAGCAATCGACTTACAAGGGTGTTTTAAAAATGGGCTCGACTTTTAATCGAGATATGTGATTTGTGCTTTTTGAAATTGGTTTAGATTGATGGTGATTTGGAATGAAACAAATCAATAAATTTCTAATTAACCAAATTAAGTTCTTAAGGTTTGAATGAATCAATTAATTAACTTAATTAAATTTAATTAGCAAAAATCATTTATTTAAACTCAAATAATCATGTTAATTAACATTAATTAATAGTAATTAATTAATTAGACAAAATTTAAATTAATTGACTAATTTAATTAAAAGAATGAAAATATATGATAATGTTGATTTACAAAAAAATAATCGGATCGAGTCGGTTAGAATGTGCTCATGAACCGGTTTATACATTGCGACAATTTGAAACGTCGTATGTAAAGATGAAAACACGGTGAAATATTCCTTTGATTTATTGAGACTTTGGCGGTATAACGACATAACATTATCGAACCCGCAAATTAAAATCCGATTTATAGCGACGAGGTAAAATGGTATAAAAACATAAAATTACATTCATATATCAAAAAAAAATTATTTATATTTACATATCCAACGGTTTTATTTATATTTACATATCCAACTGTTTTATAATCACCGGCGGTATTCTAGCCCACCAAGATGCATAATTGTTATCTATGTAGAAACAAAATACACCTATATTCTAACAGCATGCCAAAATAAAAAATCAAGTTAACCATAATATGAGATAATGTCCTAATAACATAACTTGACAATTAACTTTCAAATTTTACTTTATACAAAACTAACCTTAAACGTGAAAGCATAAACAAGATAAAAAGAAAAGTGGAATAAGGAAGGAAGAAAAGAGAATCACCATGATATTCATAACCACCCGTCCGAGAAACATAACGGTAGCAGTGCCACAACAAATACTTAATAAACCAAAGCCTTATGTGAACCATTCATAAAATGAAAAAATTTTAGCAGCAGAATTTCTAACATGATAAGGTGCCCACAATAAGAACAACTTAATTGTTTACAGGACTACTGCAATGTCGACATAAATCCAACCCTTATTCCGAAACACATTCTGTCATGAAACATATGGAATCAAAATAAACTTCTGCAGTAAAGCCGACACGTAATGCAATCAAAATATCGAAACTAATTTTTGAGTTGTACACATGATTCAATAACTAAAATAGCATCAAACTATGGAACCATTCGTAATCAGTGTTTTCGGTTCGAGATATTACCGAATGCAGCACCGTTGATGAAGCGAATCTGGATCTTTCCGTTCCGAGTCTTAACAGAACCCTTACCTGCATAAACAACCAAACAAAAACCAGCAGCGAACCGATCAAAGAAAACCCTCTAACTTGAAATTGTCCAAAACAAAATTGAAGCAAGTGGCATCGTCCTTGTTTGATATCCTATGGCACCACTGAGTTGTTTTCGGTTTGGTGGAAGAAGATCAACGGCGAATGCGTGAGGTCATGGTTTTGACGGTCGTTTGCGTGTCGTTGTCCCAGATGACGGTGACGGACCCGTGTTGTGATGTTGTGAACAGTATTGATGATGGAAGGTTGAGCTATCACCGACAAGATTCTGCCACGGTGAGTGGTCGGATGTGCGGTGAATAGGACGGCGGTTGTGAAAGGATTGGAAAAGAAACGGCGGTCGTTTGAGGTTGTGGTTTTGGGATTCGTCGGAGGGTTAACGGTGAAGAGGGTGAGTTTAAGGGTTTGACGGCAAAGGGTGGTTTAGCGGCGCATGTGGAGATTTTGTGGAGGTGGGTCGGAGGTGCTTTGATGGTGAGAGAGAATTTGGAGAAAGATAAAGAAGATTTTCTGAGATAGAGAGATGAATCCTGGAAAAAGTTTTTGTTTGTTGGTTAATAGAGAGAGTCTGAGTGGTGAGAGAGAGATAGTGAATGAATTTGTTGAGAGTGGTGTGTGTAATGAGTGGTCTCGTGAGGAGAGTGAAGAGAGACGTTTATTGTTATATTTTTTTATTTTGTACTGTGAAAGACAGCTGTCCATGGAATCCAATGTACTCAATATATATATTTTTTCAAACAATTATTGTTGATTTAAGAAAATGAAATTATAAGAAAATTTAATTAATATTTAATTTAAATATATTCTAATTACTTTAATTTAAATAACTAACCAAAAATATTACTAATTAGAAAATGGAAAACGAGCATAAGTTTACTCGGAAAATTAAATCAACTATATTAAAATTGTCAAGACAAAATATACTTATAAAAAATACAGTCTTTCCTCAAATTTTGAAATAATTTTGCACCGGTTAAATTCTTGAGAAGCAATTTAACCGATTTGTCTGTATTCTCGAATAAGTTCATTCTGACTGACATTTTAGGTATTATTCATGATGCAAATGTATGTTATGCTATGCATATGATGCAAAAATAAAAATGAAATCAATTCCATGACAATTTAAATATGCCCGGACAAAATTGGGGTATGACAGCTGCCCCTATTTAATTGCCTTGAACCAGAAGGTAAGGATGACAACAGTCTTCATACATTCATGGTGGAAGGTAATTAAATACGAAAAGACCCAAATTTTGTCCTTTGAAATGCAAGGGAGAAATGCAGAAAGAAAATGCAGTGAGAAATACAGTAAGAAAAAGTTATTAGAAGGTAAAATGAAACAGTCAAGACTCTCTGGGAATCGTCAGAACAGTATCTTGGATGTCATAACCAAGATATTCCAATAATGGAATGATACCTCAACTGTATCTAAGACTTTATGATAATTAGCAGAACAGTGTCTTGATTTGAACGCACGAGATTCTCTGAGGATCAACGAAGCAGTACCTTATATGATATAATTGAAATATTTCGACAAGGGAATGATACCTCAATCGTATCTAAGATTCTCCGAGGATACTAGAGCAGTATCTCTAAAAATGAATGAGACTCTTCATATTGATGAAACAGCATCTCAAACAGCAGAAATGAGATTCTCTGTATCGAGTCGAAGCAGCATCTTATCTGATAGAATTAAGATATTCCGAACAAGGGAATGATACCTTAATTAAATCTAAGACTCTTCGAGGATATTAGAGCAGTATCTCTAAAAACTGAATGAGACTCTTCATATTGATGAAGCAACATCTCAAACAGACAACTGAGATTCTCCATATAAATGAAGCAGTATCTCATATGTTTATCTGTTGGGGGAAATGTTTAGACAAGACTCCTTTTGGAGGAGATTTACTATAAATGCTTTGCAGTGGAAAAGCTCATAAGAGACTTTTTAGGGTAACCTCTGCTTGGGGAGCAATGATAGCAAAGATGTTGGGGAATATCATTATTAATCACAAAGTTTGAAGAATGACTGGCTGGGAAATAATTCCACGAGCACATGCAGGGTAATAACTCTATTGAATTAAATTAGGAAAGTCCAAGATACATATGGACGACCCTGGATCTTGATATTTTATGTTTGTATGATGTTTCACTTTGGGTGGCAATGCCATGCATGGGATGATGCATTAGATGCATGAAGGGATGCAATTGTTGGGGATATTTAGGATGTGTATGTATGAATGTGAGTAATTTTGTTCATTTTTTATGAAATTTCCGTTTTGACAGGAGTGCTTATGCATGGGTATGCTGATGATTGATAGGACTATGTTTTTTTTTTGAATCTTCCTGTTTGGCAGGAAAATTATGCATGAAATGATGTATGTGATGCATGTGGGAATGCAATTGGGTAATTGGATGTTTTTGTAGGGTTTTATTCTTGATTGTCAATGAGGTTGGACTTTAAATAGGAATTGCAAAATGAGAATTGGTGAACAATATTGAACTGTCAGATGAGAACAGAACTTGAAGGATATGTCACCAGACGAGAACTGGTGAAAATAAATGACATGTCAGACGAGACTGACTTTGTTTTTGTTTGTCAGACGGGAACTGACTTTTAAAGTGGGCTACCAGACGAGAACTGGGGAAAATAGTTGACTACCAGATGAGAACTGGTATCGAAATAAGTGACCTACCAGATGAGAACTGGTATTAAGAGATAATTTACCAAACGAGAACTGGTATTTGGCAAATGATTTGTCGTACGAAAACTAATTTTTGATATAGTTCGCCAGACGGGAACTGGACTTTGGAATAAGTTGCCAGACGAGAACTGGACTTTGAAATAAATTGCCAGACGGGAACTGGGCTTTGAAATAAATTGCCAGACGGGAACTGGGCTTTGAAATAAATTGCCAGACGGGAACTGGACTTTGAAATGAATTGCCAGACGGGAACTGGGCTTTGAAATAAATTGCCAGACGGAAACTGGGCTTTGAAATAAATTGCCAGACGGGAACTGGGCTTTGAAATAAATTGCCAGACGGGAACTGGACTTTGAAATAAGTTGCCGGACGAGAACTGGACTTTGAAATAAATTGCCAGATGGGAACTGGACTTTGAAAAAGGTTTGCCAAACGGGAACTGGACTTTGAATTGCCAAGCGATGTTGGGCTTTGGTGTCAGATTTTGTGTTTCAAGGATTTTTGATGTCAGGTTCATGTTATGGGGTTAGGCCCGATAAATGATATGATATGCATGGTTTTATGCTAGAGAAAAGTGACATGATTAATGCATGAGGATGATTTATGCAATGATTTGCAGGTTTTCAAAATGCCCCTGCGTGGGTATTGGAAGAGAAGGTTCTTTGCGGAAAGGCTTCTGTCTGCCAAAAGGTTATTGGATGGGGGTGATGGCATGATTCCCGACACTCATCTTGAACTCTGCAGTTGATGACGTGTGAAAAAGCTTGCGCTTGAACAGTTTGAAGTCAGGGAGATGACTTGCTCCTGTATGGCTCAACTTGCCCCAATGTGATGGGTCTATGCAAAATGTTTACCTCGAAAGGATTTTAAAAGCAATTGTACCATAATTTGGAGATGGCTTGCCCCAAAATTTTGATCCATGAAAGGATTTATCCTTGGTTATCCGACTCCTGGAGTGATTGAATTTTCTGTGCTCTTGAGTTAGCTTGCCCCGGTATGAGCGTTGAAGCGACTTAACTCACCCTAACTGAACATTGAAGGGGTCTGCCCCTAGTTAATAGAGTCTTGAGATGATTTACTCTGGATCAAATGATTCTTGAAATGACTTGCACATTTATTATAAGATGTCGGAGACTGTTCAAGACTGACCAATTCTCGGAGTAATCATCCTATGATCAACTGATGTTTAGGTGGCATGCCACTGATTCGTGGGTTATGAGGTAGTCTTGATTCTGGTCAGCACCAACGAATGTTCAAGTTCCTCTGATTGTTCCTTATTGTTGGAATTTCTCTGACGTCAGGTACTGACTTGCAGTTAAAATTGCTTGTTCAGAAATGGTAATTTTAATGCGATACTCATGCAAGTTTTGAAAAATCATTTATTTGAATGATGTGATAGTGTGTGGCGAATGGACCATGAGTCCAAGCGCAATGTTGGTTTAACAATATGAAAGATACAACAAGAAGATTATACCAAAGTAGATGGTTAGCAAAACTTTAGGAGTCAGTTTACGCAACTTTGATGTGGTATGCTTTCAGAATAAACCCTGCTTCAATTAGGTCTTTTATGGGTTGTAACGTGGCCTGGTTCATGGTTATCGAAACAAAGGATATGAGGCTCAAAATTATTTTTGTACCCACCCTTCTTCTTGATAAACTTCCATCCTACGCTCAGTTAATTCAACATACACATTCATCTTTTTGAATGTGTAAGGATAAAGATGGTGATTCAAGGTCTCTTGAAATGGCAGCCACCTTATTTCATTTTTTTTGGATGTCGGTGACCCTTTGATTTTGGTATGGTGGTCACTGAATCTTGTTTTGGTTTTGTTGAGGATTTTCGTGACCTCTTTTGATTATTTTTTGATCCCTAACTTTTGCATGGACCGCTTGTTGAAGCTTCAATCCATCGGTATTGCCCCAGTGTTTTGCCTAAGTCTCCTTTTTGGATGTCTGACTTAGCGGGCTTTTTCTTAGACTTTTTTTTTTGAAATTGTGACTACCAAGTCATTGGTCATTGAAGAACAACAGACATAAAATTTGGATTTTGCATGGTTCCTTCGACACTTTAGGATGTGTGCGAAGAATGTCATGTAGTTGATCCACAAACGGGATATTTCATCTTTTAATTTGAATGCATAGTCAGATTAACTGAACACTACCCTGCCTCAGGTTAAACATAAGGGTTTGTTCATCCGAAAGAAACTCCTACTTCTAGGCTCAAAGTGGTTGACTACGGATTAACCCCTTATTTCTCTAGTGTTTGGGAATTTGAAACAATGCCTGTATATCATCAGCAGGATCTTATCTGAAAGCATACAGTCAGCAATTATGGGTATTTTATTTTCGTCATCCTCCCTCCAATTTTGCTAAAACAACAGTTTGATAAATGAGGTGAGGTAGAGAACATGGATGTATTTTTTATATAGGAGAAGAAAAATAAGCGAATGCGAGATAATTTGTTCAAAACATGCGTCATTACTTCATTAATATTACCATTAAAGACAATAAAATTTAAAAGCAAGTAGCGTTTAATCAACAAAGAAATTACAAATACAAATGGAAACAAATCAGTCCAATGATTGCTAATGTTAAGGATGTCTTCCTGTCTGAACCATTGGCCTTATGAGATACTCCCTTGAAGTCTTCGAACTTATTCACACGAGAGGTTGACGTGCACCAACAAATTTCTGTCTGGAAAAGATATGTACTTTTTGTCAATCAACTGTTGAACCTTGGCTTTGAAAGCATTGCAGTCTTCGGTCGAGTGCCCTATTGACCCGGCATGATATCCACATTGCACATCAGGGTCATATCCAGGTGGGTATGGTTCTGGCAATGGCCTGAGAGACTTGGGATCCACCAATGAACTTTGAATCAGATATGGCAAAAGTTGACTGTATGACATATGAATTGGATCGAGAGGAGCATTCCTTCTTTCCAGATTGTTTCGAGGCCTAGATTGGTTCAAAGGCTGATTTTGATATCCTCGACCACGAGATCGTCAGTTTGCATAATGAGCAGACCATGGTTGCTGGTATGGTGCTCTCAACGTTGTTGGTTGCCTAACATCTGTTATGACTGCATTAGTTTCATCATCCTCTTCCTTTTGGGAATTTATGAGGGATTCTATCTCGCTAGCTTGGCTGCTCGAAGCGCCTTGGATTCTTCCGCTTTTTAGGGCACTCTCGATGCGTTCTCCAATTGTCACTAAGTGGGCGAAGTCTGATAACGCATTGCCTACCACCCTTTCAAAGTAAGGACTTTGTAAGGTATCCATAAACAAGTCAACCAATTCCTTATCCAAGAGTGGTGGTTGCACTTGGGCTGCCAATTCTCCCATCGTTGTGCATATCCTTTGAAAGATTCGTTGCTCTTTTGGGATAAGCTTTGCAGTTGCCTTCGGTCTGGAGCCATGTCCAAGTTGTAGTTGTACTGCTTCAAAAAAGCATTGGCTAAGTCTTCCCATGACTGAATATGGCCTCTTTTCAATTTCATATACCAGCTCAACGATGCTCCAATCAAACTGTCTTGAAAACAGTGAATCATCAGCTTGTCATCGTGAGTATGTGATGCCATTTTTCGGAAGAACATCACCAAATGGTGCCTTGGACAACTATCCCCTTTGTACTTCTCGAAGTTGGGTAACTTGAATTTCGGGGGGATTACTAGGCCTGGTACTAAGCACATATCAAGCCTAAAATTGTCATTTACATCCATTGCTCGGACTCTCTCCTCAAGGGCATGAAGCCTTTCAACATCAGGATTGGTCAATGGCATCAACTGGGATTGAGTAGGAATGTTCACTTGTGGAGGATTATAGTCATACAGAGGGTCCTACATTGGGTTGGTAATCACAGTAAAGCCTGATGAGGAACCAACATTCTCTGTGACACCATGTTGAAAATTGTTCTTTGATTGGGCTAGCCTAGCCTCCAACATCTGGTCTACCTTTCCTTCCATGTTGTTCATATCCATTTTCAACTCAACTTGATTATGTTCTCAATGATCCCTTGTCTTTTAGTAGCTCTCAAAGGTTCAGTACGAGTGCCAGGAAATCAGCCTGCTGGTAATTGGCAAAAGGACGAGATGAGTTTTTTTTTGTATTGGAAAATGATATGCAATCCATGCTGATGAAATGCGAATGCATGAAATTTTATATTTGTATGCAAAGAAAATGTAATGCAGGTATAATTAGGATCCAGGATATCATGAGTATCATATGGTACACCCTATACGGAGGTTCTATGTTCTCTACCCCACACACAAAAGGATGGCTCATAAGGTTGTTCGTTTTCATGATAAGAACTTAGAGTCATGGACCAAGTTCAGTCTTCCATCGCAATAATGGGCTAGCCACATCGAAGTGGAAATTCTGAATCAATCTACTCTGAGTGGGATCCTCGTATTATTTGAACAGGGTGTACACCCTTCGGTTCAATACTACACGATCGCCAATCATGAAGACGGACTTCAGTTTAAGATGAGGTTCCCAGAGTCATTGACCATGTTCAACGTTTCCTCGCAATAATGGGCTAGCCATATTATGATGGAAATTCTGAACAGATCTACTCTAGGTGGAGTTCTCGTATTGTCCCAATGAGGTGTACACCCCCCGGTTCAATACTACACAACTCCGGGTTCTAAGTTCTTCTCAAAGCTCGGGTACGGAGCTTATCTCACAACATGTGTCAAACACCATAGATCACCCCACATAATAGCAGAATAAATTACATAGCATAAATAATACATCAAGATATACAGAAGAAAATAAAAAGAGGTATTCTAACATTCATAGCAAATTGACTAAGTTAGGCTTGACTCTCTCTTGCTTGAAACAATGAGTCCCCAGCAGAGTCGCCATCTGTCGCATCTCGAAAAATACGATTCCTCACGATGGTCGCGGAAAAAATTATGTTCGAACAGAGTCGCCACCGAATTTTATTTATCCCAATGAAGTGTCGCATCCACGAAAAACAACCGGCGGGCTGAAACAAAAACAACACAGAGCCGCCACCGTGCGTTATTTATCCTAAAAGAGGGAAAGGAAACGCTCAGAGTAAACCTAGGAAAAGCATGGTCTCGCGACCAAAGAGAAAGGGTACGGGAGTCGGTTACGCAAGGGGAAGGTATTAGCACCCCTCACGTCCGTCGTACTCGACGGGATCCACGCTCTAAAAGAAAGAAAAGGTTGCTAAACAAACATCACACACACACACTGAAGACCACACAGGTGGGGTAAAAGAGGAGGGGACTCGCTAGGACATCGCATCCTATGCCTACGTATCTCGTCTGGAACGAGAATCAGAGCTGCCGTAGTTCGGCTCACGCACGCCAAACAAGCAAACACAAACACAGGCAAACATGGAGCCTGAATGCCAATCACTGGACTTACATCAGCATCCGAACCAAACAAACACACTCAGGATACGGACAGCCAATCGCTGGGCTTACATCCATATCCTGACACACAAGAGGGTTAACAAGCAAACACATACAAAAAGGAAAAAAAGTGCCCGGAGAGACCTCGCACGGTCTCCTGCCTACGTACCTCATCTGGTATGAGGATCAGGGCGACGTAGTTCCCCTGATCGGGAAAGAAATTCTAGCCAGAAACCAAGGGGAGACACACTACTAGGGAGCTATACTCGAGCCTAGTGTTATCATGCATCATTGCCCTATGTTATGGTTTCTACCTACTTGCACCACAACAAGCTAATCCTAACCAGGAAAAATAAGCATGCAAGCATCAATCAAAAATAAAACAAACATTCACATAGCACACACTATATCCAGTCAAGTGAGGCTCAAACAAGGGTGGACTGCCGAGGCAAGTCATCTGTACAGGGTAGTGTTCGCTCTTAACCCTGACATTGAGAGTCAGGGTGAAGCAGATGAAAGGTGAGTGAAGATTAGACTTCACAGCTCTTATCCCTGGCCAGGGAGAGCTTCAGACAAAGGAGTGTGGGTCCAGAATGGAGGAACCCTTCTACACTCAAGACTCTGACTCAACTGTACAAACGTACAAGATCTTGGGTTAATGTCCCAATGCATCAACACAGTGGTGTGAGCAGAGGAACGACTCAACAGAATAGCGGGGGATAGATTGCATATCCCTTGGGTTCCGCCAATTGCCTCATAGAGGTCTTTACCTTCTTGGGGACAAAAGTAAACAATCACAAACATCGCCTCTTAAGGAGGACTTCAGACAGTTGCCTGGCTAAATAACAAGCCAGGTCTTCCAGACTACATGGAGACAAGAGATTCTACCTCAATTGGTTTATACAACCAAGCAGCAGCACATCAAGTTCTTAAAGAACTAAAGTGACTAATGTACCTGAAATCAATCAAGTATCATCAGTATACCAGACAAACCAACAGTAAACAGCAAAAGTCAATCTGAACAGTCAAACACAAGTTAATGCACACAAGTGCAAGCCATGAGCTCAAACTCAAGCATCAAACCCTACAACACAAAGTCAATGTTAATCATAAACAGTTCACAAGTCAACTTAATTAACTTGAAGCAATCTCCTTAAACCATTTGCATCTCAACCTGAAAATCCAAACCAAACATGAGAAACAAGACCACTAGGCCAAGCCTAGGGTCCAAAGGAGATGAAAAAATCAAAACAGCAAGTGAAAACTATCCAAAATCACAATTAAACAAATTAGAAACAAATTCAATTGGTACCATGCTCATATCCATCACCATTATCAGTTCATGCACAAAAAGGTATCCCACATGCAATTTGCAACTTCAAAAGACCGAACAGAATGATCAACATCAAATCCATACCAAAACAATTCAATTAATTCCACAAAAATTCAAGTCTAAACATAACATATCCAATGAATAGCATATCAAATTTCAGCTCATTTGGATCAAGGGAAATAGGTCAATGAAAATCAAGAAGTTCAGACAAGTTCAAGCAAGCCAACACATGGTATCCAAACAAGTATCACCTTCCATAAATCATAAAACAGTGGCACAACAAGATAAATGAATGGGATCAAAACCAAAATGACCTATTATGTGTCTACAATCCACATGTCAAATTTCACACTCATACAATCAATGACCAGAATTTCACAAATCAAATGGTAACATGTGTCACAAACAATCAACAAAATGACCAAACAGAGGGAAAAATTTCAATCAAATTGGAAATGCCATCAATAAATCTAGAAAAATTCACATGTCATCTCAACATACATATGTTCATTCATGCAAAAAATTAGCTCAATCCAACATCCCTAGGCAAGGAAAATAAAATCATGAAATTCATCAAGCTTGGTGTGACACAAATTGTCACACCTCTATTCAAAAATTCATATCTCAACATCCAGGGATCCAAAAATTGCAAACCACATATCAAAATCACCATCCAAGAGTCCAGAATAAGCACAAAAAAGTTTATGAATTTATTTGGAAACATCATCATTTCATGAGTGAAAAGGCAAGACATGTACAAATTGCATACATCCAATCAAACCCTAGGCATTTTTAATTTTCACACGTACACAAAAATCACAAAAGTCACCATTAAATTCTACACATTACAAGGAGCATGGTGAAAAAAACCTCACAAATTTTGGACAAAGGATGAATTATTTATGATTTTTCTAAAGATCATGGATGAAATTGAAATAGAAAATGAAAAAGAAATTGAAATAATGAAATAATAATGCTGAAAATGGCAAAAGCGTAATTCTTAAACGCATGACCAAAACGGGGCCGTTTCAATTTAATTCAGTGGCGCTTCCTCATTGGCTTGGAGGCGCGGGAAACAACTATTCAAACGCAGGCAAAGGAAATGAAGATCAAACATGGCCTGGCACGCGTTCTTGCTCAAGAACACCATCAGAGTTTCCAGAAAATGATGAACATCAAATCTCAACCAAAATGAGCAAACTATACATCATTAGAACCAGCAAAGCACGCACATCATGAATATCCAATTATTTTAACCTAATTCTAAACATGTTAACCGGATCGATCAAAAAAAGAAATGAGCATCAAACTTCAATCTCAGATCTCTCTCACAATTCTCAACCAAATCAAAAACTATGAGCATCATGTTAATCTACAATCAAAGACCTACACAAGCCATATAACAATTTGAGCGATGAAGAATTTCGAAAAATCACCTTGTGAATGAAGCAGATGAGAATTCGTGTGTTTTTGGCTCCAAGAAGGTGAAACAGATGGAGATCCTTGCTATGGAAGGTGATTGCAACACGTGCTTTAGCTCAAAGATGCTTCAGGTGCAAGAATCATGGAATTGCCATTGTTGTGCAAGCTTTGGACAGTCCAAGTTCTTGAAGCTTTTGGTACGGATTCAGCAAAACAGTTCTTCCTCAAGGTATATGGAGCATGGATCCACGAAGAATGAACAAGATTGATGAAGATTTGGATCAGAATTGTGAAAAATGTGTGATGAAGTTTTGAAGAATTTGAGAGGTTTTGATGAAAAAGTTTGTTGCAATCTTGGAGAATGTGATTGTGATTAGCAATTCTGTTACAGTTAAGGCTTTATACCAACTTCTTAATCCATCTCTTAATCAGAATTAACAAAATTGGATGAATTAATGTTAATGTGATTTTAAGTGAAAGTCCAAAAATGACCTTTTCAAATTGGCAATGTAACAGTACCATGACAGTTCCAACAAGTCATATTTGCTATTTGGAGTGTGTTGGAAGTGGTTTCATATGCATAGGCCTTGTAAATCTCAAATTCACATGTTCACACCAAAAATTCAAAAGAAGTCACTTAAAAAATGACTTTTTGCCTTGACCATTTTTGATGAATTTTGATTATGCATCATGAAAGTACATGTGAAATGGGGTATGCTCAAAGAAAGATCACCCAAATTGGACATTCCATGTGAAAGTTATGCCACTTTGAATTTAGGCATTTTTGAAAAATGATTGGACCATAACTTGTCAACCATACATGAGAAATTCAAGTTCTTGGACTTTTTGGAAAGGTGAGAGCAAGATCTACAACTTTCATGTTGAACAAAATTTCGTGTGAAGCCTTTTTGGACATGTAATTTTGTGGTGAAAAACTTTCCATTTTTGGAAACTTTCATTACAAGTCACTTTCTATCTTTGGCAACTTTTCTCCTGATTTTATTTTCTTCATTCTTGATGTTTGAAATGTCAAATAAAACTTGTTTAGACATGAATGAAGTGTATCCAACTCTCTCCCACCTCCAAATCCATAAAATCAAGCACAGTTGGCACAATTGACTTTTTCAACTGATAGATGAATTTGGCAATGCACTGATCAAGTTGAGCCTCAAACTCCTGATGAAATGGCTCAAGGATGAAACCCTAGCTTCCACAAGCTCAATACAATCATGAAATGATCCCCATATCCATTGTAGACCCCATCTCCTTCACAAGCCCTGATTGACCCCAATACAACTGATTAGGGTTGACCAGAGGTCAAAACCCTAATCTCAAGGTATCTGATCATGAACTTGAATCTTCTGGATGATAACAAAACCATGATGATGATGATGTATCATTTCAACCAAGACCAAGACCAATCTCCTTGAGCATCATAAAACCCTAATTTGAATCACCACCCTCAGATGGCTAATGATCAGTCCAATGAAACCCTAGGCTTGCATCTCCAACCCCTTATCTTCTGACCAAGACCTAGGAGGATGATTTGCACAATGTAACCACATGATATGAAATATGCCATGCCTAATGACCTACAAATGAAATGCAATATGTTAAGCTAGTCCCAAGAGAGGAGGGCAAATTTTGAGGTGTTACAGCTGCCCCTATTCAATCCACTGTGAACCTGTCAATATGAATAGCCTCGGCTTTCAGATGATCAGGATGAAGAGTGATTGAATACCAAGAACAGACGAACAATTTGCACTCTGATGGGAAAATAATTGACAATGCCTGTCAGAATCGGCGAAGAAACACAATCTCGAAACAAGAACCCGTCTGGAACGGAGAAAGTCGACCTGATCACCGAAACAGAAACGTCGACCCGGATACCAAAATAAATGGTAACACATGGATAACCATGGCCTGAACACCACACATCCGCTGGGGATTGTCATCTCTTTTTAATGCTTTTCTTGAACCCCGAAATTTTCTTAGCACCAATGATCCCGGATCATTGCATTTGAACCCCGATATCTTGTTTGCCAAATTGATGGACCTCATTCTCCATTTTGAACCCCAGTCGCCTGACAATAACTTGTGATCGTCATTGTGAACCCCATTCTCCAGAAAATGTCGCAACATTTCCCTTTCTCCACTTGAACCCCGATCTCCAGAAAATGTCTCAACATTTCCTTTTCTCCATTTGAACCCCGTTCTCCCATCTCTCGTGATAATTCCGCTGGCAATATCGGAAATAACACCAAACACCGCTCTGAATGCGACATATCAGAGGGTAAACCTTCACAAAAGGAAGGTAACATGTGCATCTCTTCTTCAGAAGACACCTATAACGACCTCCATTGGCATCTGCCAAAGTCTAAGGTGACACATGAACAGAAGATAATCCTGCGGACCTCATCCTGGATATAATCTTCAACTCCAATCTCCATTTGGACCCCGATCTCCAGAAAATGCCTCAACATTTCCTTTTCTCCGACTGAACCCCGATATCCAGAAAATGTCTCAACACTTCCTTTTCTCCGTTTGAACCCCGATCGTCGCGCTGATCGCGTAGCGTCCTTTGATTTTATTTCCATCTCCGCTCGACGGAAAAATTTCCTCCAGTATCGCACTGCTGGGGAACATTGTTGATCTGACATCATGATACTAAACTCCTTAGAGTAACATCTTCACCATCCGGCAAAACCAAACCTCAAACGGTAACCACGACTTGAGTCGCGCTGATCGCGTAACATTCCCATCTCTGTCCGACGGAAAAATTTCCTCCAGTATCGCACTACTGGGGAAGTACTGTTGATAAAAATACGGTGCCAAACTCCTCAGAGCAACACTTTCACCCTCAGGCAACCACTTCTCCAACGGTAACCACAGTCTGAGACTAGCTCATGCTTGCAATATGATGCATGATTGATTTTTCTGCGTAATGCTCCATAATTATGGAAATGCTACGCGATTTATTATGCAATATGCTATGCTATTTGCATGATGCATGTATAAAAAGCATCCCCCTCAAGGGACTCTTCTGAGGAGCTCGAGACACTCTGCTGAGGAACTCGCCAACACTCCGATCTCCACCCTGCTGGGGAATAACGCTGCTGCTGGGAGAAGGCAACCCTTGCTGGGGAAAAACCTCCTTTGCACCCGATCCGCTTGAGGAATTGCTAGGGATAGAACCACCAGCGCTCTGTGGGGATACAACTGTCTTTGACTTGTTGGGGATATCAATCCCGACTCTGCTTGGGAAACCACCGCACACAGATACTTCCACTGGGGAAATTGTCACCTTCAGGCCTGGCGACTGGGGAAGCATCGATCTGAAACCTGCTGGGGACAACCATCCTGACCCTGCTAGGGAAGTCACAGACCTTGGATATGCTGGGGGGTTGGTCCTTCTGACTCTGCTTGGGGATATACATCCCGACTCGTCTGGACCTTTTCTGCTCCATCATCTTGTATTCCCAACTGCTCCGTACTCGACGGAGAGCGAACTCCTGGGACTTATACAGATTTTTCAATCTTCCGACTTTGAAGAGTCTTCTTGATTAATTCCAAGGATCGTCGTACGTTTCGCCGTCTTTTCGTCATTCCTTCATTCATTCGTCCCTGATCGGACTCCACGGGGATTTGCTTTGTCAAAAGCTTCCACATCACAACCTGCAAGTGAGGGAAAATATCTAACAGTTCCTGCAAAAGAGATCGTTAGATAAAACTGTGCCCCAGGCGCGTCAAGATTTCAACACTTGGATCACTCAACCTTCCGAATAAGATTTCAAGTTTTCAATCTTATAAGCATGCATTGGAAGGGACCAGTATGTCTTAAAATGCACAGATTCTTTATCAAAATAATCGGATGTTTTTGCAATCAAAGCGGTAATGAAAAACAAAAACAAAATTATTTGACTGAATATGCACTTTATTGATTGAAAAAGTGTGGCTCATGAATGAGCAATACAAAGGAAGCAATTCCTGAAAAGAGGTAATTGCGCACAAAAGGAAAAATCTATCCTAATGGCAATGTGAAACCCGTGATCTCATCGAGTTCCAACTCGGTTACACCCCATATGTCCTCAGACTCTCCGTGCTTTCTGCCTTCTGATCAAGACGATTCCGACTGATCCCTACCGGGTATTATCCATGATGCTTTAACCAAAGCGAAAACAATCATGCTAGACGCAGTTGTTCGTTTCAATCCCTCTTTTGCCTGGACCGCCCTTTCGGGTTTTCAGTCCACCGGGATACCCCTTTTTGCCCAAGTCGCCTTTTCAGGTTTTCGACTTGCCGGGTGTACAGTTTTTCTTTTCATATCCCTAATTTTTGCCCGAACCTTTTCTTTCTGTTTTTTTTTGGTTCGCCGGGATGCCCATTTTTGCCTGGACTATTTTGTTCTTTTCGTCCAGCGGGTTTCTTTATACGAAGTATTTTTTAACTGCGTCCGCATTCACAGGGGATGGGAAATCTTCGCCATCCATGGTCGTTAACAACAAGGCTCCACCAGAGAAAACCTTCTTGACCACGAATGGACCTTCATAATTGGGTGTCCATTTGCCCCTTCGATCGTTTTGAGGAGGAAGGATCCTTTTCAGCACCATATCACCCACGTGATACACCCGAGGTCGTACCCTTTTGTCAAAAGCACGCTTCATTCTTTGCTGGTACAACTGCCCATGACAGATGGCTGCCAGCCTCTTCTCTTCAATCAGGCTCAGTTCCTCATACCGGGTCCTTACCCATTCTGCCTCTTGCAATTTCATGTCCATCAGGACTCTCAAAGAGGGAATCTGAACCTCAACCGGTAACACCGCTTCCATTCCATATACTAATGAGAAAGGCGTTGCCCCAGTAGATGTGCGCACCGATGTTCGATACCCATGCAACGCAAACGGCAACATCTCATGCCAAACTTTGTAGGTTACCACCATTTTCTGCACAATCTTCTTTATATTCTTATTGGCTGCCTCAACCGCCCCATTCATCTTCGGACGATAGGGAGAAGAATTGTGATGCTCAATCTTGAATTCCCGGCACAGTTCTGCCATCATCTTATTGTTCAAATTAGAACCATTATCAGTAATAATTCTCTCGGGAACCCCATATCTGCAAATGATGTCTCTCTTGAGGAATCTGGCAACGACTTGCTTCGTCACATTCGTATAAGAGGCTGCTTCCACCCATTTGGTGAAGTAATCAATAGCCACTAATATGAATATGTGCCCATTCGAAGCCATAGGCTCAATCTTTCTGATCATATCAATGCCCCACATAGCAAACGGTCATGGAGACGACATTAAGCTCAACGAATTAGGAGGTAAGTGCACCTTGTCAGCATAAATCTGGCATTTATGACACTTCCGCACGAAATTGAAACATTGGGCCTCCATTGTCATCCAATAATAACTTGCTCTCAGCAGCTTTTTCACCATTGCATTCCCACTGGCATGGGTACCGAACGATCCTTCGTGAACCTCTTTCATCAATTGGCTTGCTTCTTTATCATCCACACATCTGAGCAAGACCCAATCAAAATTTCTCTTATACAAAACCCCATCCTTATTCAGATAGAACACCATGGCCAACCTCCGCAGAGTCTTTCGGTCCTTCTTAGAAGCTCCCTCAGGATACTCTTGAGTCTCCAGATAGCGCTTGATATCGTAATACCACGACTTCTCATCATCAGGCGTTGTATCAACAGCAAACACATAAGCCGGTCTATCCAGACGACCTACTTCAACACTGGGGAACTGATTCCACCACTGCACCTTAATCAGGGCGGCCAGAGTAGCCAGAGCATCTGCCAAAGGATTCTCCTCTCTAGGCACATGATGCAACTTCACCTTGGTGAAAAACGTCAACAATCTCCTCGTATAATCCCGATATGGAACTAAATGAGATTGATGCGTATACCATTTTCCGTTAACCTGATTTACCACCAGAGCTGAATCTCCATATATGACAAGGTTCTTGATTCTCAAATCAATCGCCTCTTCAATCCCCAATATACACGCTTCGTATTCAGCCACATTGTTGGTGCACTCAAATGTTAGCCTGGCAGCAAAAGGAATATGGGATCCTTTCGGCGTAACCAAAACAACACCAACACCGCTACCATTCACGTTAACGGCCCCATCAAACATCAGAATCCATTCGGATTCAGGGTCAGGCCCCTCCTCCGGGATTGGTTCCTCACAATCTTTCGATTTGAGAAACATGATGTCCTCATCAGGGAAATCAAACTTCATCGGTTGATAATCATCAATGGGTTGCTGGGCGAGGTAATCAGACAATACACTCCCCTTGATCGCCTTCTGAGAGGTATACTGTATATCATATTCAGTCAAAATCATTTGCCACCTCGCAACCCGTCCGGTCAATGTTGGCTTTTCAAAAATGTACTTGATTGGATCCATCTTGGAAATCAACAAAGTGGTATGAACCAACATGTACTGCCTTAATCGGCGAGCAGTCCAGACCAAAGCACAGCAAGTTTTCTCGAGCAGTGAATATCTTGTTTCACAGTCGGTAAACTTTTTGCTAAGGTAGTATATGGCATGCTCTTTTCGACCAGACTCGTCATGCTGCCCCAATACACACCCCATAGACCCCTCGAGGACCGTCAAGTACAGAATTAACGGTCGTCCCTCCACAGGAGGCATCAGAATCGGAGGCTCCTGCAAATACTCTCTTATTTTTTCAAATGCCGCTTGGCAATCATTATTCCACCTGACCGTTTGATCTTTTCTCAACAACTTGAATATTGGTTCACACGTGGCTGTTAGGTGAGATATGAACCGTGAAATGTAGTTCAATCTACCTAAGAAACCACGAACCTCCTTCTCTGTTCTCGGTTCAGGCATTTCTCTTATTGCTTTTACTTTAGCAGGATCAACCTCGATTCCTTTTTCACTTACAATAAACCCCAACAATTTACCGGACCGCACTCCGAAAGTGCACTTGTTCGGATTCAACCTCAGTCTGAACTGTCTCAACCGGTCGAACAACTTGGCCAGATCTACCAAATGTCCCTCTTCTGTTTGGGACTTTTCTATCATGTCATCAACATAGCATTCAATTTCATGATGAATCATATCATGAAACAAAGTCACCATGGCTCTCTGATAAGTAGCACCGATGTTCTTGAGACCGAATGGCATCACCTTGTAACAAAAAGTGCCCCACGGTGTAATGAACGTTGTTTTCTCCATATCATCTGGCGACATTTTGATTTGATTATAGCCAGAAAAGCCATCCATGAAGGAAAACACCGAGAATTGAGCTGTATTATCTACCAACACATCGATGTGAGGTAGTGGAAAATCATCTTTCGGACTAGCTCTGTTCAGATCTCGGTAGTCCACACACATTCTCACTTTCCCATCCTTCTTCGGGACTGGCACAATGTTTGCGACCCAAGGCGGATAATTAGTGACAGCAAGGAAACCAGCATCCCACTGCTTCTGCACTTCCTCTTTAATCTTCATCGCCATATCAGGTCGAGTTCTGCGCAACTTCTGTTTCACTGGAGGACAATCTGCTCTCAACGGTAGCTTGTGCATAACAATATCGGTATCCAACCCTGGCATATCTTGATAAGACCAGGCAAAGATGTTGACATACTCTTTTAACAATGCTACCATTCTGCTTTTGACACTTTCCTCCAAAGCAGCCCCGATTTTCACTTCTTTCTTGACCTCGTCGGTACCCAGATTCACAACCTCAATCGGTTCCTCATGCGGCTGAATCACCTTCTCCTCTTGTTTCAACAACCTGGCTAATTCCCCTGGCAGTTCACAATCTTCTTCGTCTTCTTCTTCAGCATGATAGATTGGATTGTCGAAGTCATACAGAGGTGTAACAGGATTGTTATCAATGAGATCCGGAGAATAATCGCATCTGCATGAATGTGGATTCATGCATTGCTTTAGAACCAGTGTGAGACAAATTGAAAAAGAAAAATGAAAGCATTGCCATTTTTATTTTGTTTTTATTTTTAAACTGCAAAAGTAAATGAAAAACAGGGAACACCGCTTTTAACTGAAAAACATCCTTTTATTGATGATGCGAATTTGCAAATTAAACATGAGGTGGCCCTTACAATGAACCATTACGTGTCGGGCAACACGTATGGCTTTCATGCATATAAAATCGAAACAGGAAAAATATTACTCTTCAAGCAGAGTGACCCGAATGATCTTTTCAGCCTTCCAGTTCTGGATTCCCATCCCTGGTGCGCACGGCTTTATCCATTGGTCTATTTCACAGTCACTATCAGCTTCATCACTCATCATGCAGATGTGATCCGGATCCAGCATTCCGGCACTAGTGAAGGTGACTGACGTACGGCGTCCTCTGCCTTGTCCTGACGAGCCTCTGTTCGGCTGATATCCCACTCCGAAGCGGTCCTTCTTTGCAGAGATATCCATCATCCTGCCCCAACCAGGAGCCTCTCCACTCTTTACCACCTCAGCGGCCTGTTTGTACGAAGCAATGGACGGTTTCTCCTCTTCTTTTGCAAAAAGAGCATTCTCCACCTTAACGGTTTCGAATGCTTGACTGGGCGTCTCCCAGATTTCGCCGTCCATCTTTACATATTTGAATGAGGACAGGTGGCTGACAAAGATGTCCTCTTCTCCGCACACAGTGACAACTTGGCCCTCCCAGATATACTTCAGCTTTTGGTGTAACGTCGAGGTTACTGCCCCAGCAGCATGGATCCACGGCCTACCCAACAAGCAACTGTATGCCGGCTGAATATCCATGACATAGAAAGTCGACTTGAACACCTCTGGGCCTATCTTCACAGGCAGCTCAACCTCTCCAAACACAGCCCTCTTCGACCCATCAAATGCCCGCACTATTAGATCGGTCGGAGTCAGAATCAGCCCATCACAGTTCAGCTTAGCCAGAGCCTTCTTCGGCAACACATTCAATGAGGAGCCGGTATCAACCAGCACATGTGAAATCACGGCCCCTTTACATTCCATGGCGATGTGTAATGCCCGATTGTGATTCCTCCCATCCACAGTCAGGTCCATGTCTGTAAAACCCAACCCATGGCTGGCATGTACGTTAGACACGACCGTCTCCAACTGGTTAATTGTTATCTCTTGAGGAACATAGGCTTTCTTCAGGATCTTCATCAAAGCCTCCCTGTGCCCCTCAGAGCTTAACAGCAAAGATAGAATCGATATTTCGGAAGGAGTTTGCTGCAGATGGTCCACCAACTTGTACTCAGATTTCTTGATGATCCTTAAGAATTCCTCTGCATCTTCATCAAGTTTTTCTTCCGACCCAACCGGCGCCGGTGTCACTACTGGAGTACCGTCGTTCACCACTGCTTTCCCTTTTGCCCTGGCTAAAGCCTCGGCCTTTTCTTTTTTCTCTTTCTCTCCTTCTCCCCCCCTCAAGGCATCCGGAGCAAATAATCTTCCACTGCGAGTGAAACCGCTGGGACCGGCATTATCCACCTTTGACACGGTGGTTTCACTTGCAGTCTGGTCTTCCACCTTCTCACCATTACAGTACACTTCTCCACCATAATGCCATGGCACGGTGTCATCTTTGTCATACGGAATTGGTCCAGGTACCGTGATGGTAACTGGAGCCGCCTCAGCAAGGGTAGACAAATCCACCGGATCAAAATAAATTGTTATGGTGGAGACCTCTTCCTTTCCCATATCAACCTTCTCAATTAAAATACTCCCCTCGTCCATCAGACCCTGGACAGTTTTCCTCAACAATGAACACCCATTAACAGAAACAGTGCACTCAGCACAATCAATACCGCAGCCCGGGTGAACCCCATTTAACATCAACTGCCTCTTGACCTCAGCCAAAGGAGTCTTCAACTGCTCAACAGTAGACAGCCCAACCCTACTCTCCTCAGAAATAGCATTCACCCCCCTTTGACCATGCGCGGGCATGGGATTAGCATTGACATTGGGAGATGGTGCAAGGTTGATTGCCTTCGAATCCACCAGGTCTTGAACTGTATGCTTAAAAGCTTTGCAGTTCTCTATGTTGTGTTCGGGCGCACCTGAGTGAAATTCGCATTTTGCATTCTCATCATAATTGGCTGGCCTTTGATCAGGTCTCAAAGGTGCCAGAGTCCTTAACTGTACCAACCCCAGGTCTTGCAATTTCTTGAACAAGAAAGAGTAAGTCACAGGTGGCCTGTCAAAATGCCGATCATTCATCCTTCCCTTGACTTGATAACCAGCCCTCTGAGGCCTCTGCTGAAAGGGTTGTCTCTGCTGTTGAGGTTGTTGTTGTTGTTGTTGCTGATTTTCAGCAGGAATAGTTACCGCAGTGGTGTGTTGGAAGTAACGATCCCTACTGGGTCCTCTCTGTGCATACACTGCACTGGTATCTCCCTCTTTCTTCCTCTGACCATTACTGAAGGGCTTCTTCGATCCTGACGACGAAGCTGCACCCTGAATCTTCCCGAGCTTCAACCAGCTTTCTATTCTCTCCCCTGCTACAACGATATCAGAAAAGTTGGTCACCGGACAACCAACCATCCTCTCAGCATATGCCCCCTGCAGGGTCCCCATGAAGAGATCAGACATTTCCCTGTCAACTAGAGGAGGTTGCACTCTGGCAGCCAACTCCCTCCACCTTTGGGCGTATTCTTTAAACCCTTCATTATTCTTTTGAGACATACCCTGCAGCTGGGTACGACTCGGGGCCATATCAGCATTGAACTGATACTGTTTAAAGAAAGCGTCCCCAAGATCCTGCCAGTTCTTGATATCTGAGGACTTGAGCTTGGTGTACCACTCCAGTGAGCCTCCGGACAGACTGTCCTGGAAGAAATACATCCACGGCTTTTGGTCCATGGTGTATGCAGAGATCTTGCGGACAAAGGCTTGAAGGTGAGTCTCCGGGCAGGAACTTCCATTATACCGATCAAATGTGGGCGCTTTAAACTTCTGCGGGATCACAATCCCCTCTACCAGCCCCATGTTTGACATATTGACCAACCCAGGAGTGGCATAGCTCTCCAAAGCTCGGATTTTCTCAGCCAGCAGCTGAATCTCTTTGTTCTGTGGCGGAGCACTATACGGACCGAACGGTTCGTTGTGCATCGAGAACTGATCAGCCTCCCGGTCTTCCTCTCTATCGTCATCAACCCCGAAGAATGGAGGGAAAAGACTATCTTTCATGTTCTGACCTGGTTGGCCACCCGCAGCACCAAAACCTCCAGCAGTGTTATTCACTATACCGACTATTGTCCTCTTACCGCCGTCTCGAGAACCACCCAGCCCCTGGTTGGAGACTCCATCCAGGTTCACACCACTGTTTGCTGCTGAAGCCCGCTCGAGCTTCTCAACCTTATCAGCTAAAGCCTTTTGACCAACTGCAAAGCCTTGCATAATGTTGATCAGCTCATTCATCTTGTCCTTCAGCTCGAGGATATTTGTATTTGGGAGATCCATTAGTCTGGGAGTATTGCGTCTGGTGAAGTATCTGTGCGGGCGTGTTGAGTGCAAAGGTACAATTCTGCGAGCACGAGCAATGATTCCTGAAACAATCAAGCACGTTAGCAACAGATACCTGCAAAATAAAACACAAGTTATTATGATCATGCATGAATGCAGTTTTTATCCATATGAGGCACACTTTGTCTCTCAATCCTGGCTTCATCGAGACAAATAATAATCCGGCAGCAATATTCTGATATTCAGCATCGAATTTCGTCATACAGACCAGAGATATATGATTTAGCAAAATACCCCCCAACCATGTGTGTGCTTGTGTGAGTGCATACGGGAAAGCAAATAAAGCTTGAAGATCAATCACTGAATGAAAATAACCATCACATAACAGAATGCACAATAAGTGCCATAGTCATACATCAATTTAGATACAATTCTCCAGAATCGGGAAAGAAAATACAAGCAAAATGAATTCCGTCAACAAGCCTGACGGTAATCCACACAAATGATAAAGCTAGCCTGATGAGGGTCCCACAGAAGGCCCTATCTCATCAACCATCTTCGCGAACTCTGCGGCGAACCTGAGCTCGGTGTTCTCCTGCTGTAATCTCCCCACCTCTTTCTGGTGAATCTTCATCTACCTGAAGTAATGATCTCTCTCATCCATGTAATGATCTCTCTCGGCGATGATCTTTGCTTTCTCCGCTTCCCACTCTGCAGCGAGGACTCTGGCTCTGGCGTCTCTCTGATCTCTCACGAGGAATTGCCTCCTCTTCTCATCTTCAATGACCTTTGAAGCTCTATCCAATCTCTCTTTGGTGACGTCGTGCTCCTTTGTTGAAGATGCCAAAGCCTGACTGACCTTCCCATAGTAGGCAGTATCCATCTCAAAGCGCTTTGCTTCCAGGGCATGTCGCTTGTCTTGATCTTCCATCTTCCCTTTGATCTCCTGGTTAGCCATCTGAACCCGAGCAACAGTCATCTCCAATTCCGCTTTCTCTGCAAGCAACTGATCTCTTTCCCGCTTCATCTCTAAGAACTCGTCCATACTAACAGTAGAAGGAGACTCCTCAATCAACGGATACCACGGATCAACCATAGGAAACGGTAAACAAGTGAGTTCCACTCTCTTACGGAGCCAGTCATCAAACGGAGGAAAAGATCTGTTATTGGCTCTACCCCAAGAAAACTTGCCTTTCCTTTGAATACTGCGCCATGCATCAGATACCTGCTTCAACCTGGCCTGATTGCCCTCAGCTGGGAAGTACAAAGTCTCCTGAACTTCACTCTTGAACGGAGGAAGCTCCATAGCGAATCCCATTTGTCTCTTAAGAAGTGTCGGGTTATAATTAATGCAACCCTGAACTCCTATAAGTGGCACATTGGGAAAACCCCCACAACTGCAAATGAAGTCTTGTCCAACCCCACTACTGTGAGTCCAAGCTATGTCTTTGGCCCTCAAACCCATCAGCTTGGTCGCCCAATTGACATTTTGGCCAAGAAGAACAAAAGCACCCCTGGTAGGCAAATATCCCATAAACCACTTGTATAGCAACTGAGTGCAACATCGAATCAATCCCCCACGCCGCTTCTCGTTCCTGTTATGGACCGAGTAATAGACATCTCCGATCAAAGTAGGGATAGGATTCCTCTGAACAAACAAACGGATGGCATTAATATCCACGAAGCTCTTCTGATTAGGAAACAGAATGATCCCATAAATGCCCGCAGCAATCAAAGCACAGACAGCTTCCCAGTTACCCAACTCAGCATTCTCCTTGGCCTTAACTTCTAGGAAACTCAGATGAAAACCAGGCAACTTCCCCTTCTCTTTCAGACTCCCCTTAACCATCTCCGGGCTCAAATAAAGAGAACGGGAAATCCCACCAATATCAGGCTCTTCCTTAGTAGCATAGAAAGGAACCTGATTTCTGATCTGAATGCCCAAGATATCAGCATAGTCCTCCATCAAAGGCCCCAATAAGTAATCTGGGAAGACAAAACACCTCAGACCAGGATCATAGAACTGGAGGAGAGTATGAATGGCGCTCCTGTCTCTATCAGTGAGTCTGAAAACCATCTTCAGAATACCACCGTATGCCTCACGAAACATCCCCACATGGTCGGGTGTAATCAAAGCTATCATATCCTTCAACACACTGATCTCTGGGTCAAAGAAGCTATAGGCGACATCATCCTTCAAATCGGGCCTCCTCATGTCTAAGAAGTCTCTCAACCAAGATCTCGATCAAAAATGTCCCTGCATATGGATAAACATGTGTTAGATGCAGATAAATGCAGAATGTAATGATGCTGATGAATGAATGCAATGCATTGTGCCATCCTCCAAGTCATTTGATCATTTGTTGCACTGAAACCCTGATTTCTGAACCGATCACAACCATCTGAAGGAATATGTAACCACAAATCCGACTTGGTAGTTCCGAAATATACGAAAGACAGATACATCATCATCATCACCAAACAATCTCTGAGCAGATACCCATAATCCTCTGAATCGGCCCGGGGAATCCTGAAATAAACGGATCCCCACTGATAAAAAACTCGGACAGCACTTCGGCGTCTCAGAAACAAAGGTCCATAAATCCGACTTATAAATATGACTCTGATCAATGGAACCAATGGTCACCATCAAAGTCACCATCAGAACATGCGTCTGTAAGAATCACCCTCCCCTCACAGGTAAATTCTAATCAGGTCATCCTAAGGCGGATAATAGTCTCGACAATTGGGCGGAGATACTCAATGGGTTTGCCCTTTCGGGTGTGCCATTGTAGCTCCCTTAAGACCGTCTAAACCAAAGATCCGGGAAATGATCGGTCACCAGAGTCAATAATCCAAAAGAGGTAACCCAACCAAAGTGGAAAACCCCACTGAGGAAAAGCACTCTCAGATGAACCTCGTCCGACTTGTGGTATGTCACGTCGCAACAGCATGCCCAACCGACATGTGAGGAACGTGAGACCACACTAATCCTAGGTGTATACTCGGGCCTGGGTTTTAGCCCCACTCAGAACACCCACCCCAACAGAGGAATCACCTGTACAGAGGACAGCAACATGATAGTATGATGCATGCAAGTATTTATGCAAATATATACACAATCAGAATAATAAATGCCATAAATAAAGCAACACAAGCAACCTAAACTATCCTAGAACGCTAGGAGAGACTCGCTTAGGGAAGATGGACCAGCACAGGTCAACATCTATGCGTCCCCAGCAGAGTCGCCAGCTGTCGCATCCGCGAAAAACAACCGGCGGGCTGAAACAAAAACAACACAGAGCCGCCACCGTGCGTTATTTATCCCAAAAGAGGGAAAGGAAATGCTCAGAGTAAACCTAGGAAAAGCATGGTCTCGCGACCAAAGAGAAAGGGTACGGGAGTCGGTTACGCAAGGGGAAGGTATTAACACCCCTCACGTCCGTCGTACTCGACGGGATCCACGCTCTAAAAGAAAGAAAAGGTTGCTAAACAAACATCACACACACACACTGAAGACCACACAGGTGGGCTAAAAGAGGAGGGGGCTCGCTAGGACATCGCATCCTATGCCTACGTACCTCGTCTGGAATGAGAATTAGAGCTGCCGTAGTTCGGCTCACACACGCCAAACAAGCAAACACAAACACAGGCAAACATGGAGCTTGAATGCCAATCACTGGACTTACATCAGCATCCGAACCAAACAAACACACTCAGGATACGGACAGCCAATCGTTGGGCTTACATCCATATCCTGACACACAAGAGGGTTAACAAGCAAACACATACAAAAAGGAAAAAAAGTGCCCGGAGAGACCTCGCACGGTCTCCTGCCTACGTACCTCATCTGGTATGAGGATCAGGGCGACGTAGTTCCCCTGATCGGAAAAGAAATTCTAGCCAGAAACCAAGGGGAGACACACTACTAGGGAGCTGTACTCGAGCCTAGTGTTATCATGCATCATTGCCCTATGTTATGGTTTCTACCTACTTGCACCATAGCAAGCTAATCCTAACCAGGAAAAACAAGCATGCAAGCATCAATCAAAAATAAAACAAACATTCACATAGCACACACTATATCCAGTCAAGTGAGGCTCAAACAAGGGTGGATTGCCGAGGCAAGTCATCTGTACAGGGTAGTGTTCGCTCTTAACCCTGACATTGAGAGTCAGGGTGAAGCAGATGAAAGGTGAGTGAAGATTAGACTTCACAGCTCTTATCCCTGGCCAGGGAGAGCTTCAGACAAAAGAGTGTGGGTCCAGAATGGAGGAACCCTTCTACACTCAAGACTCTGACTCAATTGTACAAACGTACAAGATCTTGGGTTAATGTCCCAATGCATCAACACAGTGGTGTGAGCAGAGGAACGACTCAACAGAATAGCGGGGGATAGATTGCATATCCCTTGGGTTCCGCCAATTGCCTCATAGAGGTCTTTACCTGCTTGGGGACAAAAGTAAACAATCACAAACATCGCCTCTTAAGGAGGACTTCAGACAGTTGCCTGGCTAAATAACAAGCCAGGTCTTCCAGACTACATGGAGACAAGAGATTCTACCTCAACTGGTTTATACAACCAAGCAGCAGCACAACAAGTTCTTAAAGAACTAAAGCGACTAATGTACCTAAAATCAATCAAGTATCATCAGTATACTAGACAAACCAACAGTAAACAGCAAAAGTCAATCTGAACAGTCAAACACAAGTTAATGCACACAAGTGCAAGCCATGAGCTCAAACTCAAGCATCAAACCCTACAACACAAAGTCAATGTTAATCATAAACAATTCACAAGTCAACTTAATTAACTTGAAGCAATCTCCTTAAACCATTTGCATCTCAACCTGAAAATCCAAACCAAACATGAGAAACAAGACCACTAGGCCAAGCCTAGGGTCCAAAGGAGATGAAAAAATCAAAACAGCAAGTGAAAATTATCCAAAATCACAATTAAACAAATTAGAAACAAATGCAATTGGTACCATGCTCATATCCATCACCATTATCAGTTCATGCACAAAAAGGTATCACACATGCAATTTGCAACTTCAAAAGACCGAACAGAATGATCAACATCAAATCCATACCAAAACAATTCAATTAATTCCACAAAAATTCAAGTCTAAACAGAACATATCCAATGAATAGCATATCAAATTTCAGCTCATTCGGATCAAGGGAAATAGGTCAATGAAAATCAAGAAGTTCAGACAAGTTCAAGCAAGCCAACACATGGTATCCAAACAAGTATCACCTTCCATAAATCATAAAACAGTGACACAACAAGATAAATGAATGGGATTAAAACCAAAATGACCTATTATGTGTCTACAATCCACATGTCAAATTTCACACTCATACAATCAATGACCAGAATTTCACAAATCAAATGGTAACATGTGTCACAAACAATCAACAAAATGACCAAACAGAGGGAAAAATTTCAATCAAATAGGAAATGCCATCAATAAATCCAGAAAACTTCACATGTCATCTAAACATACATATGTTCATTCATGCAAAAAATTAGCTCAATCCAACAATCCTAAGAAAGGCAAATAAAATCATGAAATTCATCAAGCTTGGTGTGACACAAATTGTCACACCTCTATTCAAAAATTCATATCTCAACATCCAGGGATCCAAAAATTGCAAACCACATATCAAAATCACCATCCAAGAGTCCAGAATAAGCACAAAAAAATTTATGAATTTATTTGGAAACATCATCATTTCATGAGTGAAAAGGCAAGACATGTACAAATTGCATACATCCAATCAAACCCTAGGCATTTTTAATTTTCACACGTGCACAAAAATCAAAAAAATCACCATTAAATTCTACACATTACAAGGAGCACGGTGAAAAAAACCTCACAAATTTTGGACAAAGGATGAATTATTTATGATTTTTATAAAGATCATGGATGAAATTGAAATAGAAAATGAAAAAGAAATTGAAATAATGAAATAATAATGCTGAAAATGGCAAAAGCGTAATTCTTAAACGCATGACCAAAACGGCGCCGTTTCAATTTAATTCAGTGGCGCTTCCTCATTGGCTTGGAGGCGCGGGAAACAACTATTCAAACGCAGGCAAAGGAAATGAAGATCAAACATGGCCTGGCACGCGTTCTTGCTCAAGAACACCATCAGAATTTCCAGAAAATGATGAACATCAAATCTCAACCAAAATGAGCAAACTATACATCATTAGAACCAGCAAAGCACGCACATCATGAATATCCAATTATTTTAACCTAATTCTAAACATGTTAACCGGATCGATCAAAAAAGAAATGAGCATCAAACTTCAATCTCAGATCTCTCTCACAATTCTCAACCAAATCAAAAACTATGAGCATCATGTTAATCTACAATCAAAGACCTACACAAGCCATATAACAATTTGAGCGATGAAGAATTTCGAAAAATCACCTTGTGAATGAAGCAGATGAGAATTCGTGTGTTTTTGGCTCCAAGAAGGTGAAACAGATGGAGATCCTTGCTATGGAAGGTGATTGCAACACGTGCTTTAGCTCAAAGATGCTTCAGGTGCAAGAATCATGGAATTGCCATTGTTGTGCAAGCTTTGGACAGTCCAAGTTCTTGAAGCTTTTGGTACGGATTCAGCAAAACAGTTCTTCCTCAAGGTATATGGAGCATGGATCCACGAAGAATGAACAAGATTGATGAAGATTTGGATCAGAATTGTGAAAAATGTGTGATGAAGTTTTGAAGAATTTGAGAGGTTTTGATGAAAAAGTTTGTTGCAATCTTGGAGAATGTGATTGTGATTAGCAATTCTGTTACAGTTAAGGCTTTATACCAACTTCTTAATCCATCTCTTAATCAGAATTAACAAAATTGGATGAATTAATGTTAATGTGATTTTAAGTGAAAGTCCAAAAATGACCTTTTCAAATTGGCAATGTAACAGTACCATGACAGTTCCAACAAGTCATATTTGCTATTTGGAGTGTGTTGGAAGTGGTTTCATATGCATAGGCCTTGTAAATCTCAAATTCACATGTTCACACCAAAAATTCAAAAGAAGTCACTTAAAAAATGACTTTTTGCCTTGACCATTTTTGATGAATTTTGATTATGCATCATGAAAGTACATGTGAAATGGGGTATGCTCAAAGAAAGATCACCCAAATTGGACATTCCATGTGAAAGTTATGCCACTTTGAATTTAGGCATTTTTGAAAAATGATTGGACCATAACTTGTCAACCATACATGAGAAATTCAAGTTCTTGGACTTTTTGGAAAGGTGAGAGCAAGATCTACAACTTTAATGTTGAACAAAATTTCGTGTGAAGCCTTTTTGGACATGTAATTTTGTGGTGAAAAACTTTCCATTTTTGGAAACTTTCATTACAAGTCACTTTCTATCTTTGGCAACTTTTCTTCTGATTTTATTTTCTTCATTCTTGATGTTTGAAATGTCAAATGAAACTTGTTTAGACATGAATGAAGTGTATCCAACTCTCTCCCACCTCCAAATCCATAAAATCAAGCACAGTTGGCACAATTGACTTTTTCAACTGATAGATGAATTTGGCAATGCACTGATCAAGTTGAGCCTCAAACTCCTGATGAAATGGCTCAAGGATGAAACCCTAGCTTCCACAAGCTCAATACAATCATGAAATGATCCCCATATCCATTGTAGACCCCATCTCCTTCACAAGCCCTGATTGACCCCAATACAACTGATTAGGGTTGACCAGAGGTCAAAACCCTAATCTCAAGGTATCTGATCATGAACTTGAATCTTCTGGATGATAACAAAACCATGATGATGATGATGTATCATTTCAACCAAGACCAAGACCAATCTCCTTGAGCATCATAAAACCCTAATTTGAATCACCACCCTCAGATGGCTAATGATCAGTCCAATGAAACCCTAGGCTTGCATCTCCAACCTCTTATCTTCTGACCAAGACCTAGGAGGATGATTTGCACAATGTAACCACATGATATGCAATATGCCATGCCTAATGACCTACAAATGAAATGCAATATGTTAACCTAGTCCCAAGAGAGGAGGGCAAATTTTGAGGTGTTACATGAAGGAATAGGAAAATATCGATAAAACCTTTTTAGAAAATAGAATAATGGTCGTCGCAACCATATTCGGGTTCGGGAGTCGATTACGCAAGGGGAAGGTATTAGCACCCCTCACGTCCGTTGTACTCAACAGGAACCTTTTAGTCTAATTTGCTATTTGAATGTTAGTTAAATGTTATTTGCTTTCTTCGAGTAATTAAAGTTGATGATAGATATGGGTGAAGACCTCAGGAGGAGAACGGGGAGGTTTTTTATTAGTGTGCTCGCGAAGATACAGCAATCTCCTGCCTACGTATCCTTATGGTGTAATATGGAAATCAGGACATTCGTAGTTCGGGCAACTACGGTTTTGGTGTGTTTTGTTTGATGAACGACTGTGTAGGTCGGCGTTCTAAAGGCTAAACGCTGGCTCGTCTACTCTCGGCGGAGGCTTAAGCACTGGTTTGTTATGCGCATTAGAAAGGATTGACAGTGTTCTTTTGAAGAGGTTTTGGTCACGCGGGGGTGACGAGTTGATTTGATGTGTTTGGGTTTGATCGGTTTCGATCGCTCGGGGGCGAGAAGTTAGTTAGATTTGTTTGAGATGTTTTTGGAGAACGACGAAAGGTTGAGCAATGTGGTGTTCACCAATCGTCCAATTCTTTCGAGGAGTAATAAGGCGTCCGCCTTCTATTCCTTTTTCGTTCGAATTATTTTGAAAGTTTGTTTGTGGATGTTGAATATGCACGGTAGTGAGGCGTACGCCCCCTACTTGCTTATTCAAAGGATAATGAGGCGTACGCCACTTATTCCTTTATCTAAGTTTATTTAGCATGTTTTAGTCGGAAATCGATAATTTGTGCAATATGGCGTTCGCCAATTATTCAAATAATCGAGAGATGGCGAGGCGTACGCCTTTCATCTTTTATCATCCAAAGTTTAAATTGTAAAAGTAATGTTTGGATGTCATATTCGATTTGTGAAAATAATTTGTATTTTGATAGGCTTTAATTTGATGACGAAGATTCGAGCAATATGGCATACGCCAATTATTCGAATAATCGAGAGATAATGAAGCGGATGCTCACTATTCTCCTTTTCATCTGAAATGTGGAATTAAAAGGATTTAGGATTTGTAGAAATGATTTGAAATATTATGATTTGAAATGTTATGGTTTGAATAATTTGAATTCGGGAATTATATTTGATTTTGAAATGTGATTTGAAATTGTGTGGTTTAAGATTTAATCGGGTGACAAGAACTCGCGCAATATGGCGTACGCCAATTATTCGAGTAGTTGAGAAATAGTGAAGCGTACACTTACTATCTCCTTTTCATCCCAAGTTATGTTTGAAATTGAATGGTTTGAAAAAATGATTTGAATTTATGTTTATGAATGGAATGATTTTTATTTGGTGTATTATTCATCTACTCGATTAATCAATAACCAAGTAGGTCTCATTGTAAGAAAGCCCAAGAGTAAGCTATGTGAGGTTGATGGCGATGCGAAGAGCAATCGACTTACAAGGGTGTTTTAAAAATGGGCTCGACTTTTAATCGAGATATGTGATTTGTGCTTTTTGAAATTGGTTTAGATTGATGGTGATTTGGAATGAAACAAATCAATAAATTTCTAATTAACCAAATTAAGTTCTTAAGGTTTGAATGAATCAATTAATTAACTTAATTAAATTTAATTAGCAAAAATCATTTATTTAAACTCAAATAATCATGTTAATTAACATTAATTAATAGTAATTAATTAATTAGACAAAATTTAAATTAATTGACTAATTTAATTAAAAGAATGAAAATATATGATAATGTTGATTTACAAAAAAATAATCGGATCGAGTCGGTTAGAATGTGCTCATGAACCGGTTTATACATTGCGACAATTTGAAACGTCGTATGTAAAGATGAAAACACGGTGAAATATTCCTTTGATTTATTGAGACTTTGGCGGTATAACGACATAACATTATCGAACCCGCAAATTAAAATCCGATTTATAGCGACGAGGTAAAATGGTATAAAAACATAAAATTACATTCATATATCAAAAAAAATTTATTTATATTTACATATCCAACGGTTTTATTTATATTTACATATCCAACCGTTTTATAATCACCGGCGGTATTCTAGCCCACCAAGATGCATAATTGTTATCTATGTAGAAACAAAATACACCTATATTCTAACAGCATGCCAAAATAAAAAATCAAGTTAACCATAATATGAGATAATGTCCTAATAACATAACTTGACAATTAACTTTCAAATTTTACTTTATACAAAACTAACCTTAAACGTGAAAGCATAAACAAGATAAAAAGAAAAGTGGAATAAGGAAGGAAGAAAAGAGAATCACCATGATATTCATAACCACCCGTCCGAGAAACATAACGGTAGCAGTGCCACAACAAATACTTAATAAACCAAAGCCTTATGTGAACCATTCATAAAATGAAAATTTTTTAGCAGCAGAATTTCTAACATGATAAGGTGCCCACAATAAGAACAACTTAATGGTTTACAGGACTCCTGCAATGTCGACATAAATCCAACCCTTATTCCGAAACACATTCTGTCATGAAACATATGGAATCAAAATAAACTTATGCAGTAAAGCCGACACGTAATGCAATCAAAATACCGAAACTAATTTTTGAGTTGTACACATGATTCAATAACTAAAATAGCATCAAACTATGGAACCATTCGTAATCAGTGTTTTCGGTTCGAGATATTACCGAATGCAGCACCGTTGATGAAGCGAATCTGGATCTTTCCGTTCCGAGTCTTAACAGAACCCTTACCTGCATAAACAACCAAACAAAAACCAGCAGCGAACCGATCAAAGAAAACCCTCTAACTTGAAATTGTCCAAAACAAAATTGAAGCAAGTGGCATCGTCCTTGTTTGATATCCTATGGCACCACTGAGTTGTTTTCGGTTTGGTGGAAGAAGATCAACGGCGAATGCGTGAGGTCATGGTTTTGACGGTCGTTTGCGTGTCGTTGTCCCAGATGACGGTGACGGACCCGTGTTGTGATGTTGTGAACAGTATTGATGATGGAAGGTTTAGCTATCACCGACAAGATTCTGCCACGGTGAGTGGTCGGATGTGCGGTGAATAGGACGACGGTTGTGAAAGGATTGGAAAAGAAACGGAGGTCGTTTGAGGTTGTGGTTTTGGGATTCGTCGGAGGGTTAACGGTGAAGAGGGTGAGTTTAAGGGTTTGACGGCAAAGGGTGGTTTAGCGGCGCATGTGGAGATTTTGTGGAGGTGGGTCGGAGGTGCTTTGATGGTGAGAGAGAATCTGGAGAAAGATAAAGAAGATTTTCTGAGATAGAGAGATGAATCCTGGAAAAAGTTTTTGTTTGTTGGTTAATAGAGAGAGTCTGAGTGGTGAGAGAGAGATAGTGAATGAATTTGTTGTGAGTGGTGTGTGTAATGAGTGGTCTCGTGAGGAGAGTGAAGAGAGACGTTTATTGTTATATTTTTTTATTTTGTACTGTGAAAGACAGCTGTCCATGGAATCCAATGTACTCAATATATATATTTTTTCAAACAATTATTGTTGATTTAAGAAAATGAAATTATAAGAAAATTTAATTAATATTTAATTTAAATATATTCTAATTACTTTAATTTAAATAACTAACCAAAAATATTACTAATTAGAAAATGGAAAACGAGCATAAGTTTACTCGGAAAATTAAATCAACTATATTAAAATTGTCAAGACAAAATATACTTATAAAAAAATACAGTCTTTCCTCAAATTTTGAAATAATTTTGCACCGGTTAAATTCTTGAGAAGCAATTTAACCGATTTGTCTGTATTCTCGAATAAGTTCATTCTGACTGACATTTTAGGTATTATTCATGATGCAAATGTATGTTATGCTATGCATATGATGCAAAAATAAAAATGAAATCAATTCCATGACAATTTAAATATGCCCGGACAAAATTGGGGTATGACAAGATGGACGCTATGAATGATCAATTTCTTGAGCTTCACAAGGAATTGAAGACTCTTAGAGGAAAGGATCTTTTTGGCAAGTCTGCTGCCGATCTCTGCTTAGTTCCAAACGTGAAGATTCCTGTGAAATTCAAGGTCCTTGACTTTGAAAAGTACAAGGGAAATACTTGTCCTCTCAGCCACCTGGTCATGTATGCCAGGAAGATGTCTACTCAGACTGATAACGACCAGTTGCTCATCCACTACTTTCAGGACAGTCTGTCCGGTGCCGCCCTGAGATGGTATATGGGTTTAGACAGCACAAACATCCGATCCTTCAACGACCTTGGCGAGGCCTTCGTCAAGCAATACAAATATAATGTGGATATGGCTCCCGATAGGAATCAATTGAGGGCCATGTCCTAGAAGGACAAGGAAACGTTTAAAGAATATGCCCAGAGGTGACGAGAGGTGGCAGTACAGATCGTGCCTCCGCTAGAAGAGAAAGAAATGACCAAGATCTTTCTGAAGACCTTGAGTTCATTCTATTATGAGCGGATGATTGCTAGCGCTCCTTCTGACTTCACCGAGATGGTGAATATGGGGATGCGTTTAGAAGAAGGGGTTAGAGAAGGGCGTCTAACCAGAGATGAAGGCTCTTCTGCCAAACGTTATGGGGTCGTTTGCAAAGAAGAAAGATGGAGAGGCACATGCTGTGACCTCCCATGTGAAACCTAGAAGACCCTCTATGAGGAGGAAGACTATGCGTCCCGCCAGTAACCAGCACCAGGTGGCTCACATAGCACCTGTCTTTAGAGATAATCAACAGTATCAGCAACACAATAACCATCAGCAACCACCTCAGCAATATCAGCAACAACAGCACCGTCTGCAACAGCAGGCCTACCAACCTCGAAACAGTAATCAAACCAGCACGAGTTATGAGAGGAAAAGGGTCACCTTTGATCCTATTCCAATGACGTACGCAGAATTATATCCCTCTTTGATAGAGAGGAAGCTGATTACTCCGAGAGACCCACCGGCTATACCTGCTAACCCTCAGTGGTGGTATAAGCCCTAATTGCATTGTGTCTACCATTCTGGTGCTCCCGGCCATGACGTGGAGAACTGCTATCCTTTGAAGACCAAGGTTCAAGACCTTGTGAGGTGTGGCATTCTGTGTTTCGAGGACGTAGGTCCTAACGTGAAGAAGAACCCATTGCCCGAGCATGGGAAATCTGTTAACATGGTCCAGGGTTGCCCTGGCAAATACAAGGTCAAATATGTCAGTCATATTCGACAGTCTCTGGTCGAAATGCATCATTTGTTATGTGATTACAGTCACTATGAACACGACCATGATAGATGTCGAGTCTGCTCTGTTAACCGATTGGGTTGTCGCCAGGTGCGTAAAGATCTTCAGGAAATGCTGGATGAAGGAGTTATTGAGATTCTTCAGAATAGGAATATTGACGAAGATGAGCCTGAGGTCAACGTAATCTCCCCAGTATTCCGGATACCCGAACCTGTTATCATCAAGTACGATGGTAGCAAGTAGAAGGTTTCTCCTTCTCTGATCATTAAGCCTGCCGGTCCAGTGCCATACTCATCTGAAAAAGCAATTCCCTTTCGTTACAACGTTGTTGCTGTAGAAGATGGGAAAGAGGTGACTTTGCCATCCTCCTCTATTGTGAATATTGCTGACGTAAGCGGTTTGACCCGTAGCGGTCATGTGTTTTCAGCAACACCGAAGCCTCAAGCTAGTACTGATTTTGCTGAACGCCCGATTGGGACTGCTGTGAGACCTCCGAATCTGGCACTTGCTGTTAATCCCTCCTCTGTACTGAAAACTCCTACTTCTGTTGGCCCTAGTGGCAATGAGAAAGAAGACTGTGATGAGATGCTGAGGCTCATCAAGAAGAGTGAGTACAACGTTGTAGACCAGCTTCTACAAACCCCATCAAAAATATCCGTGTTATCATTGCTTCTGAATTCAGAACCATATAGAGAGGCTCTGAAGAAAGTTTTGGATGTGGCATATGTAGATCATGATGTCACAATAGAGCAATTCGATAGTATTGTTGCAAACATCACTGCTTGTAACAATTTGAGTTTCTGTGACTCTGATCTCCCTGAGGAGGGAAGAGACCACAACTTGGCATTACACATCTCCATGAACTGTAAAGACAACGCCATGTCCAATGTGCTGGTGGACACTGGGTCATCCTTGAACGTATTGCCAAAGTCCACTCTTTCAAGACTGTCATATCAAGGGCCTCCCATGAGGCAGAGTGGAGTAGTTGTGAAAGCTTTTGATGGGTCGCGTAAGACTATGATTGGGGAAGTTGATCTCCCAATCAAGATTGGACCAAGTGATTTCCAAATTACCGTCCAGGTTATGGACATTCACCCATCATACAGTTGTCTCTTGGGCAGACCATGGATTCACGAGGTTGGCACCGTGACATCCACCCTACACCAGAAGCTGAAATTCGTGAAGAACAAGAAACTGGTAGTAGTAGGGGGAGAAAAGGCTCTCCTGGTTAGCCACTTGTCTTCCTTCTCGTACATAGATGCTGAGGATGAAGTTGGAACTCCTTTCCAAGCTTTATCTATAGCTGAGCCTATTGAGAAGAGAACTCCTTCATTTGCTTCCTACAAAGATGCAAAGTTGGCCATTGAGTGTGGCGCAACTGCTGGTTTAGGAAAAATGATTGAGCTAGAAGACAACAAGTCCCGGGCTGGCATAGGCTTCTCTTCCGGGGTCTTCAACGCGCAAGGGCTATTCAAGAGTGGAGGTTTTATCCACACTGATCAGGATGAAGAAGCTGTTGCTGTCTTGGAAGAAGATACAGAGGATTCGGGCAATTTCATCATCCCTAGAGGGGTCTGCAACAATTGGGTCGCTGTGGATATTCCTACAGTTATCCACAAGTCAACGTAATGATCACTTTGTTTAAAAACCTTTCTCCCATGCCAAAAGGAGGAGTGATGACATTGTTGGCAACATAAATAGAATGATATTTTCATTCAATAAATTCATGTTAAATGTTTGTTTTTCTAATTATTTTCCCTTTTCGCTTTTTGCATGAAATTGGTGATCACATAAAACCCTAAAAATAGAATAAAATCAATCTTTTCATCTGCATAATGATTTGCCTTGTTTGAATTCTAAAGCTTTTCATATCCAAAATCGTTATGCAGGTTGATCAAACCCATTGAACATAATGACCCAACACCATCTCCCAATTTTGAGTTCCCTGTATTTGAGGCAGAGGAAGATGATGTTGAAGAGATTCCTGATGAGATTACCCGTTTACTTGAGCATGAAGAGAAGATCATTCAGCCACATCTTGAGAATCTGGAAACAGTCAACTTGGGGTCTGAAGATTGTGTGCGAGAGGTGAAGATTGAGGCACTCTTGGAAGAATCCGTTAAGAAGGGGTTGATTGAATTGCTACGAGAATATGTTGATGTCTTCGCCTGGTCATATGAAGACATGCCCGGTCTAGATACTGATATTGTGCAACATTTCCTGCCTTTAAAGCCTGAGTGCATGCCTGTGAAGCAGAAGCTCAGAAGAACTCATCCTGATATGGCAGTAAAGATCAAAGAGGAAGTTCATAAGCAAATTGATGCGGGGTTTCTGATGACTTCTACGTATCCTCAATGGGTGGCCGATATTGTGCCCGTGCCTAAGAAAGATGGAAAGGTCTGGATGTGTGTGGATTATAGAGATTTGAATAAAGCTAGTCCGAAAGATGATTTCCCTCTACCACATATTGATATGTTGGTAGACAATACAGCTAAATTCAAAGTCTTCTCATTTATGGATGGATTTTCCGGATATAATCAGATCAAAATGGCACCCGAGGATATGGAGAAGACAACATTCATCACACCTTGGGGAACATTCTGTTATCGAGTGATGCCCTTCGGTTTGAAGAACGCCGGAGCCACGTATCAACGAGCTATGACTACCTTGTTTCATGATATGATGCACAAGGAGATTGAAGTATATGTTGATGATATGATTGTTAAGTCGAGAACGGAGGTTGAACATGTAGAGCACCTGTTGAAGCTTTTTCAGCGTTTGAGGAAATATAAGCTTCGTCTGAATCCCAACAAGTGTACATTTGGAGTCCGTTTTGGCAAGTTAGTGGGCTTCATTGTCAGTGAAAGAGGTATTGAAGTTGATCCTGCAAAGGTCAAAGCAATACAAGAGATGCCTGCGCCCAAAACTGAGAAGCAAGTCCGAGGTTTCCTTGGCCGCTTGAATTTCATTTCCAGATTCATATCCCACATGATTGCCACATGTGCGCCAATATTCAAGCTCCTCCGGAAAGATCAGTCTCATGATTGGACCGAGGATTGCCAGAAAGCCTTCGATAGTATTAAAGAGTATCTGTCTGAGCCTCCGATTCTGTCCCCACCTGTGGAAGGGAGACCATTGATTATGTACCTGATTGTTCTTGAAGATTCAATGGGTTGTGTCCTTGGACAACAAGATGAATCAGGAAAGAAAGAGTTTGTTATCTACTACTTAAGTAAGAAGTTCACTAATTGTGAGTCTTGATACTCAATGCTTGAGAAAACATGTTGTGCTTTGGCTTGGGCTGCTAAGCGTTTACGCCAATATAGGATAAGTCATACGACTTGGTTGATATCCAGAATGGATCCAATCAAGTACATATTCGAGAAGCCTGCTTTAACTGGAAGGATTGCCCGTTGGCAGATGTTGTTGTCTGAGTATGATATTGAGTATCGAGCTCAAAAAGCTATTAAAGGTAGTATCTTGGTTGACCATTTGGCACACCAGCCGATTGAGGATTATCAGTCAGTTTAGTATGACTTCCCGGATGAGGAAATCTTGTATTTGAAAATGAAAGATTGCGATGAGCCTACACTCGATGAAGGGCCAGAGCCTGGTTCCCGATGGAGTATGGTGTTTGATGGCGCTGTAAATCAGTATGGAAATGGTATTGGGGCAGTAATCATTACTCCTCAGGGCACACACATTCTTTTTACAGCAGGCTAACTTTCAAATGCACGAATAATATGGCTGAGTATGAGGCCTGTATTATGGGATTGAAGGAATGCATTGACCTCAAGATTAAGCATCTTGATGTTTATGGTGATTCGGCCCTTGTTGTTAATCAGATTAAGGGTGAGTGGGAAACGAATCAGCCTGGTCTCATTCCATATAGGGATTATGCGAGGAGGATTTCAACGTTCTTTACTGAGGTTGACTTTCACCATATTCCTCGAGATGAGAATCGGATGGCGGATGCTCTTGCTACGCTTGCTTCAATGATTGTGGTTAAATTGTGGAATGAAGTTCCCAATATTACTGTGATGCGCTTGGATAGGCCAGCTCATGTGTTTGCGGTTGAGGAAGTAAAAGATGATAAGCCTTGGTATTATGATATCAAGTGTTTCCTTCAGAACCAGATTTACCCACCCGGGGCATCTGTGAAAGATAGAAAGACTTTGAGGAGATTATCAGGCAGTTTCTACCTCAATGGCGATGTGCTTTACAAGAGAAATTTTGACATGGTTCTGCTCAGATGCGTGGACAGACACGAAGCAAACCTGTTGATGACTGAAGTTCATGAAGGTTAATTTGGTGCTCATTCCAATGGACATGCCATGGCTAGAAAGATGTTGAGAGCAGGCTACTATTGGCTGACAATGGAGTCTAACTGCTGCAAATATGTGAAGAAATGCCATAAGTGTCAGATTTATACGGATAAGATTCATATTCCTTCGACACTTCTGAATGTGATCTCATCACCATGGCCTTTCTCCATGTGGGGAATTGACATGATTGGCATGATAGAGTCGAAAGCGTCCAATGGACACAGATTTATTCTCGTAGCAATTGATTACTTCACCAAGTGGGTTGAAGCGGCGTCATATGCAAATGTGACCAGGCAGGTGAAGGTGAGAAAAACAAGAAAGGGGGGTTTGAATTGTTTTGGAAAATAAGCACTTTTTAAAATAAAAAACCACACAAGGAATTTATACTGGTTCGCTTATAACACAAAGCTACTCCAGTCCACCCGACCAAGGTGATTTCGCCTTCAACAAGGACTTAATCCACTAATCTTGAAAGATTGATTACAAACAACGTCTAAGAGAAAGATCTCTTAGTCCTCTCAAGTATACAGACTGTGCAGAGTCACTTGAGGAAATACAACAAAGATAAAGACTTATGTAATCTAGAGTGCTTCTAAGATAAGCAAATATTACAACAGTAAGAACAAAAAGTGTTTCACGTTCTAAGCAAAAGCTTCGTGAAGATTGAGAGAATAAAACGTTTTTATGTGTGTTGATGTTTCAGTATGTTCTCTATATTGATTCTCAATGTTGATTGCAGTCCTTTATATAGGAGTGAAGTAGTCGTTGAAATTGATGGCCAATAATTTGAATTAATGCCATAACTTATATAGCTTCTTGCCAACACTACTTTTTCTCCTTGAATGACTTCTTTCCAAATATAGTTCCTTTTCATTTGAATTTGGAGTTAACGTCTCTTTCTATATTAGGAAATACATTTCCAAACCTTTATTTGAAGTTAACGTTACTCTTTCTTTATTAGGAAATCCATGATCAGAGTCTTCATGTTTCTGGGAATCTTGGAATCTTGCTTTCTAACTTCTGATGTTGATCTCTTTTGAGTTTTGATGGTTTCTTCAGATAGCGCTGAGAGCTTCTGGAGTTTGACATACCGTTGTTCAGAGTCAGAACTTCTAGAGCGTACTTCTTGTTTAGATGCTTCTGATATTTTGCTGTTTTGCTCAGAGTTAGACTTTCTTGAACGTGTTTCTACTTCTGGTCTTCTGATAATTTGTATCTGATATGATTTTGTATCTGATGACGTCATCAGATCTCTTCCTTCTTCCTTAGAACCCTGCACACTTAGAAACTTTTCGTTAGGGTGCCATTTTTGGTTTCATCCTTTGTTATCATCAAAATCATGGAATCTGTTGTAGAACAATTTTTGTTCTTACAATCTCCCCCTTTTTGATGATGACAAAACAAACTCAATTAGCAGATGAAACATAAACAATATCAGATCAGATAGACAAGAGCTCCCCCTGAGATAGGCTAGGGAGTTTAGAAGTCCTTACCAGAGCTTCCAAGCAATGAGGTTTCTTGATACCTTCTGCAATTTCTTAAGTCTAGTGTTAGATAAATTTATTTTTAAGAAAAATATGTTGCAGAGTGCTTAAGGTATTTAGACAGTATTTTCATCAGAGCTATTAATGACTTCTCCCCCTTTTTGTCAGAATCAAAAAGACATAGCAAAAAAAAGAAATTCAAGTGAAAAGCATTATATTCAGATAAAAAGGCAACGGAGACAAGGGCAAAAAGAACAAGTAAACATCAGAAACAAGGAAAGCAAGACAACAGGCAAACAAAATCCTAAGTGCCTAGGGGTTGGGAGGCGGAGGCATTCTCTGAAGCAATTGAGCTAACATGTTCTGAATGTTGTCGTTGACAGTGTCTTGTTTATCCATTCTGGCACGGAGTTCTTTCTGATCTTTCTTCAGTTCTTCCAGCGTCTGGAGAACCATAGGAACAACAGATGAGGACTCCCCCTGAGTCAGAGCCTGCTGTGCTTCAGCAGCGGCCTTTGCTTCAGCTTCAGCAGCAGCCTGTGCTTCAGCTTCGGCAGCAGCAGCAGCATCGGCCAGAGCTTTAGCTTCAACTTCCTTTGCCCTTAGGATTTCAGCTTCCCTTGCTCTTTCTTCCTCCAGCCTTCTGGCTTCTTCTTCAGCTTCTCTTGCAAGTCTCTCTTGTAGTCTTGCCTCAGCATCTCCGATAAAGTCGTTTCTGACTTGTTCAGAGATGTGCTTTAGTTTAAAAGCCTCAGAGGTCATCCAGCCAATGACTCTGTTCCAGTGTGTCCTTACAGAATCAGGATCATCACTGATGCTAGAGTTACTGGTCAGAGACTTGACCTTCTGAACTGAAGCCCCTGCGAACAACATGATGGCTTCCTCAAGGGTAGGTATAGAAAGGTCAGGTTCAGAGGTATGAGGTGGAGAGGTTGGAGGGCTGAGGTTTAGTGTTAGAGGTTCAGGTTCAGCTTCAGCGGAGGTGTTTGGCGGGGTGATATCAGAGGTGTGGAGGTCAGAGGGTTGAGCTTCAGAGGGTGTGGTTGTTGTTTGTTGTGGTGGTGAAGTTACTTCAGGTTGTGTTGGTTGTTGTGAAGCGAGGTTTTGAGCCTGAATTTAGGCTAGGGTTGGAGAGTTAGGGTCAGAGTGTTCTGGGTCAGAGGAGAGGATAAGGTATGGAGGTGATTCTGGGCTGAAGATGATGAAGAGGAAGTGGTTTGGTTCATTTCTTCAGTTTCAGATCGAGGTAGTGATGTATGAGCAAGATTAAAATTGGGTAGAGGTTGTGAGGTTCTGGTTGTAGAAGGTGGGGTTTCAGAGGATGTGTATATAGGTGGTGTTGGGAGAGGATTAGAAGAAGCCATAAGATGTTCAGAGGGAATAGAGGGAGCAGACTTACCAGTAGTTACTTGCAGAGGTGCTGGAGATCTGGTTCCAGAAGTCTCTCCTAGCCTTGCTTTCTTGGCCTTTGAAGATTTCTTTTCAGAGGGACCTCTTTTGAACCTGACAAAGTCTTCTTCTGAATCTAGACAGTCGTCCAGTCTGAAGTCAAAGATGTCGACTCCTTCATCCTTCAGACGCTGCATATAGAAGAGGATAGCTTCTCTGGGTTCATTCTTGTAGAACCTTGCAAGACCATGGGGCAGCTTCCTCTGATCTTTCAAGGCGTCCCATGAGGTGTCCAGCGTGGGTCTGACTTGAATCTTCTTCAAGATTCCCATGCTCTTGAGATTTCTGGCGTTCAGAGGCTTTCCAGTATCTATCGCCAGATCTTCCATCAGTTTGTTCTTCTCCAGATGATCTACCAGCCCATTCTCGATCATAACATCAGACAACAGTCTTCCCAGGGGGATGTAGGTTCTGGGTTTCATGTTGTTTCTTGTCTCCCTTACAGAGTCTCTGAGATATCTGAAGAGTAGTGCAGGAAGGCAGAGCTTCAAACCCTTGTGAATGCAATACAGAATGCACTTGTGATCTGTATTGATGTAGTCAGAGGAGTTTGATGCTGGGCGATGATGAATGGTTCCCAGAATGATCTTGAGCCATACTCTGAGGTTCTGATGAAGTTCTTTGTTCTTTGAAGGATTGCCTTCAGTGTTGAGTTTGAAAATGGTTGGATTTATTTCCTGAGCAATGCGCCTTGACCTAGGGTTGATGTTGTAGATCCTTCTTCCTCCATCTTTCTCCATGTTCAGTAAAGAAGCAATTGACTTTTCAGTAATCACTATCTTTACCCCCAATATGTAGGAGACGATGAAATGGTCATCAGCGTCAGCAAATCTCCAGAATTCTTTGATAAGATTTGGGTAAACAGGGCCATAAAGCCTTTGGAAGTAGTTTTCCCACCCTTGTTGACGGAGTTCTTCAGTAAGATCTACTCCATTTCTCCTCATGTTGTCGAAGTCCACCAGTGTTTCACATAACACTTCCAGTCCCTCAAAGGGAGTTGCTAGGTTTATATGGGGTTTACGATCAAGAACATGGGGTTCCTTGTACACGGAGTAATGGAAACGCCTGTAACTGTTGGAGTGGAAATGCTTGAACTTTGGGCAGTGGTGTTGGATTCCATTTGTTGAGAAAAGTTGAAAACTTGTTGTTGTTGTGCATCCATAATTGATGATGAAGAAGATGAAGATGAAGTGTTTGTAGAAATGCTTCAGAGAGGGTTTGAGAGTGAGTGAGAGTGATAAGTGTGTGAAATGTGAGAGGAGTGTTTAAATACCCTAAACGAAAACACATGCAAAACGACACACAATTCAGTGTTAGCACAGAACTCAAGTTAGCACGCTTGGGGAAAAAATGATTAAGGCTCATTAATGAATGTCTAATCCCAACAGTATGCACACTGCTCGAGGAGATCTCAATCGTTTGGCCTTTGAATTTCTTCTGGACAGCTGTCTAGAAGTTCCAAGGTTTAGACGCTAAGTGCTTCACGTGTTTTGATGTATCTGATCTTCAGGAATACCAAAGGATTGGTTCCTGGAGATTTCTAACTCAGATATCTTCTTAACTTGGTAGAAGTATCAGAGTCAGAGACAGAAACTTGTTTGTTTATGTCAGGGTCTCATTTTACATCTTCAGAGGCACAATTTATTTAGGGCAATTTTGAATGTCTAGATTTTCTAAGATAAAAAGAAATCTATCTTCAGCTAAAGACTTAGTAAATATATCTGCCCATTGATGATCTGTATCAATGAACTTCAATGTTACTATCCCTTTCTGAACATAGTCTCTGATAAAATGATGTTTTATTTCAATGTGTTTAGCTCTGGAGTGTAGAATGGGATTCTTACTTAGACAAATGGCAGCAGTATTATCACAAAAGATAGGAATGTTACTCTCGAAAATTTGCAGATCTTCTAACTGATTCTTCATCCAGAGCATCTGAGTTGTGCATAGTGATGCTGAGATATATTCTGCTTCTGCAGTAGATAGAGCAATAGTTGACTGTCTCTTGCTGGCCCAGGATATCAGATTGTTTCCCAGAAGCTGGCAATTTCCAGATGTGCTTTTTCGTTCTAATCTATCTCCTGAATAATCTGCATCACAGTAACCCGAAAGTCTATACTCTGATGTTTTCTCATACATCAGGCCCAGGTTAGGAGTTCCTTTCAGATACTTGAGAATTCTCTTAACTGCTGTTAAATGAGATTCTCTAGGATCTGACTGGAATCTGGCACAGAGACAGACACTAAAGAGAATATCAGGACGAGTAGCAGTCAGATAGAGAAGAGAGCATATCATACCTCGATAGAGCTTCTGACAAACCTTTTTGCTTACTTCTTCCTTTTCAAGAATGCATGTCGGATGCATGGGAGTTTTTGCAGAGTTGCAGTCAGCCATATCAAATTTATTTAGAACATCTTTAATGTATTTGCTTTGATGAACGTATGTAACTTCTGAAGTTTGGTTAATTTGAATTCCCAGAAAGAACTTTAGTTCTTGCATTAAGCTCATTTCAAATTCTGCCTGCATTAACTTAGAGAATTCTTGACAAACAGAGGCGTTAACTGAACCAAAAATAATATCATCAATGTATATCTGGCATATCATGAGATCATTGTTAAGGTTCTTACAGAAGAGTGTGGAGTCAACTTTCCCTATGATAAAATTGTGTTCCAGAAGAAAATTGCTTAAACGTTCATACCAAGCTCTGGGAGCTTGTTTAAGTCCATATAAAGATTTTTTAAGTTTAAAAACATGTTCTGGAAAATTTGGATTTTCAAAACCTGGAGGTTGGTTGACATACACTTCTTCTGAAATATAACCATTAAGGAATGCACTCTTGACATCCATTTGATATAATTTGATAGAGTGGTTTATAGCAAAAGATACAAGAAGACGAATAGATTCTAACCTTGCGACTGGAGCAAAGGTTTCATTATAGTCAATACCTTCTTGTTGACTATAACCTTGAGCTACCAGTCGAGCTTTATTTCTGACGACTTCTCCTTTCTCATTCAGCTTGTTTCTGAATACCCATCTGTTTCCAATAACGTGAGTGCCTCTGGGCTTTGGAACAAGATCCCAGACATCATTCTTTGCGAATTGATCTAATTCTTCTTGCATGGCTGAAACCCAGTCGTTATCTTGAAGTGCTTCATCACAGGACGTAGGCTCAATCAGAGACACTAGTCCCAGAGGAGTATCTTCAGAATTCCTGAAGGTAGATCTGGTTCTGACAGGTTCGTCCTTGTTTCCCAGAATCAAATCTTCAGATACGTTGATACGACTTTTAACTTTCTTTGGGATTTCTGGGGATTTAATTACTTCAGAGTTCTGAGTGACAATTGCTTCTGGAGTTTTATCAGGTCCTACAAGAGTGATTTCTAAATCTGCAAAATTTTCAACTAGCTTTGACTTTTCAGGGTCAAGCTTATCATCAAATCTGACATGAATTGATTCTTCCACAATTTTGGTTTCTGTGTTGTATACTCTGTAGCCTTTAGAGCGTTCTGAGTATCCTAACATAATACCTTTCTGTGCTTTGGAATCGAACTTGTTCAGATGTTCTTTAGTGTTTAAGATAAAGCAAGAACATCCAAAAGGATGAAAATATGAAATGTTTGGTTTTCTTCCTTTACACAGTTCATAGGGAGTCTTTTCCAGAATAGGTCTTATAGAGATTCTATTCTGAATGTAACACGCTGTATTTATAGCTTCTGCCCAAAAGTGCTTTGCCACATTAGTTTCATTGATCATGGTTCTGGCCATCTCTTGGAGTGTCCTATTCTTCCTCTCTACAACTCCATTTTGTTGTGGAGTTCTAGGACAGGAGAAATCATGGGATATTCCATTAGAGTCAAATAATTCCTCAAAATCTTTGTTTTCAAATTCCCCACCATGATCACTTCTGACTCTAATAATTTTAGAGTCAAATTCTTTTTGCACTTTGGAGCAGAAACTAGTGAATACAGAGTGAGACTCACTCTTGTGCTTTAGGAATTTCACCCATGTCCAGCGGCTGTAATCATCAACAATGACTAGTCCATACTTCTTTCCATTGACTGATGCTGTTTTCACAGGACCAAATAAGTCAATGTGGAGTAGTTCCAGAGGCTTAGAGGTAGAAACAACATTTTTCTTCTTGAAAGACGTTTTTGAAAATTTTCCTTTCTGACATGCCTCACATAGAGCATCTGAAGAAAACTTTAGTTTAGGTAGGCCTCTGACTAACTCGAGTTTATTTAGCTGAGAAAGTTTCCTCATGCTAATGTGGCCCAAGCGTCTATGCCACACCCATTACTCTTCGTGAACAGTCATCAGACATTTAACATTTTGTTCTTTTAAATCAGAAAGATTGATTTTATAAATGTTGTTTTTCCTCTTGCCTGTGAATAGGACTGAACCATTGTTTTGATTTATGGCTTTACATGTTTTTTGATTAAAGATTACGTCATAACCGTTATCACTTAATTGACTTATGGATAACAAGTTATGCATTAATCCTTCTACGTAAAGAACATCAGATATAGAGGGAAGAATGCCATTACCAATAGTTCTGGAGCCTCTGATCCTTCCTTTCTGATCTCCTCCGAAGCCTACGAATCCAGCATCTTTAAGTTCCAGGCTTTGGAACGTAGACTTTCTTCCCTTCATGTGTCGCGAGCATCCAGAGTCCAGGTACCATGACTGGTGTCTTAACTTTGCTGCATAGGATATCTGCAACATAAACAATCTTATCTTTTGGTACCCAAAATCTCTTGGGTCCTCTTTGATTAGTTTTCCCAGAGTTTCTTATAACTTTGGGTTTTCTAGCATTTTCAAATTTTTGTTCTTGTGTGTGCGTATAGTGATATGAAAACGGAGATTTAAGTTGGTCACCAGTAGAAATTTTATCTTCCTTAGAATCATACCCAATTCCCTTTTTATTGTTCTGACTGACTCCATAAATCATGGATGCCATGACACTCCTTCCTATCCCATTTTTCAGAAATTCTTGAAAGGCTTCTTCGTATTTATAAATTATTGCATTTGAAGTCTGTGGAGTTTGAGATAACACTTCTTCCAGTTCTAAACGTTTTTTATTCGCTGCATCTCTTTGTAATGTTAAGGATCTGATTTCATCCTCTCGTTTTAGAATTGTCATCTCAAGTTTGCCACATTCTTCAAATTTTGCTTCAAGACAGCCTTTTATATTTTTAAACTTTTGTTTTAATTTCTGATATGAGCTAAGAGTTTCTGACAAGCATGATTCTAGATCAGATCGAGAGAGTTCAGAAAATACCTCTTCAGATTCTTCATCTGAGCTGCTTCTGGATGTGGTAGCCATAAATGCTACATTTGCCTGTTCATCAGAGTCAGATTCTGATGAGCCAGATTCACTATCATTCCAGGTAGCCATTAATCCTTTCTTTGTCCCGAAGGTATTTTTCTTGAAGCTTTCTTTTCTAGAATTGTCTTTCTTTAGCTTGGGGCATTCATTCCTGTAGTGACCTGTTTCTTTACATTCATAACAAGTAATATCTTTGTTAGTGTTACCTTTTGAGGTTGATTCTGATCGATCCCCTCTGGGTCTTGGTCTTCTGAAGTTGTTATTCCTCTTTTTCCAGAGTTGTTTAACTCTTCTGGTCAGGAGGGACAATTCTTCTTCATCATCAGAATCTTCTGGTTCAGAGTCATCAGCATCTTCAGTTTCTGCCTGGAAGGCTTTGGTTCTGTCAGATTTGCGTCTTTCAGATCTGGACTTTAATGCTACAGACTTGTTCTTCTTCTGAGGTTCATCTTCCTCTAGTTCTATCTCATGGCTTCTGAGAGAACTGACCAGCTCTTCAAGACTGATATTGTTCAGATCCTTAGACAGCTTCAGAGCAGTGACCATGGGTCTCCACTTCTTTGGCAAGCTTCTGACTATCTTTTTGACGTGGTCTGCAGTTGTGTACCCTTTGTTTAGAACTTTGAGACCTGCAACAAGAGTTTGGAATCTAGAGAACATTACCTCTATGGCTTCGTCATCTTCCATTTTGAAGGCTTCATATTTCTGGATAAGCGCCAGAGCCTTTGTCTCTTTGACCTGAGAGTTTCCTTCATGAGTCATCCTCAGAGAGTCAAGTATGTCTTTGGCTGTTTCTCTGTTGGTGATCTTTTCATACTCGTTGTAAGATATAGCATTGAGGAGTATGGTTCTGGCCTTGTGATGATTTTTGAAAACTCGCTTCTGATCATCTGACATCTTACTTCTGGGAACTTCAGCTCCATCTTCTGTGACAGGAGGTTTGTATCCATCTGTGACAATGTCCTAGAGATCAGCATCATAGCCTAGAAAGAAACTTTCAATTCTATCTTTCCAGTAATCGAATTTCTCTCCATCAAAGACAGGAGGCTTAGCATTGTAACTATCCTTTTCATTTGTGTGGGCCATAGTTTTTCTCGTTCTGGATCTCTCTACACTGTTAAGTGTTTGATTAGAAAATCAATAACAGAGCCGGAGCTCTGATACCAATTGAAGGTGAGAAAAACAAGAAAGGGGGGTTTGAATTGTTTTGGAAAATAAGCACTTTTTAAAATAAAAAACCACACAAGGAATTTATACTGGTTCGCTTATAACACAAAGCTACTCCAGTCCACCCGGCCAAGGTGATTTCGCCTTCAACAAGGACTTAATCCACTAATCTTGAAAGATTGATTACAAACAACGTCTAAGAGAAAGATCTCTTAGTCCTCTCAAGTATACAGACTGTGCAGAGTCACTTGAGGAAATACAACAAAGATAAAGACTTATGTAATCTAGAGTGCTTCTAAGATAAACAAATATTACAACAGTAAGAACAAAAAGTGTTTCACGTTCTAAGCAAAAGCTTCGTGAAGATTGAGAGAATAAAACGTTTTTATGTGTGTTGATGTTTCAGTATGTTCTCTATATTGATTCTCAATGTTGATTGCAGTCCTTTATATAGGAGTGAAGTAGTCGTTGAAATTGATGGCCAATAATTTGAATTAATGCCATAACTTATATAGCTTCTTGCCAACACTACTTTTTCTCCTTGAATGACTTCTTTCCAAATATAGTTCCTTTTCATTTGAATTTGGAGTTAACGTCTCTTTCTGTATTAGGAAATCCATTTCCAAACCTTTATTTGAAGTTAACGTTACTCTTTCTTTATTAGGAAATCCATGAGCAGAGTCTTCATGTTTCTGGGAATCTTGGAATCTTGCTTTCTAACTTCTGATGTTGATCTCTTTTGAGTTTTGATGGTTTCTTCAGATAGCGCTGAGAGCTTCTGGAGTTTGACATACCGTTGTTCAGAGTCAGAACTTCTAGAGCGTACTTCTTGTTTAGATGCTTATGATATTTTGCTGTTTTGCTCAGAGTTAGACTTTCTTGAACGTGTTTCTACTTCTGGTCTTCTGATAATTTGTATCTGATATGATTTTGTATCTGATGACGTCATCAGATCTCTTCCTTCTTTCCTTAGAACCTTGCACACTTAGAAACTTTTCGTTAGGGTGCCATTTTTGGTTTCATCCTTTGTTATCATCAAAATCATGGAATCTGTTGTAGAACAATTTTTGTTCTTACAGCAGGTGGTCGTGAAGTTTATCAAGAATCAACTCATATGCCGGTATGGTGTGCCAGTTAAGATCATTACTGATAATGGATCTAACTTGAACAACAAGATGATGAAAGAGCTGTGTAGTGAGTTCAAGATTGCACATCATAATTCTTCTCCTTACAGACCCAAGATGAATGGGGATGTTGAAGCTGCTAATAAGAATATCAAGAAGATTATCCAGAAGATGGTTGTTACGTACAAAGATTGGCATGAGATGCTGCCATTCGCTTTGCATGGATATCGTACTTCTGTCCGCACTTCAACAGGGGCAACCCCTTTCTCTCTTGTTTATGGCATGGAAGCTGTACTCCCAGTAGAGGTGGAGATCCCGTCAATGAGAGTCTTGATGGAATCCAAGTTGACTGATGCTGAATGGGTTCAAAGTCGTTATGACCAGTTGAATCTGATTGAAGAGAAGAGATTGACTGCCATGTGCCATGGTCAGTTATATCATCAGAGAATGAAGAAAGTTTTTGATAAGAAGGTCAAGCCTCGTGTGTTCCGAGAGGGTGACCTTGTGCTCAAGAAGGTCTTGTCTTTCGCGCCCGATTCCAGGGGCAAGTGGACTCCAAACTATGAAGGTCCATACGTTGTTAAGAGAGCCTTTTCAGGCGGTGCTTTGATACTTACAACTATGGATGGGGAGGATTTCACTCGTCATGTGAATTCAGATGCAGTTAAGAAATACTTTGCCTAAAATAAAAACAGAATAGCTCGCTAAGTTGAAAACCCGAAAGGGCGGCTTAGGCAAAAAAAATGAGCATCTTGGTGGATTGAAAACCCTAAAGGGCGGTCTAGGCAAAAGTTAGAGACATAAAAAAAAATATATATGTATCCCGCTAGGTTGAGTACCTCATCTTGGGGCAATCTAGGCAAAAATTAGGGATTTGGCAAGTAACTGCAGCTTGACAAGACTTTGTTTTACAATCATCATCCGTCAGGGATTCTTGTTCATTCGTCATCAACCGAAGCTTCAAATACATCGGATTCGGAATTGGTGGAGAAACGGTCATTATGTTCAATGTAGCCATTTTCCAATATATATCACCAATTTCAAATTTGTAAAGATATATGGAGTCTTGCCATTTGTAGACTACCATTCCATCAAATAAATTTGAGCCTTTATCCAATTATTTGCACTCTTATTTGTTTCTATTCAACAAATGTTTTGCATGTTTTAGTTGAGAAAATATCATTGTTTTAAACAAACAATTTTTTTCATAAATTGTTTTAAAAACAAAGTGAACATTCACAAAGACGAAAGGATACTTAAGAGATCCTCAGTGCTCTCCCAAGGGTAGTATGATCGCCGACAGAGAAAGACATTTGTTCATATTTCCGGCATGACTGTATCCTCTTCCTCCAGAATATTGTTGTGGTTCAATCCACCGAGTGGGGTGCTTGTTGAGGTTATTTACTTCTCTTCCCTTCAGCAGAGCAGTTGTTTTTTTCCTCCTTAGCAGATTTGTTCTTTTTGGAAGATTCGATTTTTGGTGGTCGGGCCCCAGAATCCCTTTATCCCTCTGTTAGATTCCCCAATAGAGTTGCTTATGTGGCAGATTCTATTTGTGCATTAAACTCTTTTCCCCAGTTGTGACTGATGATTCATCCCCTGCAGAGATATTGTTGTTTCATGGTATCTCTGATCCCCGACAGATTGGATACTCTCCATTGATTCTGGCTTTCTTTCTTGAGATGTAGTACCGGGTGGATTCCTGGACCTGTTTGTGTTAGATATGTCTGTTTGTCAGCATTCATCAAACATAAACCACGCATATACATGTATAATCATAACATTCAGATATTCATGTTGCATTCTTTGCCATATATTGTTGTTTGTTGACTTCTGCTACTTGGTGATGCATGTCTCCCCTAGCAGATGTGTGTGTCTGATCTCTCCATATAGAGTCAGCTCCATAGGCAGAAAGCGTTTATCCTTTCTTCCATATTCCCCACCGAGCTATATCCTCGTGGATGATGGTTGTTTCTGTTTCCTCCTAACACATATATTGGGATGGGCTTCCCTATTGAGATATATCCTTATTAGGACGAGTCTTGATTCGGTGTGCCTCTTTGGTTTGATCCTAAATTGGCATCTTGTGGTTGTTTCCTTTGTTTCCCCGCGGTATAAATGAATAATTGCTCAGTAATTAGTAATCATTCATCTCATCCCGGCGGAATCTGTGGTTTTCTACCCTAATACCGGTAGTTGTAAACCCTATTTTCTCCCCTTTGCAGAGTTAACCTTTGGTTCATCATAATCGATGACGGTTACTTTTCCGTGGTTTCCTACCCAGTATCCGGTAGGTGTAATCCCCTCTTTAGTGGTTATCTTCATCCAATATTCGGTGTTGATATTCCCTTTTTTTGCCTGGATAATTGCTCTGATTACACAATTTATCCCCAGCGGGCCATCTTTCGTCTACCTTGTTGTTGTTGGTAACGATCGTTTCTCTCCTGAATTGGTCATCATTATATACCTAATTTCGGTATCCCGATGCCTTTTTCTTTTCGGTTGGTCTATCCTTTATTAACCCAGTAACCGGTTGTGGATAATCTTCCATGCGAGTATATTACCTACGTTCTGACGGTAATAGATAATATATCTCATGCACTCTTTGGTCGAAGCCTTTTGTTCTTCCCCAGTAGAGTAAGATTCGTTTCCCCTTTGCGGAGTCGAATATCCATCCTATAATCGAGTTTGCTTTTAGCCCTCTTTTGGATGATGAGTGTTTTGGGAATATTCCCTAATTCACGCCTTGGTTGGTCACCTATTATATGCCCAGTAACCGGTATCCCTGGTGTTCCTTCCTTTCTGCTCCCTATTATGACTTTTAGTCCCCTGTGGAGTCAAATTTCCCTGAGTTGAAATATACCTTTTTAGGTCTTCCTTAGATGATTTTGGGAGTTTTGATATCTCTCACCCTTATACCGGTCTTAGATATTCATTTCTTCCCGAGCATGTTGTATCTCTGACCCTTATGTCGGTGTTCAGACCACATGTCTCATTGAGCTTGTTACCCAGTAACCGGTAACACCTCATCTTGCTGCTTCCCCAAGAGAGTTTTTTTTAGACATCCCCAGCAAGGTCCTTTAGTGGATTGTTTTCGTCCGGATTTCTATCCAAAGTATCCGTTGTGGATAATGTTGCTGTATTGGCATATTCCCCAATACGGGCGCCTTTGAGTCAGTTCGAGTCTTTCCATTGGTTTTTCCCTTTGGAATTCTGCTCCCCAAACTTTGAGTCGTGCCCTGCTCACGCATTTCTTTCTTGTCCCCATAAGAGTCCCCAGGATTTTTGTCCCGTGGAATGTATTACTCATATGGATTGTCAGTGTCTCTGGACTTTCTTTACTCCTTTGTGGACACATATCCCCACAAAGTATTATCCTTTTACATACATACATTTGCATCATGAGGTATCTTAGGGACTAAAATTCGTCTCTTTGTTATTATTTAAGCCCATTCTACCTCATCGAAACGAAGATTTTAACCTTCCCTTCTCCGGCTAGAATGACCTTAAATAGGGGCATCTATAAGACCCCAATTTTGTCCCTAAGATCCCTCATGGCATCATAACATTTCATTTGCATAGCCTCAAGGATCATTGAGCATCTTGGTTCCCTTTACCTTTGGGTGGGACTCCTTGTGAGTGATTTGAGATCACCAAGCATGTTTGAATTGTATATCATTGCTTTTCTCATTTTGTTTACTAACCAAAAGCACAAAAATATGTCACTAACATCTTTTGTTTGTAGCTTGAGCAATCACAAGGTCAAAAGCTTCAAGGAGGTCATTGGTATAAAGACATGGTCAAGAGGAGGTGAAAGCAAGCATGGTAATGGTTCCCAAAGCTCTCATCCATAAAATATGCCTCCCTAGCATCTCAATTCATCATTTTGATCAAAGCAAGTCAAAGGATTTGAGGTTTGTTCTTCAAAGAAACCCTAATTCATTTGTGCACTACAATGCCTTGCTCATGAAGCAACCTCAGCCCATGGTCAAATACAATCATGGGAAGTTCTTTAACTCTTCATTTCATGCATATTTTAACTTATTTTAGTGCCCTAAATCATCAATTCATCAAGACATGAGTTCTGGACTTAAGAAGTTGATCAGTCAATTCATCTGACTATTTTGAAATGCACTTAGACCTAACTTTTTATGTGTTAGTCAAATGGAGATGGTTCCAAAATAAAAAATGTTATTAAGGACAATATGAACAACTTTCATGTTCATCAAAATTTGATTTGAAGCTTGGAAGACCATCTGCCATTCCAAGACATTATAGGTCATTTTGACTGAAACCCTAATTTTAGGTCAACTTCCCAAGGACATAACTCATTCATTGTTTATGATTTTGAGGTGGGATCAAATGCATTGGAAAGCTTAAGATGTCTATTTCAAATGTTATGTTGAACAAAATTTCAAAATCTCAAAGGAAATACATGTGATAATGCAAGACATTATAGGTCCTTTTGGGTCAAAGGCATTAAAAGTCAAAAAAGTCCAACTTCAAGTGCCCATAACTTCTTCATCAAAAATAAAAATGATGCAAAATTTAAGTCCATTTTGATTGAATTGAAAATATCTACAACTTTGATGTTGGAGGTTTTTCCATTTGAAGCTTTCATCATCAAAACAGAAGGGCTTGAAAGTTGGCCAATTTTAGAAACCTTGCCTTGACATGTTTTGCACATCACACTTTAAACTCAAATTTCATAAATTTCCACACTCCAAATGAGTTTTTGTCCAACATAACATTTGTTCCTCATATAAAGACCTTTCCAACCATTACCCATATGCCTATGCTTGGAGTTTCTAAATGGGACTTTCGAAGAGATGATTATTTAGGTACAATTGGAGAATTCACTTGAAATCTTGTTACATGAGCATTTGCCTTGCAAGCTACACGTCCAATTCCCTTTGGCTATTGCTCAGAGTTCATTTGGCATTGTTTTTGGGCCTTGTGCATGATCATGCAAGCCCATGCAATGAAGCTTCACATGCCATGCACACGGATCATTCCACACTTTCCTTGCCACTTCCTCTATAAATAGAGACTTCATTCCCTCCATTTCACACGCCTAATTCAACCTGAAATGCTGCAGAAATCTTTCCCTAACCATCACTAGAGAAGCAAATGCATTTTCTTCAAAAAAATTCAGATCTAGAATTCAGCTTCATCTGGTTGTATTCTTAGATCTAATGCTTCTAGACCTTCACCATACACTTCATTGAACTTCTGTTTTGATAAAGCAAGCAAGGTTTCAAGCTCAAATCACCAGAACTCAAGCTTACATTCCAACTGGTATTTCCTTCGATTCTCCTAATCCATTGACCTTTTGGCTTAGATTTTGTGTTGGCTGAAGTCCTCTCAATAGAGGCATCATGTTTATGCTTTTAATTTTTGCAATTCATTAAGTTCATGATGAACACCAGATTTTTCCATCTCTGATTTCTCACACCATGGAGATCTAGAGGGAAAAAGGATGGTACATGGATGATGTACGTCATCCCAGCTTTCTATTGATGTATAGATCGCATGAATTGGTTGAGGTTTTAATTTCTGCAATTTGGCCGAAAACTGCAAGCTCACCGGAGAAGACGGTGGCTCCGGTGGCTTCATCATCTCCAGTTTAAATCTGGACCGTGTGATGGTGTTTCCAGATTCGATCCCAGACGTCCATTGTTATGACTTTTATTTCTTTTCCCTGTGCGTGCATTGACCAAAGACCACCATCGGTGCGCGCCTTAGGAGCGTGTGATCTGCCACCTCAATTAATGAGCTCAGATCCAACGCTCCTTGTTTTTTTGCTTTTTTTATTTTCTGATTTTTATTTTCTTTATTCCCTTTTATTTCAAAAAGTCATATCTCTCTCATTTTTTATTCAAAAAATATGGGACCAATTGCATTATTTCCCAAATAAATTCTAGTTTCTATTTCTGGTTATTTTTAATTCATTTTAAATAGTTTTTGATATTCAAAAAATACAAAAATATTTTCCTAACCTATTTGAATGATGATGGATCTATGAAAAATATTCTCATCAATTTTTGAATTGATTTGAGATTTATTTGAGATTTTAGTTCAATTAGGTTATTTTTATTCATTTTTAATTGATTAAAAATAGTTTATGACTTTTAAAAATGCTGAAATTTTTTTGTCAAACTTTGTTTGACCTTGTTGAACTTAGGATAAATCACTTGGACCTTTCAAGGTTGATTTGAAGTGATTTTGAAGTTTGACATTTCTTTAATATTTTAATTCAAGTTTATTTTTAATATTAAAAAATGCCAAAAATATTTTATTCTTTTCTTGACTTCCAATCTTCATCTCACTTCTGTGTTTGATTGTTTGACCTTGACTTTCAATGTTATTGGTCAACATATGAGGATTGGTACATGATGTTTCATTTAATGCACTTTAATTTTGTCATTTTCCATTTCTCTTATTCATCTCCTTCTTCTTCTTCTTCTTCTTTTTCCTTTTGATCAATGAGTTGAAGGTTGATAAGTTAGCATTGATTATGAAGATTTAATCTTCCTTGATTCAAATCTAATTCATCTTGATCAATTGATCAAGTGAATGACTTTGCGTTAAGGATAGGTTGTCTTTTAAATCATGCAAAAGGCTTAAACCAATACAAGATCAATTTTCTTCTCCTTTTTGGCATGGCAAGTTGTTCGGACTTGGTTCACTAATCAAGACTCCTAACTTGTGTTTGTTGCCTACATTATTATTGACCGGCCTCAGATAGTTGTGACTTCTACATAAGTCCAATTACGATTACTTAACATAGCGCTAAATTTGCCTTATGGCACACTAACTACTAACACTAACTATTGACAATTAACATTTACTTTATACAATTTACTTCATGCAATTTACTTTTATGCAATTTACTATTCTTGCACATATTATCCATTTGCTTTTCTCTTTGCTCATTTGAGCACATGTTTATGCTAATGCCATTTGCCTCTTGCTCACTTGAGCATATAATTGTGTATATATTATTTTGCTTGTGTTTTGTTTTGATTATGGTGAACCAAATGCGAAGAAATGGACTTAGTTTCTAGGACTTTCCCTATGCAAAGAAATGGAGAATTGGACTTAGTTTTTAGGACCTCCCTTATGCAAAATTGGAGTAAAAGGATCTTAATGATGAAGAGGGGTTAGAAGGACCAAATCTCTAAACTCACTCTTGTCCATTCTTGTTTTACTTCATGGAACTTTTGATGTGTGTGCTTTTATGCTAGGAGTTCCCATTTGAGCTTAATTGGAGGACCATTGCCATGTTCATCTAAGTGAAAGAAACAAGATACATTGAGGATCTCTTATGAGACTTGTTTGATTGCTTATGCTTTGTGATTGCTTATTCCAAAGGATGGGAGCTACTTGGATCATCAATATGATCTCAAGAGAGGAACTCCTTGTGTGGTTCATTTCTTTCCCTTTACCTTTTTGCTTTTGCTTAGGACTTAGCCCTTCTTCTTCTTCTCTCCACTCTAACCCAAGCCAAAACCTTTTTGTGCAAACATTTCATTTGTTTTCAACATTAGAAACCTAAGCCTTATGCTTTTGATTCTCAAACTTTCTTTTTATAATACTTATTTTGAATTGAATCTTTAAGTCAACCTTGACCATTTTGTATATACTTCTAATTGGTAAATATAACCCATTCAAATTTCTTTTTGTGGTTCCAATGGCCACCTCCTTAATCAACTTTTCATAACCTTTAGCTATTAGGTTTGAGTTATCCTTGAGGAAGATGTAATACTCACCTATATCCTTAGTGATGGATAATGAGTCTTCCATGCTTATTATAAGGTTAACCCCTCACTAGCATGTTGAAGCTATCCTCACATAGTGGATTTGTGGTTTGGTTGAGTTTTCTCCCTTTGATAACAAAAGACCTTAAGGCTTTTGGACCAATCAATTCACCAACTTGTTTTGAGATTTTTACCCCGAACTACGAGGTTTTGATCCTAATCTTTTTATAAGATGGTACGTAGGCAATGGGTTTATCCATTCAAACACAAAATGTAAATAAACTTGTACATTCTTTCCTCATCTCTTTGATCATGTTTGCACAAATAAATTTGTCACACAACAACAACCTTTGCAACAAGTATGAAAAGGGCTCCCTAGGAGTACCTAGGATGTTTTGGGTGTCTAACACCTTCCCATTGCATAACCAACCCCCTTACCCAGATCTCTGTTTCTTTTACTAGTTTTTGTTAAAACTATTAGGTTTTTGTTCGCTTTCTAACCATTCCTTTGGATAAATAGAAGTGCGGTGGCGACTCGACTTGTATGATTTACCTTGGATTTAGTCAATATTTCTAATGGTAACGAATACTCCACTACACATACAAAGCTTCATAAGGAGCATCCCAATACTTGCATGATAACTATTGTTATATGTGAATTCAATCAATGGTAAAAGCTCCTTCTAATTCCCCCCACTTTCAAGTACACAAGCTCTTAACATATCTTTCAGTGTCTGTATTGTCCGTTCAGTCTGACCATCTGTCTGAGGATGATTAGAGGTACTCAAACACAATCTCGATCCCATAGCTTGTTGGAATGCTCTCCAAAACCTTGAAGTAAACTTTGGGTCTCTATCGGACACAATGCTAGTAGGAACACCGTGCAACCTAACAATTTCTGAAATGAACAACCGTGCAAGATGACTTGCTTTATAAGTAGTCTTCACGGCCAAGAAGTGCACAGACTTAGTCAACCGATCCACAATCACCCAAATTGAATCATAACCACCTTGGGTCCGAGGTAACCCTACCGCAAAGTCCATTGAAATACTATCCCATTTCCAAACCGGAATATCTAAAGGCCGCAATAAACCACGTGGCTTTTGATGTTCAATCTTTACCTGTTGGCATACAATGCATTCTGACACATACTCTGCGATATCCCTTTTCATCCTAGGCCACCAATAGTCCTTCTTCAAGTCTTGATACATCTTCGATGAACCTGGATGTATAGTAAACGCCCCTTTGTGAGCTTCCTCCAAAACCTTCCTTTTCAGTTCGACATCATCCAGAACACAAATCCTTTGGTTAAACAGAATAACTCTATCTGGTGACTAAGTGAAACCTGGTTGAGTTGACATCTCTTGCAAATTCTCATCTATCACTTGTCCTTGTCAGATCTCTTCCCTTAGATTAGAAGTAATATTCAAGTTTCCCATTATCACGCCATCCTGCGTCCAACTAAACTGAAGATTAAGATCTCAGAACTTTTCCAACAATGCGTATTCCAACATCATCAACTCAGCTTTATGTTTCTCTTTCCGACTTAAGGCATCCGCAACCTTATTCGCCTTCCCTGGGTGATACTTAAGCTCAAAATCAAAGTCCTTCAAATATTCCATCCATCTTCTTTGTCTCATATTTAACTCCTTCTGATCAAATAAGTATTTCAAACTCTTGTGATTACTAAACATCTCAAAAATGCACCCCATACAAGTAATGTCTCTAAACTTTCAATGCAAAGACAACAACAGCCAGTTCAAGATCATGAGTTGGGTAGTTCTCTTCATGAGGCTTCAACTGACGAGAGGCATAGGCTACAACTTGACCACTCTGCATTAACACCCCTCATAATCCTTTCTTAGAGGCATCACAAAATACTTCATAGGACTTACTAGGATCAGGGATGACTAAAACAGGGGCAGTCGTTAGCTTCTCCTTCAAACTCATAAAACTCTTCTCACATTTCGAATCCCATTTGAAAGAAATTTCCTTTCGGGTAAGCCTAGTCATTGTTAAAGCTATATGTGAAAATCCCTTTATAAACCTTCGATAGTAACTTGCCAAACCTAAGAAACTTCTGACTTCGGAAGCATTTTTCGGTCTTTCCCAATTAATAACTGCTTCAACTTTAGATGGATCCACCGATACTCCCCCTTGTGATATTACATGACCAAGAAATCTCACTTCGCTCATCCAAAATTCACACTTACTTAACTTGGCAAAAAGTTGTTTCTCTTGCAGTACTGATAGAACAATCCTTAGGTGTTCTCCGTGCTCTTGAGGAGTACGAGAATAAATAAGAATGTCATCAATAAAGATTACCACGAACTGGTCCAAGTAGGGTTGGAATATCCGATTCATATAGTCCATGAACACAACTGGGGCATTCGTTACACCAAACGGCATTACAAGGAACTCATAATGGCCATACCGGGTTCTAAATGCGGTCTTCGACACATCCGAACTCTTAACTCTTATTTGATGATAGCCCGATCGTAGATCAATCTTCGAGAACACGCAGGCTCCTTTCAACTGATCTAACAAATCGTCTATCCGAGGAAGAGGGTACTTGTTCTTGATGGTAACTTTATTCAACTGGCGGTAATCAATACACAACCGTATACTACCGTCCTTCTTCTTTACTAATAACACTGGAGCTCCCCATGGTGAGACACTAGGTCGTATAAAATGCTTGGTTAACAACTCTTCCAATTGATTCTTCAACTCTCTCAACTCTAGTGGCGCCATGCGATACGGAGATTGGAGTCGTCCCAGGTATCAGATCAATAGAGAATTCCACTTCCCTTTCAGGAGGAAGAGAGGAGACATCCTCAGGAAAAACTTCCGGAAATTCACAAACAACAGGGATTTCTTTAACGCTCAGATTATCGCTAGGCTCCTTGGTGAGAACCAAGAGAATTGACTTTTGATTCTCAAATAAGAAATTAACCATGCCAACTGTACCTTCCAAGATTGTAGTTAACACATCCTTTGGAGTAGCTTCACTAGATGGAATGATAATCAACTTCTCTTCACAACCAATAAACACCGAGTTGGCGGAAAGCCAATCCATCCCCAAAACCACATCAACCTTCTTAAGTGGTAAACAAATAAGATCAATCTGAAAAACTCTACCATTTACCGAGAGCGAACAATTTTCACAAATCAACGGTGTCTCAACCATATCACCCATGGCGGTAGTAATCACCATAGGAGGAGACAAGGGAATTGCTTGCAAGCCAAGACGCTTCATGCACCGAATTGATACAAAAGAGTGTGTCGCCCCACAATCAAATAATACAAAACAAGGATGATCATTGACGAGACACGTACCAGCAATTAAGGCATTGTTGCTCTTATCCTTTCTTGCATCCAAGGTATAAACTCGATCGGTACTCCTCCCTTGCATCTGATTCTTATTCTGAGGGCATTCCCTAGACAAGTGTCCCTTCTTCTGACAAGTAAAACACCTAATTCCGCTTACACCACATCTTCCAAAATGATACTTCTTACATGCTTGACATTGAGGAGGTTGGTTAGGTCTCGCATGTTGCACCTGTTTCCCCTTGAAAGCCTGAGATCTAGGCTTGAACTGGTTTCCTGGCCTTCCTTGGTCTTTCTGCCCACTCTTGTATTGATCCCTTTCTTCTTGAACTTTCTTCAAACTATTCTCAGCCACATAACACTGCCTTAACAATTCAGCATAAGAAGTGAATTCCCTTTGAGAAACACTATGAGAAATTTCACCCCTCATACCAAAAAGAAACTGATCAATCTTCCACCTCTCATCCGGTGCGTACACAGCTTGCGTAGAACAAGCAGCCATATCTTCGAACTTCTCAGCATACACAGCTACTGACATAGTACCCTGCCTGAGCTGTTGAAATTCAAACTCTTTCTGAGTCCTCAAAGAACTAGGAAAATACTTATCCAAGAAAATAGTCTTAAAATGCTCCCAATCTCTAGGTATTCCTTGATTGGTCATAAGAGTCGAAACACTCTCCCACCGTCTTACAGCTGAACCCTTCATCATGTGAGAAGCAAACACGAGCTTATTTTCTTCACTACAATACACTATTCGAAAAATCCTTTCCATGTTGGTTATCCACTCCTGAGCCTTCACAGGATTCAGCCCACCATGGAATTCCGGAGGATTCATGCGGAAGAAATCTCAGAAACTACCACCTGCAGCTACCTGTGGAACTCCTTGAGGATGCAAACCACCATTCCACTCTTGCATCATCTGTTGCATGAATTGATTCTATTGTTGTTGCATCTGTTGCATAAACTGTGGCCATTGAAAACCTTCACTACCACTTGGCGGTTCAGAGTCTGAATTCTGGGTTCTGGGTCTACCACGACCTCTGCGTCTGTCAGCCATGATTCTGAATGTCATACAAATAGGATTAAGTTGATCAGGCTCAATACTATGAATATAACACAAAGGACAATGATGACAACCCACATGTGAGGCAAAAATGAATACTTGTAATATTTCATGGCTAGGTCGAGGATACGACCTGCTCTGATACCAACTGTAACACCCACATATAATATATGTCTAGAATACATATTATACATAGTGTAAAATTGGTACTGGAATACATAAGTGCCTAGCAGCACCGTGTACATATACAACTACATGCCCAAAATAACACAATATGGCATAAATGTACATAAGAGTGCCCAAAATAAAACTACTGATCTAGATCACTAGACAATGATCTCAAAAATATCTACACAATGGAAGAAAAGCCATCAGTCCTCAGGTAAGCAAGGCATCACTCTATCTTGCCCTTACCCTTATCCTGCTCAGAACCACCTGAAAAATAATCAACAACATGGGGTGAGATAATAATCTCAGTGGGTTTCCTATCTTATGGGTCCACTCATCTCTACAGGGTTTCCTAATCGATGTTCAGCTCATATCCAACTCAAGTCAACAAGGGAACGAAGACTTGAGCGATGGGGAACTAACTCGCAATTGTATGGCAACATGCATCTGAGTTCTCATAACTCAACCACGATCATTATTCAGATCACGAAACATTAATTCCCGAACGGACTTACGTCTAAGCCAGGCCCGATTCATGCATGCTCGTATGATTCGACTTTCACGATGGATATCGGGTCCTCTATGAGGCTTAATCCCCAGTTCAAGCGATTGTTACCCGTATGGGGCTCTAACCCACTTAGGGTATCTTTCACCGTATGGGAATCTAACCCACTTAGGTGTCCACCTTTCCCTCATGTCCGCCATGGTTGGGGCTCAAACCCAATTGAGGCTCGAATCATTGGTCCCACATCCCAATGCTTACACGTTTAAGCATACCAATAGAGATGTGTACCATCACAGAAAACACACATTCTGAATACATGATCGGTTCCACGAACCATACCAATATAGGTGACTTCATTCACCATAATACACAACAATAACATGGCATGTTCCCTACAATGCGTCTCGTTCTCAATCATGGCAACAATTCGTCCACGACCTCCACATAAGCGTCGTACGAATGATTATCGTATTCTCACATTATCTAGAATATAAACCTCACTCATGACCTAATTTCAATCCTAGGTTAACTCACTAGATTCATCATGTAATTTTCACCATTAACATGTATTCAACATAAACATAGCATCACAATTGATTAATGGATGAAAGAATGCATTTAGAAACACTTAGAAAATGGATTTTGAGGTTTTTAACTAGAGTCAATCGATTGGTTGGGGAAGCCCAATCGATTGGTTCCACTCACGTTTCTGTTTTTTCAAAATTTGTTGAGTATCAATCGATTGGTCCTGCAGAAAATTTCCACTATTCATAAACAGAAGGTTTGTGCAATCGATTGACATGCAGTGTCAATCGACTGGTCCTGTAAAAATTTCATTTTTCTGCTAAACTACAGGCTGCTAATCGATTGATAACAAGGGCCAATCGATTGGTACACACACATTTTCATTTTTCCACTTCTCAGAACACCATTTTCCTCCGTAACTCCATTTCCAACCAAACCCACACTCATTCTTCCAACACATCCATCTTACTACATGCTCACATACACATGTACAACAAGAACCCCAAATTCATAACTACAAGGATTTCAACATCATAACATAACCATAGCAAATCATATTATCATACAAATCACCAAACACATCAAGACACATGTGTAAGACCCCAATTTTTCCCCTAAGATCCCTCATGGTATCATAATATTACATTTTGCATTGCCTCAAGGATCATTAGCATCTTGGTTCCCCTTGCCTTTGGGTGGGACCCCTTGTGAGTGGTTTGAGATCACCAAGCATGCTTGAATGGTATATTATTGCTTTTCTCATTTTATTTACTAACCAAAAGCACAAAAAATATGTCACTAACATCTTTTATTTTGTAGCTTGAGCAATCACAAAGTCTAAAAGCTTCTAGGAGATCCTATGTGCATTGAGAGGGCCAATTGAAGATGATGGCAAGCATGGTAATGGTTCCCAAAGCTCTCATCCATCAAATATGCCTCCCTAGTGTCTCAATTCATCATTTTGATCAAAGCAAGTCAAAGGGTTTGAGGTCTTGTTCTTCAAGAAACCCTAATTCATCTGTGCACCTCAATGCCTTGCTCATGAAGCAACCTCAGCCCATGATCAAATACATTCAAGGGAAGTTCTTTAATTCATCATTTCATGCATATTTGAACTTATTTGAGCATCCTCAATCATCAATTCATCAAGGTATGAGTTGTGGACTTGAGAAGTTGATCAGTCAATTCATCTGACTATTTTGAAATGCACTGAGACCTAACTTTTTATGTGTTGGTCAAATGTAGATGGTTCCAAAATAAAAAATGTTCTTAAGGACAATATGAACAACTTTCATGTTCATCAAAAATTGATTTGAAGCTTGGAAGGCCATCTGCCATTCCAATACATTATAGGTCATTTTGACTGAAACCCTAATTGTGGGTCAACTTCCCAAGGACATAACTCATTCATTTTTTATGATTTTGAGGTGGCATCAAATGCATTGGAAATCTTAAGATGTCTACTTCAAATGTTATGTTTAGAAAAATTTCAAAATCTCAAAGGAAATACATGTGATAATGCAAGACATTACAGGTCCTCTTTGACCAAATGCATTAAAAGGCAAAAAAGTCCAACTTCAAGTGCCCATAACTTCTTCATCAAAAAACCAAATTGTTAGTACCTTAATATTGGAATTAATTTTGTAAAACAAATAATGTAATCACGTCTGTTGTTTTAATATGTTGGGTTGAAGAAGTTCAACATCTGGACCAACATGTCAGGGACGATGTCACGACATCGTGATTGTGACATCAAGCTGGTGTATAAAACTGAATCAGTTATTTCTAGTTTGGTTTGTGATTAATTAGGAGATCTGGTGAATATCCTAACTCCTATGTGAAGATCTTGAAGATTCAATCAGAAGATTTGGTAAATATATTTGGTGAAAATACAGTTTCCAAATATGGAGATCTTTTAGGAAATAAAAGATTGAAGACCTTGATTGTAGCAGAAGAATTTTGCCAACTCTGTAACAGCAAAGGAAAGATTTGCTGTGATTTTTGAAGGCCCAAATTCAGTTGGGTGGTTAGGTTATAAATAGCAGATTGTAACCTAGGTTTTGTAAGCCTCAAACAATGTAAAAATTAGGGGTATGTGTGAGGTAAACCTCCCAACCTGTGGGAAGGTTACCAGGTGTTTCTCAGTGCTTGTAAGCATGAGATTATTTTTAACTCAAAGCCTGTAGGCAAGAGTTGTTATGTTCTTGAACGAAGCTGTGAAGCATGTTCAAGGTGTCTAAGCATTACATGGTAATTGTAGTGATAGGAATGGAAACTGGAGGTTTCTATCTAGGAGTGCCTAGGTATAGATTGTATTGGGTAGGGATTAAGTGAAGAGTTGTAAATGGGGGAGTTTAACTCTGAATTAATACTGCTAATAGTGGATCTTCTTCCTGGCTTGGTATGTGTAACACCTCAAAATTTGCCCTCCTCTTCTTGGGACTAGTTTAGCATATTGCATTTCATGTTTTAGGACATTAGGCATTTGCATATTGCATATCATGTGGAAATACAAGTCATCCTCCTAAGTCTTTCTCAGAAGATAGAGAGGTTAGGAGATTCATGCCTGAGGGTCTCATAAATTGATCACTAGCCATCTGAGGGTTTGTGCTTCAATTAGGGTTTTCTTGGTTCTTCAAGGAGGTTGAGCATTATCTTGATTGCGAGGGTACATCATCATCATCATGGTTATGTCCTTATCAAAGGTTTCAGAATTCATGCTCATGTTCCTTGGGATTAGGGTTTTGACCTCTGGTCAACCCTAATCATTGACTTCTCTTCCAACTAGGGATTTTCAAGGAGATGAGGTATTCTATTGAGATGGGGATCATATGATCATTATATTGGGCTTGTGTAAGCTAGGGTTTCATTTTGGAGCCATTTCCTCAAGTGGTTAGGGTTCAAGCTGATCAGGGCATGGCTAGGTCATCTGAGGACCTAGAAAGCAATAGAAAGTCAACTGAGGGCTATGAGGTGGAGAAATGAGTTTCAAAATCTCATTCATGTTAAAAAGAGGTTCATTTGTCATTACAAACATATATATTGAAGAATTTGAAGTCATGGCAAAAGTTTCCAAAAAAGGAAAGTGACTTGTAATTTCAAGTTTCCAAAAATGGAAAGATTTTGGTCCAAATTCAACTTGATTTTACATCATCAAGGAAGCTTCAAATGAATTTTTGTCCAACATTAAAGTTGAATATCTTTCCCTCCCATTTCCAAAAAGCCCAAGATCATGAATTTATGATGAATGGTTGAGGAGTTATGCTCAAATGATCACCAAGTGTGCATGAAACTTCAAAATGCCATATCTTTTGACTCAAAACTCCAATTGAAGCCACTCTTTTTGCATATTGCTTCTCTTGACATATATTTTCCAAATCCATCATCACATTGCATGAAATTTCATCACATGATCATTTGCTCATTCATGAACATTTTGGAGGGAAATTTAAAAATTCAAAATTGGTGCATTATATGAGTTAAATACCATTGCCATTATGCTTATGAGATGATTTTGAGTGAGTTTACACCTCCATGTGGTACTGTTCACGTGTGAATTTGCATGGCACCTCACATTTTCCAATTTTTGCCATGCACCTCATTTTCACTAATCATAATTAACTCATGCTTAATTCTGATTTGGATGTGATTAGGAGACCATATATAAACCAAATCATAACAGAATTTCACAGTTTTCAATCATTCTAGATCTAGATCCAAATTCCCTCCAAATTTTTCTCTCCATCCAAATTCAAAAATTCTTCACATAACATCTCCATTTTATTGCATATTCTTGTTCCTTGATCATCATTTGGTAGGATTCAAGCATTGAGTTGAAGAAATTGGTGAAGAATCAAGCACATGAAGCTCAAGAACATGAAGATGGAAATTGACTTTTGAGCTAGATCCAAGCATCTCCAAGCCTCAATTCACGCACAAAGCTTCATAACATCACCTCAGGAGTGGATCTGGATACTTGCAAGACCTCAAATCCACTGTTTCATTGGACTGCTCTTCAAGAGGTTAGGTTTCCGAATCTCTTAATTCTCCTTTTTATGTGCATAGACTTGTGGATCTTTGAATGCTGGTTACACTGATATAAATTTCATGAAATTTGGTTGAGAATTGGCTGAGTTATGTGAAATTAAAGTTTGTGTGTCAAATATGTTTGTGTTCGATTTGCATGATTCATGATGAATTAGACCAAAATAATATTGGATTTGTGTTCTACATGTGATGACCTTTCCATTGATGTATATATTGCATGGATCTGGATTTTTTTTTGATGATGATCATTGTAGTAACCACCGTCTCAAGGTAGGAGACGGTGGAAACCACCGCCTGGCACAGTAAAACCGCCGTCTGGTTTTTTAGGCTAGGAGTTGTCCATGTCGCGGCCATGCGTGCGTCCAATTGGCGAAATGATAGGCCATGCTTCGTTGACCTGCTCCACGCGTATTGTGGACTGTGAGTTGGCATGACAACTCATTAATGAAACGACCGTGCTTTGGTCTTGGCGCGCCCTACATCCTTCGATTCCCAACTCTGGCACATTGTGATTTTTATTTGTTTCTTCAGCGCATTTTCACTCACACACAGTTCGATTCCCACCGGTTCCATTTTTTCAAATTTAATCCAAACATTTCATTTCCCTCCATTTCATCATGTGTTTTCTTCATTATTTCAAATATTTTTTATCCAACTTCAAAAAATCATATCAAATTGAAAATGCATCCAAATCATCTCCAATTTTTTTGCTACATGCTCCTTGAAGTGTCTATTATTTTATGATGTGATTTTCCTGATTTTATCATTTCTGGATTTTGGATGGTGAATTGTTCTTTGGACATGTATACAAATGTGACATGCTTCATTCATTCTATTGTGAAATGCTCATACATTGGCCAATTGATTTGAAATTTGCTATACTGATTCCCAACATGTTGCATGATTTTTGAGGCTTGGTTGTGCATTTTTAGCATTTCTCATCTCTGTTTGGGACACATGAATGTATGGTGTGACAATGTGTGTCACACAATTTGATGTCATACTTGTTCATTTTCATTTATAGGTCAATTGAGCTCTGTTGATTCTAATTTTTGGCATGATGATTGTGTTTGACATGTTGTGTGCACATAAAATTTTTCAGAATTGTTTGATTCATTTCTGTTTTAATATGGAATTTTCATTCTTGATATCCAATTGTGTGCTTTGTAATTATCTTTGCCATATCTTGCTCATGTAATGACTTTGCTTGATGCTTTAGACATGGTCCTTTTTAGGACAGGTTCTCACTTACTTAAAGGTTCTTTATGTTGAATATTGGTTGCTGTTTTGACTTTTTGCCTTACCTTTGACCCTAGCCTTGGTGCTAGTGGTTTGTACTCATCTTTTGAGTTTTGCATTTCAGGTTCAAGCTTATAGTCCTAATGGTTGATGTTGATCTCATACCTTGAGATGCAAATCCTTTGTCCACTAACTTTTGTTGTGTGTAGGTTCACTGAGTGTGGTGGAATATCTTGAATGCTTGCACATAGAGCATGACTTGTGTACATATAGTAACACTGTTGACTGTTTGTTTGATTTGTCTGAATGTGAATATTGACTTGTTTGACTTTCTTACAGGTACTTTAGTAGCTTTAACTCATTGCTTGAGTTGCTTTGCTTTGCTTGTGGTTGGCATACCACCTAGGTAACCATTCTAACTCCATGTAGTCTAGAAGCCCTGTCGTTTCTGTTTGGCAGGCATTTGGCTGAAGTCCTCCTTAAGAGGCAATGTTTGTGATTGTTTATATTTGTGCCATGTACTTCAAGTCCTCCTAAGTGAAGAGGCGATTGGCAGATAGAAGGGATTTGCAATCAATCCCCTGCTATTCAGTTGAGTCTTTCATCTTGCTCGCACTACGTGCTGATGCATTTTGAATAAACACCCAATATCTTGTATATAGAGTCAGTCAAGTGGAGTAGGGTCCCTCATTCTGGACCCCCATGTTTTCATTGATTTGAAGCTCACCCAGGCCCGGGTTAAGAGCTATGAGGTCTTACCCTCATTACCTTTTCATCTGCTCACCCTGACGGTCAATGTCAGTGGTTAAGAGCCTCAGATACCCTTCCAGTGTTGGCTTGTTTGTCGAGGTTGATATGACCCCTCGACTAAAGCCCAACCTTGTATGAGCCACTTGTTTGCATATAGCGTGTGATACCTGTTCACCTATGCTTGTTTATCTGCTTTTGCTTCTCATTTCCTTTCTGTAGGAGTCGTATGATCAACTTTCGAGGAAGTTGAACGTACGTAGAGATAGACTTGAGTTGACTCACTGCCTGTGTGAGTCAAACTCTTGTTAGAGACCTCAATATAGGGATCGTTTGCATGACAACTTCTAGGCTCGAGTCGTAGTCTCCCTTTTAGTTATTATCTCCCTAGTCTCTGGTTAGGATAGAAGTTTTTCCCTGTTAAGGGGAACTACGTCGCCCTGATCCTCATACCAGATGAGGTACGTAGGCAGGAGATCGTGCGAGAGCTCTCCGGGCACCCTTTGTTTTTTTTTGTGTGTTTTGCTTGACAGCTATTAGGTCCGAGTTCCCGACTCCCTTCTAGTCTGTGTGTGCACCCCTTTTCTTTTTCAACCCTTTTCTTTTTTTGTGTGTGTTTTGCTTGACAGCTATTAGGTCCGAGTTCCCGACTCCCTTCTAGTCTGTGTGTGCACCCCTTTTCTTTTTCAACCCTTCTGCTTTGTGTGTGTGTTTGGAGTCTGATGTAAGCCCAGCGATTGGCATTCGGTTTCCCAGTGGTGTTTGTTTGTTTGGAGTCTGATGTAAGCCCAGCGATTGGCATTCGGTTTCCCAGTTTTGTTTGTTTGCGGAGTCAGATGTAAGACCATTGATTGACTATCTGTTTCCTGTTTCTTTTGTGGAGTTGGATGTAAGACCAGCGATTGGCATTCCGTTTCCAGTTGTGTGTTTGCTCTGACGTCTCAGCGTCTCTGGTTTAGCGTTTCATTTCGGCATGCGTTATCCGAACTACGGTAGCTCTGATTCTCATTCCAGATGAGATATGTAGGCATAGGATGCGATATCCTAGCGAGCCCGTTCCCCTCTTCTTCCATCTGTGTTATTCCAGTGTGTGTGCATTTCTCTGAGCAGTTATTTAGCAACCTTATTCTATTCTTTTGAGCGTGGATCCTGTCGAGTACGACGGACGTGAGGAGTTGCTAATACCTTCCCCTTGCGTAACCGACTCCCGATCCTTGCAATCTCCGGTTGTAAGACCATTCCCTTTCCAGGTTTACTTCGAGCGTTTCCTTTCCCTCCTTTGGGATAAATAACGCACGGTGGCGGCTCTGTTTGTTTGCTTTTTCCCGCCGGTTGTTTTTCGCGGATGCGACAGTTGGCGACTCTGTTGGGGACTACAGAAGTTGACCTCTTGCTGGTCCATCTTCCCTAAGCGAGTCAGTCATCGCGCTCTTTAGGATGGTTTTGGTTGCTTTTGTTGCTCTATTTATTGCATTTATGATTATTATGCTGTGTATATATTTGCATATATGTTTGCATGCATCACATTATCATTGTGCTGGACTCTGTACAGGTTGGTTCCTCGGATTTGGGGTGGGTGTTCTGAGTGGGGCCAAAACCCAGGCCCGAGTATACACCTAGGATTAGCGTGGTCTCATGTTGCCTCTCATGTTAGGTCAACATGTTTTTGGCGACGTGACATACCACAAGCCAAACGAGGTTCTTTTGAGAGAGCTCTTCCTTTGTGGAGTATCCACTTTGGTTGAGTCACCTCATCTGAGCTGTTAACTTCGGTGACCGTTCTTTCCCGGATCTTTGGTTTAGACGATCTTATGAGAGTTGCAGCGGCACACCCGAAAGGGCAAACCCGTTGAGTATCTTGTCCGATTGTCGAGACTATTATCCGCCTTAGGATGACCTTGTTAGAATTCACCTGTGAGGGGAGGGTTGATTCTTACAGATGCATGTTCTGATGGTGACTAATGGTTCAGTTATCGATCAGAGTCCTATTTATAAGTTGGATTTATGGATATTTATTTCTGAGACGCCGGAGTTTTGTCCGTGGTATTTATCAGTGGGGATCCGTTTATTTCAGGATTCCCTGGGTTGGTACATATGATTGTGTTGTTATCAGATCAGTGGTTCTCCAGTGATGATGGTGATTATCTGTTCCGTTTATTTCGGAACCCTGAGTTGGATTTGTGGTTACTCAGTATCTCAGATGGTTGTGATCAATTCAGAGGCCGTAACTCAGTGCAGTGGATGTTCAGATGACTTGGAGGATGGCACAATGCATTGTATTCATACATCAGCATCATTCCCATTTTGCATTTATCTGCATCTAACTCATGTTTATCCATATGCAGGAGACATTCTTGATTGAAATCCTGGTTGAGAGACTTCTTTGTTCCAGACATGAGGACCGGCTTGAAGGACGATGTTGTCTACAGTTTCTTCGACCCAGAGATTGGTGTGCTGAGAGATATGATAGCATTGATTACACCTGACCGTGTGAGGATGTTCCGTGAGACTTATGGGGGTATTCTGAAGTTGGTTTTCAGGCTCACAGATACAGATAGGAGTGTCATCCATACTCTTCTCCAGTTTTATGACCCAAGTTTGAGGTGCTTTGTTTTCCCGGATTACTTGTTGGGACCTTTGATGAAGGACTATGCCAGCATCCTGGGTATTCAGATCAGAGACCAGATTCCATTCTATGCCACTAAGGAAGAACCTGATGTTGTTGAGATTTCTCGTGCTCTTTATTTGAGGTCAGAGGTGACTAAGGGGGGTTTGAAGGAGAAGGGAAAGTTGCCCGGTTTTCATCTGAGTTTCTTGGAGGCTAAGGCCAAGGAGCATGCTGTGTTGGGTAATTGGAGGGCCGTTTGTGCTTTGCTTGCTGTCAGCATCTATGGAATCATCATGTTCCCTAATCAGAAGAACTTTGTGGACATTAATGCCATCCGGTTGTTTGCTCAGAGGAATCCTATTCCTACCCTGGTTGGGGATGTTTATTACTCGGTCCATAATCGGAACGAGAAACGGCGTGGGGGATTGATTCGATGTTGTGCTCAACTGTTGTAAAAATGGTTCATGGGGTATTTGCCTTCCAGAGGTGCCTTTGTCTTTCTTGATCCTACTGTCAAGTGGTCAGTCAGGTTGATGGGTTTGCGAGCCAAGGACATAGCTTGGACTCACAATGGTATGGCTGGACGAGACTTCATCTACAGTTGTGGGAGTTTTCCCAATGTGCCTCTCATAGGAGTTCAGGGTTGCATTAATTATAACCTGGTGCTTCTTAGGTGTAAGACCCCAATTTTGTCCCTAAGATCCCTCATGGCATCATATCATAACATTGCATTGCCTCAATGATCATTGTGCACCTTGCTTGCTTCCTTGTGGGTGGGTTATCCTCTTCTGAGTGGTTCTTGATCACCAAGCATTGTTTGCATTTGTATATCATTGCTTTTCTTTTAATCTCTAACCAAAAGTACAAAAATATGTCATCTAACCTTTATCTTGCAGCTAAAGCAATCACAGGTCAAGGCAATTCAAGGCATTCATTGAGCAATAGATGGTGGTCACTCATGAGATGTGGACCCCACAATCATTATCAAGAGTTCATATGAGTTGTGATGTCATGTTGAAGCAAAATCCCAAGTGGTAGAGGCTTGAAATTCATCAAGGAATTTCCAAGTCAACTGAAACCCTAGAAAGTCAACTGTAAAGTCAATTGTGGATTTGGAGGTGGGAAGTGATTAGAAATACTTCATTCATGTTCAAACAAGTCTCATTTGACATTTCAAACACTCACATTGAAGAATTTGAGGTCCAGTCAAAAATTTCCCAAAATAGCAAGTGACCTATAATTTGAACTTTCCAAAAATGGCAAGGTTTTTGACCAACTTCAACTCAATATTAAATCATCAAGAAGGCTTCAAATGAAATTTTGTTGAACATGAAAGTTGTAGATATTTCTCTCCCATTTCCAAAAAGTCCATGATCATGGATTTCTCATGTGTGGTTAAGGAGATATGATCAAATCATGGCAAAGTGTGCTTGAAGATTCAAATGGGCATAACTTTCCAACCAAAGCTCCAAAATGAGTGGTTCTTTTTGCAATATTCTCCTCTTGACCTCTAATTTCCAAATCATGCATCACATTACATGAATTATCATCACATGATCATTTGTTAATCCATTGGCTTTTTGGAGGGAAATCACAAAATTCAAAATTGGTGCATAGTTTGAACTTTTTGCCATTACCATTGGTTTTAAAATTTGATTTTAAGTGAAAATGAATGAAATTCGTGTACTGTTCACACATGCATTCCATGCATAAGGTGAAAAACCATATTTTGCACTTACACCTTCAAAGTTGCTAATCACCCTTGGCTTTGGCTTAAGCATGATCTAAACATGATTAGTAGGAGGTATATAAGCATAAGCATAACTGTTTTCAGATGAACATTCATTTTTCAGATCTAGATCCAAAATTCTTCAAACTTTTCTCTCAACTTTTTTTGCAATTTCTTCAAACAAGAACACTTTCTCTTGGTTGATTCATGATCCTGAAGTGTTCTTGAGCAAGATTGGACGTGAAATCAAACCAAACCGTGCGTGTTTTGTCCATGCTCGAAGCTTGAAGCATCCATGGTGATTTCAAATTCTGTTGGATTCATGTGCAATTGAGCCTCGTTTCTTCCATCAATCAACTCCATAAGCATTGTAAAGAAGATTTGGAGCATTGGCTGAGCTTGTAGCGCGCGATTCCAACTTCTCCTCTTCAAGAGGTCAGGATTTGATCTCTTTAATTCTCAAAATTATTGCTATATTGTTGTAGATCTAAGCATGCTGATGATTCTGAGCTTTGAATCGTGAATTTTAGTGCAATATTCACTGAGTTAGGGTTGATTAAAGTTTGGTGTATGAAAGTTCCTTTGCTCGATTCTCTCTTAACATGTGGAATTAGGTTTAGTTATTCATTGATCTTGAATCTACATGAGAAATGCTACAAAATGCTGTGCTTGATTTTGATTTTCGTTGAGAATTTTTTCTGGACATGCTACTGTTCATCTTCTTCGCGAGGAAGAAGATGAAGATCTTGATTTCCAGGTTTTGCTATGGCTTCGCTACAGTTTTGCTACAAATTCCACCATTAGCTACGAAATTTGTATTCTACATGTGTTTACTTAGGGTTCATTTCCCATTGGTCCGCGTCGTGCCATGCTAGCCATTCTATTGGCTCACGTTTGTTTGACTGCTTTGACTGGCCACGTATTAAATGAAACGACCGCGTTTCATTCATTCAGCGCGCGCCACATTCAAATTTGCGCCTAGTTCGATCCCTGGCCATTCCATAATTTTCAAATGTTGTTTCATTTTCATCTTTCGCTCCTTATTTCATATACTATGCTTCACATGTTTTTTTAATTTTTCTCAAACTTCCAAAAATCATAACAAATGGAAAAATGCTCCAAATTCATCCCAATTTTTTGCATTGTGATCCTTGTTCTGTCTATTATTTTTTGATTGTTAATTTCAAAATTGTGCTTGGCTGGATTTGATTTTGTGCTAGAATGATTGAGCATGTATCCATTCTTGACCTTGCCTTGCTTATGCCTTTGTGAAATGCTTGTTTCTTATCCAATGAATGTGAAATTTTGCATGATGAAACTAGACACATTGCTTGACATGTTGGCTTTGGTTTGGTATTTTTCCTATGCACCATCTCTGTTTTATGCATGTGCTAACTTGGTGTGACAATTTGTGTCACACCTTTGCTTGTTCAACTTGTACCATGTGATTGACATGCCAAATGATGTTCAATGCTCCTGATTTTTTGTATGTTGATCATGTTAGATGTCTTGAATATGCATGAATTTTTTCAGATTTATTTGAATCATTTCTGTTTTGATTTGAATTTTTCATTCATGTTGATCACATATGAGCTTTAAAATCGCCTTGAACTATTTTTGATCATGAAATGCTTTTGGTGATTGATCTTGATGTGAGACCTTTTGGAATGTGTCAAGATGTGATTGAAGTTGATTCATGTTAAATTTCAGCTCCTGTTTTAAATTTTTTCTCCATCTTTGACCCTAGGCTTTGACCTAGTGGTTTGTTACTTATGTTTGAGCTTTGATTTCAGGTTTAAGCATTCAAGTTCCATAATTGGTGATGCTTCATGATGTGAACATTGATGTTTGCTTTTGATTACTAACACTTGTGTGTTTTGTAGGTTGATGCTAACTCATTTGAGTTTGCCTTTTGGCTTACACATTTTGTACATTGTCTGTCTGTTGCTCATTAACTGTTGATTGTTTATCTGAAAATTGAACTGATTTGTTTAGTTGTTTCCACAGGTACTTAAGTTGCTTTAAGTTAATTGTGAACTTTGATTTGCTTGGTTGATTAACCACTTAGGTATAATCTCTAATCTTCATGTAGTCTGGAAGACCTATCCTGTTATGTGGGCAGGCACCTGTCTGAAGTCCTCCTTAAGAGGCCATGTCTTTGTGTGTTTAATTTTGTGCCAAGCAGGAAAAGTCCTCTTATGAGGCAATTGGCAGATAAAAGAGATGTGTAATCCATCTCCTGCTACTCAGTGTGTCATTCACCTTGCTCACACCATGTGTTGATGCATTGTGAATAATAACCCAAGATCTTATAGAGTCAATCATTTGTGGAGAAGAGCTCCAACTTTCTGAACTCTCACACTTTCCATTGATCAAAGCTCTCCCTGACCAGGGATAAGAGCTATGAGGCACACCCCTCATCTCCATTTCATCTGCTTCACCCTAACTCTCAATGTTAGGGTTAAGAGCACAAAATACCCCATTCCAGTTGGCTGTAAAGCCTAACCTTGCTTGAGCCTAGTTGATTGTATATAGTGTGTGCTAATTGACTTGTTTGTCTGCTTACCTGATTCATCTGTGCATATTTGCTTATGTGTGCCTTTGTGCATTTATCTTCATTTCTTGTATATCATTTCATGATCATTTGTTCATTACTCTGTGACATCTTTGTTTTGTCCTTTGAGGAGTCAATTGTAAGTCCATTTATTGGCAGTTGTTTCCTATGATCTGGTAGGAGTCAAGTGTAAGACCATTTATTGGCAACTTGTTTCCTCTTGCTTATTGCATTTGTCTGTTTTTGTGAGGAGTCAATTGTAAGTTCAGTTATTGGCAGTTGTTTCCTATGATCATTCTTTGTGAGACTAGTATAAGTCCATAGATTGGCATATGGTATCCATGTTTTGTTTCTCTTGTGAGACTAGTATAAGTCCATTGATTGGCATCTGGTATCCTTGTTCCTCTTTGTTTTAGGAGATTGGTATAAGTCCAGTGATTGGCATCCGGTATCCATCTTTGTTGGCTTTGCCTGATACATTGTTTACCTGTTATTTGCTTGTTGCCTATTCCAAAGGAACCACTTGAATCATCTACATATGATCTCAAGAGGTGAACATCTAAGAAGTTTTACTTCCTCACCCTCCCACCTTGTGTTCTTTTTTAACCTCCATGTGCATGTTAACCAAAACTTGAAAACTATTGTGCAAACATTTTCACTTCTTTTCAAATTAGAAACCTAGGCTTTAGGCCTTTGATTTTCAAACTTCACTTTTGATAATACTTCTTTGAATTGAATTCTAATCATACTTTGACCATCTTTTGTGAATACTCCAAACTGGTAAATTTCACTCACTCAATTGCTTTTGTGGCCCAAGTCCACTTCTTAATCAAGTTTTCACACATTAGCCATAGGTTTCAATTATCTTAGTGGTTGATGTTAATCTCGCCTTTTGTCCTTAGTGATCGAACTGTAAGACTTCCATACTAAAAACAGGGTTAACCCCTCTAGTATGTCGAAGCTATTCTCACATGGTGGACTTGTTGTTGATATAGGTTGAGTTTTCTCCCGTGGATAATGAAAGACCTTAGGGCTTTTGTTTTAAAATCAATTCACTTACTTTTTGGAAATCTTTTAGCCGAACTACGGCGTTTTGATCCTTACCTTCCATGGAAAGGTACGTAGGCAACGGGTTCATCCGTTCAAACACAAAAACAATAAAAAATGTATATTCTTTTCTTATCCCTTCAATCCATGTTTGCATAACAAATATTTCATAAACAAATAAACATTTTGTACAACAAGTGTGAAAAGAGGTTCCCTAGGAGTACCTAGGACGTTTTGGGTGCCTAACACCTTCCCATTGCGTAATTAACCCCTTACCCAGATCTCTGACCTTTTCATTAGTTTTCTATGTGTAAAACTTCTTAGGCTTTTGTTCGCTTTTTAGCCATTCCTTTGGATAAATAAAAGTGCGGTGGCGACTCTATCTTTGTATGCTTTGCTTTTGATTTAATTGATAAATCATAAAATGACGAATACACCGCTACAGAAAAATGGCGACTCTGCTGGGGACAACATTAGACCTTCCTTGGTGGTTTTGCCTACTTTTCACCCTTGTTGTATAATATTTGTTTATTTGTTATATGACATATTTTTGTACAATTTGGGATTACTGTATTGATTGTAATGTTTGAATTGCTTTATATACAATTGCTGTTTGCTTGGTGATCTCTGTGAGATGAGTTCTATACCCGAACTCGAGTGCACTCTAGGATAGGAGAATGGCATAGTCTTGTCGACTTGTGTGGGGTATTCCTTAGCAAGTTGACTTGCGAGCCCATTCACTTGGTGAAGGTCATGTTGGATTAATAATGTCACACAAGTTATTTGTGGTTAGGCATTATTCTTTCAATCATGTGCCTTAGAAGCCAAGGACCTTAGTTTACCAAGCCCATCTTGGCCTATTTTTAGGACGTAGTGCGGAAGTCGTTCAGATGTAAGATCTGATACGATTGTTACGCGACACTACACTCATAAGAGTCTCTCTTGAGAATATTTTTGGAATACGAGTATTCGTTCCTCCGATAATATTCGAAAGATGGGATGATGACTATGGGAACCTCTTGTAGAACATGTTCGGCAGGTTTAAACCCTAGTACACTCCCTTTGGGTGGTTTCTAACCGAGACTCCATGCTCGTGACTCTCAACAAACCCGTGATTCATGGTTGAGTCATTCAGACATCCTTAATATCAATGGAACTTGAGTGTTGATAAGATGAAAACCATAATCCACCAAAATGGATGATTGATATTAAGGATGATTGAGCCGATTCATGTATCGTTAATATCAGTGGAACTTGGGTGTCGATAAGGTGTAAACCATAATCCACCAAAATGGATGATTGATATTAAGGATGCTATGAGCTTTCCCATGACCTTTGTTTGGTGTGCTTTGCTTGATCCTTGAGTGTGATTGTTGCATTCATGCATTCATGCATTCATGTCATCAGAAAAATCAGAAAATTTTCAAGGAACTTAAAGGGTTTATTTGTAAAATTTTCAGACATGGAAAGACCAAAAAGGCATACAAAGAAGTACAGCTTTCGACAGCCCGATCTGAAAGAGTTAAGGAATCTGACATCTTATGTATTAGATCCCTTGGGTTTCAAAGCTCGTTATGGGAAGCTTCTGCCTCTGTTGACTACTCAGGTTGATGAGTACTTTGGCGCAATTCTATGATCCTCTGTATCATTGCTTCTCTTTTCCAGACTTTCAGCTGTTGCCTACGCTCGAGGAGCATGCTCATCTTGTGGGTATTCCTATTCTGGATCAGGTGTCGTTCAGTGGCTTAGAGAGTATTCCGACTTCTCAAGAGATTGCAGACTTGTTGCACATAGATGAATCCCTGATTGAAGCGCATATGACCACCAAAGGTGGAATTCAGGGTCTTCCTTCTGATTTCCTCATCGATCAAGCTACCGTTTATGGGAAGGCCATGAGTGAGGATGCCTTTGAGGCCATATTCGTGCTGCTCATCTATGGTTTGGTATTGTTCCCCAACATCGACAAATTTGTGGATGTGAACGCCATTAGGATCTTTTCTGTTCTTAATCCCGTTGCGACTCTGTTGGGTGATACCTATTTCTCTTTGCATCTGAGGAATGCGAAGGGTGGAGGAGCTATTGTGTGCTGTTTGCCTCTGTTGTATAAGTGGTTTATTTCTCACTTACCGCAGACGGTCGCTTTCAAGGAGAACAAGGGATGTCTACGGTGGTCTACGAGACTTATGTCTCTCACTAATGATGATATCTCTTGGTATGATCGCGTGTATGATACAGTTCAGATCATCAATTATTATGGTGAATTCCCTAATGTGCCTCTTCTTGGTACATGTGGTGGGATCAGCTACAATCCTATCTTAGCACGTCGTCAACTTGGGTTCCCCCTAAAGGATAAACCTCATAACATTCTGTTAGAAGGTGTGTTCTTTCAGGAGGGTAAAGATCCCCAAGGCCTGAAAGCCAGGATAGTCCGCGCTTGGCGCAAGATTCATAAGAAGGGTAGAAATGAGTTGGGTCCGAAGAACTGCATAGCTTTGGAGCCATATACTTCTTGGGTCAGACAGAGAGCATCTGAGTATCTTATGCCTTATGATTATCCGAGACCTACACCTTTGGTTGTGGCTGGGCCTTCAACCCTCCCTAACCAAGGCGTAGAGGAGTTGAGCGAAGAAGACCTTTCACGTGCCTGGATCCGTGAAAGAGAAGAGTTGCTTCAGCAAATCAAGGAGAAGGACGCTCTGATTGAGTTCCTCGAGCATCAGGTGATAGATGATCCGAATGATACCTGGACTTCTCTGCTTCCTTAGTCTTCCAAATTCTGGAAGAGGAAGTATGATCGACTTGCTAAAGAGAAAGCGGATATGGAAGCAGCATATGAGAGAGAGATCAAGAGGCTTTGTGCATCTCGTCTTCCAGCATCTCGAGCTTCTAGGGATCCATAGGATGTTCATTTTCCTTTTCCCTTTGTAATAATCAACAATGTTGTACTTCTTTGTCTCGAATATATTTGATGAGATATTTTCCATATGCGATTAAATGTTTAATATTTCAAAATTTGCAAATAGAACCCTAAAAGTTCCTTGAAATAAAAACAAAGCATATGCACGAACATTGCATGCATCATTTGCATAAGCAGGTGTTGTTCCGGTCTTCTTGTCTGTGGCCTAACTCTGTGCTCTTCATTTATTTTGAAGATAAGCTGACGCATCGGTACTACACCCGAGCCAATTCTGCAAGAGTGATGGATCAACTTGAACAAGAGAACCGAGAGCTGAAAGAAGAGGTCGCCAGACTGGGCGCTTTGATGGAGCAACTCTTGGCTGCTCAGAATCAACCGTCTCTACCTCCCGCAACTCCTCCCGAGAGGACTGTTATCTCTGAGGTTGATTCGTCAACAGTGCCAGCCATCAGTGCTTATTTCATGCCAGCCATGCCAGCCGGGTTCCCGTGGGGTATGCCTCCAGGTTTTATGCCTGATCTTCCAGCTCCAACCTTTGCTTCCATGTCGGCATCTAGCCCGGTCCTCGCAATGCCTCCTCCTGTTGTGCATACCACTCCCAGGGTAGACGACACCATCTATCATTCTGAGCCGTCTGAGGGCTCCGATGTTCATGAAAAGATGGATGCTATGAATGACCAATTCCTTGAACTCCGCAAGGAATTGAAGACCCTTAGAGGGAAAGATTTGTTCGGCAAGTCTGCTGCTGAACTCTGTTTGGTTCCCGGTGTGAAGATGCCCGTCAAATTCAAAGTCCCTGACTTTGAGAAGTATAAGGGGAACACCTGCCCGCTCAGCCACCTGGTTATGTATGCCAGGAAAATGTCTACTCAGACAGATAATGATCAGCTGCTAATTCATTATTTTCAGGATAGTTTGTCTGGTGTTGCTCTTCGGTGGTATATGAGCCTTGATAGCGCAAACATCCGTTCCTTCAATGATCTTGGCGAAGCCTTCGTCAAGCAATACAAATATAACGTAGATATGGCTCCTGACCGTGATCAACTCAGAGCCATGTCTCAGAAGGACAAAGAGACATTCAAAGAGTATACCCAGAGGTGGCGAGAGCTGGCAGCTCAGATTACTCCTCCGCTGGAAGAGAAGGAAATGACTAAGATTTTTCTGAAAACTCTTAGTTCATTTTACTATGAGCGGATGGTTGCGAGTGCTCCCTCTGATTTCATCGAAATGGTGAACATGGGGATGCGTCTGGAGGAAGGAGTCCGGGAAGGACGTCTGTCTAGAGATGAAGGCTCTTCTAAATGATATGGGGCGTTTAAGAAGAAAGATGGGGAGGCACATGATATGCAGTCCCATGCTAAACCTAGAAGACCCTCTGATAAGAGGAAGCCTGTGCGTCATCAGCACCAGGTGGCTAGTGTAGCACCTGTTTTCAGAGATAATCCTCAGCCTTATCAGCATCAACAACATCAGCAATATCATCATCAGCAACACAATCAACAACAATCTTCTCAACAGTATCATCAACAACAGCATCGCCCTTAGCAGCAGGCCTACCAACCTCGTAATAATCCAGCTGGTCAGAATTTTGAGAGGAAGAAGATCACTTTTGATCCGATTCCTGTATCTTATGCAGAGTTGTATCCCTCTATGATAGAGCGGAAACTGATTACTCCAAGAGATCCTCCGGCTATACCTGCCAACCCTCAGTGGTGGTATAAGCCTGATTTGCATCGTGTCTATCATTCTGGCGCTCCGGGCCACGATGTAGAGAATTGTTTTCAGCTGAAGACTAAGGTTCAAGACCTTATGAGATGCGGCATCTTGAGCTTTGAGGACTCAGGCCCTAATGTTAAGAAGAACCCATTGCCCGAGCATGGGAAGTCAGTTAACATGGTCCAGGGTTGCCCTGGTAAATACAAAGTCAAATATGTAAGCCATATTCGACAGTCATTGGTCGAGTTGCATCGTCTGCTGTGTGACTACAGTCATCTGGAGCACGACCATGACAGATGCCGTATCTGCTCCGTCAATAGATTGGGTTGTCGCCAAGTGCGAAAGGATCTTCAAGAGTTGCTAGATGATGGGACTATTGAGATTCTGCAAAATAGAAATGTTGATGAAGATGAACCAGAAGTAAATGTGATTTCTCCTGTGTTCAAGATTCCTGAGCCTGTTATTATCTGATATGATAGCAGCAAACAGAAGTCTTCTCCTTCTTTGGTGATCAAGCCTGCAGGCCCTGTGCCTTATTCTTCTGAGAAAGCGATTCCCTTTCGTTACAGTGCTGTTACTGTCGAAGATGGGAAAGAAGTGCCTTTGCCTTTAACCTCTATGGTAAATATTACTGATGTGAGCGGGTTGACCCGTAGTGGTCGTGTGTTCTCTGCACCCCCGAAGCCTCACGTTGTTTCTGATCATGCTGAGCGTCCGGTTGGGACTGCGGTGAATGTTCCGAATCTGGCACCTGTTGCCAAACCCTCCTCTGTACAAAAGACTCCTATTTCTTCTGTTGGCCCGAATGGCACTATGAATGAAGACTGTGATGAGATGCTGAGGCTCATCAAGAAGAGTGAGTACAACGTTGTAGACCAGCTTCTACAAACGCCGTCCAAGATCTCCGTGCTATCGTTGCTTCTGAATTCAGAACCTCATAGAGAGGCTCTGCAGAAAGTATTGGACCTGGCTTATGTCGATCACGACGTCACAATAGAACAGTTTGACAGTATCGTTGCAAACATCATTGCTTGCAACACTTTGAGTTTTTGTGACGCTGATCTCCCTGAGGAGGGAAGAGACCACAACATGGCTTTACATATTTCTATGAATTGCAAGACCGACGCCATGTCCAACGTGCTGGTGGACACCGGGTCATCTTTGAATGTATTGCCGAAGACCACTCTTTCGAGATTGTCATATCAGGGGCCTCCCATGAGGCAGAGTGGTGTTGTTGTGAAAGCTTTTGATGGGTCGCGTAAAACCGTGATTGGGGAAGTTGATCTCCCAATCAAGATTGGACCAAGTGATTTCCAAGTTACCTTTCAGGTTATGGATATCCACCCATCTTATAGCTGTCTCCTTGGTAGACCATGGATTCACGAGGTTGGCGCCGTGACATCCACCCTACACAAGAAGCTGAAATTCGTCAAGAACAAGAAACTGGTTGTGGTAGGGGGAGAAAAGGCTCTCCTGGTTAGCCACCTGTCTTCTTTCTCATATATTGATGCTGAGGATGAAGTTGGAACGCCTTTCCAAGCTTTGTCTATTGCTGAGCCAATTGAGAAGAAGTCTCCTTCATTTTCCTCCTATCGTGATGCGAAACTGGCCATTGAATGTGGTGCAGTTGCTGGGTTAGGGAAGATGATCGAGCTTGAAGACAACAAATCCCGGGCTGGCATTGGCTATTCTTCTGGGGCATTCAACGAACGAGGGCTGTTCAAGAGTGGAGGTTTCATCCATGCTGATCAAGCTGAAGAGACTGCTACTATTCTGGAAGAGGATACAGAGGACTTGTGCAACTTTGTTATCCCTGGCGGGATCTGCCACAATTGGGTCGCTGTGGATGTTCCTACGGTCATTCATAAGTCAGCGTAATTTGTTCACTTTGTTCAAAAACCCTTCTCCCATGCCAAAAGGAGAAGTGATGACATTGTTGGCAGCATTTATACAATGATATTTCATTCAATTAATGCATTGTTAAACATTTGTTTTTCCATTTGTTTTCACTTTTTGCTTTTGCATGAAATCAGTGATCACAAAAAACCCTAAAAACAAGAATAAAAATAATCTTTTTCATCTGCATAATGATTTGCTTGTTTAAATTCTAAAGTTTTATTATCCAAAATCATTATGCAGGTTGATTCTAAAACCCATTGAACATAATGATCCAACGCCATCTCCCAATTTTGAATTCCTTGTATTTAAAGCAGAGGAAGATGATGTTGAAGGGATTCCTGATGAGATTACCCGTCTCCTTGAGCAAGAGAAGAAGATCATTCAGCCGCATCTCGAAGATCTAGAAACAATCAACTTGGGGGCTGAAGATTGTGTTCGTATGGTGAAGATTAGGGCACTCCTTGAAGAGTCTGTCAAGAAGGGGTTGATCAGTTTGCTACGAGAATATTCTGATATCTTTGCTTGGTCGTATGAAGACATGCCGGGTCTAGATACATATATTGTGCAACATTTTCTGCCTTTGAAGCCTGAGTGCGTGCCTGTGAAGCAAAAGCTCAGAAGAAGTCATCCAGATATGGCAGTGAAGATCAAAGAGGAAGTTCAGAAGCAAATTGATGCGGGGTTTCTGGTGACTTCTACATATCCTCTATGGGTGGCCAACATTGTACCTGTGCCTAAGAAAGACGGAAAAGTCCGTATGTGTGTTGACTACAGAGATTTGAATAAAGCTAGTCCAAAAGATGATTTTCCTCTACCACACATTGATATGTTGGTAGACAATACAGCTAAATTCAATGTCTTCTCGTTTATGGATGGATTTTCCGGATATAACCAGATCAAGATGGCACCCGAGGATATGGAGAAGACAACATTCATCACACCTTGGGGAACATTCTGTTATCGAGTGATGCCCTTCGATTTGAAGAACGCCGGAGCCACGTATCAACGAGCTATGACTACCTTGTTCCATGATATGATGCACAAGGAGATAGAGGTCTATGTCGATGACATGATTGCTAAGTCCCGAACGGAAGTTGAACATGTTGAGCATTTGTTGAAGCTTTTTCAGCGTCTGAGGAAGTACAAGCTTCGTCTGAATCCGAACAAATGTACATTTGGAGTCCGTTCTGGCAAGTTGTTGGGCTTTATCGTCAGCAAGAGAGGTATTGAGGTTGATCCTGCAAAGGTCAAAGCAATACAAGAGATGCCTGCGCCCAAAACTGAGAAGCAAGTCCGAGGTTTTCTTGGCCGCTTGAACTATATTTCCAGATTTATATCCCACATGTGCGCCGATATTCAAGCTCCTCCGGAAAGATCAGTCTCTTGATTGGACCGAGGATTGCCAGAAAGCTTTCGACAGTATCAAAGAGTATCTGTCTGAACCACCGATCTTGTCTCCGCCTGTAGAAGGAAGACCTCTGATCATGTATCTGACTGTTCTTGAAGACTCGATGGGTTGTGTACTCGGTCAACAAGACGAATCAGGGAAGAAAGAATCTGCTATCTACTACCTCAGTAAGAAGTTTACTGATTGTGAGTCTCGATACTCTATGCTTGAGAAGACGTGCTGTGCTTTGGCCTGGGCTGCTAAACGTTTGCGCCAGTACATGATAAATCATACAACTTGGTTGATATCCCGAATGGATCCAATCAAGTATATTTTCGAGAAGCCTGCTTTAACTGGGAGGATTGCCCGTTGGCAGATGTTGTTGTCTGAGTATGATATCAAGTATCGAGCTCAGAAAGCTATCAAAGGTAGTATCTTGGCTGATCATTTAGCGCACTAGCCGATTGAAGATCATCAGTCTGTTCAGTACGACTTCCCAGACGAGGAGATTCTGTATTTGAAAATGAAAGATTGTGATGAGCCTACACTTGATGAAGGTCCGGAACCTGGTTCCAGATGGACGATGGTGTTTGATGGCGCTGTAAATCAGTACGGAAATGGAATTGGGGCAGTAATCATTACTCCTCATGGCACACATATTCCTTTTACAGCAAGGCTAACTTTCAAATGCACGAATAATATGGCTGAGTACGAAGCCTGTATTATGGGACTGGAAGAATGTATTGATTTGAGAATCAAGCATCTGGACGTGTATGGTGATTCGGCCCTGGTTGTCAATCAAATCAAGGGTGAATGGGAGACGAATCAGCCTGGTCTCATCCCGTATAGAGATTATGCGAGGAGGATTTCAACGTTCTTTACTGAAGTTGACTTTCATCATATTCCTTGAGAAGATAATCGGATGGCAGATGCGCTTGCTACGCTTGCTTCAATGATTGTGGTTAAGTATTGGAATGAAGTTCCCAATATTACTGTGATGCGCTTGGATAGACCAACTCATGTGTTTGCAGTTGAAGAAGTGAATGATGACAAGCTTTGGTATTTTGATATCAAGAATTTCCTTCAGAACCAGGTTTACCCGCCTGGGGCATCTGTGAAAGAAAGGAAAACTTTGAGAAGGTTGTCAGGCAGTTTCTACCTCAGTGGTGAAGTGCTTTATAAGAGAAACTTTGACATGGTTCTGCTCAGATGCGTGGATAGACACGAAGCAAACCTGTTGATGACTGAGGTCCATGAGGGTTCATTTGGTACTCATTCCAATGGACATGCCATGGCTAGAAAGATATTGAGAGCAGGCTACTATTGGCTGACAATGGAGTCTGACTGCTGCAAATATGTGAAGAGATGCCACAAGTGTCAAATTTATGCGGACAAGATTCATATTCCTCTGACACTTCTGAATGTGATTTCATCACCATGGCCTTTCTCTATGTGGGGAATCGACATGATTGAACCAAAGGCGTCCAACGGACACAGGTTTATTCTCATAGCAATTGATTACTTCACAAAATGGGTTGAAGTCGCTTCGTATGCGAATGTGACCAGGCAGGTGGTCATGAAGTTTATCAAGAATCAACTTATTTGCCGTTATGGTGTGCCAGATAAGATCATTACTGATAATGGATCTAATCTGAATAATAAGATGATGGAAGAGTTGTGCGCTGAGTTCAAGATTGCACACCATAACTCCTCTCCCTACAGACCCAAGATGAATGGGGTTGTTGAAGCTGCTAACAATAATATCAAGAAGATTATCCAGAAGATGGTTGTTACGTACAAAGATTGGCATGAGATGCTGTCATTTGCTTTGCATGGATATCGTACATCTGTCCGCACTTCAACAGGGGCAACCCCTTTTTCTCTTGTTTACGGCATGGAGGCTGTTCTCCCAGTAGAGGTGGAGATCCCATCAATGAGAGTCTTGATGGAAGCCAAGTTGACTGATGCTGAATGGATTCAGAGTCGTTACGACCAACTGAATTTGATTGAAGAGAAGCGATTGACTGCCATGTGTCATGGTCAGTTATATCAGCAGAGAATGAAGAAAGCATTCGATAAGAAGGTCAAGCCTCGTGTGTTCCGAGAAGGTCGTGCTCAAGAAATTCTTGTCTTTCGCACCCGATTCCAGGGGCAAGTGGACTCCAAACTATGAAGGTCCATATGTTGTCAAGAGAGCCTTTTCAGGCGGAGCTTTGATGCTTACAACTATGGATGGGGAGGATTTCACTCGTCCTGTGAATTCAGATGCAGTCAAGAAATACTTTGCCTAAAAAAAAGTATATGCAAATCAAAAGAAAAGATAAAAACAGAATAGCTCGCTAAGTTGAAAACCCGAAAGGGCGGCTTAGGCAAAAATGAGCGTCTCGATGGAGAACCCGAAAGGGAGATCCAGGCAAAAATTAGAGACATGAAAAAAATGAATTTGCATCCCGCTAGATTGAGTACCTCACCCTGGGGCAATCTAGGCAAAAATTAGGAATTTGGCAAGTAACTGCATCCTGACAAGACTTTCTGTTCCACAGCTGTCTTTTCATCAGAAATTCTCGATTCGTCGTTGACTGAAACTTTGAATACATCGAGATTCAATTTGGTAGAGAAAGGATCATTATGTTCAATGTAGCCCTCTTCCAATATATATCACTGATTTCAAACTTGTACAGATCTATGGAGTCTTGCCATTCGCAGACTACCATTCCATCAAATCAATTTGAGCTTTTATCCAATTATTTGCACTCTTATTTGTTTCAATTCAACAAATATTTTGCATGTTTTAATTGATAAAATGTCATTGTTTTAAACAAAACAAATTTTTCAAAAAATTTAGTTTCGAACAAAGTGAACAATCACAATGATGAAAGGATACTTAAGAATCTCTCAGCGCTCTCCCGAGGGTGGCATGATTTCCAACCAGGTAAGACATTCGTTCATTACTCCTGGCATGGCTGTATCTCTTTTTCTCCAGACTGTTATTGGGGTTTCTCCCCAAGCAGAGTTGTTGTTGGGATTTTTCCTCCCCAAACAGAATTTCTGTTGAGATTCTATATCCCCAAAGCAGAGTGCTTGTTGAAGACTTCGTTTTCTTCTCCAGCAGTATTCTCTCCCCAGCACGGTCGATTTCCTTGTGGAAGATTCAGTAGTTGGTGGGTTGATACCCTGTTACTTTATCTTTTTCCCCGGTGAAGTCGCTAGCAGAGTTGTTGATATCTCCCCATCGGAAGTGCTTGTTGAGGTTTTCACCTCCCTTCCCTTCAGCAGAGCAGTGATTTCTTTCCTCCTCAGCAGTTGTGGTATTCTGTGAAGGTTCGGTATTTGGTGGTCGATCCCCAGCTCTCCTTCTTTTTCTCAGGCAAATCTCCAGTATATTGGTTGCATGGTGGATTGTATCTGTGTTGATTTCTTCCCCTGCAGAGATTCGGGTGATTTCCTGATGTTTTGATCCCCAGTAGAGTGGCTTGTATGGCAGAATCTACTTGTGTGATCTTTTCTCCCTCAGTGGGTTGTTCCCCAATGGAATCGCTAACAGTACCCCCAGTAGAATTACTTGTGCAGCCAGATTCTAATCGTGTTTTCTGTCCTCTTCAGCAGTTCTTGCCTGTGCAGTGAACTCCTTGACTGGTAATATCTCTTGCAGAAATCTCGTGATTTCTCTACATCCCCAACAGAGTTGCTTCCGTGGCAATTTCTGCCTGCTGGGAACTTTTGTTCCCCAGTTGGGTTGATTGTTGTTCCATTGCTCAGAGATTTGGTGTTTCCTTTGATATCTCTAATCTCTTGCTCCCTCGCAGATCTTTGCTTTTTAGCATTCTGATCTTCAGCAGATCGGCCTTCCAGTTGGATTTCTTGGATTTTCCTCTGGTGGTGTAATACCGGGCGTTTGTTCCCTGGGCCTGTTTGTGTTAGAAATGTCTGTTTTGTCAGCATTCATCAAACATAAATCACGCATATTCATGCATAATCATAAACATACAGATATTCATGTTGCATTTTTTGCCATATATCTTTTGTTTGTTGTCTCCTGCTGATGGTGATACAGATCTCCCCAGTAGATCTCTCCAAGCAGAGGTCGGGTGTCTAATCTCTTAATTTAGAGTCAACCCTTAAGCAGAAAGTGTCAATCCTTTCCTGCCATTTCCCCACTGAGATACATCCTCGTGGATGACGGTTACTTCCGTTTCCTCCCAACACACATATTGGGATGGGTTTTCCTATTTGAGTTCTATCCTCATTAGGACGAGTCTTGATTCAGTTCGCCTTTTTGGTTCGATCCTAAATTGGCCTTTTTTTCAACTGTCTCTTGTGCTTCCCTGTGGTATAAATGAATAGCTGCTTACTAACCGGCGCTCATTCATCTTATCCTCAGTGGAACTTTTGGCCCTCTGCCTACAAACCAGCAGTCGTAAGTCCTATCTGTGCGGTTTTCTACCTACTAACCAGTAGCTATAAACCCTACTTTCTCCCCTAGCAGAGTTAACTTTGTTGTTCATCCCAACCGATGACAATTACTCTTCTGTGGTTTTCTACCCAGTATTTGGTAGATGTAATCCCCTCTTTGCGGTTATCTTCATCTAATTATTCGATGTTGATTTTCCCTTTGTTTGGATAGTTGCTTGGGTAAGCACTTATATCCCCAGCAAGTCTTTTGTGGATAATTGCTCTGAGTAAGCAATTTTATCCCCAACGGGTCCTTTCACCGTTTGCCAGTGATTATGTTCCCCGGATCATTGATTTTCATCAATGTATTTCCAGCGAGTCTTCTTTCATTTACCCTTCTGTTGGTAATGTTGTTGCTCTCTTTGATCGGTCATCATTATATACCTAGTTTGGTATCCCGATGCCTTTCTTTTCGGATGATTTATCCTTTAACAACCTACAACCCGGTTATGGATAATCTTCCATGCGAGGTTATTATCTACGTTTTGACGGCTATAGATAATATATCTTATGCACTCTTGGGTCAATCTTTTGATAGTTGTCTCCATCAGAGTAAGATTCGTATTCCTTGTGGAATCGAATGTCCATCCTATAAACAAGTCTGCTTTTCTAGCTTTCTTCAGGATGATGAGTGTTTTGGAACACAAACCAATTCACGATTTTGGTATATTTATCCTTTAACAACCTACAACCCGGTTATGGATAATCTTCCATGCGAGGTTATTATCTATGTTTTGACGGCTATAGATAATATATCTCATGCACTCTTTGGTTGAATCCTTTGTTTGTTTCCCCAATTGAGTAAGATTTGCATTCTATACAGAATCAAATATCCATCCTATAAACAAGTCTTCTTTTCCAATTTTCTTCAGGATGATGAGTGTTTTGGAACACACACCAATTCACGCCTTGGTCGGTCACCTGTTACATGCCTACAACCCGGTATCCTTGGTGTTCCTTCCTGTTTGCTCCCTATTATGACCTTGGTCCCCTGTGGAGTCAGATTTCCCTGAGCTAGTATACCTTTTTCAGGTTTTTCTTAGATGATTTGGTCGATTGATATCTCTCACCCATACACAGGTCTTAGATATTCATTCTTCCTGAGCATGTTACTCACTAACCGGTAACATCTCATCCTTTGGCTTCCCCTGGAAAGTCTTTGTCAGATTTCCCCGACGGAGTTGTGGTTATTCGTCTTGCTGTGTTGGCGCTTTCCCCAATACACGCATTTTTGAGTCAGCTTGAGTCTTTCCAATGGATGTGTCTTCCTTTGGAACTCTTTCCTCCCCAGTTTGAGTCTTTTTTTTCCAGTGTAGTCTCCAGTTTCGAGTCGTGCCCGACTCACGCAATGTCATGTTTTTCCCTTAGTTCAGAGTCGTGTCTTGATCACGCATTCTTTTCTTATCCCCATGAGAATCTTGTTAGATTCTCTTTTCCTGGCGAGTGTATTACTCCGATGGATCGTCTTTTCTTCTTTGTGGATTCATATCCTCCACAGAGATATAGTTTGCTTGCATGCATACATCTGCATCATGAGGTCTCTCAGGGACCAAAAATTTATCTCATTATGGTTATTTAAGCCCATTCTACCGCGTCGAGATGAAGACTTCAACCTTCACTTCTCCGGCTAGAATGACCTTAAATAGGGGCATCTGTAAGACCCCAATTTTGTCCCTAAGATCCCTCATGGCATCATATCATAACATTGCATTGCCTCAAGGATCATTGTGCACCTTGCTTGCTTCCTTGTGGGTGGGTTATCCTCTTCTGAGTGGTTCTTGATCACCAAGCATTATTTGCATTTGTATATCATTTCTTTTCTTTTAATCTCTAACCAAAAGTACAAAAATATGTCATCTAACCTTTATCTTGCAGCTAAAGCAATCACAGGTCAAGGCAATTCAAGGCATTCATTGAGAAATAGGTGGTGGTCACTCATGAGATGTGAACCCCACAATCATTATCAAGAGTTCATATGAGTTGTGATGTCATGTTGAAGCAAAATCCCAAGTGGTAGAGGCTTGAAATTCATCAAGGCATTTCCAAGTCAACTGAAACCCTAGAAAGTCAACTGTAAAGTCAATTGTGGATTTGGAGGTGGGAAGTGATTAGAAATACTTCATTCATGTTCAAACAAGTCTCATTTGACATTTCAAACACTCACATTAAAGAATTTGAGGTCCAGTCAAAAATTTCCCAAAATAGCAAGTGACCTATAATTTGAACTTTCCAAAAATGGCAAGGTTTTTGACCAACTTCAACTTAATATTACATCATCAAGAAGGCTTAAAATGAAATTTTGTTGAACATGAAAGTTGTAGATCTTTCTCTCCCATTTCCAAAAAGTCCAAGATCATGGATTTCTCATGTGTGGTTAAGGAGATATGATCAAATCATGGCAAAGTGTGCTTGAAGATTCAAATGGGCATAACTTTCCAACCAAAGCTCCAAAATGAGTGGTTCTTTTTGCAATATTCTCCTCTTGACCTTTAATTTCCAAATCATGCATCACATTACATGAATTATCATCACATGATCATTTGTTAATCCATTGGCTTTTTGGAGGGAAATCACAAAATTCAAAATTGGTGCATAGTTTGAACTTTTTGCCATTACCATTGGTTTTAAAAATTGATTTTAAGTGAAAATGAATGAAATTCATGTACTGTTCACACATGCATTCCATGCATAAGGTGAAAATCCATATTTTGCACTTACACCTTCAAAGTTGCTAATCACCCTTGGCTTTGGCTTAAGCATGATCTAAACATGATTAGTAGGAGGTATATAAGCATAAGCATAACCGTTTTCAGATGAACATTCATTTTTCAGATCTAGATCCAAAATTCTTCAAACTTTTCTCTCAATTTTTTTGCAATTTCTTCAAACAAGAACCCTTTCTCTTGGTTGATTCATGATCCTGAAGTATTCTTGAGTAAGATTGGACGTGAAATCAAACCAAACCGTGTCTGTTTTGTCCATGCTCGAAGCTTGAAGCATCCATGGTGATTTCAAATTCTGTTGGATTCATGTGCAATTGAGCCTCGTTTCTTCCATCAATCAACTCCATAAGCATTGTAAAGAAGATTTGGAGCATTGGCTGAGCTTGTAGCGCGCGATTCCAACTTCTGCTCTTCAAGAGGTCAGGATTTGATCTCTTTAATTCTCAAAATTATTGCTATATTGTTGTAGATCTAAATATGCTGATGATTCTGAGCTTTGAATCGTGAATTTTAGTGCAATATTCACTGAGTTAGGGTTGATTAAAGTTTGGTGTATGAAAGTTCCTTTGCTCGATTCTCTCTTAACATGTGGAATTAGGTTTAGTTATTCATTGATCTATAATCTACATGAGAAATGCTACAAAATGCTGTGCTTGATTTTGATTTTCGTTGAGAATTTTTTCTGGACATGCTATTGTTCATCTTCTTCGCGAGGAAGAAGATGAAGATCTTGATTTCCAGGTTTTGCTATGGCTTCGCTACAGTTTTGCTGCAAATTCCACCATTAGCTACGAAATTTGTATTCTGCATGTGTTTACTTAGGGTTCATTTCCCATTGGTCTGCACCGTGCCATGCTAGCCATTCTATTGGCTCACGTTTGTTTGACTGCTTTGACTGGCCACGTATTAAATGAAACGACCGCATTTCATTCATTCAGCGCGCGCCACATTCAAATTTGCACCTAGTTCGATCCCTGGCCATTCCATAATTTTCAAATGTTGTTTCATTTTCATCTTTCCCTCCTTATTTCATATACTATGCTTCACATGCTTTTTTAATTTTTCTCAAACTTCCAAAAATCATAACAAATGGAAAAATGCTCCAAATTCATCCCAATTTTTTGCATTGTGATCCTTGTTCTGTCTATTATTTTTTGATCGTTAATTTCAAAATTGTTCTTGGCTGGATTTTATTTTGTGCTAGAATGATTGAGCATGTATCCATTCATGACCTTGCCTTGCTTATGCCTTTGGGAAATGCTTGTTTCTTATCCAATGAATGTGAAATTTTGCATGATGAAACTAGACACATTGTTTGACATGTTGGCTTTGGTTTGGTATTTTTCCTATGCACCATCTCTGTTTTATGCATGTGCTAACTTGGTGTGACAATTTGTGTCACACCTTTGCTTGTTCAACTTGTACCATGTGATTGCCATGCCAAATGATGTTCAATGCTCCTGATTTTTTGTATGTTGATCATGTTAGATGTCTTGAATATGCATGAATTTTTTAAGATTTATTTGAATCATTTCTGGTTTGATTTGAATTTTTCATTCATGTTGATCACATATGAGCTTTAAAATCGCCTTGAACTTCTTTTGATCATGAAATGCTTTTGGTGATTGATCTTGATGTGAGACCTTTTGGGATGTGTCAAGATGTGATTGAAGTTAATTCATGTTAAATTTCAGCTCCTGTTTTAAATTTTTTCTCCATCTTTGACCCTAGGCTTTGACCTAGTGGTTTGTTGCTTATGTTTGAGCTTTGATTTCAGGTTTAAGCATTCAAGTTCCACAATTGGTGATGCTTCATGATGTGAACATTGATGTTTGCTTTTGACTACTAACACTTGTGTGTTTTGTAGGTTGATGCTAACTCATTTGAGTTTGCCTTTTGGCTTACACATTTTGTACATTGTCTGTCTGTTGCTCATTAACTGTTGATTGTTTATCTGAAAATTGAACTGTTTTGTTTAGTTGTTTCCACAGGTACTTAAGTTGCTTTAAGTTCTTTGTGAACTTTGCTTTGCTTGGTTGATTAACCACTTAGGTATAATCTTTAATCTTCATGTAGTCTGGAAGACCTGTCCTGTTATGTGGGCAGGCACCTGTCTGAAGCCCTCCTTAAGAGGCCATGTCTTTGTGTGTTTAATTTTGTGCCAAGCAGGAAATGTCCTCTTATGAGGCAATTGGCAAATAAAAGAGATGTGTAATCCATCTCCTGCTACTCAGTGTGTCATTCACCTTGCTCACACCATGTGTTGATGCATTGTGAATAATAACCCAAGATCTTATAGAGTCAATCATTTGTGGAGAAGAGTTCCAACTTTTTGAACTCCCACACTTTCCATTGATCAAAGCTCTCCCTGACCAGGGATAAGAGCTATGAGGCACACCCCTCATCTCCATTTCACCTGCTTCACCCTAACTCTCAATGTTAGGGTTAAGAGCACAAAATACCCCATTCCAATTGGCTGTAAAGCCTAACCTTGCTTGAGCCTAGTTGATTGTATATAGTGTGTGCTAATTGACTTGTTTGTCTGCTTACCTGATTCATCTGTGCATATTTGCTTATGTGTGCCTTTGTGCATTTATCTTCATTTCTTGTATATCATTTCATGATCATTTGTTCATTACTTTGTGACATCTTTGTTTTGTCCTTTGAGGAGTCAATTGTAAGTCCATTTATTGGCAGTTGTTTCCTATGATCTGGTAGGGGTCAAGTGTAAGACCATTTATTGGCAACTTGTTTCCTCTTGCTTATTGCATTTGTCTGTTTTTGTGAGGAGTCAATTGTAAGTCCAGTTATTGGCAGTTGTTTCCTATGATCATTCTTTGTGAGACTAGTATAAGTCCATAGATTGGCATCTGGTATCCATGTTTTGTTTCTCTTGTGAGACTAGTATAAGTCCATTGATTGGCATCTGGTATCCTTGTTTCTCTTTGTTTTAGGAGATTGGTATAAGTCCAGTGATTGGCATCCGGTATCCATCTTTGTTGGCTTTGCCTGATACATTGTTTACCTATTATTTGCTTGTTGCCTATTCCAAAGGAACCACTTGAATCATCTACATATGATCTCAAGAGGTGAACATCTAAGAAGTTTTACTTCCTCACCCTCCCACCTTGTGTTCTTTTTTAACCTCCATGTGCATGTTAACCAAAACTTGAAAACTATTGTGCAAACATTTTCACTTCTTTTCAAATTAGAAACCTAGGCTTTAGGCCTTTGATTTTCAAACTTCACTTTTGATAATACTTCTTTGAATTGAATTCTAATCATACTTTGACCATCTTTTGTGAATACTCCAAACTGGTAAATTTCACTCACTCAATTGCTTTTGTGGCCCAAGTCCACTTCTTAATCAAGTTTTCACACATTAGCCATAGGTTTCAATTATCTTAGTGGTTGATGTTAATCTCGCCTTTTGTCCTTAGTGATCGAACTGTAAGACTTCCATACTGAAAACAGGGTTAACCCCTCTAGTATGTCGAAGCTATTCTCACATGGTGGACTTGTTGTTGATATAGGTTGAGTTTTCTCCCGTGGATAATGAAAGACCTTAGGGCTTTTGTTTTAAAATCAATTCACTTACTTTTTGGAAATCTTTTAGCCGAACTACGGCGTTTTGATCCTTACCTTCCATGGAAAGGTACGTAGGCAACGGGTTCATCCGTTCAAACACAAAAATAATAAAAAATGTATATTCTTTTCTTATCCCTTCAATCCATGTTTGCACAATAAATATTTCATAAACAAATAAACATTTTGTACAACAAGTGTGAAAAGAGGTTCCCTAGGAGTACCTAGGACGTTTTGGGTGCCTAACACCTTCCCATTGCGTAATTAACCCCTTACCCAGATCTCTGACCTTTTCATTAGTTTTCTATGTGTAAAACTTCTTAGGTTTTTGTTCGCTTTTTAGCCATTCCTTTGGATAAATAAAAGTGCGGTGGCGACTCTATCTTTGTATGCTTTGCTTTTGATTTAATCGATAAATCATAAAGTGACGAATACACCGCTACATTAGGAGACAAATGGGGTTTGCTGTGGAGGGTCCTCCTCTCGGGCGAGAGATTCAGGAGTCTTTCTACTTCCCAATTGAGGGTAATCAGCCAAAGTTGAGGCAAGTGTCTGATGAATGGCGCGACATTCAAAGGAAGGGCAAGGTTCCTTTTGGTAAGGTTAATAACAGGTCTTTTCCTCTGTTTGATGATTGGCTCAGGAAGAGGATTGAGCTCACACATCTACCATTTCCTGGGGGTGATCCTTGGTGTCCATTGATTGAGGGGCCATGTTCTTCTGTCAGCATGGAAGAGTTTCTTGAGATGAAGAAGGCCAGAGATCAGCTGAAGGCAGAGAAGACTGAGTTGGAGATGAGGGTTGCTAGAATTCAAATGGCTAATCAGGAAATCAAAGGGAAAATAGAAGACCAGGATAAGAGACATGCTCTTGAGGTGAAGCGCTTTGAGACAGACACCGCTTATTACCGCAAGATCAGCCAAGCTTTGGAGTCATCTACGAAGGAGCACGATATTACCAAGGAGAAGTTGGCTAGAGCTTTGAGAGTCATTGAAGATGAGAAGAGGAGGCAGATCCTTGTGAAGACTCAGAGGGAAGCTAGGGCCAAAGTCCTTACCACGGAATGGGAAGCGGAGAAAGCGAAGATTATTGCTGAGAGAGATCATTATCTTGCTGAGAGAGATCATTATTTCCGACATATGAAGATTCACCAGAAGGAGGTGGGGAGATTGCAGCAGGAGAACACTGAGCTCAGGTTTGCCGTGAAGTTTACCAGGATGGTTGATGATGCGGAGCCTTCTGTGGGACCTTCTTCAGTTTAGACTTTTGTTGTTATTGTGTTGGATTACCGTCAGGCCTGTTGACGGAATTCACTTGCTTGTATTTTCTTTCTAATTCTGGAGAATTGTAATTTGATTCGTATCAGACCTGATGTATGACTCTGGCACGTGTAGTGCACTTTTGATATACAGTGGTTGTTATCATTCAGTGATTGATCTTCAAGCTTTAGTTGCTTGTCTGTATGCATTCACATAGCACACACATGGTCGGGTGATATCTTTGCTAAGTCATAATTCTATGCTCTGTATGGTGAATCCAGATGATTGATGTTAGAATGGTGCTGTCGGATTATTATCTATTTCGATGAAACCAGAATCGAAAGACATTGCATTCATGCGTGAGTCATAATAACTTGTCTTCTATTTTGCAGGTGTCAGTTTCTAACATGTTTGATTGACACAGGAATGATGAATCCACCCAACGCCGATGTTCTCGACTTGAAAGAGAAGATGGGTGAGTTGTTCAACATCATGCAAGGGCTCGCTGTAGGGCAGAAAGCAATCGCTGAGAGGTTGGAGAGGATTGAAAACTGGCTGAGAATAGAGGAAATACAGGGAAATGCTCCGTCGTCTAGAGTAAAGAAGCCCTCTGGCAATAGTCAGCACAAGAAGGAGGTTGAATCAAGTGATGTGCATGCCAAAAGGGGTAAGGATCGTTACCACCCGTATGCTGCTGCAGTGACTATTCCTGCTGGTAATTCATCTGTACTATAGCAACAGCAACCACCTCAACAGAGAGTACAGAAAGTCGGGTGCCAAGTGAGAAAAGGGAAGACAGATCGGCAGTTTGATAAGCCACCCATGATGTATGCTCTTCTGTTGAAGAGGTTGAAGGATCTTGGATTGGTGTAGCCAAGGATGTTGGCTCCGTTGAGACCTGACCAGAGGCCTGCCAATTATGATGAGAACGCCAAGTGCGAATTCCACTCTGGTGCCCCTGGACACAATGTGGAGAATTGTAAATCTTTTAAGCATGTTGTCCAGGACCTGGTGGATTCCAAGGCCATCAATTTTGCACAATCTCCAAACGGTAATACTAATCCCATGCCCGCGCATGGTCAGATGGGGGTGAATGAAATTTATGAGGATAGGAGGACGATTGGGCTGATGAATGGGGATAAGTTAAAAACTCCAATGTCTGTGGTCCAGAGACATCTGATGAAGAGTGGAGCTTTCCCTGGTTGTGATAATTGTTGTGCGGCTGTCGCCACAAATGGGTGTGTAATGATGAGGGAAACGACTCAGAGAATGATGGAGGTGGAAATGGATGGTGAAAATTTTGAAACACCATGTCAAGCAGTTGAAACCGTCAAGGTGGAGAATGCCATTATCGCTGAGAAAGAGAAAAAGCCGTCCATTTCTTCTTACAAACAGGCTGTGGAAGTGGTGAGAAATGGAGGGGTCCCAGGCTGAGGAAGAATGATAGACATTGCGGTGAAAGCAGATAGGTTCGGGATAGGTTATCAGGAAAGCCAAGACCCGTCTGAGCAAAACAGAGGACGTCGTCAACCGTTCACATTCATCAGTGCTGGAATACTGGATCCAGGTCACGCTTGTGCGGTGGGTGAAAAGATTGACAATGACTGCGAACTTGACTCGTGGATAAAATCGTGCGTACCAGGGAACTGGAAGGCCTCAAAGATCATCACTGTCACTCATCGTGAAGAGTAATATTTCTGTTTTTCAATTCTGTTTGCATGAAAGCCATACGTTTTTCCCGAAACGTAATGGTCCATTGTAAGGGCCACCTCATGTGTTTCATTTTGCAACATTTTGCATCATTAATGGATGGATGTTTTTGTAGTAAAAGAGGTGCTCCCTATTTTTCATTTATTTTTGCAGATTAAAAACAAAAATAAAAATGGCAATGTTTGTTTTCATTTTCCTTCTTTTCATTTGCTTCGTTCCGGTTCTAAAGCAATGCATGAATCAACATTCATGCAGATGCGATCATTCTCCGGATCTCATTGATAACAATCCTGTTACACCCTCATATGACTTCGACAATCCGGTATATCATGCCGAAGAAGAAGGCGAAGAAGATTGTGAACTGTCGGAGGAATTAGCCAGGTTGTTGAAACAAGAGGAGAAGGTGATTCAACCGCACGAGGAGCAAGTTGAGATTGTGAATCTGGGTACCGACGAGGTTAGAAAAGAAGTGAAAATCGGGGCTGCTTTGGAGGCAAATGTCAAGAGCAGAATGGTAGCATTGTTGAAAGAGTATGTTGATATCTTCGCCTGGTCTTATCAGGATATGCCAGGGTTGGATACCGATATCGTTGTGCACAAGCTACCATTGAGAGCAGATTGTCCTCCAGTGAAGCAGAAGCTGCGCAGAACTCGACCCGAGATGGCCATGAAAATTAAAGAGGAAGTTCAGAAGCAGTTGGATGCTGGTTTTCTCGCTGTCACGAATTATCCGCCTTGGGTCGCAAACATTGTGCTGGTGCCAAAGAAGGATGGGAAGGTGAGAATGTGTGTGGACTACCGGGATTTGAACAGAGCTAGCCCGAAGGATGATTTCCCATTACCTCACATTGATGTGTTGGTAGATAATACAGCTCAGTTCTCGGTGTTTTCCTTCATGGATGGTTTTTCTGGCTATAATCAAATCAAAATGTCGCCAGATGATATGGAGAAAACGACGTTCATCACACCGTGGGGCACTTTTTGCTATAAGGTGATGCCATTTGGTCTCAAGAACGCCGGTGCCACCTATCAGAGAGCTATGATGACTTTGTTTCATGATATGATTCATCATGAAATCGAATGCTATGTTGATGACATGATAGCAAAGTCCCAGACAGAAGAGGGGCGTTTGGTAGATCTGGCCAAGTTGTTTGACCGGTTGAGACAATTCAGACTGAGGTTGAATCCGAATAAGTGCACTTTCGGAGTGCGGTCCGGTAAATTGCTGGGGTTTATTGTGAGTAAAAGAGGAATCGAGGTCGATCCTACTAAAAAAAGAAAAAAAGCAAAAGCAATACAAGGAATGCCTGAACCGAGAGCAGAAAAAGAGGTTTGTGGTTTCTTAGGTAGGTTGAACTGCATTTCACGGTTCATATCTCATCTAACGGCCATGTGTGAACCCACTCAAACTATTGAAAAAAAAAGATCAAACGGTCAGGTGAAATAATGATTGCCAAGGGGCATTGAAAAATAAAAGAATATTTGCAGGAGCCTCTGATTCTGATGCCTCCCTGTGGAGGGAGACCTTTAATCCTATACTTGACAGTCCTCGAAGGGGTCTATGGGGTGTGTACTGGGGCAGCATGACGAGTCTTGTCGAAAAGAGCATGCAATTTACCTTAGCAAAAAGTTTACCGACTGTGAAACAATATATTCACTGCTCGAGAAAACTTGTTGTACTTTGGCATAGGCTGCTCGCCGACTGAGACAGTATATGCTGGTTCATACCGCTTTATGGATTTCCAAGATGGATCTGATCAAGTACATATTTGAGAAGCCAACATTGACCGGAAGGGTTGCGAGAGGGCAAGTGATTTTGATTGAATATGATATCCAGTACACCTCTTAGAAAGCAATAAAGGGGAGTGTATTGTCTGATTACCTCGCCCAACAACCTATTGAGGATTATCAGCCGATGATGTTTGAGTTCCCTGATGAGGACATCGAGGTTCTCAAATTGAAAGATTGTGAGGAATCGATCCCGGAGGAGGGGCCTGGCCCTGAATCCGAACGGATTCTGATGTTTGATAGGGCCGTTGAAGTGAATGGAAACAGAGTTGGTGTTGCTTTGGTTACGCCAAAGGGATCTCACGTTCCTTTTGTTGCCCGGCTAACGTTTGAATGCACCAACAATGTGGCAAGTATGAAGTATCCTGGGTATTGAACCTCGGTGCATACATCTACTGGGGCAACGCCTTCCTCGCTGTGTATGGAATGGAAGCCGTGCTACCGGTTGAGGTCCAGATCCGTCAGTAAGAGTCCTGATGGACGTAAAATTGGAAGAGGCCGAATGGATAAAGATCCGGAATGAAAAGTTGAGCCTAACTGGGGAAAAGAGGCTGACAGTTATTTTGTCAGGGGCAGTTGTGCCCGTAGCGAATGAAGCGTGCTTTGGACCGAAAGGTGCGACCTCGTGTGTATCATGTGGGAGATTTGGTGTTGAAAAGGATCCTTCCTCCTCAAAACGATCGTAGGGGCAAGTGGACACCCAATTATGAAGGTCCATTCGTGGTCAAGAAGGTTTTCTCTGGCAGAGCCTTGTTGTTGACGACCATGGATGGTGAGGATTTTCCATCCCCTGTGAATGCAGACGCAGTTAAAAAATACTTCGTGTAAAGAGACCCGCTGGACAAAAAGAATAAAATAGTCCAGGCAAAAATGGGCATCCCGGCGAACCAGAAAAATGAAAAAGGTTCGGGCAAAAATTAGGGATAAAAAGGAGAAAAATGTACACCTGGCAAGTCGAAAACCCCACAAGGGCGGCTTGGGCAAAAAAGGGTATCCCGGTGGACTGAAAACCCGAAAGGGCGGTCCAGGCAAAAGAGGGATTGAAACGAACAACTGCGTCCAGCATGATCGTTTGTACTTTGGGTAAGACACCTGGATAATCCCTAGCAGGGATCAGTCGGAAGCGTCTTGTTCGGAAGGCGGAAAGTGCGGAGAGTCATGAGGATATATGGGGTGTAACCGAGTTGGAACTCGATGAGATCACGGTTTCATATTGCCATTAGGATAGATTTTTCCTTTTGTGCGCAATTACCTCTTTTCAGGGATTGCTTCCTTTGTATTGCTCAGTTTCGAGCCACACCTTTTTCAATCAATAAAATGCATATTCAGTCAAATAATTTTGTTTTTGTTACCACTTTGATTGCAAAAACATCCGTTTATTTTGATAAAGAATATTTGCATTTTGAGACATGGAGGTCCCTTCCAATGCATGTTTATAAGATTGAAAGCCTAAAATCTTATTCGGAAGGTTGAGTGACCTAGGTGTTGAAATCTTGGCACGCCTGGGGCACGTTTTTATCTAACGATCTCTGTTGCAGGTGTTGTTAGATATTTTCACTCACTTGCAGGTTGTGATGTGAAGCTTTGTGACAAAAGATCCCCGTGGAGTCCAATCCAGGACAATGAATTGAAAAATGGTGAAAAGACGGCAAAAGGATGACGACGATCCTGGAAGTTAATCAAGAAGACTCTTCAAAGTCTGAAGAATTGGAAAGTTGATACCGATTTGAGGGGTTCGATCTCCGTAGAGTACAGAGAAATCGAGAATACAAGGCGATGAATCAGAAGAGTCCAGACGAGTCTGGGAGCTCTCAAAATTGGAAAGCTGACACTGTGGTTAGATAGTGAATGCCGGTGTTCGACGAGTCGACAGGTGTTCCGTATCAGATGTGCCGTATCTCCCCAGCAAGTTCGAGGTCGGTGTTTCTTTGACAACCAGGCCTGAGGTTGTTTCCCTAGCAGGGTGGAGGTTGTTATTTCCCCAGCAAGTCGAAGATTGCTCTTTTCCCCGCAGAGTGCTTTGGTAGTCGTTTCCCAGCGAAGTCCCCAAGCGGATTGGGTTCAGTGGAGTTCATCCCTGTGGAAGGTTGTCCTTTCCCCAGCGGCAGTGCTATTTCCCCAACAGGGTGGAGATTGGAGCGATAGCGAGTTCCTCAGCAGAGTGTCTCGAGCTTCGCAGTAGAGTCCCTTGAGGGGGATACTTTTTTTAGGCATTCATCATTTAGATAAGCATAGCATATTGCATAGCTAATTGCGTAGCATTTCCATGGTTGTGGAGCATTACGCTGTAAAAAAATCATGCATCAGCATTGCAAGCATAAACTAGTCTCAAGCCATGGTTACCGTTTGAGGATTGGTTTCGCTGGAAGTTGGAAGATGTTACTCTGAGGAGCTTACCATCGTGACGTTGGGACAACGGTATTCCCCAGTAGTGCGATACTGGAGGAGATTTCTGTCGTGCGAGATGGAAGTTTGAAGATGTTACTCAGAGGAGCTTAGCATCGTGACGTTGGGTCAACGGTATTCCCCAGTAGTGCGATACTGGAGGAGATTTCTGTTGTGCGAGATGGAAGTTTGAAGATGTTACTCTGAGGAGTTTAGCATCATGACGTTGGAGCAACAATGTTCCCCAATAGTGCGATATTGGGGGAAAATTTTCCGTCGAGCGGAGATGGAGATAAAGATCAAAGAACGTTACGCGATCAACGCGAAAATCGAAGAATGGAGAAAAGGAAGTGTTGCGGCATTTTCTGGAGAACGGGGTTCAAATGGAGATTGGAGTTGAGGATTATATCTGGGTTGAGGTCCTCAGGATTGTCTTCCGATCATGTGTCACCTTAGACTTTGGCAAGGCCAACAGAAGTCGTTATGGGTATCTTCGGAGGAAGAAATGCATATGTCATCTTCCTTCTGTGAAGGTGTACCCTCTGATATGTCGCCATCAGAGTGGTGTTTTGGTGTTATTTCCGGCGTTGCCAGCGGAATTATCACAAGAAAATGGAGAACGGGGTTCAAATGGATAGAAGGAAGTGCTGGGCATTTTCTGGAGAGCGGGGTTCAAATGGAGAAAAGGAGGCACGGGGTGTTTTCTGGAGAGCGGGGTTCACAACGGCGATCGCGAGTTATCGTCAGGCGACTGGGGTTCAACTGGAGAACGGGGTTCATGATTTGGCAAACAAGAGTAATATGAAGTTGTCGGGGTTCAAATGCGGTGATCCAGGATCATCCGCGCGAAAGAAAATATTTGTCCGGGGTTCAAGAAAAACAAAAAAAGAGGAAATCATCAGAAAGTTTCGGGGTTCAAGAAAAGCAAAAAATATAATAATCCCCAGCGGAGCGCAAATTGTTCGTCTGTTCTTGGTATTCAATCACTCTTCACCCTGATCATCTGAAAGCCGAGGCTATTCATATCGACAGGTTCACAGTGGATTGAATAGGGGCAGCTGTAACACCTCAAAATTTGCCCTCCTCTTCTTGGGACTAGTTTAGCATATTGCATTTCATGTTCTAGGACATTAGGCATTTACATATTGCATATCATGTGGAAATACAAGTCATCCTCCTAAGTCTTTCTCAGAAGATAGAGAGGTTAGGAGATTCATGCCTGAGGGTCTCATAAATTGATCACTAGCCATCTGAGGGTTTGTGCTTCAATTAGGGTTTTCTTGGTTCTTCAAGGAGGTTGAGCATTATCTTGATTGTGAGGGTACATCATCATCATCATGGTTATGTCCTTATCAAAGGTTTCAGAATTCATGCTCATGTTCCTTGGGATTAGGGTTTTGACCTCTGGTCAACCCTAATCATTGACTTCTCTTCCAACCAGGGATTTTCAAGGAGATGAGGTATTCTATTTAGATGGGGATCATGTGATCATTATATTGGGCTTGTGTAAGCTAGGGTTTCATTTTTGAGCCATTTCCTCAAGTGGTTGGGGTTCAAGCTGATCAGGGCATGGCTAGGTCATATGAGGACCTAGAAAGTCAACAGAAAGTCAACTGAGGGCTATGAGGTGGAGAAATGAGTTTCAAAATTTCATTCATGTTCAAAAGAGGTTCATTTGTCATTACAAACATATATATTGAAGAATTTGAAGTCATGGCAAAAGTTTCCAAAAAAGGAAAGTGACTTGTAATTTCAAGTTTCCAAAAATGGAAAGATTTTGGTCCAAATTCAACTTGATTTTACATCATCAAGGAAGCTTCAAATGAATTTTTGTCCAACATGAAAGTTGAAGATCTTTCTCTCCCATTTCCAAAAAGCCCAAGATCATGAATTTATGATGAATGGTTGAGGAGTTATGCTCAAATGATCACCAAGTGTGCATGAAACTTCAAAATGCCATATCTTTTGACTCAAAACTCCAATTGAAGCCACTCTTTTTGCATATTGCTTCTCTTGACATATATTTTCCAAATCCATCATCAAATTGCATGAAATTTCATCACATGATCATTTGCTCATTCATGAACATTTTGGAGGGAAATTTAAAAATTCAAAATTGGTGCATTATATGAGTTAAATACCATTGCCATTATGCTTATGAGATGATTTTGAGTGAGTTTACACCTCCACGTGGTACTGTTCACGTGTGAATTTGCATGGCACCTCACATTTTCCAATTTTTGCCATACACCTCATTTTCACTAATCATAATTAACTCATGCTTAATTCTGATTTGGATGTGATTAGGAGACCATATATAAACCAAATCATAACAGAATTTCACAGTTTTCAATCATTCTAGATCTAGATCCAAATTCCCTCCAAATTTTTCTCTCCATCCAAATTCAAAAATTCTTCACATAACATCTCCATTTTATTGCATATTCTTGTTCCTTGATCATCATTTGGTAGGATTCAAGCATTGAGTTGAAGAAATTGGTGAAGAATCAAGCACATGAAGCTCAAGAACATGAAGATGGAAACTGACTTTTGAGCTAGATCCAAGCATCTCCAAGCCTCAATTCACGCACAAAGCTTCATAACATCACCTCAGGAGTGGATCTGGATATTGCAAGACCTCAAATCCACTGTTTCATTGGACTGCTCTTCAAGAGGTTAGGTTTTCGAATCTCTTAATTCTCCTTTTTATGTGCATAGACTTGTGGATCTTTGAATGCTGGTTACACTGATATAAATTTCATGAAATTTGGTTGAGAATTGGCTGAGTTATGTTAAATTAAAGTTTATGTGTCAAATATGTTTGTGTTTGATTTGCATGATTCATGATGAATTAGACCAAAATAATATTGGATTTGTGTTCTACATGTGATGACCTTTCCATTGATGTATATATTGCATGGATCTGGAATTTTTTTTGATGATGATCACTGTAGCAACCACCGTCTCAAGGTAGGAGACGGTGGAAACCACCGCCTGGCACAGTAAAACCTCCGTCTGGTTTTTTAGGCTAGGGTTTGTCCATGTCGCAGCCACGCGTGCGTCCAATTGGCGAAATGATAGGCCATGCTTCGTTGACCTGCTCCACGCGTATTGTGGACTGTGAGTTGGCATACCAACTCATTAATGAAACGACCGTGCTTTGGTCTTGGCGCGCCCTACATCCTTCGATTCCCAACTCTGGCACATTGTGATTTTTATTTGTTTCTTCAGCGCATTTTCACTCACACACAGTTCGATTCCCACCGGTTCCATTTTTTCAAATTTAATCCAAACATTTCATTTCCCTCCATTTCATCATGTGTTTTCTTCATTATTTCAAATATTTTTTATCCAACTTCAAAAAATCATATCAAATTGAAAATGCATCCAAATCATCTCCAATTTTTTGCTACATGCTCCTTGAAGTGTCTATTATTTTATGATGTGATTTTTCTGATTTTATCATTTCTGGATTTTGGATGGTGAATTGTTCTTTTGGACATGTATACAAATGTGACATGCTTCATTCATTCTATTGTGAAATGCTCATACATTGGCCAATTGATTTGAAATTTGGTATACTGATTCCCAACATGTTGCATGATTTTTGAGGCTTGGTGGTGCATTTTTAGCATTTTTCATCTCTGTTTGGGACACATGAATGTATGGTGTGACAATGTGTGTCACACAATTTGATGTCATACTTGTTCATTTTCATTTCTAGGTCAATTGAGCTCTGTTGATTCTAATTTTTGGCATGATGATTGTGTTTGACATGTTGTGTGCACATAAAATTTTTCAGAATTGTTTGATTCATTTCTGTTTTAATATGGAATTTTCATTCTTGATATCCAATTGTGTGCTTTGTAATTGTCTTTGCCATATCTTGCTCATGTAATGACTTTGCTTGATGCTTTAGACTTGGTCCTTTTTAGGACAGGTTCTCACTTGCTTAAAGGTGCTTTATGTTGAATATTGGTTGCTGTTTTGACTTTTTGCCTTACCTTTGACCCTAGCCTTGGTGCTAGTGGTTTGTACTCATCTTTTGAGTTTTGCATTTCAGGTTCAAGCTTATAGTCCTAATGGTTGATGTTGATCTCATACCTTGAGATGCAAATCCTTTGTCCACTAACTTTTGTTGTGTGTAGGTTCACTGAGTGTGGTGGAATATCTTGAATGCTTGCACATAGAGCATGACTTGTGTACATATAGTAACATTGTTGACTGTTTGTTTGATTTGTCTGAATATGAATATTGACTTGTTTGACTTTCTTACAGGTACTTTAGTAGCTTTAACTCATTGCTTGAGTTGCTTTGCTTTGCTTATGGTTGGCATACCACCTAGGTAACCATTCTAACTCCATGTAGTCTGGAAGCCCTGTCGTTTCTGTTTGGCAGGCATTTGGCTGAAGTCCTCCTTAAGAGGCAATGTCTGTGATTGTTTATATTTGTGCCATGTACTTCAAGTCCTCCTAAGTGAAGAGGCGATTGGTAGATAGAAGGGATTTGAAATCAATCCCCTGCTATTCAGTTGAGTCTTTCATCTTGCTCGCACTACGTGCTGATGCATTTTGAATAAACACCCAATATCTTGTATATAGAGTCAGTCAAGTGGAGTAGGGTCCCTCATTCTGGACCCCCACGTTTTCATTGATTTGAAGCTCACCCAGGCCCGGGTTAAGAGCTATGAGGTCTTACCCTCATTACCTTTTCATCTGCTCACCCTGACGGTCAATGTCAGTGGTTAAGAGCCTCAGATACCCTTCCAGTGTTGGCTTGTTTGTCGAGGTTGATATGACCCCTCGACTAAAGCCCAGCCTTGTATGAGCCACTTGTTTGCATATAGTGTGTGATACCTATTCACCTATGCTTGTTTATCTGCTTTTGCTTCTCATTTCCTTTCTGTAGGAGTCGTATGATCAACTTTCGAGGAAGTTGAACGTACGTAGAGATAGACTTGAGTTGACTCACTGCCTGTGTGAGTCAAACTCTTGTTAGAGACCTCAATATAGGGATCGTTTGCATGACAACTTCTAGGCTCGAGTCGTAGTCTCCCTTTTAGTTGTTATCTCCCTAGTCTCTGGTTAGGATAGAAGTTTTTCCCTGTTAAGGGGAACTACGTCGCCCTGATCCTCATACCAGATGAGGTACGTAGGCAGGAGATCGTGCGAGAGCTCTCCGGGCACCCTTTTTTTGTGTGTGTGTTTTGCTTGACAGCTATTAGGTCCGAGTTCCCGACTCCCTTCTAGTCTGTGTGTGCACCCCTTTTCTTTTTCAACCCTTTTCTTTTTGTTTTGTGTGTTTTGCTTGACAGCTATTAGGTCCGAGTTCCCGACTCCCTTCTAGTCTGTGTGTGCACCCCTTTTCTTTTTCAACCCTTCTGCTTTGTGTGTGTGTTTGGAGTCTGATGTAAGCCCAACGATTGGCATTCGGTTTCCCAGTGGTGTTTGTTTGTTTGGAATCTGATGTAAGCCCAACGATTGGCATTCGGTTTCCCAGTTTTGTTTGTTTGCGGAGTCAGATGTAAGACCATTGATTGGCTATCTGTTTCCTGTTTCTTTTGTGGAGTTGGATGTAAGACCAGCGATTGGCATTCCGTTTCCAGTTGTGTGTTTTCTCTGACGTCTCAGCGTCTCTGGTTTAGCGTTTTGTTTCGGCGTGCGTTAGCCGAACTACGGTAGCTCTGATTCTTATTCCAGATGAGATACGTAGGCATAGGATGCGATATCCTAGCGAGCTCGTTCCCCTCTTCTTCCATCTGTGTTATTCCAGTATGTGTGCATTTCTTTGAGCAGTTATTTAGCAACCTTATTCTATTCTTTTGAGCGTGGATCCCGTTGAGTACGACGGACGTGAGGGGGTGCTAATACCTTCCCCTTACGTAACCGACTCCCGATCCTTGCAATCTCCGGTCGTAAGACCATTCCCTTTCCAGGTTTACTTCGAGCGTTTCCTTTCCCTCCTTTGGGATAAATAACGCACGGTGGCGGCTCTGTTTGTTTGCTTTTTCCCGCCGGTTGTTTTTCGCGGATGCGACAGTATGCCCCCAGAGTAGGTAATGTTGTACCGAACTGGGTTAACAATTACTGGTGTTTTTACCTTCTACACACTATATTTTGTCTGTTATAACCCAGTCTGTTTCTGGTCTGTTTATGAAGAGAATAACAGACTTGACACATAACCTGCAGTCTGATTGCAAAACGGAATGTTATGACATTCATTATTGACTGTTGTTACTGATAGACTGGTTGGTCTGTTACAGTTCACCCTTCTGCAATGTTGGAACAGGTGAGGTTCAAATCAATGTTGAGACATCATGCTGATAACTGGGCAGGATCAATAAACATAAGTGCTATGTTTGATCTCTACTGTGTCTTTGTACTAGATGGACAAAACTGGATGTTCTTCTGTCCATGGTGGTAGAGTAGCAGATGTCGTGACATCTGGGACTGTGTGCATATGAGTACTGGGTTTTAATTTTTCTAACTGTCTTGCTATATTAGTAACAATGTTGGATCAGATGTCATGACTTCGTGTAGAACATCTGAACTCTACTATACCAGAATTTCAATTGGTATCAGAGCAGGCATCCTGTTCTGTTTCTGGATGAGATCCATGGGTGATACCTTCTGGTATCTTGCAAGGAGTTATGTTAGCAATGATGGTGGAACCCTTGGAAGGTTCTGTGATACCCCTGAATGGTCCCTTGAAGTAGGTGGATGGACTATTCATGACAGGAACTGTGTGTATCTGTCTCTGGAGGTTGGCAATTGGTCTTTGTGAGGAACAACTGTGCTAGTATTGAAACATATTCAAACTTGATATGTTCTTGGAGGCTGATCTGGTGAAGTGTGTGGTCATAGGTTGAGTTGTATTATGATTTCCGCTGCATAATACCTGTCAAAACTCAAACTCTGATGTAGTTTCCCATCATATGGATGAAAGGCTGTTATATTCAAGATTTCATCATAATCTACTGAAGATGTCAAAGATACTTGAGTCTCGTCAAGTCCACTCATCATGACGGTCTCATTTCAGGATTGTAAGAATCACCTGATCACTGATTCTTTTACTCTCTTGGGTAGTGTATATGAAGACCTTGAAGACTTTCAATGAGGGTTTGTTCCAAGGAGGTGGAACTAATGTTCTATGCGATGTTAGAACATGTTGTTCAACAAGTATGCAGCTACTGGTTGAAGAGCAGATGGTTTTAGGTGTCAAACAAAGGGATACTTGTGTTTGGAACCTACTCCTGACCTGGAAGAGGAGACATCTGGGTGTGTTCAAGAAGGTCACTTTTAGAAGTCTGATCTCTAGAAGTGGAGCTGGTTGAGATGTGACATTGTGAAATTTCCTGCTGTTTGTCTTATTCCTGTAGATTGATCAGGGTTGGATAATTGTTCCCTGAAGTACTATGTTGTGTTGGAAGACAAGTCCCCTGGATGTTAGAAGTCAATAATGGGGTAACCTGATTGCTATTTCATTTAAGAGGATTGGGACCATGAATCTTGTTATTCAAACACCACGCTCAGAAGTGGCAGTTCTTTCAAGGAGTGAGAATATGAAGATTCAGAGGTTGGTTGAGGTAGTATGCTCTGGAAATGCATACCTACTATTGACTGGTGTTGTTTTCTTTCACTAGTACTGATGGTCAGCTGGAGTCTGATTGGTGTGATTGGAGTATGTATAGGTATAACTCATAGAGTTAGTTGCCACTAATAGGGATGGTGTATGTCATGTTGAGACATGTGTGTACAATGCATGGATATTGGTGTGGAGTTTCCATGATTGTTAATTTGAGGGGGAGTTTTGGTTAACCTCCTCACGTTCGGTCAGCCTAGGGTTTGGTTGGCTGTTAACCTGTGTCACATGGGTTCTGGTGGTTGTGTGACACATTTGCAAGGAAGAATTTATCTCTCTCATTCCTAAGGGTGAATTTAATCTGGGAAGATTTTCAAAACTGTTGAGGTGCTTGCAAGAAGAAGATGGTGACACTAGAAGAGTATTGTCAAAGTATTCTTATGGTGGTAGTATCTGAAAGGAATATTGGGAAAGGATTTAAAATCAATGTCTACTTGCGCCAAGTACAAGTATTTAATTGATTATCCTTGGAGCTCAAGATAAATGATGTTTTTAAAAGATGTTGGAACATCTCATCTTCAAGTTCCTGTGCAGAATCATAGGAAGGATAGTACATTGGCTTATGATCTATCACTTTGGTGGCAGCAAAAGCATATGATCTCTGAAAAGGTTTCCTGGCAAGAAACATGTTCAGCCTTAGTGTGTACAAGAAGAAGAAAACATCATAGTCCTGATGGTGGTTACTTGGATCAGTTTACTTCTGATCTAGGTCAGGAAGTGCATTAGCTAATGCACATTATGGAGTCAAGAACAAGTGGCAGCAGTCTTGATATCATGGAAACAACTTTGCTTTAGGAAGTGGAATCCTTGGTATAGCTGAAGGGATAGTTTCTAACTGGTCCTTCTGAAGACTCATGCATTAGAGTGTCTGATGTCTTTGGAGAAGAAGCAGGGATTCATTAAGGTGTGAGCTTGGATGACTTAACTGCAAACCTGCAGGATGGAGAATGTTTACTCAAACTTGGTTCCACAATCAAGTCTATGAGAACATTGAACTCTTGTTCTGTGAAGGGAGGAAGTTCTTTCAAGTGGCAGAAGAATGAGCTGAATTCAACAGCTAGATGTCAAAACACAATGTTATGACATTTGGTTCAACATCAGAATCTTAGTTGGTGAAGTGGCACATCAACTTGAGATAGAAGGGTCTACAGGTTTGTAGATTGGATACTTCAAAAAGGTCGTTCTCGTTGCAGTTCTTTGGAGTTGCTGGATAGAAAGGATGTTACATGTTCATGTCTTAGAAAATCTAAGTTTTGTTCAACATGTAGCTTGAAGTTCAAGTCTCACTTGGAAGGTCAGAATATCTTTGGGAGAAGTCTGATAAACATGGAGAGGTCAAAGAATGGCATTTGACTTTTTCATATGAGGATTCATGAAGGAGGTAATCAACCAATGGCATTTGGTCTATCTCAGAAGTGAGTTCGAAGAATCAAGATAATCTACATATGGCAACTGATTATTCTTGAGGATAGTTTGAGACAAGTTACTTTTGAGCAGAAAAGTAGTATGTTGAAGACAAAAGGAGGTGTTTTCTATTCATCTCTTGGAGCTTGTGGAAGACGTTTTGAGCTATCTATGGAAGACTATCTCTTGTAATGGGATGAGAATGTATATGTCCCAATTTGTGTCTGGGTTCTTGTGGATCAAGCTAATGACTCAGTGATATCTGAAGATTATCAGATGGTGTTATGTTGTGAAGGATGTCCTAACTCATGTTAGAACAGTTTGTGAAGTGGTTTTCTGTTCTGGTTAGAAGAGAGGTTGACACAGAGTATGGGTGTGTTCAGCCAAGAGGGTTGAACAGAGGGTGTGCTCTTGAAGACATGAAGATGCGTCTTATGTTTTCCATTCATCAAGTGGTCTGGGTTCTCTTTTTGAATCAGAAAGTTTGTAAAGGTCCAACCTTGGGGTGTTGGATATGCTCATATGTGATCTCCATGTTTCAAGAGGAGAGTTGGTTGTTCATGACAGGGGGAGTTCTGTCTTTGCACTGCAAGTAATCATCAAGCTTGTGGTCTATGTGTTCTCAGATAACAAGGTATGGAACCTTGTTAGTTAGTGAGATGATGGGGCGTGTGTCAAGGCTGAGTGAGCAGAAGAATGTCTGACCGGATGTCATGACATTGCCTTGGACAATATTGTTATTTCCTTCTGAAACTTCAGTCATAAGGAAATATGGATGTGGTGCACAGGTGTTGATGTTGTAGCAGATGTCAGTATGACATTCAGGTTGGTACAGGTGCTGAAGTTCAGTAGCTGTTATGGTTGTTGCATGCACAGGTTTAGGGGGAGAAGAAGTACCCCGGTGCATTATGCATTTGTGTGTCTTACTAGTTGCATCCATAACTAGTAATTCTGTTGATTGTTGCATAGATTGAGGGGGAGGAGAAGTACCCTTGTGCATGTGTGTAGTACTAGTAGCCATAGCTAGTAATTGTTTTGCTTCTGCTACTGATTAAACTACTGTTATGTGGTTTAAACTGCTGATAGTTTGCCTTGTGAACAAAAAGGACAGAGTGTTCACAAGATGTCATATGTGATGTCTTAACATGAGATATCCTATGTACCCGTTGGAAGTTATTTAAGGAAATATGGATGTGTGGTGCTAGGTGTCAAGCTATCACTGGAGGTGAGAAAGTGGTTTTAGGAAATGGTGATAGGGAGGATATATGAAGAACACAGACAAAAGCAGTATCAAATGTTAAGACATAGCTTGTAACGTGTCTAACAGCATTTATGGAATAGTCTTGGAACTGCTGTTTCTGGAAACAGTCAAGAGCTGTAAAAGGTATTCAAAGATTGTCTGGGATATTGGTGGTGATTCTCTGACTGATTCTCAGCAAATATGGATGGATATTGACCAAGCATTTACTCCTACCGTTAATTCCTAAGCAAATATGTATGGATCTTGACCAAGTATTTACTGCTACCGTTAAATCCTAAGCATAGTCTGGCCTATTTAAAGGATGCATCAACACTCCTCTTCTCACAAGAGCGACATCTCATTCCCACTAAACAATGGGGTTTGTTAGGATCTGGGCATACTGTTCCTGGATCTAGTTTTGTGATGGTGTCATTTATAAATGTTTAGCTAAAAAGGGGGAGAGAAACATTGTCCTGAGGATGCACCAGAAGCAAGCAATATCTGGGTGCAAGGAGAAGATGGAGTCAGGCACAAAAGTCACTAACTGGGTATATCAGTTGTGTCTTGTGATCTGAGTTAAAAAGACAGTTGTGTCTTGTGATCTGAGTTACATTATCTATGTACTCAGCATTACATATTCTTCAGGAAGCCCTCCTGTTGAGGGGAAGGGTTGTGATGCAGCTGTGTCTTGTACAACTTCTTCCTCATGTACACCAACAGTGGTGGTGGCATTGGGGTTGTCAATGATAAAGAGGAAGTGCAGACCCATATTGGGTTATTTATTTTAGCTAAAATTTGCCAAAGGGGGAGATTGTTAGTACCTTAAGATTGGCATTAATTTTGTAAAACAAATAATGTAATCACCTCTGTTGTTTTAATATGTTGGGTTGAAGAAGTTCAACATCTGGACCAACATGTCAGGGACGATGTCACGACATCGTGACTGTGACATCAGGCTGGTGTATAAAACTGAATCAATTAATTCTGGTTTGGTTTGTGATTAATTAGGAGATCTGGTGAATATCCTAACTCCTATGTGAAGATCTTGAAGATTCAATCAGAAGATTTGGTAAATATATTTGGTGAAAATACAGTTTCCAAATATGGAGATCTTTTAGGAAATAAAAGATTGAAGACCTTGATTGTAACAGAAGAATTCTGTCAGCTCTGTAACAGCAAAGGAAATATTTACTGTGATTTCTGAAGGCCCAAATCCAGTTGGGTGGTTAGGTTATAAATAGCAGATTGTAACCTAGGTTTTGTAAGCCTCAAACAATGTAAAAATTAGGGGTATGTGTGAGGTAAACCTCCCAACCTGTGGGAAGGTTACCAGGTGTTTCTCAGTGCTTGTAAGCATGAGATTATTTGTAACTCAAAGACTGTAGGCAAGAGTTGTTATGTTCTTGAACGAAGCTGTGAAGCATGTTCAAGGTGTCTAAGCATTACATGGTAATTATAGTGATAGGAATGGAAACTGGAGGTTTCTATCTAGGAGTGCCTAGGTATAGATTGCATTGGGTAGGGATTAAGTGAAGAGTTGTAAACGGGGGAGTTTAACTCTGAATTAATACTGCTAATAGTGGATCTTCTTCCTGGCTTGGTATGCCCCTAGAGTAGGTAATGTTATACCGAACTAGGTTAACAATTACTGGTGTTTTTACATTCTGCACACTATATTTTGTCTGTTATAACTCAGTCTGTTTCTAGTCTGTTTATGAAGAGAATAACAGACTTGACACATAGCCTGCAGTCTGATTGCAAAACAGAATGTTATGACATTCATTATTGATTGCTGTTACTGATAGACTAGTTGGTCTGTTACAGTTCACCCTTCTGCAATGTTGGAACAAGTGAGGTTCAAATCAATGTTGAGACATCATGCTGATAACTGGGCAGGATCAATAAACATAAGTGCTATGTTTGATCTCTACTGTGTCTTTGTACTAGATGGACAAAACTGGATGTTCTTCTGTCCATGGTGGTAGAGTAGCAGATGTCGTGACATCTGGGACTGTGTGCATATGAGTACTGGGTTTTAATTTTTCTAACTGTCTTGCTGTATTAGTAACAATGTTGGATCAGATGTCATGACTACGTGTAGAACATCTGAACTCTGACTATACCAGAATTTCACAAATGATGCAAAATTTAAGTCCATTTTGATTGTCTTGAAAAGATCTATAACTTTGATGTTGGAGGTTTTTTCATTTGAGGCTTGCATCATCAAAACAGAAGGGCTTGAAAGTTGGCCAAATTTAGAAACCTTGCATTGACATGTTTTGCACATCACACTTTAAACCCAAATTTCATAAATCTCCACACTCCAAATGAGTTTTTGTCCAACATAACAATTATTCCTTACATCAAGACCATTCCAACCATTACTCACATGAACATGTTTGGATTTTTTCATTGGGACTTTCGAAGGGATGAATGTTTAGGTACAAATGAGGAATTCACTTGAAATCTTGGTACATAAGCAATTGCCTTGCAAGTCACACGTCCAATTTCATTTGGCTGATGCTCAGAATTCATTTGGCATTGTTTTTGGGCCTTGTGCATGATCATGCAAGCCCATGCAATGAAGCTCCACATGCCATCCACACGGATTGATCACACTCTCCTTGCCACTTCCTCTATAAATAGAGACCTCATTCCATTCATTTTACACACCTGATTCAACCTGAAATGCTGCAGAATTCTCTCCATAGCCATCACTAAAGAAGCAATCTCATTCTCTTCAAATTTTTCAGATCCAAAATTCAACTTCATCTGGTTGAATTCTTGGATCTTATGCTTCTAAACCTCCATCATTCATCTCACTGATCTTCTGTTTTAGCAAAGCAAGCAAGGAATCGAGCTCAAGTTACCAGAATTCAAGCTTACACTTCAACTGGTATTTTCTTCGAATCTCATCATCCATTGACCTATTTGCTTGGATCTTGTGTTGGCTGAAGTCCTCTCAATAGAGGCATCATGATTGTGACTTTAATTTTTGAAATCCGTTGAGTTCATGATGAACACCACATAACTTCCATCTCTGATTTCTCTCAATATAGAGATCTAGAGTGGAATTGAGTGGCACAGGGATGATGTACATCATCCCAGCTTTCTAAAGATGTATAGATCGTGCATTTTCATTGATGTTTGTAACTCTGCATATCTGGCCGGAAAATCCAAGCTCACCGGAGAAGACGGTGGCTCCGGTTGCTGTCCCAATGCCAGATGCATTGTGGACCCTTGGATCCATTTCCCAGATTTGATCTCAGCCTTTGTTTGTTATGACTTTTATTTAATCTTTGTGTGACGCGGTTGACTAAGGGATACCATGCGCGCGCGTCTCCCAGCCTTGTGATCTGCCAGCTCAATTAATGAGCTCAGATCCAAGCGCTGTGGATTTTCCTCATTTTTAAATTCTGATTTTATTTTCTTTAATTTCATTTTATTTCAAAAATCAATATCTCTTTCATTTATAATCCAAAAATCATGGGACCAATTGCATTATTTCCCAAATAATTTCTAGTTTCCATTTCTGATTTTTTATTTTTTTATTTTGTCATTTGATATTTTTTGTGAATTTTCTCTTTTCTAGTTCTTTTTAATTCATTTTAAATAGTTTTTGATATTCAAAAAATACAAAAATATTTTCCTAACCTATTTGAATGATGATGGATCTATGAAAAATATTCTCATCAATTTTTAAATTGATTTGAGATTTATTTGAGATTTTAGTTCAATTAGGTTATTTTTATTCATTTTTAATTGATTAAAAATAGTTTCTGACTTTTAAAAATGCTGAAATTTTTTGTCAAACTTTGTTTGACCTTGTTGAACTTAAGATAAATTACTTGGACCTTTCAAGGTTGATTTGAAGTAATTTTGAAGTTTGACCTTTTCTTTTATTTTTAATTCAAGTTTATTTTAAACATAAAAAAATGCCAAAAATATTTTATTCATTTCTTGACTTCCAATCTTCATCTCACTTCTGTTTTTGATTGTTTGACCTTGAATTTCAATGCTATTGGTCAACATATGAGGATTGGTACATGTCATTTCATTTAATGCACTTTAATTTTGCCATTTTCATTTCTCTTATCCATCTTCTCCTTCTTCTTCTTCTACTTCTTTTCTTCTTGATCAATGAGTTGAAGGTTGATAAGTTAGCATTGGTTAGGGAGATTTAATCTTCCTTGATTCAAATCTAATTCATCTTGATCAATTGATCAAGTGAATGGCTTTGCATTAAGGATAGGTTGTCTTCTAAATCATGCAAAAGGCATAAACCAATACAAGATCAATTCTCATTTTCTTTTTGGCATGGCAAGTTATTGGGACTTGGTTCACTAATCAAGACTCCTAACTTGTGTTTGTTGCCTACATTATTATTGACCGGCCTCAGATAGTTGTGACTTCTACATAAGTCCAATTACGATTGCTTAACATAGCGCTAAATTTGCCTTATGGCACACTAACTACTAACACTAACTATTGACAATTAACATTTACTTTATGCAATTTACTTTTCTGCAATTTACTATTCTTGCACATATTATTCATTTGCTTTTCTCTTTGCTCATTTGAGCACATGTTTATGTTAATGCCATTTGCCTTTTGCTCACTTGAACACATAATTGTGTATATATTATTGTGCTTGTGTTTTGTTTTGATTGTTGTGAACCAAAATGCAAAGAAATGGACTTAGTTTCTAGGACTTTCCCTATGCAAAAAATGGAGAATTGGACTTAGATTCTAGGACCTTCCTTATGCAAAATTGGAGTAAAAGGATCTTAATGATGAAGATGGATTAGAAGGACCAAATCTCTAAACTCACTCTTGTACATTCTTGTTTTACTTCATGGAACTTTTGATGTGTGTGCTTTTGTGCTAGGAGTTTCCATTTGAGCTTAATTGGAGGACCATTGCCATGTTCATCCAAGTGGAAGATACAAGATACATTGAGGGTCTCTTATGAGACTTGTTTGATTGCTTATGCTTTGTGATTGCTTATTCCAAAGGATGGGAGCTACTTGGATCATCAATATGATTTCAAGAGAGGAACTCCTCATTGTGGTTTTGATTCTTCATCCCTCCTCTTTTTTGTGTTACTTAGGACTTATCCCTTCTTCTTCTTCTCTCCACTCTAACCCAAGCCAAAACCTTTTGTGCAAACATTTAACTATTGTTTTCAAACTTTAGAAACCTAAGCCTTATGCTTTTGATTTGCAAACTTTCTTTTTTACAATACTTATTTTGAATTGAATCCTTAAGTCAACTTTGACCATTTTTGTACATACTTCCAATTGGTAAATATAACCCATTTAAATGTCTTTTGTGGTTCCAATGGCCATCTTCTTAATCAAATTTTCCATAACCTTTAGCTATTAGGTTTGAGTTGTCCTTGTGGTAGATGTAATACTCACCTATATCCTTAGTGATGGACAATGAGTCTTCCATGCTTATTATAGGGTTAACCCCTCACTAGCATGTTGAAGCTATCCTCACATGGTGGATTTGTGGTTTGGTTGAGTTTTCTCCCTTTGATAACAAAAGACCTTAAGGCTTTTGGACCAATCAATTCACCAACTTGTTTTTTTGAGATTTTTACCCCGAACTACGAGGTTTTGATCCTAATCTTTTTTAAGATGGTACGTAGGCAATGGGTTTATCCATCCAAACACAAAAATGTAAATAACTTGTATATTCTCTTCTCATCTCTTCAATCATGTTTGCACAAATAAATTGTCACAAAACAACAACCTTTACAACAAGTATGAAAAGGGCTCCCTAGGAGTACCTAGGATGTTTTGGGTGCCTAACACCTTCCCATTGCATAACCAACCCCCTTACCCAGATCTCTGTTTCTTTTACTAGTTTTTGTTAAAACTATTAGGTTTTTGTTCGCTTTCTAACCATTCCTTTGGATAAATAGAAGTGCGGTGGCGACTCGACTTGTATGATTTACCTTGGATTTAGTCAATATCTCTAATGGTAACGAATACCCCGCTACAGAAAAGTGGCGACTCCACTGGGGAGTAGCCTAGTGGGTTTTGCCTACTTTTCATTTTGTTGTATTGTATTGTATATTTGTCTTGTGACATATTTTTGAGCAATTTGGGATTACTGTATTGTATGTAATGATTGAATTGCTTGATATTAATTCCTTGTATGCTTGGTAATCTTTGTGAGAGGAGTTCTATACCCGGACTCGAGTGCACTTAGGATAGGAGAATGGCATAGTCTTGTTGGCTTGTGTGGAGTTATTCCTTAGCAAGTTGACTTGCAAGTCCATTCACTTGGTGGAGGTCATGTCGGGATCAATAATGTCACACAAGTAAGTTGTGGTTAGACATTACTCTTTCCAATATAGACCTTAGAAGCTAAGGACCTTAGTTTACCAAGCCCATCTTGGCCTATTCTTAGGATGTAGTGAGAAAGTCATTCAAGTGTAAGATTTGATACGATTGTTACGCGATACTACGCCCATAAGAGTCTCTCTTGAGAATATTTTTGGAATACGAGTATTCGTTTCTCCGATAATATCCAAAAGATAGGATGATGACTATGGGAACCTCTTGTAGACCATGTTTGGCAGGTTTAAACCCTAGTACATTCCCTTTGGGTGGTTCTTAACCAAGACTCCATGCTCGTGCCTTGCAACAAACCCTTGATTCATGGTTGATCCGTTCATGTATCCTTAATATCAATGGAACTTAGGTGTTGATAAGGCGTAAACCATAATCCACCAAAATGGATGATTGATACTAAGGATAACATGATCCATCCCATGACCTTTGTTTGGTGTGCTTTGCTTGATCCTTGAGTGTGATTGTTGCATTCATGCATTCATGCACCCATTTGCATCCATACCATCAAAATAATAAGAAAGTTTTCAAGGAACTTAAGGGGGTTTATTTGCAAAATTTTCAGACATGGAAAGACAAAGAAGGAATACAAAGAAGTACAGTTTCAGACAACCAGATTTGAAAGGGTTAAGGAATCTAACATCTTATGTACTAGATCCCTTGGGTTTCAAAGCTCGTTTTGGGAAGCTTCTTCCTCTTCTGACTACTCGGGTGGATGAAGGATTGATGAGTGTATTGGTGCAATTTTATGATCCTTTGTATTGTTGCTTCACGTTTCCGGACTTTCAGCTTTTTCCTACACTTGAGGAGTATGCTTATCTTGTGGGTATACCTATTCTGGATCAGGTGCTGTTCAGTGGCTTGGAGAGTGTTCCTACTTCTCAAGAGATAGCAGACATGTTGCATATATATGAATCTCTGGATGATGCTCATATGACTACCAAAGGTGGAATTCAAGGTCTCCCTTCTGAGTTCCTCATTGCTCAAGCTACTATGTATGGGAAGGCCATGAGTGAGGATGCCTTTGAGGCCATATTTGTGTAGGAGAATTGCCATCCAAGGCACAGCGGAATTTAAAAATTTCTACATTTAGTGATCCTTACGAATGGGCATGATCAGTGATAGAATCGTTACCTCTTGTGGCGATTCAAACCTTTGGTGCAGATCTCTGATAATGATCAAAACCTTTGATACAGATCCACGGGGCGATCATGAACGTTGAACAATGACAACGTCTCTACTCAGTCCACACGAACGGATTCCTTCAATCGCAGTGCTAACTATTATGAATGAAGGCTTTAAGTGAGAGGGAGATACGAAATTCCAACTCTTCAGTTGTGTTTTCTGTCTCAGTGAGTCACTATGGAGTCACAATGCTTCTATCCAAGGGGTTCTATTTATAGAACCACTTGTGTGGGCTTCAAGCCAAAAAGCCCACTTAAGTGCATTTTGGCCCATATCTCATAAAATGCCAAAATCACTTAAGTATTTGGTACCTTACCATATTTCGTATTCTACTTAAGTACACCGTACCTTACGATGTTCCTTAATTATTCTATCTCTCATCAATCCGTCCTTTGTGTGTGACCCTATAGGTTTTTGCGGCGTTGGTAATTATATTAAATCACGCATTTAACATAATAAACAGTGAGCGGTATCTAGCAACACATCACTGCTACCCAAGTCACGAAAATGTCATGTGATCTGACAAAACCTCCTGTGATAATAATTATGTGTATAATTACCCCTTTGCCCTTATGTCTATATTGAACACAAGGTATAGACTGTGTCACCCTTGTCCAGTTCAATATTGGGCCCATAGACATTTATCCTGTTACGCAGGGATGGCAAATTCCATCTAGGACACTCATGTCCCTCAGCATGCTTCGTGGAGTACCCATCAACTGTCTTTATGGTTATCCAGTTACGGACAACGTTGGATCAACAATAAAGCACTCGACTCTACATCTAGGATCCATAGTGGTTTCAGGTCGAAGAGTGGTATACACTATTATCACCATGAGAATAACTTATGACACTTTGCATAACTTTCTATATAGTATTCTCATAGCGGGTCAATCCGGTATAAATATTACTCCTAATATTCATACCTATGTTTAAGACTTGATAACTCTTTATCCATGATCCATGAGATGTGATCATCAGTCTACAAACATAATAGTCTTAATGCTTTAATGTTATCCCACTTCACACTAAAGCTCGACTACGGATACTTTAAGAATATTGTCCTTATGTTTAATGTGTTCTCATGATTAAGTCACACTTAATACATTAAACGGACTATCTATTCCAGGGACTTTATAAATCAACCATAATAAAGAAAATGCCTTTAAATAATTCGATACAAGTACCAAAAGTATTGGCCTCTAGGGCTTACACCAACAATTTGTACTTCTCATCTATGGATTGGTATTGTTCCCCAACATCGACAAGTTTGTGGATGTGAATGCTATTAGGATCTTCTCTGCTCTTAATCCCATTCCTACTCTGTTGTGTGATACCTATTTCTCTTTGCATATGAGGAATGCAAAGGGTAGTGGCGCCATTGTGTGTTGTTTGCCCCTGTTGTATAAGTGGTTTATTTCTCACTTACCGCAGACGGTCGCCTTCAAGGAGAACAAGGGATGTCTATGGTGGTCCACAAGACTCATGTCTCTCACTAATGATGATATCTTTTGGTACAACCGTGCGTATGATGGTGTGCAGATTATCGACTCTTGTGGTGAATTCTCCAATGTACCTCTTCTTGGTACATGTGGTGGGATTAACTACAACCCTGTTTCGACGCGTCGTCAGCTTGGGTTCCCCCTAAAGGATAAACCTAATAACATTCTGTTAGAGGGTGTGTTCTTTCAGGAGGGTAAAGATCCCCAAAACTTGAAGGGTAGGATGGTCCGCGCTTGGCGCAAGATCCATAGGAAAGGAAGGAAGGAGTTGGGTCCTAAGAATTGCATCGCTTTGGAGCCTTACACTACTTGGGTGAGGAAGAGAGCGTCCGAGTATCTCATGCCTTACGAGTATCCGAGACCTACACCTATGATTATGGCTGGGCCTTCAACCCTCCCTAATCAAGGAGTAGAGGAGTTGAGAGACAAAGACTGGTCACGTGCTTGGATCCGTGAAAGGGAAGAGTTGCTTCAGCAGATCAAGGAGAAGGACGCTTTGATAGAGTTCCTTGAGCATCAGGTTATTGATGATCCTGATGATGCATGGACCTCTCTACTTCCTCAGTCTTCCAAGTTTTGGAAGAGGAAGCACGATCAACTCGCCAAAGAGAAGGCAGATATGGAGGCAGCTTATGAAGAGGAGGTGAAGAGGCTTCGGGCATCTTATCTTCCTGTAACTCGAGCTTTAAATGATTGTTTCTAGGGATCCATAGGATAATTATTTTCCTTTTCTCTTGTACATGATTGACAATGTTGTACTTCTTTTCCCCGATACTATTTGATGAGATATTTCCATATGTGATAAATGTTTAATATTTCCAAAATTTGCAAATAAAACCCTAGAGTTCCTTTGAAATGAAAACAAACCATATGCACCAACATTGCATGCATCATGTGCATAAGCAGGTTTTGTTCCCGGCTTCTTGTCCTGTGGTCTAACTGTGTGTTCTTCATTTATTTTGAAGACAAGCTAACTCACCGGTACTACACTAGAGCCAACACTTCGAGACTGATGGATCATCTAGAGTAAGAGAACCGAGAACTCAAGGAGGAAGTGGCCAGATTGACTGCCCTGATGGAGTCATTCATGGCTGCCCAGGGCCAGTCTTCTCCGACACCTTCAACTCCTCCCCAAAGGACAGTTATCTCCGAGATTGTCTCCTCAACTGTGCCTGCAGCCAGTGCACACTTTGCTCCAACAACCATGCCAACCGGATTCCTGTGGGGGATGCCTTCCAACTTCATGCCCGAGGGTCCTGCTCCCACCTTTGCTTCCATGCCGGCATCTAGCCCGGTCTTTGTTGTTCCTCCTCCTGTCGTGCATACTCTGCCTAGAGTAGACGAGACCATCTATCATTCTGAGCCGTCTGAGGGCCCAGATGTTTACGAGAAGATGGATGCTATGAACGATCAATTTCTTGAGCTCCGCAAGGAATTGAAGACTCTTAGAGGAAAGGATCTTTTTGGCAAGTCTGTTGCCGATCTCTGCTTGGTTCCCAATGTGAAGATTCCTGTGAAATTCAAGGTCCCTGACTTTGAAAAATACAAGGGAAATACTTGTCCTCTCAGCCACCTGGTCATGTTTACTAGGAAGATGTCAACTCAGACCGACAACGATCAGTTACTCATCCACTACTTTCAGGACAATTTGTCCGGTGCCGCTCTGCGTTGGTACATGGGGTTAGACAGTGCGAACATCCGATCCTTCAACGACCTTGGCGAAGCCTTCGTCAAGCAATACAAGTACAATGTGGATATGGCTCCCGACAAGGATCAATTAAGCGCCATGTCCCAGAAGGACAAAGAAACATTCAAAGAATACGTCCAGAGGTGGCGAGAGTTGGCAGCACAGATCGTGCCCCCGCTGGAAGAGAAGGAAATGACCAAGATATTTCTGAAGACCTTGAGTTTATTCTATTATGAGCGAATGATCGCTAGCGCTCCTTCTGACTTCACCGAGATGGTGAATATGGGGATGCGTCTAGAAGAAGGGGTTAGAGAAGGACGTCTAACTAGAGAAGAAGGCTGTTCTGCTAAACGTTATGGGGCGTTTACAAAGAAGAAAGATGGAGAGGCATATGCTGTGACCTCCCATGTGAAACCAAGAAGACCCTTTGTGAGGAGGAAGACCGTGCCTCCCGCCGGTAACCAACACCAGGTGGCTCATATAGCACCTGTTTTCAGAGACAATCAACAGTATCTGCATCAACATAATAATAACCAGCAACCACATCCGCAATATCAGCAACAACAGCACCGTCCGCAGCAGCAGGCCTACCAGCCTCGAAACAGTAATCAAACCAGCACGAGTTACGAGAGGAAAAGGGTCACTTTTGATCCTATTCCGATGACGTACGCAGAGTTATATCCCTCTTTGATAGAGAGGAAGCTAATTACTCCGAGAGATCCACCGGCTATACCTGCTAACCCCCAGTGGTGGTATAAGCCCGAGTTGCATTGTGTTTATCATTCTGGTGCTCCCGGCCACGACGTGGAGAATTGTTACCCTTTGAAGACCAAGTTTCAAGACCTTGTGAGGTGTGGCATTCTGTGTTTCGAGGACGTAGGTCCTAACATGAAGAAGAACCCATTACCCGAGCATGGGAAATCTGTCAACATGGTCCAGGGTTGCCCTGGCAAGTACAAAGTCAAATATGTCAGTCATATTCGACAGTCTCTAGTCGAGATGCATCGTTTGCTATGTGATTATAGTCATTATGAGCACGACCCTGATAGATGCCGAGTCTGCTCTGTTAACCGTTTGGGTTGTCGCCAGGTGCGCAAAGATATTCAGGAAATGCTGGATGAAGGAGTCATTGAGATCCTTCAGAATAGGAATGTTGACGAAGATGAGCCTGAGGTCAACATAATTTCCCCAGTATTCCGGATACCCGAGCCTGTTATCATCAAGTATGATGGTAGCAAGCAGAAGGCTTCTCCTGCACTGATCATTAAGCCTGTCGGCCCTGTACCATACTCTTCCGAAAAAGCAATTCCCTATCGCTACAACGCTGTTGCTGTAGAAAGTGGGAAAGAGATGCCCTTACCATCCTCCTCTATTGTTAACATTGCGGATGTTAGTGGATTGACCCGCAGCGGTCGTGTATTTTCAGCACCACCTAAGCCCCAGGTTAATGCTGATTCTGTTGAACGCCCGATGAGGAATGTTGTGAGCTCTCCGAATCCGGCACCTGTTGTTAAACCCTCCTCTACATTGATAACTCCTACTTCTGTTGGCCCAAGCAGCAATGTGAAAGAAGACTGTGATGAGATGCTAAGGCTCATCAAAAGGAGCGAATACAATGTTGTAGACCAGCTTCTACAAACGCCATCCAAAATATCTGTGTTATCCTTGCTCTTGAATTCAGAACCACATAGAGAGGCACTGCAGAAGGTATTGGATGTGGCATATGTAGATCACGATGTCACAATAGAACAATTCGATAGCATTGTTGCAAACATTACTGCTTGTAACAATTTGAGTTTCTATGACTTTGATCTCCCTGAGGAGGGAAGAGACCACAACTTGGCTTTACATATTTCTATGATCTGCAAAGACGACGCCATGTCCAATGTGCTGGTGGACACTGGGTCATCACTGAATGTATTGCCAAAAATCACTCTTTCGAAAGCATCATATCAAGGGCCTCCCATGAGGCAGAGTGGAGTAGTTGTGAAGGCTTTCGATGGGTCTCACAAAATTGTGATTGGGGAAGTTGATCTCCCAATCAAGATCGGACCAAGTGATTTCCATACTACCTTCCAGGTTATGGACATTTACCCATCGTATAGCTGTCTCTTAGGCAAACCATGGATTCACGAGGCAGGCGCCGTGACATCCACCCTACACCAGAAACTGGAATTTGTGAAGAATAAGAAACTGGTGGTGGTAGGGGGAGAAAAGGCTCTCCTGGTTAGCAAATTGTCTTCCTTCTCGTACATAGATGCTGAAGATGAAGTTGGAACTCCTTTCCAAGCTTTATCTATTGCTGAGCCTATTGAAAAGAGAACTCCTTCATTTGCTTCCTATAAAGATGCAAAGTTGGCCATCGAGTGTGGCGCAACTGCTGGTTTAGGAAAAATGATTGAGCTAGAAGACAACAAGTCCCGGGCTGGCATAGGCTTTTCTTCTGGGGTCTTCAACGCACAAGGATTGTTCAAGAGTGGAGGTTTCATCCATACTGGTCAGGATGAAGAAGTTGCTGCTGTCTTGGAAGAGGATGCAGAGGATTCGGGCAATTTCATCATCCCTGGAGGGGTCTGCAACAATTGGGTCGCTGTGGATGTTCCTACAGTTATCCATAAGTCAACATAATGATCACTTTGTTTAAAAACCCTTCTCCCATGCCAAAAGGAGGAGTGATGACATAGTTGGCACATAAATATAATGATGTTTTCATTCAATAAATTCATGTTAAATGTTTGTTTTTCCAATTATTTTCCCTTTTTGCTTTTTGCATGAAATTGGTGATCACAAAAAACCTTTAAAAAAAAAGAGAGAATAAAATTAATCTTTTCATCTGCATAATGATTTGCCTTGTTTGAAATCTAAAGCTTTCCATATCCAAAATCATTATGCAGGTTGATTTCTAAACCCATTGAACATAATGACCCAACACCATCTCCCAATTTTGAATTCCCTGTATTTGAGGCGGAAGAAGATGATGTTGAAGAGATTCCTGATGAGATTACCCGTTTACTTGAGCATGAAGAGAAGATCATTCAGCCGCATCTCGAGAATCTGGATATAATCAACTTGGGGTTTGAGGATTGTGTGCGAGAAGTGAAGATTGGGGCACTCCTTGAAGAATCTGTTAAGAAAGGGTTGGTTGAATTGCTACGAGAATATGTTGATGTCTTTGCATGGTCATATGAAGACATGCCTGGTCTGGATACTGACATTGTGCAACATTTCTTACCTTTGAAGCCTGAGTGCGTGCCTATGAAGCAGAAGCTCAGAAGAACTCATCCTGATATGGCAGTGAAGATCAAAGAGGAAGTTCAGAAGCAAATTGATGCGGGGTTTCTGGTGACTTCTACGTATCCTCAATGGGTGGCCAATATTGTGCCCGTGCCTAAGAAAGATGGAAAAGTCCGGATGTGTGTGGACTATAAAGATTTGAATAAAGCTAGTCCGAAAGATGATTTCCCTCTACCACATATTGATATGTTGGTAGATAATACAGCTAAATTCAAAGTCTTCTCATTTATGGATGGATTTTACAGATATAATCAGATCAAAATGGCACCTGAGGATATGGAGAAGACAACATTCATCACACCTTGGGGAACATTTTGTTATCGAGTGATGTCCTTCGGTTTGAAGAACGCCGGAGCCACGTATCAACGAGCTATGACTACCTTGTTCCATGATATGATGCACAAGGAGATTGAGGTGTATGTTGATGATATGATTGCTAAGTCAAGAACCAAAGTTGAACATGTAGAGCACTTGTTGAAGCTTTTTCAGCGTTTAGGGAAGTATAAGCTTCGTCTGAATCCCAACAAGTGTACATTTGGAGTTCGTTCTGGCAAGTTATTGGGCTTTATCGTCAGTGAAAGAGGTATTGAGGTTGATCCTGCAAAGGTCAAAGCAATACAAGAGATGCCTGCGCCCAAAACTGAGAAGCAAGTCCGAGGTTTTCTTGGCCGCTTGAATTATATTTCCAGATTCATATCCCACATGATTGCCACATGTGCGCCAATATTCAAGCTCCTCCGGAAAGATCAGTCTCATGATTGGACCGAAGATTTCCAGAAAGCTTTTGATAGCATTAAAGAATATTTGTCCGAACCTCTGATTCTGTCTCCGCCCATGGAAGGGAGACCTTTGATCATGTATCTGACTGTTATTGAAGATTCAATGGGTTGTGTCCTTGGTCAGCAAGATGAATCAGGAAAGAAAGAGTATGCCATCTACTACTTAAGTAAGAAGTTTACTGATTGTGAGTCTCGATCCTCAATGCTTGAGAAAACATGTTGTGCTTTGGCTTGGGCTGCTAAGCGCTTACGCCAGTATATGTTGAATCATACGACTTGGTTGATATCCAGAATGGATCCAATCAAGTACATATTTGAGAAGCCTGCTTTAACTGGGAGGATTGCCCGTTGGCAGATGTTGTTATCTGAGTATGATATTGAGTATCGAGCTCAAAAGGCTATCAAAGGTAGTATCTTGGCTGACCATTTAGCACATCAGCCAATTGAAGATTATCAGTCTGTTCAGTACGACTTCCCGGATGAGGAAATTCTGTATTTGAAAATAAAAGATTGTGATGAACCTACACTCGATGAGGGGCCAGAGCCTGGTTCCAGATGGAGTATGGTATTTGATGGCGCTGTAAATTAGTATGGAAATGGTATTGGGGCAGTAATTATTACTCCTCAGGGCACACATATTCCTTTTACAGTAAGGCTAACTATCAAATGCACGAATAATATGGCTGAGTATGAGGCCTGTATTATGGGATTGGAAGAGTGCATTGATCTTAGGATCAAGCATCTTGATGTTTATGGTGATTCGGCCCTCGTTGTTAATCAGATTAAGGGTGAATGGGAAAGAAATCAGCCTGGTCTCATTCCATATAGGGATTATGCGAGGAGGATTTCAACGTTCTTTACTGAGATTGACTTCCATCATATTCCTCGAGATGAGAATCGGATGGCAGACGCTCTTGCTACGCTTGCTTCGATGATTGTGGTTAAACTTTGGAATGAAGTCCCCAATATCACTGTGACGCGCTTGGACAGACCAGCTCATATATTCGCAGTAGAAGAGGTAAAAGATGATAAGCCATGGTATTATGACATCAAGTGCTTCCTTCAGAACCAGGTTTATCCGCCTGGGGCATCTGTGAAAGATATAAAGACTCTGAGGAGATTGTCATGCAGTTTCTACCTCAATGGTGATATACTTTATAAGAGAAATTTTGACATGGTTCTGCTCAGATGCGTGGATAGACACGAAGCAGACCTGTTGATGACTGAGGTCCATGAAGGTTCGTTTGGTACTCATTCCAATGGACATGCCATGGCTAGAAAGATATTGAGAGCAGGCTACTATTGGCTGACAATGGAGTCTGACTGCTGCAAATATGTGAAGAAATGCCACAAGTGTCAGATTTATGCGGATAAGATTCATATTCCTCCGACACTTCTGAATGTGATTTCATCACCATGGCCTTTCTCTATGTGGGGAATTGACATGATTGGCATGATAGAACCCAAAACATCTAACACACACAGATTTATTCTCGTAGCAATTGATTACTTCACCAAGTGGGTTGAAGCGGCATCATATGCAAGTGTGACTAGGCAGGTGGTCGTGAAGTTTATCAAGAATCAACTTATATGCCGTTATGGTATGCCAGATAAGATCATTACTGATAATGGATCCAACTTGAAAAACAAAATGATGAAAGAGTTGTGTAGTGAGTTCAAGATTGCGCATCATAATTCTTCTCCGTACAGACCCAAGATGAATGGGGCTGTTGAAGCGGCTAATAAGAATATCAAGAGGATTATCCAGAAGATGGTTGTCACGTATAAGGATTGACATGAGATGCTGCCATTTGCTTTGCATGGATATCGTAGGTCTGTCCGCACTTCAACAGGGGCAACCCTTTTTTCTCTTGTTTATGGCATGGAGGCTGTGCTCCCAGTAGAGGTGGAGATCCCATCAATGAGAGTCTTGATGGAAGCCAAGTTGACTGATGCTGAATGGGTTCAGAGTCGTTATGACCAACTGAATTTGATAGAAGAGAAGAGAATGACTGCCATGTGCCAGGGTCAGTTATATCAACAGAGGATGAAGAAAGCTTTTGATAAAAAGGTCAAGCCTCATGTGTTCCGAGAAGGTGACCTTGTGCTCAAGAAAGTCTTGTCTTTCGCACCCGATTCCAGGGGCAAGTGGACTCCAAACTATGAAGGTCCATATGTTGTTAAGAGAGCCTTTTCAGGTGGTGCGTTAATACTTACAACTATGGATGGGGAGGATTTCACTCGTCCTGTGAATTCAGATGCAGTCAAGAAATACTTCGCCTAAAAATAAAAACAAAATAGCTCGCTAAGTCGAAAACCCGAAAGGGCGGCTTAGGCAAAAAATGAGCGTCTCGGTGGATTGAAAACCCGAAAGGGCGGTCCAGGCGAAAGTTAGAGACATAAAAAAAAAATGAATATTTGTATCCCGCTAGATTAAGTACCCCACCCTGGGGCGATCTAGGCAAAAATTAGGGATTTGGCAAGTAACTGCATCCTGACAAGACTTTGTTCTATAACTGTCATCCGTCGGAGAACCTTGCTCATTCGTCATCAACCGAAGCTTCGAATACATCGAATCCGGAATTGGTGGAGAAATGGTCATTATGTTCAATGTAGCCCTTTTCCAATATATATCACCAATTTCTAACTTGTAAAGATCTATGGAGTCTTGCCATTTGCAGACTACCATACTATCAAATAAACTTGAGCCTTTTATCCAATTACTTGCACTCTTATTTGTTTCTATTCAACAAACGTTTTGCATGATTTTAATTGAGAAAATATCATTGTTTCGAAAGAAATGAATTTTTCATAACTTGTTTTAAATAAAGTGAACATTCATAATGATGAAAAAGATACTTAGGAGATCCTCAGTGCTCTCCCAAGAATGGTATGATCTTCAACAGGGTACGGTATTTGGTGGTTGGTCCCCAGAATTCCCTTCAACTCCTCGGATGAATTCCCCAGCAGAGTTGCTTATGTGTCAGATTTTATTTGTGCAGTGAACTCTTTTCCCCAGCCGTGACTGATGATTCATCCCCTGCAGAGATTTCGTGGCTTCCTGGTATCTCTGATCCCCAGCAGATGGATACTCTTCGGTGAATCTGGCTTTCTCCCTTGAGATGTGGTACCGGATGTTTGTACTCCTGAGAGTCTGTTTGTGTTAGAAATGTCTGTTTGTCAGCATTCATCATACATAAACCACGCATGTGTGCATGTATTTTTCAAATATTCAGATATTCATATTGCATTTTTTGCCATATATCTTTGTTTATTGTCCTCTGCTAGTTGGTAATACCTTTCCCAAGCAGATATCGGTGTCTGATCCCTCAATGTAGAGTCAACACATTAAGTAGAAAGTGTTTATCTTTCCTTCCGCATTCCCCACTGAGTTATATCCTCGTGGACGACGGTTGTTTCCGCTTCCTCCCAACACATATATTGGGATGGGTTTCCCTATTGAGTTATATCCTCACTAGGACGAGTCTTGATTCAGTTTGCCTCTTTAGTTTGATCCTAAATTGGCCTCTTGTGACTGTTTCATGTGTTTCCCCGTGGTAAATGAATAATTGCTCAGTAATCAGTAATCATTCATCTTATCCTCGGTGGGGTCTATGGTTTTCTACCCTCATACCGGTAGTTGTAAACCTTATCCTCGCCCCTTTGCAGAGTTTAACCTTTTTGTTCATCCTAATCGGTGATGGTTACTCTTCCGTGGTTTTCTACCCAGTATCCGGTAGATGTAATCCCCCCTTTATGGTTATCATTATCCAATATACGGTATTGATATTCCCTCTTTCTTTCGGATAATTGCTCTGATTAGGCAATTTTATCCCCAGCAAGTCATCTTTCATTTACCGATCGTCGGTAATGTTGGTTGCTCCCCTTTGATGGTCATCATTATATACCTAGTTTCGGTATCCCGATGCCTTTCTTTGTCGGTCGATTTATCCTTTATTAACCCAGTAACCGGTTATGGATAATCTTCCATGCGAGTATATTATCTACGTTCTGACGGTAATAGATAATATATCTCATGCACTCTTTGGTCGAAGCCTTTTGTTCTTCCCCAGTTGAGTAAGATTCGTATCCCTGTTTTGGAATCGAATGTCCATCCCTTAATCGAGTTTGCTTTTTGCCCTCTTTTTGGATGATGAGTGTTTTGGGAATATTCCCCAATTCACGCTTTGGTTGGTCACCTATTATATACCCAGTAACCGGCATCCCTGGTATTCCTTCCTTCTGCTCCCTATTATGACTTTTTTTTGTCCCCTGTGGAGTCAGACTTTCCTGAGTCGAGATATACCCTTTTGGGTCTTCCTTAGATGATTTGGTTGATTGATATCTCTCACCTTTATACCGGTCTTAGATATTCATTCTTCCTGAGCGTGTTGTTCTCTCACCCTTATACCGGTATTCAGATCACACGTCTCGTTGAGCTTATTACCTAGTAACCGGTAATACCTCACCCCACTACTTCCCCAGGAGAGTCTTTTTAGACATCCCCGGCGAAGTCCCTTAGTGGATCGTCCTCGTCCGGATTTTTATCCGAAGTACCCGTTGTGGGTAGTTTCTGTTGTATTGGCATATTCCCCAATACATGCATCTTTAAGTCAGCTCGAGTCTTTCCATTGGTTTATTCCATTTGGAATTCTGCTCCCCAAGCTTTGAGTCGTGCCCTGCTCACGCATTTGTATCCCCTTTTATCCCCATAAGAGTCCCCAGAGTCCCTGTCTCCCCAGTGAGTGTATTACTCTTTTGGATTTTTGGTTTCTCCGGATTTCTTTTGTGGATGCCTATCCCCACAGAAGGTTATCGTTTTTGCCTGCATACATCTGCATCATGAGGTCTCTTAGGGACCAAAATTCGTCTCTTTGTTATTATTTAAGCCCATTCTACTCCGTCGAGATGAAGATTTTAACCTTCACTTCTCCGGCTAGAATGACCTTAAATAGGGGCATTTGTAAGACCCCAATTTTGCCCCTAAGATCCCTCATGGCATCATAATATTACATCTTGCATTGCCTCAAGGATCATTAGCATCTTGGTTCCCCTTGCCTTTGGGTGGGACCCCTTGTGAGTGGTTTGAGATCACCAAGCATGCTTGAATTGTATATTATTGCTTTTCTCATTTTATTTACTAACCAAAAGCACAAAAAATATGTCACTAACATCTTTTATTTTGTAGCTTGAGCAATCACAAAGTCTAAAAGCTTCTAGGAGATCCTATGTGCATTGATAGGGCCAATTGAAGATGATGGCAAGCATGGTAATGGTTCCCAAAGCTCTCACCCATCAAATATGCCTCCCTAGTGTCTCAATTCATCATTTTGATCAAAGCAAGTCAAAGGGTTTGAGGTCTTGTTCTTCAAGAAACCCTAATTCATCTGTGCACCTCAATGCCTTGCTCATGAAGCAACCTCAGCCCATGATCAAATACAATCAAGGGAAGTTCTTTAATTCATCATTTCATGCATATTTGAACTTATTTGAGCATCCTCAATCATCAATTCATCAAGGTATGAGTTGTGGACTTGAGAAGTTGATCAGTCAATTCATCTGACTATTTTGAAATGCACTGAGACCTAACTTTTTATGTGTTGGTCAAATGGAGATGGTTCCAAAATAAAATATGTTATTAAGGACAATATGAACAACTTTCATGTTCATCAAAAATTTATTTGAAGCTTGGAAGGCCATCTGCCATTCCAATACATTATAGGTCATTTTGACTGAAACCCTAATTGTGGGTCAACTTCCCAAGGACATAACTCATTCATTTTTTATGATTTTGAGATGGGATCAAATTAATTGGAAAGCTTAAGATGTCTAATTCAAATGTTATGTTGAGCAAAATTTCAAAATCTCAAAGTAAATACATGTGATAATGCAAGACATTACAGGTCCTCTTTGACCAAATGCATTAAAAGGCAAAAAAGTCCAACTTCAAATGCCCATAACTTCTTCATCAAAAATCCAACTGATGCAAAATTTAGGTCCATTTTTATTTGTCTTGAAAATATCTACAACTTTGATGTTGGAGGTGTTTTCATTTGAGGCTTGCATCATCAAAACAGAAGGGCTTGAAAGTTGGTCAAATTTAGAAACCTTGCATTGACATGTTTTGCACATCACACTTTAAACCCAAATTTCATAAATCTCCACACTCCAAATGAGTTTTTGTCCAACATAACAATTGTTCCTTACATCAAGACCTTTCCAACCATTACTCACATGACCATGTTTGGATTTTTTCATTGGGACTTTCGAAAGGATGAATGTTTAGGTACAAATGAGGAATTCACTTGAAATCTTGGTACATAAGCAATTGCCTTGCAAGTCACACGTCCAATTTCATTTGGTTGATGCTCAGAATTCATTTGGAATTTTTTTGGGCCTTGTGCATGATCATGCAAGCCCATGCAATGAAGCTCCACATGCCATGCACACGGATTGATCACACTCTCCTTGCCACTTCCTCTATAAATAGAGACCTCATTCCATTCATTTTACACACCTGATTCAACCTGAAATGCTGCAGAATTCTCTCCATAGCCATCACTAAAGAAGCAATCTCATTCTCTTCAAATTTTTCAGATCCAAAATTCAACTTCATCTGGTTGAATTCTTGGATCTTATGCTTCTAAACCTCCATCATTCATCTCACTGATCTTCTATTTTAGCAAAGCAAGCAAGGAATCGAGCTCAAGTTACCAAAATTCAAGCTTACACTGCAACTGGTATTTTCTTTGAATCTCATCATCCATTGACCTATTTGCTTGGATCTTGTGTTGGCTGAAGTCCTCTCAATAGAGGCATCATGATTGTGACTTTAATTTTTGAAATCCGTTGAGTTCATGATGAACACCACAGAACTTCCATCTCTGATTTCTCTCAATATAGAGATCTAGAGTGGAATTGAGTGGCACAGGGATGATGTACATCATCCCAACTTTCTAAAGATGTATCGTGCATTTTCATTGATGTTTGTAATTCTGCAAATCTGGCCGGAAAATCCAAGCTCACCGAAGAAGACGGTGGCTCCGGTGGCTGTCCTAATGCCAGATGCATTGTGGACCCTTGGATCCATTTCCCATATTTGATCTCAGCCTTTGTTTGTTATGACTTTTATTTAATCTTTGTGTGACGCGGTTGACTAAGGGATACCATGCGCGCGCGTCTCCCAGCCTTGTGATCTGCCAGCTCAATTAATGAGCTCAGATCCAAGCGCTGTGGATTTTCCTCATTTTTAAATTCTGATTTTATTTTCTTTAATTTCATTTTATTTCAAAAATCAATATCTCTTTCATTTTTAATCCAAAAATCATGGGACCAATTGCATTATTTCCCAAATAATTTCTAGTTTCCATTTCTGATTTTTTATTTTTTTTATTTTGTCATTTGATATTTTTTGTGAATTTTCTCTTTTCTGGTTATTTTTAATTCATTTTAAATAGTTTTTGATATTCAAAAAATACAAAAATATTTTCCTAACCTATTTGAATGATGATGGATCTATGAAAAATATTCTCATCAATTTTTAAATTGATTTGAGATTTATTTGAGATTTTAGTTCAATTAGGTTATTTTTATTCATTTTTAATTGATTAAAAATAGTTTCTGACTTTTAAAAATGCTGAAATTTTTTGTCAAACTTTGTTTGACCTTGTTGAACTTAGGATAAATTACTTGGACCTTTCAAGGTTGATTTGAAGTAATTTTGAAGTTTGACCTTTTCTTTTATTTTTAATTCAAGTTTATTTTAAATATAAAAAAATGCCAAAAATATTTTATTCATTTCTTGACTTCCAATCTTCATCTCACTTCTGTTTTTGATTGTTTGACCTTGACTTTCAATGCTATTGGTCAACATATGAGGATTGGTACATGTCATTTCATTTAATGCACTTTAATTTTGCCATTTCCATTTCTCTTATCCATCTTCTCCTTCTTCTTCTTCTACTTCTTTTCTTCTTGATCAATGAGTTGAAGGTTGATAAGTTAGCATTGGTTAGGGAGATTTAATCTTCCTTGATTCAAATATAATTCATCTTGATCAATTGATCAAGTGAATGGCTTTGCATTAAGGATAGGTTGTCTTCTAAATCATGCAAAAGGCTTAAACCATTACAAGATCAATTCTCATTTTCTTTTTGGCATGGCAAGTTGTTGGGACTTGGTTCACTAATCAAGACTCCTAACTTGTGTTTGTTGCCTACATTATTATTGACCGGCCTCAGATAGTTGTGACTTCTACATAAGTCTAATTACGATTGCTTAACATAGCGTTAAATTTGCCTTATGGCACACTAACTATTGACAATTAACATTTACTTTATGCAATTTACTTTTCTGCAATTTACTATTCTTGCACATATTATTCATTTGCTTTTCTCTTTGCTCATTTGAGCACATGTTTATGTTAATGCCATTTGCCTTTTGCTCACTTGAGCACATAATTGTATATATATCATTGTGCTTGTGTTTTGTTTTGATTGTTGTGAACCAAAATGCAAAGAAATGGACTTAATTTCTAGGACTTTCCCTATGCAAAAAATGGAGAATTGGACTTAGATTCTAGGACCTTACTTATGCAAAATTGGAGTAAAAGGATCTTAATGATGAAGATGGATTAGAAGGACCAAATCTCTAAACTCACTCTTGTCCATTCTTGTTTTACTTCATGGAACTTTTGATGTGTGTGCTTTTGTGCTAGGAGTTTCCATTTGAGCTTAATTGGAGGACCATTGCCATGTTCATCCAAGTGGAAGATACAAGATACATTGAGGGTCTCTTATGAGACTTGTTTGATTGCTTATGCTTTGTGATTGCTTATTCCAAAGGATGGGAGCTACTTGGATCATCAATATGATTTCAAGAGAGGAACTCCTCATTATGGTTTTGATTCTTCATCCCTCCTCTTTTTTGTGTTACTTAGGACTTAGCCCTTCTTCTTCTTCTCTCCACTCTAACCCAAGCCAAAACCTTTTGTGCAAAGATTTAACTATTCTTTTCAAACTTTAGAAACCTAAGCCTTATGCTTTTGATTTTCAAACTTTCTTTTTTACAATACTTATTTTGAATTGAATCCTTAAGTCAACTTTGACCATTTTTATACATACTTATTGGTAAACATAACCCATTTAAATGTCTTTTGTGGTTCCAATGGCCACCTTCTTAATCAAATTTTCCATAACCTTTAGCTATTAGGTTTGAGTTGTCCTTGTGGTAGATGTAATACTCACCTATATCCTTAGTGATGGACAATGAGTCTTCCATGCTTATTATAGGGTTAACCCCTCACTAGCATGTTGAAGTTATCCTCACATGGTGGATTTGTGGTTTGGTTGAGTTTTCTCCCTTTGATAACAAAAGACCTTAAGGCTTTTGGACCAATCAATTCACCAACTTGTTTTTTTGAGATTTTTACCCGGAACTACGAGGTTTTGATCCTAATCTTTTTTAAGATGGTACATAGGCAATGGGTTTATCCATCCAAACACAAAAATGTAAATAACTTGTATATTCTCTTCTCATCTCTTCAATCATGTTTGCACAAATAAATTGTCACAAAACAACAACCTTTACAACAAGTATGAAAAGGGCTCCCTAGGAGTACCTAGGATGTTTTGGGTGCCTAACACCTTCCCATTGCATAACCAACCCCCTTACCCAGATCTCTGTTTCTTTTACTAGTTTTTGTTAAAACTATTAGGTTTTTGTTCGCTTTCTAACCATTCCTTTGGATAAATAGAAGTGCGGTGGCGACTCGACTTGTATGATTTATCTTGGATTTAGTCAATATCTCTAATGGTAACGAATACCCCGCTACAACATGTTCATGAAAATCAACAAGAGCAAGAACATATTCATCTTATAGCATGGATATTCATGATTTATCTAACATTCTACAACCCTAACTTTTCTAGAAACCTAAAGTTTCTAACTAGAACCCACCTCAAGAAATTGAAGAGGAGAAGTTGTTGAAGATGAGATGAGGATGAAGATGATGGTGTTGGTTCCAAGTTTCCCTTCTTCTTCTTCACTAGCCTTGTTTTCCTTCTTCTCTTAAGCTTCCTCTTTCTTTTTATGCTTTCCTTTCTCTCTACTTATCCTTTCTGATACATAGAAAAGCAAATGGCAAGTGGTAGGTAGTATAAGACACAAACATGTGGTGGTGAGTGGGTCAAGGTTACTAACAAGTGGCCATGCTTATTTATATGGTTAGGAAGTGGTAGTAACAAATATCTCAAGTGGCACTAACTTGTAATATTTGTTCTACCAGAGCTATTGACCCATTATTAGTGTTACCAAAATGTCACAATTAATAAAAGGTCAGTTCCAAATAATATTAATTAAGTCAACCTGAACTCATTATTTGCTCTATTTATCCCTATTGACAACTTTTAGAGCACATAGGAACTTAGTTGATCTCAATTAATAGGAATTTAGGCATTTAAGAAAATACAGGGTATTACAACTTTGTTTTTACATATGCCATGTTTGAGGGTTGTATACTAGTATAATTACAATATTATTTTTTAAATATATTTAACATTTATCTTAGGGTAACAGACATACAAGATCCATTATTAGTCTCAATTTCATTTCCTGATGGTGAGGGTTACCACCGGTAATACCACTTGTAACACTTTATTATAATATTTTTTAAATTATTATAATAACTTTTATTTAATTTTAGAATGTTTATGAATGATTAATTAATATTATATGGATTAATAAGTTATTGGTAGAAATTTATTTATATTTTTAATAATTAAATTTGATAAAAATATAAAATATTGATTTTAATATTAAATTGGAATTTAAATAAAAATTAAGGAGAATTGATAGAATTTATTTAATTAATTTAATAAAATAATTGAGAGAATTTGTAAGTGGGTAGTAAAAACGAATTTTAAATAAAAATAAGTAAGTTGGAATTAGTGTGATTAATGAAATAAAATTAAATAGGATTTTCTATTTAAGTAGAAGGGAGAATAAAAAAATATGTAGAAGTTTCAGGAAATAAGGAGGAGGAAGAGAGTGAATGCAACCCTAAGAGATCAAGTGAAGAAGAAAACTTCAATAATCAAAGTTCAAAGCTTTTCTGTAGACATGAGGGATAGTGGGGAGTCATTATCCTCTTTTCCTTTCTCTCTTTGATGTTTCCTTATTGATGAATGGATTGAACCTTGAAGGGGTTTGTGCAAAATATTTTTAGGTTGGTGTTGTTAATCCTAATTTTTATTTCTGTTAATTGTTGAAATTATATGATATCTGCTAAAATGTTATGATTGATGTCATAAACTTCTTTATTGATATGGATGTTATTAATTGACATGATATGTGTTGAGATTTTGTGATTGATGAGTTCTGAGTTGTGATGAGCAATGTTGTTGATGATGAACAACTGTTGATTTCTGAGTTTGAACCTCCATGAGAATGAAAATATAAAATTCTGAAATTGTTGTAGATAGAAAAATTGTACAAAGACATAGAAGTGGATTAAACGTCTTGTTTCATGCGTAACTTGAGTTTTGTAAGTTTGTTTCAGATGCGGTTGATTGAGTTGGAAAGCTAACACAATAATATTCTTGTTGAAGTGGGGATATTGGGTCGGGGAGCACTACAATGGTAGAAGTTCTCTGGTTTTTACACCAGAAGCATAGTCAAATTTCAGTCATGCATTAGTCATCTTGTTTCATGCGTAACTGGAGTTTCGTAACTCCGATCGAAATGCAATTAATTGCGTTTGAAATAGGGTTTGAAGAACCTTTTAACTAGAGACTTTCATAAGTCTATAATATTTTGTGCTATTGTGAAGTTAGACATTTTGTTTTAGAGTTAAATCAAGGGTTTAGGGACTCTAAGGGTAAACTTAGAGAGGCAAAGATTTCGGGAAACCCTTGGAGCGATTTCAAGAATTTGAATACATTTATAAATAAATTAGAATTGATTTATTTATATGTTTAGAATTGAGTTGGTAAGTAATGAGTTAATTTACGGTTTTTTTAAAGTCTTAATGGATATGTTTGTAACCCTTAAACCTATGAATAACAAGTTGTGAGTATGAGTTCTGTTTGGTGTTGTTTAATTGTTGAATGACTCTTGAATATGTATTCTTGAATATGTATTGTTGTAAGTTTAGTGGAGAGTCCTTATCCTCTTTCCCTCTTTCTCTTTTATATTTTCGCTATTCATGAACGAATTGAACTTGAAAGGGTTTGTGCAAAACCTCTTTAGGTTGTTGTTGTTAATCCTAATTCGTGTGCTCTGTTAATGCTGGAATTATATGATGTGTTAAAATGTTATGATTGATGCCATAAAATCATCTGTTGGTATGGATGTTATTAATTGATATGATATATGTTAAAATATTATGATTGATGCCATAGAGTTCTATGTTGATATGAATATAATTAATTGACATGATATGTGTTGAGCTTTTGTGATTAATGAGTTCTGAGTTGTGATGAGCAATATTGTTGTTGTTGTTGTTTAATTGTTAATTAACTCATGAATATGAATTCATGATGAGTATTGATGAGAAAATTATATATTTTAATAATTATGTTGAGTTTATGGTGAAATTCTATAGGACTTGATCATCTCAGATAGCTTCGGATAAAGGGTGAGAGTACAAAGGTTCCTCCTATGTATCCCCTTCTTGAAAACTTTATGTTTGCAAAACTTGGACACTGTCTTACAAAGCTTCATTTTACTGACAAAATTCTTCTACCACCGCGAGTAATTGAGTTATATCTGGTGGCGGGGTAGACCGATTCGACTAGGAAATGATCCTGACATCGTCCAGCAGAAGTATTAACGTTTTTTATGATAGTTTTTTGTGTGGCCTGGGGAAGTTTTACCGAGGCCCCATAAATGTTCTTGCTAAAAAACACTAAAAGGTTGACTTCCTTGTTTTAAGTCAAGGAGAGCCAAAAATGAATGGTTGGAGTGTCAGTTATGTGTGTTTGTCTCCTTTTTTGCATGTCCCTTACCCTCCAAACATCCTTCTATTTATAGGTCTTTATCTCCTTCATTCCCTCCTTGCTTGACTTTCCATATTCTTCATAAATACTTTGTCAATAACGTTTATTGTCCTTATAATTGACATGTAATGTCCGCCTCTTCACTAAGTATAGCTCCTCTGCCATAATGCATCATCTTGTAACTGTTGCTTATGACCCTTAAGATAACATTTTAGCCATGTCTCGGATCCGACTTGCACTGACTAGATTATTCCCAGCTTATAGGGAGTCAGCTCCGTCTTATTTATTCTAGTATCCTAATCGGATTCTGGTTAGTGAATGGTAGCTCGACTATGTAGTATGCTAATCTCACATACTTGGTTGTCATGCCAACTCAGACTCAAAGAACTCATGTACTCGAATAGGCTTTGTCGATCTCATACCTCAGTTGGTCAACTAATTTTACGGGATGTACACTATGTATGTAGCAAAAGGTAGAAGGTACTGAAGATGTCACATCTCTATTCCTTGAGCCTTGAAAAATGAAACCCTAGTTGACTTTGTCTAGAAATCCGGGGATTTGATAAGACAAGTCTGCTTTAGTACAGTGTACGAATCATATGCCTTTCAACCTTTCAGAATTTGAGTTGTCATTAGAGGCTGAGTTTTGAGAACAAAGTCTGATGCCTTTAGATGTTGGTGAACCACTTTAGATTCTAATCAATTAAAATTTAGGTAAACTTGCTTATTCACATACGCTAAGAATCAAGATTAATTTTATGCTTGCGATCTTGCACACTTAAATAAATGTTAGCATATCCATTTGTTCTTTAAATGCTTTATTATCATCAAAACTAAAGCGATATGAGCAATATTGTTCCAACAATCTCCTCCCTTTTTATGATGACAAACAAATGTATTTAAGAATAATGGTTGATCAGTTTTAACTAACTTGACAACATCAGAGTATGAGATTTGTAAGCTCCCCCGGAGTCTAATAGTCCATAGGTTGAGTTTTGTAAGCTCCCCATAAGTTCTACCCAAGTTAATTAAACTTATTTTGATATAAAAAATATCTATTGGAAATATATACAAAAGCAACTGAATAATTAGGGTTCAGGATTAATTAAAAGTATTAAAAAATATTTTTAACCTTCTTAAATATTCCCATAATTTCCCCCCTTTTTTCATCAACAAAAAGATAATAAATACAGATAATGATATCGGATAAGCATATGAACCACAGATTTCAAGATGGTCAAAGGTAGACCGCGACATCACGGATTACAAGAAACAGTAAGTTCAAATGCACAAGACTCAAAGACACAATCTTTAAGATAGATGAAATATTAATGAAAACCCTTATAAAAACAGATGCAGAGCCAACACCAAGTCACACAGCTCACAATAATGGGCCAAAAGAAGACATTCAAAGCAGATAAGTGAGATTTTGAAAACCAAATCCGCAATGTGATTAAAAAAGATACCCGGGAAGATAAAAAAGAAGAAGAAGAAGAAGGTTGAGGAATGTAGCGGTAAAACTTTTGAGATTTAAGCTATTAATTAACTTAACTCATTAAGCAATAGTCGACATCGCGCTTTTATTATTTCCAAAGGAAAGGGAAAAAGAACGAACAAAACCCAAAGAAGTTTTAAAACAAAAACTAATAAAAAGAGATAAGGGTTCGGGGGTTAGTTATGCAAAGGGAAGGTATTAGTACCCTAAACATCTATAGTACTCTATAGGAACCTCTTTGAAGATCTGTATATTTTGGCTTTAAAATGGTGTTGTTTGTGAAAGATTGGAGAGATGAGAAAATAAATGTTCTTTAATAATTTATGTTTGCCAAGACTTCCTGAGTCTCATGCCTACGTACCACTAAAGTGCAATGGAGGATCAAAACCTCGTAGTTCATGGTAAAAATAACAAAGATGTTTGTTTTGATTCATTTTTTAATGAAAATACATTTTTTTTATTTTAAGGAGATCACTCGGCTAGTCATCCACAAGTATGAGAACTTTGCATCACCATAAAGAAGGGATCCAACTTGGATAAAGATCAACAAGTATGCCACTAACTCTCTTAGGTGGAAAAAAATTATCATCAATACTATGGGGATAGTAGAATTATATCTCAACTATGGAAATTACTCATGTCAAAACTTTGAGAGAAAATAGTTTTTAAAAGAAAAAAGTGCACAAAGGGGCACAAAATAGTTTGAATGAGTTATGTATTTTTTAAGTCTTTTGAAATTGGTTTGAATATGTTTAAGATGCATTGGCATTTCTTAAGAGAAAGATTTTGAAAATCACTTGACAAAAGTCAAGGTTTATTGAGAAAATAGTTCAAGTTTGAAAACAAGAAGGTTTTGAAAAGAGTGAGGAGATTTTGAAAATTAAAGAAAGGGAGGAGAATAGACTATCCTAAAGCAATGAGTAAAAGCTAGGGAGGAAAGATCCAACCAAAATATAGCGAGCTTTATGATACAAGTCAAACAAGAATTTCCTCATCTAGATTAAGCCTTAAGCAAGCCAAATAAGCATAGAATAATCCATATGTCAGATGAAACCATGATAACCAAGCCAAGTCTTTAAAATAAGTCCAAAGTCAAAAGTATCAGATGAATCCCAAGGTCTCAAATCACAAGCTTCCAAAGCCAGGGTCAAGATCCTAATTCTAACTCTATAACTCTACAACAATGCTAAGGATAGTAAAACAAGTCCATGAATCCAGAGAACCAATTTTTTTAAGGGTTTCTCCTTTATTAATGTCTTTAAATGAAAAAGAAATCCAAATGGACAAAGAGTAAATATCATAAGCACAAAGAATATGATATGATATGAGATGTTAAAATGAAAACATAAAGTAAATGGCATAAGATAAACGACATTAAAATAAAGAGCATAAGAAAAATGATGTTAAAGCAAAGTTAATGTAATAAAATATTAGTAAGTTGTGTTAGTAATCAAAAATGGAAAGGAAAATTTGTCATTTTTTGGAGAACACTCAACTATTCACCCACAAGTATGAAAATATGAACATTTACATCACCATTAGAAGGGCTCCAACTTGGAGAAAATCAACAAGTATGTCACTAGCTCTCTTAGGTAAGAAGGAGGCAATATTTTTCACACAATACCATGGGGAGTAGGAGACTTACAATCTCACTTATAAAAATGAATTGCTTTTAGATTCAAGACAAATTTATCACTATGTTAAGCAATCGTAATTGGACTTAGGTAGAAGTCACAACTATTTGAGACTGGTTAATAATAATATTTGTGTTAATACATGCTAGAGAAATGATATGTAAATCATTCTCCTAAATCTATGCCACAAAAAGAAAGGGAATTGATCAAGCACAAAGGCTAGGAGAGTGGTCAATTACATCAATACATACTTCATAGTACTTAGGACGAACTTATTCATCAACCCAAAGTACCTTAAATGATCCATGATTAATTAGGAGGTAGATTTAAAATGATGAAAGTTCATCAAACACCAATCCACACATCATGGTCAAGATGGACACAACCCATCCAATTGATCAAAATAAAAAAAAAAGGAAGAAAAGGGGATGAAGAAGAAGAGTACAAGAGAAAACAAATCCAAATTGAATCAGAGGCTTGATCATGTGATCATCAACATCCATCATCCATTTTGGTGGATTAGGGTTTTCACCCCATCAACACCCAAGATCCATTGAGTTTGATGAGACCTATTATCAAAACAACCATAATCCAAGGCCAACATAAGTCAACAAAGGTCAAACAAATATAAAAATGCAAGAAAATAAAATAAAATGCATTGGAAAAAAATTTAAAATGAATTTTAAACGGGAAATAAAAGAGAAAATCCATAAAGCCCTTCAAAACATTAAATAAATGGCCAATAAAATTATGAAAGGTTGGAAATAAAATAAGAAGTATAAAATAAATATTTCAGAAATTTTAAATACATAAAAGTATTTTTAAACCAATTAAAACAAAGGAGAAAATAGAAAATTCAAAGAAATCTGCAAACAACGGTTAAATCCTATCAATCTGACACGTATCTCCACGCGTCTTCAAGGATATAATTGTTGAAAAACCAAACAAATATGGCGATAACTAGCATTATTTGCCTATATCAAAGGTGAATGCATCTCCAAATCACATAGTCTTAGGAATTAAAAATATCCTAAGTCCTTAGCACTTAAGAAAATCGACTTCGACTTTGTTTCGAAAGGTTCTTATGTGATCTTTCAAGATTTTGAACATGTTTGGAAGAGAGAGTGATCCTAATCTTGTGGATCTGCTCTTGAATCTCCTCAAAACCATTCTTTCCCTCGACTCCACCTACAACTTAGTTGAACCAACAAGTTAACACAACCAATATGTCGAAGCTTTTGGCTTAAGCTTTTAGAAACTTAGTAATATCAACTTTGATTGACCATCAATTTGTTGAATTTTAACTTAGTTAAAAACTCTAGGCTAACATAACTACACAAAGTCATAGTCACAAAATCTGAATAAAACATGAACATGGCAACAAGAACAGTACACGTCACAATGTCAATCCATAAAAGGTTGATTCATGAAATGCAACAAAATCCATCATCATTGATGTGCTAAAAAAAGAAACCAACAACCCTAGTGAAAGACATAAACATTCAAAAAGTTGTACTACTACTAACCATAACGCGAGAGATAGAGAGAGACCAAGAAATGTACCATACTTAGAAGAGGAGGAAGAGACAAATAAATTATTTTCGTTCCAAGAAATGAATGAAGAGGGTGAATATTGGTCGCTCCAAATGAATGAAGATAGTGAAGATGAAGATTTCACTATCGTTGTCGTTTGGTTTGCTATGGTATGTGTTATGAGGGAAATAAAGAACTTGTTATGTTTTAATTTTGCAGTAAAGAATTTAAGATGGGATGCCAATATCAACCATAGTGAAATATGACAAATATGATAACAGTTGATAAAAACAATCATAATTAATTATTTTTCAATTTTTATATAACAATATAAGTTAATTGGCAGACACTTTTTTTATAGAAAAAAATGGAAAAATGTTGATGTTGGGATTCGACACTTGTAACCCTTAATTTATCACCACGATTATTATTATGAATTATGATGAAAAGTATTTTAATAAAATAAAAAAATATCGGGGCATAAAAATAAGATATATTACGGTTGGCACAATGGTCGTAGTAATATGATGTTATCAAAGGTATGTTTCATACTAGTTTTAGAGTGAAATGTAGCTTCTATGAATGGCGTAAATGTCCTAAAGACTTCCTCAAGTTGAACTGAATGTTGTAGAGAATGTTTGTTGGAGAAATTCCTACCGTTATAAGTCAGATAACATTGGTGGGAAAGTAGAGAATTAATTATTATTTAATTCTAATATATTTAATTCTATTATAATTTAAATAACTAGAACTATGCACTACCAACCTAAACACAACCCAATTCACATATAAATCGATTTAAATAATTAAATACAAACAATTTCGATTAAAATAAATAAATCAGAAAAATGGGGTGTTATAACTCTCCCCCACTTAAATAATTTTCTCCCTTGAAAATTATTTTAAGGAAATAGAGTCAGATACGACTCTCTCATATGGATCTCCAATTCCCAAGTCACGTTTCCACCAGCTGGTCTTCCTCATACTACCTTCACCAAGAAAATCTCCTTACCAAGCAACTGCTTCACTTCCTGATCCACTATCCGTATAGGTTATGCCTCAATAGTTAGGTTCTTTCTCACTTGTACATCGTCCACTTGGATCACATGGGACATATCTGGAATGTATCTCCTAAATTGAGACATATGAAACACATCATGAAGATTAGCAAGCGGCGGTGGAAAAGAAATCCGATAGGCCACTTCTTATATTCTCGGTTAAATCTGGTATGCACCAACAAAATGGGGCATAAGCTTTCGAGACTTTAAAGCTCGACCAACACCAGCTACCATAGTAACTCGCAAAAATACATGGTTTCCCTCTTGGAACTCAAGTGTTTTCATCCTCATATCATAGTAACTCTTCTGGCGACTCTGTGAAGCTTTCATCTTCTCTGGGACCATCTTGATCTTCTCATAAGTTTATTATACAATCTTAGGTCCAAGCACCACACTCTCACCTGACTCATATCAACACAAAGGTGTCATACACCTTCTACCATACAACTCCTCAAACGGGGCTGTTCCAATACTTTAATGGAAACTATTATTGTAAGTGAACTCAATCAACAATAAGTGGTTATCCAAAGCATTTTCTTGTTCTAGCATATAAGCCCTCAACAGATCCTCAAAGGATTGAATAACCCTTTCCATCTGACCGTCTGTTTGCAGATGATAAGCAGAACCCAACTTTAGCTTAGTACCCAATGCTTCCTGCAAACTCTTCCAAAACCTCGAAGTAAATCTCATATCTCTATCTGATACAATGCTCGACGGAAAACCATGCAAGCTAAGAACCTTCTCAATATATAACTCAACCAACTTTTGCAAATAATAATTGATCTTAATCAGTATAAATGAGTTGATTTAGTCTGTCAATCAACAACAACCCAAATGGAAACATATCCCTTCGTTGTCTTAGGCAAACTCGTCACAAAATCCATAGAAATTTTATCCCATTTTCACTCATGGATACTCAACGGCTGCATCATACCCAACAACTTCTGATGTTCAATCTTCGACTTTTGAAAAGTCAAACAAGCATAAACAAACACCACTACTTCCTTATTCATTCCTGGCCACCAAAAAAACTTCTTGATACATGTTAGTGGCACCACGATGAATACTCAAACCACTCTTATGACTTTCCTCAAGAATACTCATCTTAAACTTAGGTACATCTGGTACACAAACCCTGTCTCTTTACCTCATCATAACATTCTCATCAATTATGAAATCACCTCTTTTACCTTGATTGATTAACACAAGACGATCAACCAATCCCACATCGATCTTCTAACCTTCTCTAGTTTCTTCAAGAATACCACTAGTTAGCTTCAACATACCCAAGTTCACATTGTTGGAGTTTCTTCGTACACCAAACACATATCTCTGAATTGCTCGATCAACTCTAACTCTTGAACCATCAGCATCGACATATGCAACGACTTCCTACTCAACGCATCAACCAAAACATTGGCCTTACCTAAATGGTAGCTTAAGCCAAAATGATAATCCTTCATAAATTTGAGCCATCTACTTTGTCTCATATTCAACTCTTTATAACCGAATAGATACTTCAAACTCTTGTGATCACTGAACACCTTAAATCTGGAGTGAAACGAGTAATGTCTCTAAATCTTCAACATGAATCCTTTCATGAATCCTCAACTATCTAGACATGTAAGCCACAAATTTACCATTATGCATCAAAACACCACCTATACCCATCTTAGAAGCATCATAATACACTACAAAGGACTCACTTGGATTCGGAAAAATCAAAACTAGAGCAGGCATAAACTTTCTCTTAGGTTCTTGAAAACTCTCTTCGTAATGCACATCCTAAACATAGACTTAACTCTTTCGAGTCAACTGAGTCAAAGGCAATGCTAACTTCTAATACCAGTAACAGACTTCAGAGTCTCCCATTGCAACATATAGTCTATCTTCAATGGATCAACAATAATACCACCACTAGAAATCACGTGACCAAGGAAACTCACCTCTTGCAACTAGAACTCGTACTTTGACAACTTCACATATATCTTCTTCTCTTGCAAGGTCTGCAATACAACTCTCAGATACTCTGCATGCTCTTCATCAAACTTCAATATATCAGAATATCATCGATGAATATAACCACAAACTTATCGAAGTACGGATGGAAAATTTGATTCACGCACTCCACAAACACTCCAGGCGCATTAGACACTCCAAATGACATCACTAAATACTCGTAATGACCATACCTCATCCTGGATGCAGTCTTCGGAATAACTTCCGACTTCACACGAATTTGATGATAACCCGACCGCAAATGAATCTTGCTAAATGCACAAGCACCAATCAACTGATCCATCAAATCATCAATCCTCAGAAGTGGATGCTTGCTCTTAATAGTCACCTTATTCAATTGTCGATAGTCAACACATAGTCTCATGCTAGCATCTTTCTTCTTCACTAACAACACCGACACACCCCACGATGAAACACTCGACCGAACAAACTTCTTCTCAAGCAACTCTTCTAATTGCCTCATCCATATTAACACACGATTAACACCAGATATTAAGTATATAGTGAACTCAACTCCACGCTCCAGTGGTTAATCATTGATATCATCTGGAAACACTTCTGGAAATTCACACACCACTGGTAATTCACCAATCGTAGTTTTGCTTTCAGCCTTCATAGAATCTAATATCATAAACACCCCAGCTTCATCCTTGAAGCACTCATCTGCTATCTTAGCAGACACAAACAACTCATCACTTGCATCAAACTCTTAAAATGACACTGTCTTGTCGTAAAAATTGATATGAACATGGTTGAACTCCAACAGTTCATTCTAAGGATAACATCAATATTTATTAAAGGTTGACAGACTAAGTCCATCCCAAAAATCTTACCATAATTATCCAATGAACAATTCAAACAAACCCATGAAGTTGTTACCAGACCTAAAGTTGGGGTATCAACAATCATACTCCAAACCATATAAGATAACTTAAAACCCAGCCTCTCAGCACAATCAAGCAAAATAAACGAATGTGTTACTAATGCTAGCCAGGGAAGGTTGTAAATGTATGGTTAACGTGTCTATGATGGATACGGAGGATGATGAAATGATCGATTCATCATTTGGGATCCTTGAATGTTATAGCCTCTTTGCTGCTCTCACCTAGTTCTCCTTTTTATGTTATTCACCATATGTGTTTTTTACTTTTGTCTCCAAGACCTCTTTATTTATACAATTACTCTCTCCTCCCCCGAGATCCTAACAGACCCCCTTTATTATTTTTCATAACATAAGTATGATTTGATGAACATTATTAGGATAACAGTTACAGTCGTCCCTTCGATGGATGTCATAACACTCCCTAATTAGTGACTAATAATTCGAATTCGAGAATCCCAGTCTATACATCGGCCATATCAAAATCCGGGAAGTGAAATCGTCCTAAAACTCACGGGATGTACATAAGCCCCCAAAGCACAAGACCTATAAGGGTGTGAAGCATGTAAGGATGAAGTATTTTGAGTTTTATTCTGGGTCTCATAAACTTCGTCATAAACGCACTTTAATCAAGTAAGCTCTCATAAATTTATGATCTAAATGATGGATCCATTCCTGGGGAATGTTACCTTGATGCATATTTGTGAAGATTTATGACTTTTAAGAGGCCGGAGAATCCTGATCGACATGTTCTCTCTCTCTCTCTCTCTCTCTCTCTCTCTCTCTCTCTCTCTCCTCTCTCTCTCTCTCTCTCTCTCTCTCTCTCTCTCTCTCTATATATATATATATATATATATATATATATATATATATATATATATATATATATATATATATATATATATATATATATATATATATATATATATATATATATATATATATATATATATATATATATATATCTAGACATGGAGAAGTTAGAGAGCCCTAGTGGGTCTCGATTGATTGCAGATCCGCCTTAACTATGCATATCCTTGTTATTAGAATTGTGATAGTCCATATGTGTTTTATCTCCTTGATAACAACTTATTTGTTCAAATGGAAATCAGATAAAAATGGTCGGCTCCAAACGAGTCAGCTTATCTTTTAGCAGAAGTTTGTAGCGTATAGGTTTGAAGCCCTAGTGTCGGGCGTTAATGATTTGAGGGATCTCATTAATACCAAACACATACCAGCTAACTCCGAGTAGATCATGTCAAATATTTGGTCAGTGGTAAGTTAACAAAACCGCTTAAATTCAGAGGTAAGTTAACTTTTCATGACCGACGTTCAGAGCCCCATGGGGATTTGATGTTAAATGGAGGTCATGGGCTTTTATTTTGCATGACCGACGTTCAAAGCCCCAATGCGGGGTTGACGTTAAATGGAGGCCAGAGGCTTTTATTTTGCATGACCGACGTTTAGAGCCCCATGATAGGTTGACGTTAAATAGAGGTCAGAGGCTTTTATTTAGCATGACCAACATTCATAACTCCATGATGGATTGACTTTAAATTGAGGTCAGAGACTTTTATTTTGCATAACCCGACCGAAGCCGATTATGCTAGAGGCTTCAAGTGCACTTGGACTTCAATTAGGCCAAAAGTTTTATTAAACATTACCCGACCGAAGCCGATTATGCTAGAGGCTTCAAGTGCGCTTGGACTTTAGTTAGGCCAAAGATTTTATTAAACGTTACTAGGCCGAAGCGGAATATGCCTTCTTGTGGAGGTGTTCTTCATATCGGTTCTTACTTTTATTGGAGGTAAGTCTCCGTATGATCTCTGTAACACCTCAAAATTTGCCCTCCTCTCTTGGGACTATCATTATCATTGTGCATATCATTTTAGGTCATTAGGCATTGCATATTGCATATCATGTGGTTACATTGTGCGATCTATCTTCCCAAGTCTTGATTAGAAGATGAGGAAGTCTAAGTGCAAGCCTAGGGTTTATTGATTGATCATTGGCCATCTGAGGATTGGGCCGTGAATTAGGGTTTTGTGGTTCTCAAAGGATATTGGTATTCATCTTGATTGCAGTGATATATCATCATCATCATGGTTGGATGTCATCAGAAGATTGAAGCTCATTCCTTGAGATTAGGGTTTTGACCACTAGTCAACCCTAATCAGTTGCATTGGGCCAATCAGGGCATAATCAGGAGATGGGGTCTATGATGGTTATGAGGTTCATTCTATGATTATATTGTGCTTATTGAGGCTAGGGTTTCACCCTTGAGCCATTTCAGTTGAAGATTGGGGTTCAATTTGATCTATGCATTGCCAGATTCATCTATCAGATGAAAAGTCAACTGTGGTCAACTGTACATGATCTGATGAATTTGGAGGTGGAAATGAGTCGGATACACTTCATTCATGTTGGAACAAGTGTTATTTGGCATCTCAAAGCTTAAGAATGAAGAAAATCAAGTCAGGACAAAAACTGCCAAAAATAGAAAGTGACTTGTAATAGAAGTTTCCAAAAATGGAAAGTTTTGGACCTCAAAGCCACGTGTCCAAGGAAGCTTCAAATGAAAATTTGTTCAACATGAAAGTTGTAGATCTTGTTCTCACCTTTCCAAAAAGTCCAAGAACTTGAAAATCCCATGTATGGTTGGGAAATTATGGCTCAGTGAAGTTCAAAAATGACCCATAATCAGGAGGCCATAACTTCCACATGGTTTGTCCAAATTGCAAGTTCTTTATATGCACAAACTCCATTTGACATGTACTTTCATGGTGCATAATTGGATTTTTCCAAAAGTGGTCAATGCAAAAAGTCAATTTTCAACTGGACAGTTAAGTGGACCAAGGGCAAAATTGTCCAACTTGTGAAATAATTGGAATTTTTGAGTGGGGATTTTTGCTACACCTCACAAATGGTATTTGAAACTTGTTGGAATTATCACTTCATGGAAAAGGCTTGTAATTTGAGATTTGGCTTGAAAAATGAAATGGCAAAAATGGACAAAGTGGCATTCACATGTGATTTTGCAAATTACACAACCAATGAGAGTGAGGCAAGTGGCAACAGCTCACACATGGCATTTGGAAGTTGTGTGAGCTGTCAAACAGGTGGCAATGAGCTGGCAAGTGAAATTCCCATTTTGCCCTCACTTGAAAAATTACCATTTTCACTAATCAAGTCCAAATGGCTAATTACATGATTAAGAGATGGTTTAAGCACACATATATAATCTTAATCCCAATCTAAACATAACAGAAAATCACAATTCCCCAAAACAGATCTGAAATTCTCCAAATTCATCACATTCTCTCAAGAACACAAGAACTTCAATTGACCAAAACTCTCCCAATTCTTGCTCAATTTGCGAAATTCTTTTTGGTCCAATCTCCATTCATCATCCTCTACATCTGTTTCATCAAATTGAAGTGAGAAGGTGTCCCAATCGCAACTGTCATGCTTGAGCTCAACAATGGAGTTTTCACCATTCTTGCATTTGGATCGTGTTTAAGCCAATTTAACTTCTCCAATCATCTCCTTGGATGTTAATCTGCACCTGTTTTCATGATTTGAAGCTTGAAGCTCGCGGATTCCTTGCTGCCTTCGCTTTAAGGTGCGAATTCGAATCTCTTTATTTCTTGAATTGAGATATGGTTTGTGTAGTTCATTCATTGCTGAGCGTGCTGCAATTCGTAGTTTTCGATTTGGTTGATTGTAGAATGAGATATCATGATTTTTAGTTTTAAATGTGAAACTTTATTCGATCGATCCGTAAGCTGTGTTAAGAATTAGATGAAATTGATTACGTATTTGAGATCCTCACATTCAGACCTTTCCAACGGTTATTAGTTTGTTAATTTTGGTGATGAAATGAGCAAAGTCGAAGCTGCCGTTGATGAACGTGTTAATAGCGCGCGAGAGAGACGATGCATTTCTGGGAAAATAGGCCATTGGATCCGTGTTTCGTTTTGAAATTTTGAGTAGCATGTTTACCGCGTTACTATTCAAGCTATTTACAGGAATGCCATTGGAACATTTAGTTAATTAATTTAATTCATAAAATTCTTAAAAAATCACCATGACCTTTAAAAATTCATAGAAAATTGTAGAAAATTCAGAAAAATATGAGGATTGTTTCTTTGACTTCCTTGTTGACTTTAGGATTTGTTTGACCTATTGGTCAAAGTTGTGCATGGTAGAAATAATATTTGACTTAGGTTTGTTTCACATGTGTTCATTTTTGATACATGCTACCATTTTAATTGTGAAATGCTCATAGTGTGAAATAAATTCTTGAAAATTTTTGTGATGATTGTGGACTGATCAATGGAGATTTACATGTGCATTTTATGATTTTTGGATTCCTGGTCATTGAGATGTGGATTTTGGAACTTAGGTGTGACAATTTGTGTCACACCTCATCATGTCAATTTGCTGGTTTTTTTTGAGTGGCCTATACTTGTTGGAATAATATGAAATTTTGCATGATGGTTAATTAACATGTTAAGATGCTTTGTGAATTTTTGTGGAACTTTACATTGCATTTTCAAATTGATTGTGATTTTTCATTTCTGTTGGTCAAATATGCAAGTCCATGTGGTACATGTTTGTAATTTTGATGTGAAATGCTCATATGGTATTGAATGATCATGAAATTTGGCATGCTTGTAATAGACACATGTTAGGACATCCCTGTTTTGGTCTCATCCATTTCTTTTTTGTTCTCATTAAGTTATGAATTTTGGAAGTGGAAGCATGTGTTGATGTTGTGATTTGGAGCATGTAATTGTGTCTGTTTTTGTTGATTTTCATTGACATGGTTCCCTTGGTCCAATTAAGCTCAAATTTGACATGGTAGACCTTGAATATCCCCTGTTTAGGTGTAAATTATTTGAGAATTTTTAGAATTGTTTTGATATGGAATTGAATGCAATAGTTCTGTTTGTATGTTTGGTGCTTCATTTGAACCAATGTGGATTGTTTTGTGCATAACATGAGCATGATGAATGATATAAACATGAGACCAAGTGTGTTTGCTTTTGTTTGACATTAATTTGACTTTGGTTTGAGAATACCCTGCTGTTTAGGAATTTTTCTTGCCTTTGGACCCTAGGCTTAGCCTAGTGGTCTTGTTGCTAATGTTTGCTTGATTTTTCAGGATCAAAAGCATAATGCACATGGAGAATGAATCAAGTTAAATGCAATTGATGTTGTTTGATGTTTGTACACTAACATAACATTGTTTTGTAGGTTGTGAAGCTTGGGCTTGAGCTTTGAGCTTGCCTTGTTGTGCATTGCTTTGTATAGTCTGATTGATTGAACACTTGCTGTTTATGGTTTGTCTGTCTGAGTACTAACTGTGTTTGATTGTTTCCAGGTACTTTTAGTTGCTCAGTTCCTTGTGAACTTTTGCTTTGCTTTGCTTAAGCAACTTGCATTGAGGTATAACTTCCTAACTTCATGTAGTCTGGAGACCCGGCTGTTATTTGACCGGGCAAATAAATGTCTGAAGTCCTCCTTAAGAGGCGATGATTGTGGTTGTTTATTTTTCGTGCCAAGCAGGTGAAAGTCCTTTAAATAAGGCAATTGGTGGAAGGTAGGGATAAGCAATCTATCCCCCACTATTCTGTGAGTCTTCTCCTTGCTCCCATTACATGGTTGTAGCGCTGAGATCCAAGCCCAAGATCTTGTGCAGTGCACATTGTGTCAGAGTCTCTGAGTATAGAAGGGTCCCCCCATTCTGGACCCATGCTCATTCGTCAGAAGCTCTCCCTGGTTAGGGATAAGAGCTGTGAGGTCTCATCCTCACTTCATCCTTTCATCTGCTTCACCTTAGCCTCGTAATGGCAAGGTTAAGAGCAAACCCAGCCCGTACAGACGACTCGCTTCGGCAGTCAAACCTATTGATTGAGCCCCCTTGTTTGGCTATAGTGCGTGCTATGTGGATATCTGATTGACATATTTGTTTGAGATGCTTGTTCTCATTCGATTATTCTGTATGCTTGTATGTTGTTTGCTTGTGTGCTTGCTTCTTTCCTGGTTAGGATAGGCTTGCTTATGCAAGTAGGATAGAAAACTGAACTTAGGGATGACTGTGCATGACAACATCTAGGCTCGAGTCGTAGTCTCCCTAGTGTTGTGTCTCCTTCTGTTCTGACTAGTAATTCAGTCCCTTTCAGGGGAACTACATCGCCCTGATCCTTGTTCCAGACGAGGTATGTAGGCAGGTGGTCGTGCGAGACCACTCCGGGCAGCCTTTTTCCTTTTTTGTGTGTGTTAACTTGTTATCTGATTGTTTGTTTTGGCTCGGATGCCGACGTAAGCCCAGTGATTGGCTGTCGGGCTCCACGTTTGCCGTTTTGAGTGTGTTTTGGGTTCGGATGCTGACGTAAGTCCAGTGATTGGCTGTCGGGCTCCACGTTTGCCCTTTTGAGTGTGTTCTGGTTCGGATGCCGACGTAATTCCATCCAGTGGTTGTCGGGCTCCATGTTTGCCACCCTTGCTTGTTTGTATGTTCTGTGTTGTTTGGCGTGCGTAAGCCGAACTACAGTGGCTCTGATTCTTGTTCCAGACAAGATATGTAGGCATAAGGTGCGATACCTTATCGAGCTCCCTTCTCTTAACCCCACCTGCGTTCCCCGTGTGTGTGTGTGATGTTTTAGCAACCTTTTCTTTATTCTAGGATGTGGATCCCGTCGAGTACGACGGACGTGAGGGGTGCTAATACCTTCCCCTTGCGTAACCGACTCCCTTACCCTTTCTCTCTGGTCGCGAGACCATGTTCTTTCCAGGTTTCTCTGAGCGTTTCCTTTCCCTATTTTGGGATAAATAACGCGCAGTGGCGGCTCTGTGTGTGTTTTTATTTTTAGCTCGCCGGTTGATTTTTCGCAGGATGCGACAACTGGCGACTCTGCTGGGGAATTCCGATGTAGACCTATACTGGTCCATCGTCCCTAAGCGAGTCCTTCCTAGCGTTTTAGGATTAGTTTGGGTTGCTTATTATGTGTTATTTATTGCATTTATTATTCTAACCGATGTATATATTTGCATTAATGTCTGCATGCATCATACTATCATGTTGTTGCCGTCCTCTGTGCAGGTGGTTCCTCTGTTTGGGGTGGGTGTTCTGAGTGGGGCTAAAACCCAGGCCCGAGTATACACCTAGGACTAGTGTGGTCTCATGTCGCCTCCTTCATGTTAGGTTAACATGTGCCTGGTGGCGTGATGTACCACAAGCCGGACGAGGTTCATTTGATAGTGCTTTCCTCTATGGAGTATCCGCTTTGGTTAAGTCACTTCTTCTGAGCTGTTGACTCTGGTGACTGATCATTTCCCGGATCTTTGGTTTAGATGGTCTTAAGAGAGCTACAATGGCACACCCGAAAGGGCAAACCCATTGAGTATCTCCGCCCGATTGTCGAGACTATTATCCGCCTTAGGATGATCTGATTAGAATTTACCTGTGAGGGGAGGGTGATTCGTTCAGATGCATAATCAGATGGTGACTTTTTGATCAGTGATTCAGAGTCCTATTTATAAGTCGGATTTATGGTCATTTATTGCTGAGACGCCGGAGTGCTGTCCGTGATTTATCAGTGGGGATCCGTTTATTTCAGGATTCCCCGGGCCGAGATATTTATCAGTGGGGATCCGTTTATTTCGGATTCCCCGGGCCGATTCAGAGGGTTGTGAATGTCTGCTCAGAGATTGATGATGATGATGATGATGATGATGTATCTTTCTTCCGTTTATTTCGGAACCCGTGGATCAGATTTGTGAGGGTGCACTCCTCAGATGGTTATGATCAGTTCAGAGACCAGATTCAGTGCAGATGATCAGTTGGCTTGGAGGATGGCAACGCATTGCATTCATTCATCAGCATCATTACATCTTGCATTAATTGCATCTAACACATGTTTACCCATATGCAGGGACATTTTTGATCGAGATCTTGGTTGAGAGGTTTCTTTGCTCAGAGATGAGGACCGGTTTGAAGCCCGATGTCGTCTACAGTTTCTTCGATCCTGATATTGGTGTGCTGAAGGAGATGACATCATTGATTACTCCCGACCATGTGGGGATGTTCAGAGAGGCATACGGTGGTATCTTGAAGATGGTTTTCAGACTCACTGACAGTGATAGGAGTGCCATTCATACTCTTCTCCAGTTCTATGACCCGGGGTTGAGATGTTTTGTATTTCCAGACTATTTGTTGGGACCTCTGATGGAGGACTATGCTAGCATCCTGGGTATGCAGATCCGAGATCAGATTCCTTTCCATGTCACTAGGGCAGAGCCAGATGTCCTTGGGATTTCTCATGCTCTTTATTTGAGTCCGGAAATGGTCAAGGAGGGTTTGAAGGAGAAAGGAAAGCTACCCGGCTTTCATTTGAGTTTCTTGGAGGCTAATGCCAAGGAACACGCTGCTATGGGTAACTGGAAGACGGTTTGTGCATTGATTGCTGTGAGCATTTATGGGATTGTTCTGTTTCCTAATCAGAAGAATTTTGTGGACCATAATGCTATCAGATTGTTCATACAGAGGAACCCTATTCCTACTCTGATCGGAGATGTTTACTACTCAGTGCATAACAGGAATGAGAAGAGGCGTGGTGGCTTGATCAGATGCTGTTCTCAGTTGCTCTTCCGATGGTTTATGGGATATTTGCCTTCTCGGGGTGCCTTTGTTCAGATTGATCCCAGTGTCAAATGGTCCTTCAGATTGATGGGTCTGCGGGCTGATGACATTGCTTGGACTCATAATGGTCTGGCTGGAAGAGATTTTATATGCAGTTGCGGGAGTTTACCTAATGTGCCTTTGGTGGGAGTTCAGGGTTGCGTCAATTACAACCCAACGCTTCTCAGGAGACAGATGGGGTTTGCTATAAAGGGTCCTCCTCTCGGGCGAGAGATTCAGGAGTCCTTCTATTTCCCGATTGATGGTAACCCGACCAAGCTGAGGCAGGTATTGGATGAGTGGCGAGATATCCAGAAGAAGGGTAAGGTTCCGTTCGGCAAAGTCAATTGTCGGCATTTTCCTTTGTTCGAAGATTGGTTGCGGAAGAGGATTGAGGTTACATTTCTACCATTTCCTGGAGGTGATTTGGGGTGTCCTATGATTGAGGGTCCAAGTTCTTCCGTCGGCATGGAGGAATTCCTCGAGATGAAGAGGGCCAGAGATCAGTTACTTACAAAGAAAGCTGAGTTGGAGAGAAGTGTTGCTCATTTTCAGGCAGCTAATCAGGAGATCAAAATGAAGATGGAAGATCAAGACAAGCGACATGCCTTGGAAGCCAAACGCTTTGAGATGGATACAGCCTACTATGGGAAGATTAGTCAGGCCTTAGCATCATCCAACCGGGAGCACGACATCACTAAGGATAAGCTGTTCAGAGCGTCGAAGGTTATTGAAGATGAGAAGAGAAGGCAAATACTTGTCAGAGATCAGAGGGACGACAGAGTCCGAGTCCCCATTGCTGAGTGGGAGACCAAGCTGAAGGTCGAGGAAGCAGAGAATCTGAAGATCACCGCTGAGAGAGATCATTACAGGGCAGAGAGAGACCACTACTTCAGACAGATGAAGATTCATCAGAAGGAAGTGGGGAGATTACAACAGGAGAATACCGAGCTCAGGTTCGCCGCAGAGTTCGCAAGGATGGAAGATGAGATAGGGCCATCTGTGGGACCCTCATCCAGTTAGATCTTTCATTTGTGTTGGATTACCGTCAGGCTTGTTGACGGAATCTACTTGTCTGTATTTCTTTCCTATTCCGGAGGATTGTATTTGACTTTATCTGACTTGATGTATGACTATGGCACTGTTTGTGCACTCTTTGGTTATGTGATGGTGATTTTTCATTCAGTGATTGGTTTTCAAGCTTTATTTGCTTTGCCGTATGCACTCACACAAGCACACACATGGTTGGGGGTATCATGCTAAATCACATATCTCCGATCTGCACGATGAATCAAATGCTGAATGGCTGAATATTGATGCCGGATTATTATTTGTCTCAATGATGCCAGGATCGAGAGACAAAGTGTCCTTCGTATGGATAGACACTACATTCATGCATTGATCATAATAACTGTGTTTTATTTTGCAGGTAATTGTTACTAACGTGCTTGTTTGTGACAGGAATCATTGCTCGCGCTCGAAGAACAGTACCTTTGCGCTCAACACGCCCTCACAGATATTATACCAGAAGAAACACTCCCAGACTCATGGAGCTTCCTAGTGCAGATATGCTTGAGCTGAAAGACAAGATGAACGAGCTGATCAATATAATGCAAGGCTTTGCAATTGGTCAGAAGGCTCTGGCAGACAAGGTTGAGAAACTCGAGCGGGTTTCTGCAGCAAACAGTGGGGTCAACCTGGATGGAGTCTCCAACCAGGGGCAGGGGTCTAGAGACGGTGGAAAGAGGACAACTGTTGGTCTGGTGAATAATGCTGGTGGTCTTGGTGGTATTGGTGGCCAACCGGGGCAGAATATGAAAGACAACTTTGTGCCTCCGTTTTATGGGTTTGACGAAGATCAGGAGGAAGATAGAGAGGCTGACCAGTTCTCTATGCGAAATGAGCCTTTTGTGCCTTACGACATTCCTCCTCAGAACAAGGAAATCCAGCTGCTGGCTGAGAAAATAAAAGTGCTGGAGAGTTATGCCACTCCCGGGGTGGTGAATATGTCAAATATGGGGCTGGTAGAGGGAATCGTTATTCCGCAGAAATTCAAAGCGCCGGCATTTGACAAGTATAACGGTAGTTCCTGCCCGGAAACTCATCTCCAGGCATTCGTCCGCAAGATCTCCGCGTATACGGCAGATCAGAAACTATGGATGTACTTTTTCCAGGACAGCCTGTCTGGAGGCTCCCTGGAATGGTATACTAAGCTGAAGTCTGCTGATATTAAAAGCTGGCAGGATCTTGGGGATGCGTTCTTCAAGCAATACCAGTTCAACGCAGATATGGCTCCGAGTCGTACCCAGCTGCAGGGTATGTCTCAAAAGCACAATGAGGGCTTTAAGGAGTATGCTCAGCGGTGGAGAGAACTGGCTGCAAGGGTGCAACCTCCGCTGGTGGATCGTGAGATGTCTGACCTGTTCATGGGGACCCTGCAGGGGCCGTTTGCTGAAAGGATGGTGGGCTGTCCTGTCACCAATTTCTCTGACATTGTGGTGGCAGGAGAAAGAATAGAAAGTTGGCTAAAGCTGGGTAAAATTCAGGGTAATGCTTCTGCGTCTTCTTCCGGTTCAAAGAAACCGTTTGGTAATAATGGTGGGCAGAGAAAAAAAGAGGGCGATACCAGCGCCGTGTATACTCAACGCGGACCCAGTAGGGACCGTTACTTCCAGCACAATGCTGCGGTAACAATCCCTGCTGAGCCTCAGTCAGCACAACCGCAGCAACAACAGCAGCAACAGCAACAGAGACAACCTTTCCAACAGAGGCCGCAGAGGGCTGGATACCAAGTCAGGGGCAGGATGAGTGATCGACAATTTGATAGGCCTCCCGTGACGTATTCATTTCTGTTGAAGAAACTTGTGGACCTTGGGCTGGTACAATTGAGGACGCTGGCGCCTTTGAGACCTGATCAGAGGCCAGCCAGTTATAATGAAAATGCCAAGTGTGAATTCCACTCAGGTGCGCCTGGGCATAATGTGGAGGACTGCAAAGCTTTTAAGCACGTAGTCCAAGACCTAGTGGATTCAAAGGCCATCAATTTCGCGCCATCTCCCAATGTCAATGCAAATCCCATGCCTGCGCATGGTCAGAGGGGGGTGAACGCCATTTCTGTGGAAAATAGAGTTGGGCTGCCTGATGTTGATCAGTTGAAGACGCCTTTGGCTGAGTTGAAAAGTCAATTGCTGATGAGTGGGGTTTATCCGGGTTGCGGCCGTGTGTGTGCTGAATGCACGGTTTCTGTGAATGGGTGCGAGCTTCTGCGGAAGTGTGTCCAGGGTCTGATGGACAGTGGTGATATCTTGATTGAGAGGGCTGGTGAAGAGAAGGAGGAGGTATCCACCATAACCATTTATTACGACCCGGTGGATTTGTCAAACCTTGTGGAGGAGGCTCCAGTTACCATCACGGTACCTGGGCCGATTCCCTATGACAAAGATGATGCCGTGTCATGGCATTATGGTGGGGAAGTATACTGTAATGGTGAGAGGTTGGAGGAACAATCTGCAAGTGAAACCACCGTGCTAAAGGTGGATAATGCCGGTCCCAGCGGTTTCACTGGCAGCGGTAGATTATTTGCTCCTGATTCATTAAGAAGAGGAGAAGAAGAAAAAGATAAAAAAGAAAAGGCCGAGGCTTTAGCCAGGGAAAAGGGAAAGGCTGTGGTGGAGTGTGGAAGTACTCCTGTGATGACACCGGCGCCTGCGGGGTCGGATAACAAATTTGATGATGAGGCTGAAGAGTTTCTGAGAATCATCAAAAAGTCGGAGTATAAATTGGTGGATCACTTGCAGCAAACTCCTTCTAAGATCTCGATTCTTTCACTGCTGTTGAGTTCTGAGGGTCATAGGGAGGCTTTATTGAAAATTCTGAAGAAAGCATACGTGCCTCAGGAGATCACGATCAACCAATTGGAGACGGTCGTATCCAACGTGCATGCTAGCCATGGGTTGGGCTTTACTGATATGGATTTGACCGTAGATGGAAGGAACCATAACCGGGCTTTACACATTGCAATGGAGTGCAAAGGAGCCGTGCTTTCGCATGTGCTGGTTGATACCGGCTCCTCATTAAATGTGTTGCCAAAGAAGGCCTTGGCGAAGCTGAACTGTGATGGGATGATTTTGACCCCGACTGATTTGATTGTGCGGGCGTTTGATGGGTCAAAGCGGGCCGTATTTGGGGAGGTGGAATTGCCGGTGAAGATTGGACCTGAGGTGTTCAAGTCGACTTTCTACGTCATGGACATTCAGCCGGCATACAGTTGCCTGTTGGGTCGCCCATGGATTCATGCTGCGGGAGCAGTTACATCGACTTTGCACCAGAAGCTGAAATATGTCTGGGGAGGTCAGGTTGTCACCGTCTGCGGAGAGGAGGACATTTTTGTCAGCCACCTGTCTTCGTTCAAGTACGTTGAGATGGATGGGGAGATCTGGGAGACACCCAGTCAGGCGTTCGAGACCGTCAAGGTGGAGAATGCCCTGTTCGCAAAGGAAGAGGAGAAACCGTCCATCGCTTCGTATAAACAGGCTGCTGAGGTGGTCAAGAGTGGTGAGGCTCCTGGTTGGGGCAGAATAATGGAAGTCCCTGAGAAGAAGGACCGCTTCGGAGTTGGATATCAGCCTGGCGGAGGCTCGTCTGGACGAGGAAGAGGACGTCGTATGTCGGTTACCTTCACGAGCGCTGGAATGCTGGATCCAGATCGCATCTGTATGCTGGGTGAAGACTCTGACAGCGACTGCGACATTGACCGGTGGATAAAGCCGTGCGAACCAGGGATGGAAATCCACAACTGGAAGGCCGAAGAAGTCATCCGGGTCACTCTCCTCGAAGAGTAATATTTTTCTTGTTTCCTTCTTATATGCATGCAAACCATACGTGTTGCCCGACACGTAATGGTTCATTGTAAGGGCCACCTCATGTTTAAATTCGCAAATTTTTGCATCATGAATAAAGGATGATTTTCAATTAAAAGCGGTGTTCCTTGTTTTTCATTTATTTTTGCAGTTTAAAAATAAAAACAAATAAAAATGGCAATGTTTTCATTTTTCTTTTTGTTTTTGTCACACCGGTTCTAAAGCAATGCATGAATCAACATTCATGCAGATGCGATTCCTCTCCGGATCTCATTGATAACAATCCTGTTACACCCTTGTATGACTTCGACAATCCGATCTATCTTGCTGAAGAAGAAGACGAAGAAGATTGTGAACTGCCGGGGGAATTAGCCAGGTTGTTAAAACAAGAGGAGAGGGTGATTCAGCCGCACGAGGAACAGATTGAGGTTGTAAATATGGGTACCGAGGAGGTTAAGAAAGAAGTGAAAATCGGGGCCGCTTTGGAGGAAAGTGTCAAGAGCAGAATGGTGGCGTTGTTGAAAGAGTATGTCGATATCTTTGCCTGGTCTTATCAAGATATGCCAGGGTTGGATACCGATATCGTTGTGCACAAGCTACCGTTGAGAACAGATTGTCCTCCAGTGAAGCAGAAGTTGCGCAGAACTCGACCTGATATGGCGATGAAGATTAAAGAGGAAGTGCAGAAGCAGTGGGATGCTGGTTTCCTTGCTGTCACTAACTATCCGCCATGGGTTGCGAATATTGTGCCTGTCCCGAAGAAAGATGGTAAGGTGAGAATGTGTGTGGACTACCGAGATCTGAATAGAGCTAGTCCGAAAGATGATTTTCCATTACCTCACATCGATGTGTTGGTAGACAATACAGCTCAATTCTCGGTGTTTTCCTTCATGGATGGCTTTTCTGGCTACAACCAAATCAAAATGTCGCCAGATGATATGGAGAAAACAACGTTCATTACACCGTGGGGCACCTTTTGTTACAAGGTGATGCCATTCGGTCTCAAGAACGCCGGTGCTACTTATCAGAGGGCCATGGTGACTTTGTTTCATGATATGATTCATCATGAAATTGAATGCTATGTTGATGACATGATAGCAAAGTCCCAGACAGAAGAGGGGCATTTGGTGGATCTAGCCAAGTTGTTTGACCGGCTGAGACAGTTCAGACTGAGGTTGAATCCGAACAAGTGCACGTTCGGAGTGCGGTCCGGTAAATTGCTGGGGTTCATTGTAAGTGAGAAAGGAATCGAGGTTGATCCTGCAAAAGTAAAAGCAATAAAAGAAATGCCTGAACCGAGAACAGAGAAGGAGGTTCGTGGTTTCTTAGGTAGATTGAACTACATTTCACGGTTCATATCTCATTTAACAGCCACGTGTGAACCGATATTCAAATTGTTAAGAAAAGATCAAACGGTCAGGTGGAATGATGATTGCCAAGCGGCATTTGAAAAGATAAAAGAGTATTTGCAGGAGCCTCCGATTCTGATGCCTCCTGTGGAGGGAAGACCGTTAATTCTGTACCTGACAGTCCTCGAGGGGTCTATGGGGTGTGTGTTGGGGCAGCATGACGAGTCTGGTCGAAAAGAGCATGCCATATACTACTTAAGCAAAAAGTTTACCGACTGTGAAACAAGATATTCACTGCTCGAGAAAACTTGCTGTGCTTTGGTCTGGGCTGCTCGCCGACTAAGGCAGTACATGCTGGTTCATACCACTTTATTGATTTCCAAGATGGATCCAATCAAGTACATTTTTGAGAAGCCAGCATTGACCGGACGGGTTGCGAGGTGGCAAATGATTTTGACTGAATACGATATACAGTATACCTCTCAGAAAGCGATCAAGGGGAGTGTATTGTCTGATTACCTCGCCCAGCAACCCATTGATGATTATCAACCAATGAAGTTTGAATTCCCTGATGAGGACATCATGTTTCTCGAATCGAAAGATTGCGAGGAACCGATCCCGGAGGAGGGGCCTGACCCTGAATCCGAATGGATTCTGATGTTTGATGGGGCCGTTAACGTGAATGGAAGCGGTGTTGGTGCTGTTTTGGTTACGCCGAAAGGATCTCATATTCCTTTTGCTGCCCGGCTAACATTTGAGTGTACCAACAACATGGCTGAATACGAAGCGTGCATACTGGGAATTGAAGAGGCGATTGATTTGAGAATCAAGAACCTTGTCATATATGGAGATTCAGCTCTGGTGATAAATCAGGTTAACGGAAAATGGTATACGCATCAATCTCACTTAGTGCCGTATCGAGATTATACGAGGAGGTTGTTGACGTTTTTCACCAAGGTGAAGATGCATCATGTGCCCAGAGAGGAGAATCCTTTGGCAGATGCTTTGGCTACTCTAGCTGCCTTGATTAAGGTACAGAGGTGGAATCAGTTCCCCAGTGTGGAAGTTGGACGTCTGGATAGACCGGCTTATGTGTTTGCTGTTGATACAACGTCTGATGATGAGAAGCCATGGTATTATGATATCAAGCGCTATCTTGAGACGCAAGAGTATCCTGAGGGAGCATCTAAGAAGGACCGGAAGACTCTGCGGAGGTTAGCCATGGTGTTCTACCTGAATAAGGATGGGGTTTTATATAAAAGAAATTTTGATTGGGTCTTGCTCAGATGTCTTGATGATGCAGAAGCAAGCCAATTGATGAAAGAGGTTCATGAGGGGTCGTTCGGTACCCATGCCAGTGGGAATGCAATGGTGAAGAAGCTGCTGAGAGCAGGTTATTACTGGATGACAATGGAGGCCCAATGTTTCAATTTCGTGCGGAAGTGTCATAAATGCCAGATTTATGCTGATAAGGTGCACGTGCCTCCAAATCCGTTGAGCTTAATGTCGTCTCCGTGGCCGTTTGCTATGTGGGGCATTGATATGATTGGAAAAATTGAGCCTACAGCTTCGAATGGGCACAGGTTCATATTAGTGGTTATTGACTACTTCACCAAGTGGGTAGAAGCAGCCTCTTATACGAACGTGACGAAGCAGGTTGTCGCTAGATTTCTCAAGAAAGATATCATTTGCAGATACGGGGTTCCCGAGAGAATCATTACTGATAATGGTTCTAATTTGAATAATAAGATGATGGCAGAGCTGTGCCGGGAATTCAAGATTGAGCATCACAATTCTTCTCCCTATCGTCCGAAGATGAATGGGGCGGTTGAGGCAGCCAACAAGAATATAAAGAAGATTGTGCAGAAAATGGTAATAACCTACAAAGACTGGCATGAGATGTTGCCGTTCGCATTGCATGGGTATCGAACGTCGGTACGCACATCTACTGGGGCAACTCCTTTCTCATTGGTATATGGGATGGAGGCTGTGTTACCCGTTGAGGTTCAGATTCCCTCGTTGAGAGTCCTGATGGACGTAAAGTTGCAAGAGGCTGAATGGGTAAGGACCCGGTATGAAGAGTTAAGCCTGATAGAGGAAAAGAGGCTAGCAGCCATCTGTCATGGGCAGTTATACCAGCAGAGGATGAAGCGTGCTTTTGACAAGAAGGTGAGACCTCGGGTATATCACGTGGGTGATATGGTGCTGAAAAGGATCCTTCCTCCTCAAAACGATCGAAGGGGCAAATGGACACCGAATTATGAAGGTCCATTCGTGGTCAAGAAGGTTTTCTCTGGTGGAGCCTTGTTGCTAACGACCATGGATGGCGAAGATTTTCCATCCCCTGTGAATGCGGACGCAGTTAAAAAATACTTCGTATAAATTGACCCGCTGGACGAAAAGAACAAAATAGTCCAGGCAAAAAGGGGCATCCCGGCGAACCAAAAAACAGAAAGAAAGGTTCGGGCAAAAATTAGGGATAAAAGAAAAAATGTACACCCGGCAAGTCGAAAACCTGAGAAGGCGACTTGGGGCAAAAAAGGGTATCCCGGTGGGCTGAAAACCCGAAAGGGCGGTCCAGGCAAAAGAGGGATTGAAACGAACAACTGTGTCTAGCATGATCGTTTGCGCTTTAGTTAAAGCATCACGGATAATACCCGGTAGGGATCAGTCGGAATCATCTTGTTCAGAAGGCAGAAAGCACGGAGAGTCTGAGGACATATGGGGCGTAACCGAGTTGGAACTCGATGAGATCGCGGTTTCACATTGCCATTAGGATAGATTTTTCCTTTTGAGCGCAATTACCTCTTTTCAGGAATTGCTTCCTTTTGTATTGCTCATTTGAGCCACACTTTTCAAATCAATAAAATGCATATTCAGTCAAATAATTTTGTTTTTGTTTTTCATTACCGCTTTGATTGCAAAAACATCTGATTACTGTGATAAAGAATTTTGCATTTTTATACATACGGGTTCCTTCCAATGCATGTTTATAAGATTGAAAGCTTGAAATCTTACTTGGAAGGTTGAGTGACCCAAGTGTTGAAATCTTGACACGCCTGGGGCACGGTTTTATCTAACGATCTGTTTTGCAGGAATTGTTGGATATTCTTCATTCACTTGCAGGTTGTGAGGTGGAAACTTTGTAACAGATCCCCAGAGAGTTCGCTCAGGAACGAATGGATGAAAAATGACGAAGTGACGTTGAGACGTACGATGATCCTTGATGATAATCAAGAAGACTCTTCAAAATCGGAAGATTGGAAAGTCTGTAAAATTCCCCGCAGAGTCCGATCAGGGATAAGCGAGTTGGAGAACGGTAGGGAGAGACGACGAGGGACGTCCGACGACCTTTGGAATCAATCAAGAAGACTCTTCAAAGTCGGAAGATTGAAATTTATGTACAATCCCAGGAGTACGTCTCTCGTCGAGCACGGAGCGATTTGGAATACAAGATGATGGAGCAGAAAAGGTCCAGACTAGTCTGGGAATTCTCAAAAGTGGAAAGATGATACGAGATTGGGAGGTGGATACCCTGGTTCGACGAGTCGACGGGTGTTCTGTACCAACTGTTCTCATTTCCCAGCTAGGTCCCCAAGCAGAGTCATAGGACTAGCTCCCCAGCAGATCCAATGTCTGTGGACTTCTCCAGCCGAGTCAGGATGGTTTCCCGAGTGGAGCGGGTTTCAATGAAATATATCTCCAGCAGTGTTCATCCTACCAGTGGATTGGACGAGTTTCCGCAGCAGACGGATTTTTGCATCACCAGCTGAGTTGATTCTACCTATGGGTTGCGCGGGTTGTCCCCAGCGGAGTAGTATTCGTTTCCCTAGCAGGGTCAGGATGGTTGCCCAGCATGTGATAGAGTGATGCATCCCCAGTTGAGCCTGGAGGTTGCTATTTCCCAGCGGAGTATCTGTGAGCATTTCCCCAGTGAAGTCCGCAGGTATCTGTGAGGGTCTTCCCGAAGCGGAGTCGGGATTGATATCCCTAGCAAGTCAAGATTGTTGTATCCCCACAGAGCGTTGGTGGTGTTTATCCCCAGCGGTTTCTCGAGTGGATTGGGTGCAAAGGAGGTTCTTCCCCAGCAAGGGTTGCCTTATTCCCAGCAGCAGTGCTATTCCCCCAGCAGGGTGGAAATCGGAGCGGTGACGAGTTCCTCAGCAGAGAGTCTCGTATTCCTCAGAAGAGTCCCTTGAGGGGGATATTTCTTTTTTTATGCATTCATCATGAAAAAAATAGCATGGCATATTGCATAGAAAAATAAATGATCGCGTAGCATTTCCATAATTATGGAGCATTACGCAGAAAAATCAATCATGCATCATTAAAAGCATCTGCTAGTCTCAAGCTGTGGTTACCGTTTGAGAGGTGATGTTGCATCAAAGTTTCTGTCGAGCGAAGATGGGAATGATAGACCAATTTTCCGGTGTTCAGACCGAGGCGGTATTCAGACCGAAGTGGCGTTCAGGCCAAGTTTCCGGTATTCAGACCGAAGAAGTTTCCGACGATCAGGTCGATGTACTTATGGCATTCAGGCCAATTTTCCGGTGTTCAGACCGAGGCGGTATTCAGACCGAAGTGGCGTTCAGGCCAAGTTTCCGGTATTCAGATCGAAGAAGTTTCCGACGATCAGGTCGATGTACTTATGGCATTCAGGCCAATTTTCCGGTGTTCAGACCGAGGCGGTATTCAGACCGAAGTGGCGTTCAGGCCAAGTTTCCGGTATTCAGATCGAAGAAGTTTCCGACGATCAGGTCGATGTACTTATGGCATTCAGGCCAATTTTCCGATATCCAGACCGAAGTGGTGTTCAGGCCAAGAAAAATGAAAAAAGAAGAGAGAATAATAATCCCCAGTGGATGTGTGGTGATCAGACCATGGTTATCCCTGTGTTACCATTTATTTTGGTATTTAGGTTGACATTTCTGTTTCGGTACTCAGGCCGACTTTCTCCGTACCAGACGGATTTTTGCTTTCGGAGTTCGTTTCTTCGCCAATGCTGACAGACGTTGTTAATTATATCCCATCAGAGTGCAAATTGTTCGTCTGTTCTTGGTATTCAATCACTCTTCATCCTGGTCATCCGAAAGCCGAGGCTATTTCGTATCGACAGGTACACAGTGGATTGAATAGGGGCAGCTGTAACACCTCAAAATTTGCCCTCCTCTCTTGGGACTATCATTATCATTGTGCATATCATTTTAGGTCATTAGGCATTGCATATTGCATATCATGTGGTTACATTGTGCGATCTATCTTCCCAAGTCTTGATTAGAAGATGAGGAAGTCTAAGTGCAAGCCTAGGGTTTATTGATTGATCATTGGCCATCTGAGGATTGGGCCGTGAATTAGGGTTTTGTGGTTCTCAAAGGATATTGGTCTTCATCTTGATTGCAGTGATATATCATCATCATCATGGTTGGATGACATCAGAAGATTGAAGCTCATTCCTTGAGATTAGGGTTTTGACCACTGGTCAACCCTAATCAATTGCATTGGGCCAATCAGGGCATAATCAGGAGATGGGGTCTATGATGGTTATGAGGTTCATTCTATGATTATATTGTGCTTATTGAGGCTAGGGTTTCACCCTTGAGCCATTTCAGTTGAAGATTGGGGTTCAATTTGATCTATGCATTGCCAGATTCATCTATCAGATGAAAAGTCAACTGTGGTCAACTGTACATGATCTGATGAATTTGGAGGTGGAAATGAGTCGGATACACTTCATTCATGTTGGAACAAGTGTTATTTGGCATCTCAAAGCTTAAGAATGAAGAAAATCAAGTCAGGACAAAAACTGCCAAAAATAGAAAGTGACTTGTAATAGAAGTTTCCAAAAATGGAAAGTTTTGGACCTCAAAGCCACGTGTCCAAGGAAGCTTCAAATGAAAATTTGTTCAACATGAAAGTTGTAGATCTTGTTCTCACCTTTCCAAAAAGTCCAAGAACTTGAAAATCCCATGTATGGTTGGGAAATTATGGCTCAGTGAAGTTCAAAAATGACCCATAATCAGGAGGCCATAACTTCCACATGGTTTGTCCAAATTGCAAGTTCTTTATATGCACAAACTCCATTTGACATGTACTTTCATGGTGCATAATTGGATTTTTCCAAAAGTGGTCAATGCAAAAAGTCAATTTTCAACTGGACAGTTAAGTGGACCAAGGGCAAAATTGTCCAACTTGTGAAATAATTGGAATTTTTGAGTGGGGATTTTTGCTACACCTCACAAATGGTATTTGAAACTTGTTGGAATTATCACTTCATGGAAAAGGCTTGTAATTTGAGATTTGGCTTGAAAAATGAAATGGCAAAAATGGACAAAGTGGCATTCACATGTGATTTTGCAAATTACACAACCAATGAGAGTGAGGCAAGTGGCAACAGCTCACACATGGCATTTGGAAGTTGTGTGAGCTGTCAAACAGGTGGCAATGAGCTGGCAAGTGAAATTCCCATTTTGCCCTCACTTGAAAAATTACCATTTTCACTAATCAAGTCCAAATGGCTAATTACATGATTAAGAGATGGTTTAAGCACACATATATAATCTTAATCCCAATCTAAACATAACAGAAAATCACAATTCCCCAAAACAGATCTGAAATTCTCCAAATTCATCACATTCTCTCAAGAACACAAGAACTTCAATTGACCAAAACTCTCCCAATTCTTGCTCAATTTGCGAAATTCTTTTTGGTCCAATCTCCATTCATCATCCTCTACATCTGTTTCATCAAATTGAAGTGAGAAGGTGTCCCAATCGCAACTGTCATGCTTGAGCTCAACAATGGAGTTTTCACCATTCTTGCATTTGGATCGTGTTTAAGCCAATTTAACTTCTCCAATCATCTCCTTGGATGTTAATCTGCACCTGTTTTCATGATTTGAAGCTTGAAGCTCGCGGATTCCTTGCTGCCTTCGCTTTAAGGTGCGAATTCGAATCTCTTTATTTCTTGAATTGAGATATGGTTTGTGTAGTTCATTCATTGCTGAGCGTGTTGCAATTCGTAGTTTTCGATTTGGTTGATTGTAGAATGAGATATCATGATTTTTAGTTTTAAATGTGAAACTTTATTCGATCGATCCGTAAGCTGTGTTAAGAATTAGATGAAATTGATTACGTATTTGAGATCCTCACATTCAGACCTTTCCAACGGTTATTAGTTTGTTAATTTTGGTGATGAAATGAGCAAAGTCGAAGCTGCCGTTGATGAACGTGTTAATAGCGCGCGAGAGAGACGATGCATTTCTGGGAAAATAGGCCATTGGATCCGTGTTTCGTTTTGAAATTTTGAGTAGCATGTTTACCGCGTTACTATTCAAGCTATTTACAGGAATGCCATTGGAACATTTAGTTAATTAATTTAATTCATAAAATTCTTAAAAAATCACCATGACCTTTAAAAATTCATAGAAAATTGTAGAAAATTCAGAAAAATATGAGGATTGTTTCTTTGACTTCCTTGTTGACTTTAGGATTTGTTTGACCTATTGGTCAAAGTTGTGCATGGTAGAAATAATATTTGACTTAGGTTTGTTTCACATGTGTTCATTTTTGATACATGCTACCATTTTAATTGTGAAATGCTCATAGTGTGAAATAAATTCTTGAAAATTTTTGTGATGATTGTGGACTGATCAATGGAGATTTACATGTGCATTTTATGATTTTTGGATTCCTGGTCATTGAGATGTGGATTTTGGAACTTAGGTGTGACAATTTATGTCACACCTCATCATGTCAATTTGCTGGTTTTTTTTGAGTGGCCTATACTTGTTGGAATAATATGAAATTTTGCATGATGGTTAATTAACATGTTAAGATGCTTTGTGAATTTTTGTGGAACTTTACATTGCATTTTCAAATTGATTGTGATTTTTCATTTCTGTTGGTCAAATATGCAAGTCCATGTGGTACATGTTTGTAATTTTGATGTGAAATGCTCATATGGTATTGAATGATCATGAAATTTGGCATGCTTGTAATAGACACATGTTAGGACATCCCTGTTTTGGTCTCATCCATTTCTTTTTTGTTCTCATTAAGTTATGAATTTTGGAAGTGGAAGCATGTGTTGATGTTGTGATTTGGAGCATGTAATTGTGTCTGTTTTTGTTGATTTTTATTGACATGGTTCCCTTGGTCCAATTAAGCTCAAATTTGACATGGTAGACCTTGAATATCCCCTGTTTAGGTGTAAATTATTTGAGAATTTTTAGAATTGTTTTGATATGGAATTGAATGCAATAGTTCTGTTTGTATGTTTGGTGCTTCATTTGAACCAATGTGGATTGTTTTGTGCATAACATGAGCATGATGAATGATATAAACATGAGACCAAGTGTGTTTGCTTTTGTTTGACATTAATTTGACTTTGGTTTGAGAATACCCTGCTGTTTAGGAATTTTTCTTGCCTTTGGACCCTAGGCTTAGCCTAGTGGTCTTGTTGCTAATGTTTGCTTGATTTTTCAGGATCAAAAGCATAATGCACATGGAGAATGAATCAAGTTAAATGCAATTGATGTTGTTTGATGTTTGTACACTAACATAACATTGTTTTGTAGGTTGTGAAGCTTGGGCTTGAGCTTTGAGCTTGCCTTGTTGTGCATTGCTTTGTATAGTCTGATTGATTGAACACTTGCTGTTTATGGTTTGTCTGTCTGAGTACTAACTGTGTTTGATTGTTTCCAGGTACTTTTAGTTGCTCAGTTCCTTGTGAACTTTTGCTTTGCTTTGCTTAAGCAACTTGCATTGAGGTATAACTTCCTAACTTCATGTAGTCTGGAGACCCGGCTGTTATTTGACCGGGCAAATAAATGTCTGAAGTCCTCCTTAAGAGGCGATGATTGTGGTTGTTTATTTTTCGTGCCAAGCAGGTGAAAGTCCTTTAAATAAGGCAATTGGTGGAAGGTAGGGATAAGCAATCTATCCCCCACTATTCTGTGAGTCTTCTCCTTGCTCCCATTACATGGTTGTAGCGCTGAGATCCAAGCCCAAGATCTTGTGCAGTGCACATTGTGTCAGAGTCTCTGAGTATAGAAGGGTCCCCCCATTCTGGACCCATGCTCATTTGTCAGAAGCTCTCCCTGGTTAGGGATAAGAGCTGTGAGGTCTCATCCTCACTTCATCCTTTCATCTGCTTCACCTTAGCCTCGTAATGGCAAGGTTAAGAGCAAACCCAGCCCGTACAGACGACTCGCTTCGGCAGTCAAACCTATTGATTGAGCCCCCTTGTTTGGCTATAGTGCGTGCTATGTGGATATCTGATTGACATATTTGTTTGAGATGCTTGTTCTCATTCGATTATTCTGTATGCTTGTATGTTGTTTGCTTGTGTGCTTGCTTCTTTCCTGGTTAGGATAGGCTTGCTTATGCAAGTAGGATAGAAAACTGAACTTAGGGATGACTGTGCATGACAACATCTAGGCTCGAGTCGTAGTCTCCCTAGTGTTGTGTCTCCTTCTGTTCTGACTAGTAATTCAGTCCCTTTCAGGGGAACTACATCGCCCTGATCCTTGTTCCAGACGAGGTATGTAGGCAGGTGGTCGTGCGAGACCACTCCGGGCAGCCTTTTTCCTTTTTTGTGTGTGTTAACTTGTTATCTGATTGTTTGTTTTGGCTCGGATGCCGACGTAAGCCCAGTGATTGGCTGTCGGGCTCCACGTTTGCCGTTTTGAGTGTGTTTTGGGTTCGGATGCTGACGTAAGTCCAGTGATTGGCTGTCGGGCTCCACGTTTGCCCTTTTGAGTGTGTTCTGGTTCGGATGCCGACGTAATTCCATCCAGTGGTTGTCGGGCTCCATGTTTGCCACCCTTGCTTGTTTGTATGTTCTGTGTTGTTTGGCGTGCGTAAGCCGAACTACAGTGGCTCTGATTCTTGTTCCAGACAAGATATGTAGGCATAAGGTGCGATACCTTATCGAGCTCCCTTCTCTTAACCCCACCTGCGTTCCCCGTGTGTGTGTGTGATGTTTTAGCAACCTTTTCTTTATTCTAGGACGTGGATCCCGTCGAGTACGACGGACGTGAGGGGTGCTAATACCTTCCCCTTGCATAACCGACTCCCTTACCCTTTCTCTCTGGTCGCGAGACCATGTTCTTTCCAGGTTTCTCTGAGCGTTTCCTTTCCCTATTTTGGGATAAATAACGCGCAGTGGCGGCTCTGTGTGTGTTTTTATTTTTAGCTCGCCGGTTGATTTTTCGCAGGATGCGACAATCTCTACTCTGACCACTACCATACATAATTTTACTAGTTTAGAAAAGAGGAGGTACCTCCCGTCCTCGTAGGGAAATGAGCGACACTCATTTGCGTAATGTAATTTTTAAATTAGTTTACAAACGGCAGAGATATTATCTCGCCTTATCCGACAATAATAATTAATTTAAGTTAAATTCATGTTTATGATGCATCTCGGTCTTTGACCGAGATATTTCTTGATAGATCTATGCTTTAAGCTTTTTATGTCTGCTCGTACTTCGATGTTCACCTTTTTCACTTTTGTGTGAAGATCCTCAAGAGTACCGAGCCATAATTCCTCTAGAGAACAGTAACATTTCCAAGTTCTTTTTATCATTAGTTGCTCGTCCTGAATCAATTGAGAGTGAAGCTCTCTCAGATAACCCAGCACATGATGAAGCCCTTCTAAAGACTTTACCTTCTAAAGGCTTTACCTATTAGGCCGACTTCTTAACTTTCCATTTGTCATGGTTCCTGGACTATTTTCGGTTCACAATATTCCATAGTTAAACACCCAGAGGGTCTAGTTTGCAACAGTCAACCCATACTAGTTAGCAACAATACATTATTACATTTAATAGTACCCAAAAGTTGATATATAATGATGGAAAAATAAAACTCGAATATTTTAATATAACCATGGTGTTATATAATGTCAGCAAATCATCAAGAACTATCAAAAGTCTCAAACACAAAACACAAACGGGGTGCTTCATTGAAAACTAAGTATCAATAGGAATGGTAGTGAACAGGAGCTTATAATAAAAATAATCCATGTATACTTGTCTCTTGCACCTCTACAAACACGGTATCAACTTGAGCAGGAGAATATGATATAGTGAAAACATGGTGGATATAATCCATTTCACTTCATAGAGAGAAGCAGTAAAAACATCCTTCTCATTCTTTTAATAAACCATCAACCAAGAATTATTGTTTTCTCAAAACTATGTCTTCCTCTCATTCTATGACACAAACTTCATAACCTTAGCTTCTTATAAAGCTGTATCACTCCTTTAAATATCCTGTAAAACAAAAATAAAGCACCAAAGCCCTATCAAGTTGGATTTTGATTTGTAGGCATTCATTGCTCGAGAACCGTATCAATAGTTGGTACTACTGAAAGGAATTCCTCTTTAGTTGGAGAGAGAAAGAAGGAGAAACATTAACAATTATAGAAAATAGAATTGAAAGTACGTGAGTATTTTTTGGTGAACTTATGGATGGAAGAAAGAGAAATTTTCTCTTGATATTATAGCCAACCATTGTAGCATGCATATTCATTATAAATACTTCATTTTATTTCATTTTCTAACATCAGAGAGTGAAAAGCCTTTTTTTGAGATACATATCCAAAAGAGAGTTTATCCACCATATTTGTTGGTGAGAGTTGTAATAATCATTGTGTTATTATTCATTTTAAACAGGAGATATACTTGTTGTTCCATTGTTATTGTTATATAGTTATTATAGTGGGAAAGTTTGATCCAGGGATAATCATTTATCCGCCGACCTTGTTTTAGGCGTTTGTTTTTGTGTTACCTTTCCCAACAAGTGGTATCAGAGCTTCGGCTCACCACACATTTTAACTTTTATTATTACAATGGACGAGTCAACCTCTGTGAGATCATCAACAATGATCAAGTGAACTTCTTCAAATTACTCCATTTGGAAACCCAGAATGGAAGACATACTCTATTGCAAAGAGTTGTATCAACCTTTGCAAAATGAGGGGACGAAGCCTACCGGAAAGTCTGATGAAGACTGGAATATCATGAACAGGAAAACTGTCGGACAAATTCGACAATGGATCGATCAAAGCGTTTTTCATCATGTTGCGCAAGAAACAGTTGCGTACACATTATGGAAGAAACTAGAAGCTTTGTACGAGAGAAAGACAGCCCAGAATAAAGCCTCTACTATTCGAAGATTGGTGAACCTCAAGTATAGAGAAACTAGGAGTGTTTCTGAACACTTGAGCGATTTTCAAAGATTGATAAATCAACTCACCAATATGAAGATGGTGCTTGAAGATGAATTGCAAGCATTATTATTACTAAGTTCCTTGCCTGATAGTTGGGATACGCTTGTGGTTTCATTGAGTAACTCAGCACCACAAGGTGTTCTAACATTGGACATAGTAAAAGATAGCATGTTCAATGAAGAATCTAGAAGGAAGGAACAAGGATTGACGACTGAGTCTGAGGCGCTTGTTACTGAGTATCGTGGAAGAAGTATCCACAAGAAGTTCAATACTAGAGACAAGTCAAGGGGAAATTCTGGAGATAAGTTCAGGGGTAGGTCGTGGACAAGAAAAGACATAGAATGTTTTTATTGTCACGAGAAAGGTCACATGAAGAAAGAATGTAGAAAGCTCAAAAGAGAGCAACAAGAAAATGGTGATGCGAGTAACAGAGCCGCTACCATCTTTCAAGGCAATGAGGTAATCTTTGTTGGTGATGACGGTCATGTTAATTTGACATCACAAGATACATGTTGGATTGTGGATTCTGGTGCATCATTCCATGTAACCTCACAAAGGGATTTCTTTTATTCCTATACAAGCGGTGATTTTGGCTGTGTGAAGATGGGGAATGATGATAAATCCAAGATTGTGGGCAAAGGTGATGTTTGCCTAGAAACAAACAGCGGTTTTCGCGTAACGTTGAAAGATGTGAGACATGTTCCTGACATGCGTCTCAATCTAATATCAACCGGACTTCTAGACGAAGAAGGTTATACTAGTGTGTTCGGAGATAGGAAATGGAAGTTGTCAAAAAGTTCCTTGGTAATAGCCCGAGGCAAGAAAGAAAACACCCTTTATGTGATAGAAGCCAAAGTCAATAATGGGTGTGTTAATGCTCTCAAAGAAGACTCCTCGGTCGAGCTATGGCATAAACGGCTCGGACATATGAGTGAGAAAGGACTTCAAATCCTAGCCAAAAGAGGTATTTTGGCCGGTATGAAAGGATTGGAAATGTCGCTTAAGCCATGTACACATTGTTTGGCTGGAAAGCAACATAGAGCTTCATTTCAATATAAGGCTCCACAAAGAAGACCAAATGTTTTAGATTTGGTGCATTCTGATGTTTGTGGTCCAATGAGCACTAGTACTCACGGAGGTGCAAGGTATTTTGTTACCTTTATTGATGACCACTCCAGGAAGGTTTGGGTGTATCCACTCAAAACAAAAGATCAGGTGTTTGTAGTATTCAAACAGTTCCATGCTAGCGTTGAGCGAGAAACTGGAAAGAAGTTAAAATGTGTTCGCACTGACAATGGAGGAGAGTTTATGGGAGATTTCAAACATTATTGTATTAGTAATGGAATTCGGCATGAAAGATCTGTCCCGAAGACGCCTCAGCACAATGAAGTGGCTGAGAGAATGAACAGGACTATTGTTGAAAGAGTGAGAACAATGTTATCTCATGCTAAGTTACCCAAGAGTTTTTGGGGTGAGGCTCTGATGACTGCAGTTGATTTAATCAACCTATCCCCTTCAGCTCCATTGAACGGTGATGTTCCAAATAGTTTTTGGACATGTAAAGATGTATCCTACAACCATTTGAAGGTGTTCGGTTGTAGAGCGTTTGTTCATATTCCAAAAGATGAGAGATCGAAACTCGACTCGAAGTCGAAGGAATGCATCTTCTTGGGATATGGTAATGAAGCATTCGGGTACAGGTTATGGGATCCTGTAGAGAAAAAGATTATCAGAAGCAGAGATGTTATCTTCTTAGAAGACCAGAATATTGAAGATATTCAGAAGGGAGTTAAGCCTGTTATTTCTGAAGAACATCCAATCAACTTAGATATGACTCCTCCTTTGGAAGATTACGAGGGAGAAGAAATAGAAGATATTGGAGATGCAGAGAATGAACCTCCAGTTGATAATGATCCAGCTGAAGAAATAGCAGTTGATGATGAAAATGAAGATATGGTTGAAGAGCCCCAATTAAGAAGGTCATCCAGGATTCCAAAACCGCAAACCAAATATCCTGAAACAGAATTTGTGTTACTTACTGATGGGGGAGAACCAGAGTCTTATGAAGAAGCCATGATGGATAACCACAAAGGAGAGTGGTTGAAAGCCATGCAGGAAGAAATGCAATCCTTGCATGAGAACATGACTTATAAGTTGGTAGATTTACCGAAAGGTAAAAGGGCACTCAAAAATAAATGGGTGTACAAGTTAAAGTCTGATGAGAATAACTCACGACCTAGATACAAGGCGAGGTTAGTCGTGAAAGGATTTAGTCAAAAGAAAGGCATTGACTTTGAAGAGATTTTTTCACCCGTGGTTAAGATGTCATCAATCCGGGTGGTGCTTGGTTTGGCTGCTAGTCTTAATCTAGAAGTGGAACAACTAGATGTGAAGACTGCATTTCTTCATGGTGATTTAGAAGAAGAAATTTACATGGAGCAGCCAGAGGGATTCAAAGTCAAAGGTAAAGAAAACTTGGTATGTCAGCTGAAAAAGAGTTTATACGGACTTAAGCAGGCACCACGTCAATGGTACAAGAAGTTTGATGCATTCATGATTGATCATGGATACCGAAGAACTAATTCTGATCATTGTGTGTTTGTGAAGAGATTTGATGATGGTGAGTTCATCATATTACTCTTGTATGTTGATGATATGTTGATCGTAGGACAAAATAGTGAGAAGATAAGCACATTGAAGAATGAAATGAAGAAGTATTTTTCAATGAAAGACTTGGGACCTGCAAAATATATTCTTGGTATGTCCATCCGTCGTGATCGGAAGGAACGGAAGTTGTGGCTATCACAAGAAAAATATATCGAGAAGGTGTTGGAGCGGTTCCACATGGAAAAGGCAAATCCAGTTGCTACTCCACTTGCTAGTCATTTTTGTCTTAGTTCAAAGCAGAGTCCGTTAAATGAAATTGAAAGGCGGGATATGAGAAAAGTGCCATATGCCTCAGCTGTTGGAAGCTTGATGTATGCAATGGTATGTACACGAGCAGATATAACACACGCGGTTGGTGTTGTTAGTAGATTCTTGGCAAATCCAGGAAAGGAGCATTGGAATGCTGTGAAGTGGATCTTGCGATATCTAAGAGGAACTTCCAAAATGAGTTTGTGTTTTGGAAGTAGAGAACCTGAACTAATTGGCTATACAGATGCAGATATGGCGGGAGATATTGATTCTAGGAAATCAACTTCTGGATTCTTGATTACATTTTCAGGGGGAGCTGTATCATGGCAGTCAAAGCTACAAAAGTGTGTTGCTTTGTCTACCACAGAGGCAGAGTTCATTGCAACAACAGAAGCTTGCAAGGAAATGTTATGGATGAAGCAGTTCTTGCATGAATTAGGACAAGAACAACAGAAGTATGTCGTGCATTGTGATAGTCAGAGCGCAATCCACTTAAGCAAGAATTCAAGTTTTCACTCAAGGTCAAAGCATATTGATGTGAGATATCACTGGATACGTGATATGTTGGATTCCAAGCAACTGCAGCTTGAGAAAATCCATACTGATGACAATTGCTCAGATATGATGACCAAGTCCTTACCCAAGGACAAGTACGAGTTCTGCAGGAGAGCTGCTGGATTGATGGAGCCCTTCACCTAAATCGGAAGGGGGAGATTGAAAGGAATTCCTCTTTAGTTGGAGAGAGAAAGAAGGAGAAACATTAACAATTATAGAAAATAGAATTGAAAGTACGTGAGTATTTTTTGGTGAACTTATGGATGGAAGAAAGAGAAATTTTCTCTTGATATTATAGCCAACCATTGTAGCATGCATATTCATTATAAATACTTCATTTTATTTCATTTTCTAACATCAGAGAGTGAAAAGCCTTTTTTTGAGATACATATCCAAAAGAGAGTTTATCCACCATATTTGTTGGTGAGAGTTGTAATAATCATTGTGTTATTATTCATTTTAAACAGGAGATATACTTGTTGTTCCATTGTTATTGTTATATAGTTATTATAGTGGGAAAGTTTGATCCAGGGATAATCATTTATCCGCCGACCTTGTTTTAGGCGTTTGTTTTTGTGTTACCTTTCCCAACAACTACATATGTTATTTTCTCAACAGAAGAAGTTGGTAAAACTCTTTTTTCTAATCTAATATTGTAGAAAATATCAGTATGTCTAAAGTTTGGTGCACACTACACACATATAAAGTGCAATGGATTATAAGCTTGTGATTCATTTCTGATGCAAGAAGTCCCATCTGTTGCGTAAGATGGTTCATATGTTGTTTCTTATCCATATTTTCTTGTTGAATCTCCTGTTCTAATGACAATTCCTGGTCCTTGGTCAAACCATATCCTAGAGAGTTACCTTTAACTTCATATGTGTCTCCAGTAAGTGAGTTTGGCATAAACAAAGATCCCAGAACTCATTGTTGATTTCTTGTGCGAGGACATAAAATCATTTGTTTTGTAGAAAGAAAATGTCAATGCAATAGAAATCATTGGTTTCTATGATGAAGATAAGATTACGTAGAATTTACTAAATATGTATTCATTTATTAGAGTACATGAGACTGTTATAAATAGAGAACTCATATTGTAGTTTTTGAATCATCCTATAATCATTCAAGAATTAGAATTAATTGTGTTTCTTCTCATTCATATACTCTTCTCTCATATTTAGCTGTGTTATTATTATTTCATGTTATTCTGGTACCCAACAGTGATATCAGAGCATTTGGTATTGGTCCATATTCCGTTGCGAATATTGTTCACGGTTACTATTCATATGTGTTATTGTATACTTTTACAGTGATTGTTAATGTATATCAGATTTGTTCTGATATGCGGTAAAATATATACAATATTGTCCACGTATACTTTGTTATTCACGGTGAAATTGTGCAAGCCGGTTCAATTGAAATTATCATGACAGCAAAATATGAGATTGAAAAGTTCAATGAGAGTAATTTCTTCCTGTGGAAAGTAAAGATAAAGGCAATCCTAAGGAAGGATAATTGCTTAGCAGCAATTGAAGATAAAACCGAGGGAATATCTAACAAGAAGTGGAATGAGATGGATAACAATGTTGTTGCCAATTTGCACTTAGCATTGGCAGATTCAGTTTTGTCTAGCGTTGCTGAAAAGAAAACTGCAAAGGAGATTTAAGATGTTCTCATCAAATTGTATGAGGTCAAGTCACATCACAACCGAATTTTCTTAAACAGAAGACTCTACACTCTTTGAATGAATGAATCCACATCCGTGACAAATCACATCAACACACTAAATACAATGTTTGCTCAACTTACATCGACAAATTTCAACATAGCAGAAAATGAACATGCAGAACATCTACTTCAGAGCTTACCAGATTCATATGATCCACTTGTCGTCAACTTAACAAATAATAATGTTACAGACCATATATACTTTGATGATGTTGCCATAGCCATTATTGAGGAAGAGTCCATATGTATAAATAAGGAAGATTGTCAAGAAAGCTCAAAACAAGTAGAAGCTTTGACAATGATGAGAGGCAGATCAATGGAACATGGCCCCAATGGGAGCCAAAATCATGGTAGATCAAAGTCTCGAAGTAAGATAAACCTGAAATGCTACAATTGTGGCAAGAAATGGAACTTGAAAAAACATTGTTGGTTTAAGAAGAACGGTGAAAAGTCTTTTTAGGCAAGTTCATCTCAAGGATGTGTTGCCAATACCTATGATGATGGAAAGATTCTATATAGCGGAGCAGAAACTGGTTCCAAAGGCTGTAAACAACTCACTGATGTTTGTATAATTGATTTAGGAGCAACATGACACATGACTCCTCGACGAGATTGGTTTTACACTTATCAAGCTATCTCAGAAGGACCAGTGTTCATGGGAAGTGATTACGCCTTAGAAATTGCTAGTGTCGGTACTGTATGATGATACAGTTCACACAATTTAAGAGGTACGGCATGTGAAAGGGTTAAAGAAGAACTTATTATCTATTGGATAATTAGATGACCTCGGGTGCAAGACCCATATTGGAGGTGGGATCTTGAAGGTGGTGAGAGGTGTTATAGTAGTGATGAAGGAAGAAAAGTTATCTTCAAATATATACATTCTTATGGGAGAGACGTTGCAAGAGGGTGATGTCTCAGTTGCATCAACTAGTCAAGAAAACTCAATGACAACGTGGCATCATAGACTGGGCCATATGTCAGAACGAGGCTTAAAAGTTCTTGTGGAACGTGATCTCTTACTCGGGCTCAAATCGGTAAGTGTACCTTTTTGTGAACACTGTGTGATAAGAAAACAACATAGGTTGAAGTTTGATAGATCAACTACTAAGAGCAAACACATACTTGAATTAATTCATTCTGATGTGTGGGAGTCATCGCAAATGTCCCTGGGAGGACCAAAATATTTTGTATCATTCATTGATGATTACTCCAGAAGATTGTGGGTATACCCAATCAAGAAGAAGTCAGATGTGTTTTCAATATTTAAGCATTTTAAAGCACTAGTTGAGCTTGAACACTGAAAGAGAATTAAGTGCTTGAGGACAAACAATGGAGGAGAATATACAAATGGTGAGTTTCTGGCATTCTGCAAGGAAGAGGGTATAATGAGACAATTTACAGTTGCTCATACACCTAAGCAAAATGGTGTTGTGGAGCGAATGAATAAAACTCTCCTAGAAAGGACTAGAGCTATGTTGCGAACTGCAGGATTAGCCAAGTCGTTCTGGGCAGAAGTCGTGAAAACTGCGTATTACACGATAAATAGATCGCCATCAAGTGTAATTGGTTTAAATACTCTGATGGAGATGTGGAAAGGAAATCCAACTGAGTATTCTACTCTACATGTGGTTGGATGTCCTGTGTACGTGATGTACAACTCCCAAGAAAGAACTAAGTTGGATCCAAAATCCCGAAAATGCATATTCTTGGGCTATGTTGATGGTGTCAAGGGGTATCTCCTGTGGGATCCTACTTCTCGCAAGGTTATTGTCAGCAGGGATATAATCTTTGCAGAGAATGAACTGCAAAGGGAGCAGGAAAATGACACCACTTCTAAAGATATCACTACTGTTCATATAGATGGAAAGTCTATAGAAGATTATTCTTTAAAAGCAAAACCAGAGCACGAGGTATAAGAACCAGAGGAACCCAATGATGTTGAAGTTCGACGACCAACACGTCAAAAAGGGAAACCAAATTGGCAGTCAGACTATGTTATGGAAAGCAAGATGCATATTGTATTCTAACAGAAGATGGAGAACCATAAACCTTACAAGAGGTTGTGATTTTCTCAAATGATTATTTATGGATGGAAGCAATGCATGAAGAAATGTAAGCCTTACATAAAAATAAGACATGTGATCTTGTTGTACTTACAGAGGGTCGGAAAGTTATCGACAACAAATGGGTCTATAAGATTAAGTGTGATACTAATGATTAAGTGGAAATATATCGTGCAAGTATGGTGGTTAAAGGATATGCTCAAAGAGAAGGAATTGATTTCAATGAAATATTTTCTCTGGTGGTTAGACTTACCATTATCAGAGTAGTGTTAGCTATGTGTGATGCTTATGATTTACATCTTGAATAATTGGATGTAAAGATTGTTTTTCTTCATGGAGAACTTGAAGAAGAAATATATATGCTCCAACCAAAAGGTTTGGAAGAAAAAGGAAAAGAAAACTTGGTTTGCAGGTTGACCAAATCTCTGTACGGTTTAAAGCAGGCACCGAGGTGTTGGTATAAGAGATTTGATTCCTTCATAATTAGCCTTGGATACAACCAGATGAGCTCGGATCATTGTACATATTACAAGAGGTTTGAGGAAAATGTTTTCATCATTTTTTTGTTGTATGTGGATGACATGTTGGTGGTAGGCCCAAACAAAGATCACGTCCAAGAATTAAAGGCACAATTGGCTAGAGAGTTCGATATGAAGGACTTGGGGCCAGAAAAAAAAGACTTTAGGGATGAAAATTCATTGAGATAGAAAAGATAGGAAGATTTGTCTTTCTCAAAGAAATCATCTACGAAAAGTTTTGTGGCACTTCAACATACAAGACTGTAAGCCAATATCTACCCCACTTTCTTTCAATTATAAATTATTCTCAAGTATGAATCCTAGCAATGAAGCGGAGAGGATGGAAATGTCTCGAGTACCCTATGCATCAGCGATGGGAAGCCTTATGTATGCCATGATATGTACAAGGCCATACATTGCACAAGTAGTGGGAGCGGTCAGTCGATTTATGGCGGATCCTGGTAAAGAGCATTTGGGTGCTGTTAAGAAAATCCTAAGACATATAAAAGGAACCCCAAATGTTGCATTATGTTTTGGAGGATTGGAGTTTGGTGTCAGAGGATATGTTGATTCAGATTATGCATGTGATCTTGACAAAAGAAAATCTATTACTGGCTATGTGTTAACAATTGTAGGAGGAGTTGTAAGCTGGTTATCCAAATTTCAGACTGTTGTAGCTCTATCTACTACAAAAGATGAATATATGGCAGCTACCCAAGCATGAAAGAAAGCTATATGTATTCAAGTTTTATTGGAAGAGCTCAGACACAAACAACAAAAAATTATTATGTTATGTGACAGTCAAAGTGCCTTGCACATTGCAAGAAATTGAACTTTTCATTCCAAGACAAAGCACATATGAGTTCAATCTAATTCATTCGTGAAGTAGTAGAGGAAGTGAGTGTGTACATGCATAAGATTCACACTAAAGACAACCTAGATGATGTTATGATAAAGCCGATCAACGCTGATAAGTTTTATTGGTGCAGGTTTTCTTTGGACCTATCTAAAACATAGCAACATGGAATTAGCAAGGGAAAGAAATTTTGGAAGCAAACAAAATGAATTTAAGTGGGAGATTATGAGGACATAAAGTCATTTGTTTTGTAGAAAGAAAATGCCAATGCAATAGAAACAATTGGTTTCTATGATGAAGAGAAGATTACGGAGAATTCACTAAATATGTATTCACTTATTATAGTACATGAGACTGTTATAAATAGAGAACTCATATTGTAGTTTTTGAATCATCCTATAATCATCCAAGAGTTAGAATTAATTGTGTTTCTTCTCATTCTTATACTATTCTCTCATATTTAGTTGTATTATTATTATTATTTCATGTTATTCTGGTACCAACACCTTGAAGTTTAGAAATCTCGTTCAGATAAGGAGAAAAAGCACCAATTTCCAAAGACTGTATCCCACAAAAGATGGCTGCTATCACATCTAGCTCCTCGTCTCAGTTATAAACCCCAGAAAATTTCGACCAGATTCATGAAGCTACTTTCTGTAGCCAGTCCTTTAACGCGTCATTAAACCAAACATGTGGAGGGTACTCTCAAAACTAATTTGAATATAAATTCTTAAAGTAAACACAAAATGTAACCCTTATCTGAACATAATATATGGATATCGGTTATCGGATTAGATCAGACCACAAGTCTTGCATGAGCAAACTTGTAGCCTTCCTTTTACTCATAATATAGAAGCTCTGATGTTGAGCTCGCCCTAGTTACGAAGAATGCCATAGGTGAAGGACAAGCTAACCTGCCATAGAGTTGATTTCAACATCGGAGGTGAGCATAACTTCTTGACAAATTCTCGATTGGATACTCCTTAAGACATTGTTGTGAGCAGCGATACAAAATTTAGATGGGTGTGGTTGTCATCATCTGAATCAAGCGAATTTGACAAAACTCTTGGATCTTGAGATGCCGAGTTCGATAAATAGATAACGTGGTTACAACTTCGATGTGTACAATGAAATGTATCTCAAGAAGAGGCTAATCTTATGAAGTTGGAAATTCATTTGCAACAAGAATGGTCATTGCTTAGGTTTGATTGTGTGGCCCGTGAAATTTTTACTGGAGCCTCATGGTGGGCACCAAATGTTTTTGCTACTGATTAACCTCCCTGATGCTAGTCAGGGAATGTTGTAAATGTATGGTTAAGGTGTATGTGATGGATACAGAGGATGATTAAATGATTTATTCATCATTTGGGATCCCTGAGTCTTACAGCCTTTTTACTGCTCTCACTCAATTCTCCTTTTTATGTTATTCATCGTGTGTGTTTTTTCCTTTTGTCTTCAGGACCTCTTTATTTATATAGTAACTCTCTTCTCCCCTAGGAACCCAGGAGACTCCCTTTATTATTTTTCATGATATAAGTATGATTTTATGATCATTATTAGGATAACAGTTACAGTCGTCCCTTCAGTGGATGTCATAATACTCCCTAATTTATGAAAGAATATTAGAATCGACAACTATTAACTTTATAACTGATAACCTTTGGCTATCCCTTCTAGAATCCAATATAGATGTATCATGTCCAAGTAAGACATCCTATACATTTCTGAATCTGGGATGTATATACCCTATAATTATTATACCAATTTGTACATATCGTCCAAGAGAGTCCCTTCTAAAATCTCTATTGGCCGGAATGTTCGATCTTTATCCCTCAGACCTAGTGACCAATAATACGACTCCGAGAATCCCAGGCTATACACCTGCCATATTAATACCCGAGAAGTGAAATCGTCCTAAAATTCCTGGGATGTACATTATTAATAAAACATGTATCTCGATTTAACCTGTATGAGGTAGTAGTCTCTGTCCCTAACAAAGAAAAGACATTTCCTCCAGATTGGGCCTTCTTCGACTTTTGGAAATTAGTACCGATGTGACCCTACTCGCCACAATTATAACAAGTAGGCTTAACGCTCTTGCAATCTAAAAGATAGTGACTTGTCTTACCACACTTGAAGCACCTCAGAACATTATTGATACACGCATTAGCATGGTGGCCCAACTCTCCACATTGGAAGCACTTGATAGAAGCGGGAGTCTTTCCCTCACTTGGCTTTATCTCATATAAAGCCCTTTACTTCCCTTTGTCAGATGAAGCATTATATAGCTTCCCACGATACTGGTTCTTCCCATTCCTCTCATTCATACTCTTATAATAAGAAAAAGAAGCCATAATATCCTCATCATAAATCCTACACTTATTCACCAACATAGGAAATCAATGAATCTCCTAGTAACCAATCCCTTATTTGATTTTAGGACGTAATCCTCTCTCAAACTTGATGCATTTCAAACCCTCAACAGTCACACCATTATAGTGTGGATAAAACTTCACAAACTCTTCGAACTTAGCAACGTATTCAACATCAATCATATTCCCCTGCTTGAGTTCGAGGAACTCGATCTCCTTCTTACTTATCACATACTCAGGAAAGTACCTCCGCAAAAAATGAACTTGGAATGCAACCCAAGTGATATCAACACCAACAACTTCTAGTCTCTTGCATGCACTATCCCACAAATCTTCGGCTTCTTCAGAGAACATGCGAGTACCAACCTGCACCTTCTGAACTTCCGTGCAAGCCATCACTCGGAAAATCTTCTCAATTTCTCTGAGTCATGCCTTCACATACTCCTGATCATATCTGCCCTTGAAAGCCGGTAACTTGTGCCTTTGAAACTTGTCCAACCCACATAACTCATCATCAACACCTTGATAATTTTACTGCCCCTGCAGCGCATGAGTCCTTGACTCCAAAGCATCATCAATATCATGATCGTTTCTTCCAGTCATTACTATGCACACCATCAAACGAGCATTAGAAGAAACAATGTACCAACAATGTTCACACACTCGCCGCATAAAAGGGAACAATTAACATGTCAAAAACCTGGCCAGATGAACCGACCTGATCTGATACCACTATGTAACATCATAATACTTGATACACGAAATAATGAGAAAATAAAACAAATACACACATAAGGTGTCACTCAAACACAACATAAACCTGCTCTGTAACATGGGTTATATAAAACACGTGTTAAATTAAACACCTGTCATCACATACTCGCCTTTACATAGGCTTATCACAACAGAATATCATATTAAAATAATTCAACAATCAAATATGTCTCATAACATCAACACAGTTATGACAATTGCCTTCAACTCAACAACATCAAAATAATAGTAAAACAAAACGTTCGCCCATCCAGTGTTATAGATTAGAGCAACGGAATCTAAAACAGCGTATAAAAACGGAAAAGAAAGAAATACAGCCTTAACATCATCATTTATGTTCTAAGCAACTACTCATTTACCTGCTCGTCTATACCCTAAGAAGGAGCACAAAACCACACAAACAACAAAGGGGTGATAATACGCGCATAATATAAAATGGTGAAAAGTATGCAAGGGTAGCCTAAACAAACATCAATAATTATTCAACACAATTCAATTGTATACAATCACCAAAATATTCTCAATCACCAGCATCAACATAATCATACAATACATGTGCAAACAATGAATGCAAATGTACTCAACACCACGACTCAATAATGCATGTGGTACCATTATGGATAACACAAGTCTATCTCTCTCTTGAATCCCCATCATAGGACCAGAGCACACCAATCGCTACCATCGCCATAGGTAACGCTTCACCAGTTCCATATGAAACCGACTACTTGCTCCTGAATCCACACCATCGGATCAAAGCAATCCAAAATTCATCATCACCATAGTTAATGCTTCACTAATTCCTCGTTGAAATTTACTACTCTCTCCTAAATCCATACCACCAGACTAGAGCACACCAAAATTGGACCGAAGCCCGTAGACCATGATGCATGATTCACCATACCATGCAGTATCACCAAAAATGCTCACCATGCAAATATCACCAAGTAATCACCATAATAAATAACAATATTATTCTCCATACAAAAATAAATGGACTAAATCCATAACAACATAATAAGAACATTATTCACCTTCCAACAGTGGCCAAACAATAACCAATTGGCATCAACACAACAAAAATCAGAACGACGAGTCAGTTCCATGCTATTGAGCAAATTACGCTCATCCTGGTTGTGTGACGGGTTACCCGTCACATTCCATGTCATCCCCCATGTCACCCCTATTACGATTGTCCCAACCAAACTTGCATGGGGACTATGGTAGTCTACCCGTCAGGTAGCTGACGCTCGTCGTCGCCTCTAAATCGATGACAACCAATGCATCATTAGAGGGACGTTCGTCACCCTAAACCAGAAGTAGAATCTTCATTTTCTACAATGTAGTTCAAATCAGAACTCCAATTTTCCTTCTCTTGACCCCAAATCGAACCCTAACAACACTGAATATAATATCTAACGTCAATTACCTACCAATTAACATGTAATTTCACTCATTTAAACATGAATTTGACATGGTTTGTTGATCACTTTTACAATAACCTATGAACACACTTTATAGTAATTTCATAAACAATATCACATAATTTCCAGAGTATAACAATGCACATAATTCACATATTACATTATAACATTCATACTATTTCAGAAATCAATCATATATTCATCCAACATTCATAAAAAGGAAAAAAGTAAGGAAAATATAATGTGATTAAGGATTTTCCTTTATCCCTTCATTCAATACACACCTTATTAGGAGTAATTCCCCTTTATCTTAGATTTTTCAGCAAATCTCCTTAAAGCTCCTTCATTGGATGTTCTTCCTATGCATTAGCCCTTATCTCTTGCCTCTTTCACCACAAATCATGTTTCCACTTACACTACTTTTTCCCCCAAAACTCTATTAACTAGTATAATATTAACTTAATCTCTCTCAATTAGTAACTTCCAATATTACCCTCACTTATTCTCTAAATCCTCAAAATGCCCCTCTTGACTCTAATATTATTTTAATAATAATAATACTAATAATATTAGCCTTTTCTCTCCTATTTTCCACCTTTCTATTTTATTTCAATAAATTAATATTATTGCTCAAATTTATTAAAGTTTTCATTAATATTATTGCTCAAATTGCAAAATAGATCCCACATACAATATTTTGGAGAATAATTTGAGTTACAAACAAACCATCTGTATCTATTCTCATACAATTTATATCCATTATCTCATTTTATTAAGTGACTTAACTCTATGGTTCTCTTTATTATATGAAACTTGAACTAAAAAATAACATCAATGATTCTTCACTCTTGTTCAAATCTCTCCATCGTAAATTTCCTTAAATATTTGCGTCATCTTTTGATTACCAAGAAGTGCTCTCACCTGTTTCTTAAACACTTCCATGTTCATACCATCCTTCTGAAAAAAAACATGTCATAGAAAATTACAACATTAATTAAGCATCATAATATAAGATTCATATGCAAAAGCTAATAACTGATTAAACACAACTTGCCTTATAGATATCATATATATCTTGAAGTGGAGGAATAAATTCAATAGGTACTCGTTTCTTCATCTCTAAATAAAACCTAGGAACCATAGTCATTTCCACTGGTGTCATTTCCCATTTCACTGTAAGTAAATCATACAAACACTTCATATGCAAGATTTTATATATAGAATACCTAAAATTTCATAAATGACATATAAGAAATGTCAGATTAGAATTACCATCTTTAACAACAGAAGTTTTGCATGTGATGACACAAACTGGAAGTACACGCTTGTTGATATCATTTCCCCAAACCACATACCAATGAGGCTTTTTAGGATTATCACAACCAATATCATAGTCCTTATTGGAAGCATGAGTTTGATGAGTCTCAAGATCCACTCTTTCCATCCTTCCAAACACAATTCGACAAAGTATGAGATATTTCTCTTCATCTTTCTCCACCTGATGTTGCATCCCGCTACAAAACAAATACAAATTCATCGATCACATTTCGTTAATTGTTATTCTAAACATGTTAATTATTTGTTACATGAAAAGTTAAAGTACCTGTACTGAGGTGACTCTAAGTCGGCCAGAAAAATACCAGCTCCGATCGATGGGCGCAGTTCGGGATAATATCTGATTAACTTAAAGCCATTGTTGAAAATTGATACAACTTTCTCCGCCGGAGCTGCATACCAACCATAAACGACATTTGCCTTACCTCTTGCAGCTTCAGTAATCTCCTTTTGCTTTTCGAAAACACTCCAACGAGTCCTTGCAATAGGGCTAAAGATATGTAAATCATGAATACTTATGATACTGGCATTAGGATCAACTTTGCCAACATTTCTCACGAACAAATTGTTTATGTATAAGTATGTTTTCTCAGTCTTACTCAATAGTCTCGTGTTTGGAAATTTTGATGCATGTCTGACTCCAACAATAACAACGTCGTCGTCATCGTCTTCGTTGTCGGAATCGAGTTTTTTCTTACCGATTCTATCAGCATCATTAGTTTTGGCTATTGTTGAGAAATCACAATCGACAAATTTTGCAGGAAAGAACGGTTTACCATTTTCATCAAACCATGCAATGGATCTATGTTTCTTTGTTTGAGTATGGACTTGTAGCATCCGTAAAAAATCGAAGGTGTACTTTAAGCCTTCGATCTTTAAGGGCATAGTTGTCTTTCCACTTGCAAATCCTTGTCGTAAAGACTCCAGTACTTCACCTTTGAAATCATCCCAGTGCTTGTTTTTGAAGAACATGATTCTCACAGGAAATTCACTGTGCGCGAAGTTTATACTGTTGTAGAGGAGGAACTCGTCGATGCAAGCCTGGTTTTGTTTTGCATCTTGGTTTAAATCTATGAGTGGGTTCAGTGGTAGTGTTGCTAGTGGACGTGGCGGTGATGGTGGTGTTGGTGGATGAGCAATTGATAAAGATTGTAGAAAATAGGGTAATAGTGGTGGTGATGGTGGTGGATGAGCTATTGACATAGATGGTGATGTTGTTGAAAACTGTGATGAAGCCATTAGTGGTGGAGAATTAGGATCTGCCATGGATGCAGCAAGAACCTTAACTCAATTGTATTAAACTTTTGTTTTGATATTTATTTGATGATGGTATTAGTAAGATAGTTGTGTTATATAGAGGGTGAGTTATGAATTAAATATTGGTACTAATCATTTTACTTTTTAAGGATAAATTTTTTAGACTTTTTTTTTAATTTATGCATACATTTAATCTTAATCAATTTTTATTTTCTGTGGTGTCTATTTACAATGTTTGAAAAATATGTCCAAATATGAAGATATATTCTAAAAATATACATTTTTATGTTTATCTCTAGTCTACTTGGAGAAGGGGGGAATGTATATAATACTACATAATTTATTTAAAATGTTTGATGAATTTTTATCTTAAAATATTAATGGTAAAGTTTAATTTCGATTGAGAGAGTTGTAAAAATAGTTATTAAAATTATTTTATTTGATAATATTTCTTTATTTTAAAATATATTTTTTAATATAAAATAATAAATAATAATGGTCAATATCATAAATTCATTATGTTTAGTCAAATTAAAATTAAATTTTAGATTTATAATAAATAGATATTTTAATAACTCGGAATATTATTAATTCAATGATTGATTTATAAATAAAATTTTCATTTTTTATATCATATAAATTATTTTAATCTTTTTTAAAGAAACTTATTTTAATTATTTATCATTGCTTAATTTGTAAACAGTTATAAGATGGGCCAAATACTAAGGACTTGATTAGGTTTATTATATTTTATATTTATATTTAAAAAAAGAAAATGTAAGACTATTTTTAGTAATAATAATAATAATAATAATAAAATAAAATTAAGAGAAAAGAATATATGCCAAGTGTAAAATATTTGTTTACTCAATCAATAAGAAACGAGTAAAACATACTATGATCTCATTAAGAAACTAAGTTTATTTTTTAAAATAAATTAGTCAAGCATTAGTACATATTAATATGATTTACTTTAAATGCTCCGTTGAATTCATTTTTATCAGAAATAATATTTATCACAACGCTATGGAAGAAATAATATTTTTGTTCTTTTTATTTAAAAAACATATTCTTTTTTTCCTATTTGGTTAAAAACACGTGAAAAATGAAATATGACAGCTTGTGATATATTTTTAATAATTTTTTTTAAAACAGAATGAATATGAATAATTTTCTATAAATGAGATTTTTTTATAACAAAAGAAAAGAAAATATATTAATTCCTTGAATTAAATTGAAAACTTAATTATTATATAAATAATTTTATGGGCCGACCAGATCGATCACGGATCATTATGGACCAATCACACCAACTCCAACCGACCATTAAGAAGGGGTGTCATTCCTTTTAGAATTCCCCCTATCAAAAGATTGGCATTTTTATAATTTCAAGAAGTTTCAACCATATAACACATCCAACGACTCTCTAAAAAGGACGACGGACAAATATATATATATATATATATATATATATATATATATATATATATATATATATATATATATATATATATATATATATATATATATATATATATATATATATATATATTGCGCCTCAAATTGAGATAACAAATTTTAAATGCAATTTCATTTCACTTTTCTTCCTCATATATTAACAAGAACGTTGAAATGCTTACCTTACAGGTTTCCCAACACCACCACATCGGAAGCCACAATCTTCCATCATCGTTGTTCCGTCTCTTATTTTTTGTTCTAGAACGGAACATTGGTCTCTGTCATACCTTAATTTTAACCCAGAGATCCCATATAGCATTGGCATCCTTGCATACAAACAAGGTCACCTCTTGGTCCATCTCCCTTTCATATTTGGGTTTTGCTTTTGCAGGGATCATCAAGCACCTCTTTGTTGATGTTTTTACCTTTATGTTTATATGTTCATTGTTTATCTAACCACTAATCAAAATAGCAAAATATGTTCTCTTTAAGTTTATTGTGCAAGGTATGGTTTGCCATCAAGAGCATCAAGCATGATTCCTCAGCTAGTTTTCTTTGATTCCTCGGCTAGGTTTTCCCTTATTCCTCAACAAGGTGTGGCCAACCGTTGATTCTCAAGGGAGTTATATTTCGATGCATGATCTCAAAGGTTCTGAATCATCTTTCAATCTCATTTTGATCAAGGGTTTTGTTGCTAACTTCTCAAAGAAAGTTAAAGGTTCATGTGTTTATTTCCATGCATTCTTCAACAAGCAACTTCAAGTTTGAGCAATCTAATAAAAAAAAATTCAAGAATATCTTATTTTGATTTCATATGATCATCCATGTACCTTGGAATGCAAGAAAAGTCCAAGTGCACAAGCTTGTTCCAAGTGGTTTGACCTAAAAGTCAATATTTTAAAGTCAAAATTCCAAGGATCACAACTCCTTCAATTCTCAATATTTTTTAATGATTTGTTTTGCATATGACTCTTATTAACATCCTCTACAACTTCTCTTTACATGATAAGAGCCAATTATGCTTGGAGGGTCAACAAAAGTGGAGACATTGTAGGTCACTTATGAATTAATTTAGTGAAATTTGACCTATTTTCAAGTGACTTTTTCTCAACTTTCAAGGATTGTAACTTCTTTAATTTTCAACATTTGAGGCTGATTGTTTTTGCACAATGTGATTTGCGATGCCCTATACAAGTTTGCTTCAATGATCGAGGTCAAATTATGCTTGGAAGGCCATGGTATTCATTGAGACATTATAAGTCACTTTCAGCCATTGAACACTTGAATTTTTCTAAGTTACATAACCAATTTTTCATGCCAACTTCAACATGTCATGACTTTATGTTCAAGCATTCAAATGCATCCTTTCTTGGCACATTGTAATCTTTGTTATGATATTAATATATTTTAAAAAAGAATGGGACCAAAAAGCTTCCTGAGTAGGATGCCTCATTGGGTTGAACATGGTGACTTAGAATTGAAGAAATCATCATTGCCCGAAATTTAAATCTCACTAATCTCAATTCTAAGCCAAATTATCATGTGCTTTGGACCTAAATATGCTTAACCAAGTCTCCAAAAGTTAATTGACCTTTGAGACGCATCATTTGGCTGAGTTTTGATGAGTTGCAAATCACATTTTTCTCACATTCAGATCAAATTTGTTTTGCACGAATTTAACATCATTTCACACGTATTTGGATCCAAACACATTCCCTATAAATAGAGGAAGCTATTGCATTCATTTTCAAGCTTTTGAGAGTCAAGAAATCTCTGTTGCAACTTGGAATTTTCCAGAAAAACTAACCTATCGTGTTTTGTCCAACTTATTTTCACCCAATTTCTTGATTCCATTAGCATCTTCGGCATCCTCTGAAGATTTTACAACAATTCTCAAGCTCTGGGACCTTCTAAAGTGCTCTAACCAAATCGAGCTTCATCAACTTCTGATCACCATTTTGACAAGGTAGTTATGAGCATCATTTAAACTCAAACAAGTTACCACAATGTATTCCTTCACTCTCAGATGTTTTCCCCTAACTTATCTGGTGTTGATTGATCGTGCTCATCATTTTATTTTATTTTTCGTGACTTGCTTGCTTCTAAAACTTCTCTGAAATTCCCTTTGCTCAATTTAGATAAATGAATTTGGAGCATAAGGTTGAATTCGGGATGAGAAGAGGATCATAATGGTGGTGGTCTCGTGTTCTGAATTTACCAAATGATGAAACTCTGGTGAAAGTCCACCACAGAAGATGACCAGAGTGTTCCAGGTCGTCTGAGTTTGGTCAGACACGATGGACAAATGAAATGTTTTGATTGGCTGATTTTGAACTGAATCATGTGTGTTATTTGTATCGTGTTCCATCGTGCATCCTAATTTGAGGAGTGTTAGATCTATCACGTCAATTAACGAGGCGTGATCCAATGCTCTGTGTTTTTCTGATTTTTAATTCTTTTTTTTATTTTTAATTACCTTTTATTTTAAAATTCATAATAATTTCATTCTTCATCCAAAAAATCCCAAAATAAATTTTAAAATTCTCTTTTATTTTTCTTCATCTGATTTTTATTTTTTCACATTTTATTTCACTGATTTTCTATTTTGCATGAATTTTCTATTTTCTCCTTTGTTTTAATTGGTTTAAAAATACTTTTATGCTTTTTTAAATTCTGAAAAATTTATTACACACTTCCTATTCTATTTTCAACCTTCTATAATTTTCTTGGTCATTTATTTGGTGTTTTGAAGGACTTTGTGGATTTTTCATTTTATTTCTATTTTAAAATTCATTTAAAAAAATAATTTTGGTTTTTTTTATTTCATTTAATTGCATTTTATATTTTGGGACCTTTGTGAACTTCTGTTGGTCTTGGATCATGATGGTTTGGAGTATGAGTCTCATCAAACTCAATGGATTTAAGGTGTTGATAGGGTGAAAATCTTATTCCACCAAAATGGATGATTGATTTTTATGATGACTTGATCAAATATTTGGTCCAATTTGGGTGTGACTTCTCTTGTCCCCTTCTTCTTAATCTCTTTCTTTTTCCCTTTGATCAATTGGATAGGTTGTGTCCATCTTGTTCATGATGTGTGGATTGGTATTTGATGAACTTTCATTATTTCAAATCTACCTCCTAATCGATCATGGATCATTTAAGGTACTTTGGATTGATGCATAAGTTTGTCCTAAGTGTCATGAAGTATGGATTAAAGTAATGGATCATCCTCCTAACCTTTGTACTTGATCATTTCTTTTTTCTTTTTGTGTGGCATGACTTTAGGAGAATGATTTATATATCATTTCTCTAGCATGTATTAACACTAACATTATTTTTGACCGGCCTCAGATAGTTGTGACTTATACATAAGTCCAATTCCGATTGCTTAACATAGCGCTAAATTTGTCCCGAAAGCAAAGACATTCTTATAAGTGAGATTGTAAGTCTCCTACTCCTCATGGTATTGTGTGAAAATATTGCTCCCTTTTCATTTATGAGAGCTAGTGGCATACTTTTTGATTTTATCCAAGTTGGAACCCTTCTCATAATGATGTATGGGTTCATGTTTTCATGCTTGTGGGTGAATAGTTAAGTGTTCTCAAAAGAATGACAAAGTCATCTTTCATTTTTTATTACTAACATCATTTACTAACACTTAATTGTATTTACTTTTACTTTAATATAATTTACTTTATGCTCTTTATTGTATGTCATTTAGTTTATATAATTTATGTTTAGCATCCCATATTATATTATTTGTGATTATGTTACTTGTTCTTTGTCCATTTGGACTTTTCTTTCATTCCTTGTAAAAAGAAAAACATTAATAAAGAAAAAACCCCTAAAAAGAATTTGGTTCTCTTGATTCATGGACTTGAGGTTACTATCCTTAGCATTGTCATGGAGTTATAGACTTAGAGCTAGGACTTTGACCTTTTCTTTTGGAGGTTATGACTTAAGACCTTGGGATTCATCTAGTACCTTTGACTTTGGGCTTCTTTTGAAGACTACACTTGGTTATCTTTGTTTCATCTGATGCATGATTATCCTTTGCTTATTTAGCTTTCTTAAGGCTTAATCCAAAAGAGAGAATTCTTTCTTGAATTATGTCATAAAGCTTTCTATCTCTTGGTTATATTTTTCCTCCCTAACTTTTACTTTATGCTCTAGGATAGTCTCTTCTTCTCCTCCCTTTCTTTAATTTTCAAAATCTCCTCTCTCTTTTTCAAAACATTCTAGTTTTCTAACTTGCGCCATTTTCTTAACAAACCTTGACTTTTTGTCAAGTGATTTTAAAAAAAAATGATCCTAATAAATGTTAATCCATCTTAAGCATACTCTGACCAATTTCAGAAGACTAGAAAATGCATAACTCGTTTAAATCATTTTGTGCCTTTTGTGCACTTTTCATTTTAAAATTTTTTCTCAAAAGTTTATACATGATTCATTTCATAGTTGATATATAATTCTCCTATCCCCATAGCATTGATGATAATCATTTTTCATCTGTGAGAGCTAGTGACATACTTGTTGATTTTATCCAAGTTGGTGCCCTTCTCATGATGATGCAAGGTTCTCATACTTGTGAGTGACTAGTTGAGTATTTTTCTTAAAATGACAAAATGTCTTTTCAATAAAATGAATCAAAACAAACATCTTTTGATATTTTTACCATGAACAATGAGGTTTTGATCCTCCATTGCACTTTGTTGGTACGTAGGCATGAGACTTCAAAAGGTCTTGGCAAATACAAAATTAAGAAAAAACATATATTTTCCCATCCCTCCAATCTTTTGAAAATAACACCCTTTTTCAAACTAAAATATACATATTTTCAAAGAGGTTTTGTAGCGGTAAAAAAATTGAGATTAAGTTATTGATTAACTTAACTCGCAAAACAAGAGTCGTCATCGCACTTTTATTGTTTCTAAAGGAAAAGGGAAAAAGCACGAACAAAACCCGAAGAAGTTTTAAAAACAAAACTAATAAAAAGAGAATAAGGGTTCGGGGATTAGTTATGAAAAGGGAAGGCATTAGCACCCTAAACATCCATGGTACTCCATGGGAACCTCTTTAAAAATATATAAATTTTGGTTTGAAAAGGGTGTTGTTTGTTAAAATATTGGAGAGATGGGAAAAGAAGTATATTTTCTTATTTTTATGTTTGCCAAGACTTTTGAAGTCTCATGCCTACGTACCAACAAAGTGCAATGGAGGATCAAAACCTCGTAGTTCATGGTAAAAATATCAAAGGGAGTTTGTTTTGATTCATTTTTTATGGGAAAGACATTTTGTCATTTTAAGGAGAATACTCAACTAGTCATCCACCAGTATGAGAACTTTGCATCATCATGAGAAGGACTCCAACTTGGATAAGGATTAACAAGTATGCCACTAACTATCATAAATGGAAAAGAATTATCATCAATACTATGGGGATGGGAGAATTATATCTCAACTATGGAAATGACTCATGTCTAACACTTTGAGAAAAGAGTTTTAAAGAAAAAGTGCACAAAGGGCACAAAATGGTTTGAATGAGTTAGGCATTTTTTTAGTCTTTTGAAATTGGTCTAAATATGCTTAAGATGGATTAGAATTTATTAAGAAAAAGGGTTTGAAAATCACCTAACAAAAGTCAAGGTTTATTGAGAAAGTGGTTCAAGTTAAAAAAAACAAGAAAGTTTTGAAAAAAGAGAAGCTTTTGAAAATAAAAGAATGAGGGGGAGAAAAGAAGAGACTATCCTAAAGCATAAAGTAAAAGTTAGGGAGGAAAGATCTAACCAAGAGATAGCAAGCTTTATGACTTAAGAATTCCCTCCTTTTGATTAAGCCTCAAGCAATCCAAAATAAGAAAATAATAATCCATATTATCATATGAAACCAAAGTAATCAAACCAAGTCTTCACAGAGAAGTCCAAAGTCATAGGTATCAGATGAATTCCAAGGTCTCAAGTCACAAGTTCCAAAGAAAAGGTCAAGGTCCTAATTCTAAGTCCATAACTCCACAATGATGCCAAAGATAGTAACCATAAGTCCATGAGTTAGGAGAACCAAGTTTCTTTTTAGGTTTTTGTTATTAGTGTCTTCTTTACAATGATATAAAGGAAATATCCAAATGGACTAAGAACAAAATGACATAATCACAAACAATATGATATGAAATGTTAAACATAAAGTTTAAAGTAAATGACATAAAATAAAGCATAAAGTAAGTGACATTAAAATAGAACTTAATACAAGTGAAAAGTTAGTAAAGGATGTTAGTAAAGATGAAAAGATATTTTCTTCATTTTTTGGAGAACACTCAACTATCCGCTCACAAGCATGAAAATATGAACTTATACATCATTTGTAAGAAGGGTTCCAACTTGGACAAAACCAGCAAGTATGCAACTAGCTCTCACAAATGGAAAAGGAACAACATCTTCACACAATACCATGAGGTATATGAGACTTACAATTTCACTTATAAAAATGTCATTGCTTTTGGGACAAATTTAGCGCTACGTTAAGCAATTATAATTGGACTTATGTAGAAGTCACAACTATCTGAGGTTGGTCAATAATAATGTTTGTGTTAATACATGTTAGAGAAATTATATGTAAATCATTCCCCTAAAGCCATGCCACACAAGAAAATAAAGGGGGGATGATCAAGCCCAAAGGCTAGGAGGATGGTCCATTACTTCAATCCACACTTCATGATACTTAGGATGAACTTATACATCAATCCTAAGTACCTTAAATGATCCATGATCAATTAAGAGATCGATTTGAAATGATGAAAGTTCATCAAGCACCAATCCATACATCATGAACAAGATGGGCATAAATCATCCAATTGATCAAAGGGAAAAGAAAGAGATGAAGAAGGAGGAGACAAGAGAAATCATACCCAAATTGGATAAAAAAATTGATCAAGTCATCATCAAAATTAATCATCCATTTTGGTGGATTAGGGTTTTCACCCCATCAACATCCAAGATCCATTGAGTTTGATGAAACTTGAAGTCAAAATCATCATGATCCAAGGCCAACAGAAGCTCAAAAGGTCACACCAATAAAAATGCATCAAAGGTATTTTTAAATGAATTTTAAAATGGAAATAAAATGGAAAATTCATAAAGTCCTTCAAAACACCAAATAAATTGCCAAGAAAATTATGGAAGGTTGAAAATAAAATAAGAAACATATAATAAAATTTTCAGAATTAAAAATTACAGAAAAGTATTTTTAAACCAATTAAAACAAAGGAGAAAAGAAAAAATTCATCAAAAAAAAGAAAATCAGTGAAATAAAATATGGAAAAATAAAAATTAGATGAAGAAAATAAAAGAGAATTTTAGAAAAAAATTGGGATTTTTTGGATGAAAAATGAAATTACTATGAATTTTTAAAGAAAAACAATTTAAAATAATAAAAGAAAAAGAATTAAAATCAGAAAAAACACGGAGCGTTGGATCATGCCTCATTAATTAATCTGGAAAATCCAACACTCCAAGGGTTAGGATGCACGATGGAACGCGCTGCAAGCTAAACACAGGATCCAGTTTAAATCCAATCAATCAAAACATTTTATTCTGCCAACATGTATGATCCAAACTTATACTACCTAAGAAAACACCGACCGTCTTCTCCAGTGAGCTCTCATAGGGGTTTCATCGTTTGGTAAATTCAAGACACGGGACCACCACCATTGTGATCATCTTCTCATCCTGAATTCAACCATATACTCCAAATTCATTTATGTGAACTGAGCAAAGGGAATTTCAGAGAAGTTTCAGAAACAAGCAAGCCACAAAAATTAAAATTAAATGATAAACACGGCCAATCAACACCAGATAAGTTAGGGGAAAGTATCAGAGAGTGAATGACTACATTGTGGTAACTTATTTGAGTTCAAATGATACTCAGAACTACCTTGTCCAGATGGTGATCAAAAGTTGATGAAGCTCGATCTGGTTAGAGCACTTCAGGAAGTCTCATAGCTTGAAAATTGTTGCAAAAGTTTCAAAGGATGCTGAAGATGCTAATGGAAACAAGAAATTTGATTGAAACAAGCTGAAACTCAAAACATGATAGTTGAATTTTCTGGAAAAATTTCAAGTTGCAGCAGGGATTTCTTGGCTCTCCAAAGCTTGCAAATGAAGGCAATAACTTCCTTTATTTATAGGGAATGTGTTTGGATCCAAATATGTGTGGAATGATGTAGAATTCGTGCAAAATTGATATACATATGAAATGGACATAAAACGGATAAAATGCATGTAAGTTTCATGGTCATTAATTTTCTATCACGAACTACGAAGCTCTGATTTTCTCATTGCACTATGAGAATACGTAGGCACGAGGGTTCGAGTCCTTAGCGATCACACTAATTAATAAACTTATTTTTCCCCTTTTACCTTTCGCAAGTAATCTTTAAATAGTAAGACCCATATGCGCAAAAAACAATCAAAATGATTCTCGTTGAGTACAACGGATGTGCAGAAGGCTAATATCTTCCCTTTACATAACCAATTTCCTTACTCGTTTCTCTTTCCCTTGGATTTTATCGATATTTTCCCTTTCCTTTTGGAATAAATAAAGTTCGGTGGAGACTCTGTTATATCTTCGAGTGTGCGATGTGCTCAAGTATTTTTCGTGATGCGACAATATGGAAACAACTACTCGCTTCTGAATCCACACCATCGGAGCAGAGCACACCAAAATTTGTTACCATCACCATAGGTGACACTTCACTAATTCCTCGTTAAAATTATCTACACGCTCTTGAATCCATACTGCCGGACCAGAGCACACCAAAATTGGAGCGAATCTTATACACCATGATGCATGATTCACCGTAACATGCAATATCACAAAAAATGCTAACCATGCAAATATTACCAAGTAATCACCAGAATAAAAATAACAATATTATTCTCCACACAAAAACAAGTGGACAAAATCCATAACAACATAATTCACCTCCACACAGTGGCCAGACAATAGTCAATTCACAACAACACAACAAAAATCAGAATGACAAGTCAGTTCCACGCCACTGAGAAAATTACGTATATTCTGGATGTGTGACGGGTTACCCTTCCAAGGTGACGCCCTGCACCTTCCACAACATCCCCCACGTCACCCTTGTGATGACCGTCCTAACCAAACCTGCATGGGGACCATGACAGTTTACCCGTCAGACAATTGACGCTCGTCAGCGCCTCCAAATCGATAACGACCAAGGCGTTATTAGGGTGACGCTCGTCACCCTGAACCAGAACCAGAATCTTCATTTTCTACAATGGAATTCAAATGATAACTCTGATTTTCCTTCCCTGACCCTAAATCGAACCACAACAACAGTGAATATAATATCTAACATCAAAGCATCAATTACCTACCAATTAACATGTAATTTCACTCATTTAAACATAGATTTGACATGGTTTGTTCATCAATTTCACAACAACCTATGAACACAACTTCATAGTAATTTCATCAACAAGAACACATAATTTTCAGAGTATAATAGTGCACAAAATTCGCATATTACATAACAACATTCATACTATTTCATAATTCAATCACATACTCATCAACAAGAAAAAAGTAAGGAAAATCTAATGGAATTAAGGATTTCCCTCTACCGCTTCATGCAATATACACTCTATTAGAAGTAATCCCCTACCTTAGATTTTTAAACAAATCTCCTTAAAGCTCATTCACTGGATGTTCTTCATATGTCCTAGCTCTTGCCTCTTGTCTCTTTCACCACAAAATTTGTTTTCATATAAATTATTTTTCTCCCCAAAACTCTACAAACTATTATAATATTAACCTAATCTCTCTCAATTAGTAACTTCCAACATTATTCTCGCTTATTCTCTTAATCACCAAAATTCCTTTCTTGACTCTGATATTATTTGAATAATAATACTAATAATATTCTCTTTTTCTCTCCTATTTTCCACCTTTCTATTTTATTCTAATAAATTAAATTAAATACTACCTTTTAATTATTTTAATAACAATTCTTGTTATTCTAATATATTTAGTTTTATTATTATTTAAATAACTAGAACTATGCACTACCAATCCATACACCACCCAATACGCATAGAAGTCTATTTAAATAATTAAATGCACACAATATCGATTAAAATAAATAAATCAGAAAAATCGGGTCTTACAGTTTGCACAATGGTCATAATAGTATGATATTACCAAAGATATATTTCTTAGTAGTATTAGAGTGAAATGTAGTTTCGATGAATTGCATAAATGTTCTAAAGACTTCCTCACGTTGAATTGAATGTCGTAAGTTAAGTTGAATGTCGTAATAAGGTTAGAGTACATTTCTACTCTTTGTTAATATACTCTTTGCATAAAAAAAACATCGATGAAAAAGTAGAGAATGTTTGTTATATCTTAAGAAATGCAGATAACAATATGTAACCTTATATAATAAAATAATTATCAATCCAACAAAAATATTTATTAAATATTTTATTATATTATTGCTCAAATTACAAAATAGATCCCACATACAATATTTTGGAGAATAATTTGAGTTGCAAACAAACCATATGTATCTATTTTCATACAATTTATACTCATTATTTCATTTTATTAAGTGACTTAACTCTATGATTCTCTTTATTATTTGAAACTTGAACTAAAAAATAAAATCAATGATTCTTCACTCTTGTTCAAATCTCTCCATCGTAAATTTCCTTAAATATTTGCGCCATCTTTTGATTACCAAGAAGTGCTCTCACCTGTTTCTTAAACACTTCCATGTTCATACCATCCTTCTGAAAAAGTTCATACCATCCTTCTGAAAAAAAGCATGTCATAGAAAATTGCAATATTAATTAAGCATCATGATATAAGATTCATATGTAGAAACTAATAACTAATTAAATATAACTTGCTTTATAGATATCATATATATCTTGAAGTGGATGAATAAATTCAATAGGTACTCGTTTCTTCATCTCTAAATAAAACCTAGGAACCATGGTCATTTCCACTGGTGTCATTTCCCATTTGACTGTAAGTAAATTATACATATACTTCATATGCAAGATTTTATATATAGCATACATAAAATTTCAAAAATGAGATATAATTAGAATTATCATCTTTAACAATAGAAGTTTTGCATGAGATGACGGTTAGAAAATTAATTTAAATAAAATGCATCGAGACTAGAATCGTGAATGATGTCACTTTCTTTACAAGTATTTCAAGCACTCTCTTATAGTCTTAGAGTTGGAACGCAAGAATACCCAGGATAATTCAACCTTCTATCGAATCTGCACAAGACTGGTGAAGATTCGAATGCAGGGAAGAGTGTCTGAAAATGTATGAAGAGGGTGTATATTTTGTTATATGTTTTCTAAATCCATAATGCTCAATTTATAGGCTAAAGTGGTGATGCTTCACAAGGTTGCGACTCTTGATGAAACGCATCCTTTCAAGAACACTTTTTGTTTGAAGTTGTAACTTTTCACCTACGGAAATAATTCAAAAGCGTTGCCTATTTCTGATTCATAAAACAAACCGTCTACTGCAACGATTCAGAAAGCGTTGCTACTTTTGAATTCAAACAAACTGCCTATTGCAATAGTTCACCAACCGTTGCCTATTTTCGTAAACACCTTATTGCCACATTTCACCAACCGTTGCGTCCGATCATTCTTCAGCAGTGTCAACTTCCTAGGGAGATCCTTCCAACAAGCAATGGTAAGTGGAGTGATCCTTTCAGCCACTCATAGTCGTGATCATTAGTAATTTCATAATAACACTACAGACCTGAAACATTTGCAGCATAATGTAGCCTAAAACAGAAAAACCAAATATAGAACGCAATAAAGTAAAATAACAAAATTATTAGCAACATAACAAAATACTGAAAATAATAATAGTGAAAATAACATAAATTCTCCCTCATACTTGAACTAAACATTAGCCTCAATGTTTGCGAACAAGAGCGAAGGAGGAAACTCACAGTACTCTACTGAGAAGGTGGGTGTGGAAAATGCAGCATCAATTGTCGCATCATGTTGCTCATCTCATCCAACATTGTCCCCTGACGGGCTTGCTCGATACCTTGTCGTTGTTACTCTGTCCTTAAGTCGCCCAACTCAGTTTGTCCATTGGTCAGTGGACCAGGAAGAGGATCCTGTCTCCTGTTGGGAAGACTCCTGATGTGGGGGTACAAATTGTTCCTGAGGTTCCTCTTCTTCTGCCTCTGTGGCATCCACATGGTCACCTACAAACTGCTCACCTGCAGCGAAATGCTCAGTGTCGTGGCCTTCCTCAGTGTTGGGGTCAACACTTATATACAACCCGTTTGTACAGTCAATAATACTAACTTTGTTCGGATCCGGAAGAGGCATATAAACCGTTTATGGATAAGCACAGAATGGTAAGTGGGAGCAACGACAATCATACCTTGTTGTATCAAAGCTGACATGTCAATTTTGGTTTTACCTGCAATTGGCGTGTCTTTGAGTAAAACCCCCTGATACCCGAAATGTTCAGCAATTTGGGTAATCATACCGCCGACGGAGATGCCTCCAGAGTCTTCTCGGCCAACCCTGCCTAGATAATCAGCTGCAAAGGCTTTGTTTTGTGTCATCGAGTATATAAAAAATAATGCTCTCCTAGTGGTTACCCATGTGCTATCACCTCTTCCAAACAGGGTGTATGCCAAACCCTTCTGAGCATAACGGAAACATGGATTCTGGATGCCGAAGGCCTTAGCATCCTTGGATGTGTAATTCGTCCTCCCTGTGATGGCAATCCATAAATCCTTTGGCGAGAACCCATCTGGTACAGCTCCTGGTCCGTACAGTGGGAGTCAGAGTATCCTTGCCAATTCTTCCACAGACAATTAATGATAGTTATTGAACAGGCGGAAACGTAAAGTCCCAAACTAGTACTTGGTAGTGTCGATCCATCTCTTTTCGAGTTGAAATTCCAGCGTGCTGAGGAATTCGAGCGTGATACGCTCATATGTCGGTGCTTCCAGGCTTATAAATTCCAACATCCCTAAGACGTGGAACATCCTGTACACCTTAATTTTTAGCCCTAAAGCGTTCAGAGTGTGTTCGCACATGTACCTGGTAGGTGTGAGCTTCCATTTTCGGTGGACTTGATACCGTTTTTCCTATTCTGGATTGTCAAATAGGATGTTATGCGGATTTGGATTCTGGCTTGGTCGCTTCCATGACCTTGACATCTCAACAAGTTGTTGCTTTCCGGTGAGAATTCTCCTCGGGGGTATTTTGGACCTGCAAAAAAACTAGAAATTTTTTATATAAGGAGTTAGAAAATTCTAAAATCGTGGTTAGAACAGGGATAACTAGTGGAGTATTATTTGTGAAGGGTGTTAAGGCGATATGGTAGTGGAAGTGGTGGTTATGGAAGCTTTGAGGGAGGAGTTTTAATGGAGTTTTTGTAAGGGTTTAGAGAGAGAGAATGATAATGATGAGGTTTATGAGAGAGAAGGTGGAAAGTTTATGGAAAATCTGAGTAATGATAAGGTAAAAGGTGGGTAAAGTGTGGTTAAGAGAGAATTAATAGGTAGGGCCCATAGAAAATTTTAATTTTAATTATTTTTTTCAAAAACCCGTCTGCCTGACACAGACCGTGTCAGCTGACACGGTCGCCCGTGTCAGGCCACTGCCACTCTCAAACTTGCACTTTTCATTCAGTGCTCCTGACACGGGTGGTCGTGTCAAGCCACTGTCACGCCCCTAATGCTCAACCTTCAGTGCTCCTGACACGGGTGGTCGTGTCAGGCCACTATTATTTCCTCTATTTCCATGGTTGGCCACGCTTCTGACATGGGCACCCGTGTCAGGCTGCATTTTTGGCCATTTTTTCGAATTTTTCTCCTGTTCAACCTCCGATCACGGTATTTTTCAGTTTGTCATGACCTAGACTTTTATTGAAGTCATTTTCCCCTCCTTGTAGAGCTCCTATGTAAACTTACAAATAAACACACACTGATTAAAATTAAAATCGCGTAGGTTGCCTCCCACGAAGCGCTTCGTTTAACGTCGCATGACTCGACGGTCCTTCGTCTTTTCAGGTAAGACAGATTTTGTCTATCAGACCACCCTCCTGGTCTTGTAGGTAAGGTTTGACTCTCGCCCATTTACCTTGAACATGTCCCCGTTTGCCGGATTTCTTAGTTCAACGGCTCCATGCGGGAATACTTTTTGTATCATAAAGGGTCCCGACCATCTCGACTTTAGATTCCCAGGGAACAACTTCAACCTTGAATTAAATAATAATACCAGTTTTCTTTCCTGAAGTTCTTTCTTCTGAATGTGTCGTTCGTGCCATGTTTTGGTTTGTTCTTTGTATATCTTGGCATTCTCATATGCTCTATTTGTAAATTCTTCCAGCTCTTGTAATTGAAGAATCAGAGATTTCCCTGCTTTGGACAGATCATAGTTGAGAAATTTGGTAGCCCAGAATGCTCTGTGCTCGAGTTCGAGTGGCAAATGACAAGCTTTACCATAGACCAGTTGGTACAGGGACATACCTATGGGGGTTTTGAACGTTGTTCGGTATGCCCATAGTGCATCCTTTAGCTTGATCGACCAATCTTTTCGTGATGTGCAAACTGTCTTTTCTAGAATCTGATTGATCTGCCGATTTGACACTTCAACCTGTCCACTTGTCTGGGGATGGTACGGTGTGGCGATTTTATGCTTTACATTGTATTTCCTTAGCAGGTTCTCCATCAACTTGTTCAGAAAGTGGGTACCTCTATCACTAATTAGTGCTCTTGGTACCCCAAACCGAGCGAAGATACAATTCTTTAGGAAATTGATCACCACTTTCGCATCATTCGTGGGTAGTGCTACTGCCTCCGCCCATTTTGACACATAGTCAACTGCGACCAGAATGTATTGCTTTCCAAAGAACGGTGGAAAGGGTCCCATAAAATCTATTCCCCACACATCGAACAGTTCTACCTCTAACATGGCATTCTGAGGCATCTGATTTCTCTTTGATATGTTTCCTGTTCTCTGACATCTGTCGCACTCTTTTACTATCTCTTGTGCATCTCTGAACAGTGTAGGCCAGTACAGTCCAGACTGGAGGACTTTTGCTGCGGTTCTATCTCCGCTAAAATGTCCTCCATATTCTAAGTTGTGACAATCTTTGAGGATGTCCCTTTTCTCTTCCTTTGTAACACATCTCCTCACCAGGCCATATATTCCCTTTTTGTACAAGCACAGATCGTTCCACACATAAAACCTGCAATCATGCAAAAACTTTTTTCTTTTGTTAGAGTCAAAGTCATCAGGTATTAGTCCACCTACCACAAAGTTCGCGTAATCTGCGAACCAGGGGATATGCGTAACGGCTAGGATACGTTCGTTGGTGAACTCATCTCTGATGGGGTGTGTTTCTTCTGTTTCTTGAATCGGAGTCATCCGAGACAAGTGATCAGCAACAGTGTTTTCACTCCCCTTTTTGTCTCTGATTTCCAAGTCGAACTCTTGTAGTAGTAGGATCCATCACAGCAACCTTGGTTTTGATTCCTGTTTGGCAAAAAGATATTTTAAAGTTGCATTGTCAGTATACACAATTACCTTTGATCACAACAAATAGGATCTGAACTTATCAAAAGCATACACAACCGCAAGGAGCTCTTTTTCGGTGGTTGCATAGTTCATTTGAGCAGGGTTCAATACGTGGCTTGCATAGTAGATAACATGCAGAAGCTTCTCTTTTCGTTGCCCTAATACTTCTCCTACAACATTATCACTAGCATCATACATTATCTCAAAAGGGAGAGACCAATCAGGGGCAATAACTATGGGGGCTGACACAAGTTCCTTCTTCAGGGTCTCGAAGGCTTGCATGCACTCTTTGTCAAAAAGGAATGGTGTATCTTTCACCAGTAGACTAGTTAGTGGTTTTACGATCTTGGAGAAATCTCTTATGAACCTGCGGTAGAACCCTGCATGTCCCAAGAAGCTTCAGATGCCTTTTTCATTTACCGGAGGTGGTAAATTGGCTATTACCTCAACTTTTTCTATGTCCACTTCGATACCTCAGTTGGAAATCTTGTGTCCTAACACTATCCTTTCACGTACCATGAAATGGCACTTTTCCCAATTCAGGATCAAATTTGTTTGGTGGCATCTTTCTAAGACAAGTGACAAGCTAGTTAAACAATTACCAAATGAAGAACCGAATACTGAAAAGTCATCCATAAATACTCCCATATGCTTTTCGAGCATGTCAGCAAAGATTGATGTCATACACCTTTGAAAAGTGGCCGGTGCGTTGCACAACCCAAATGACATTCTTCTGTAAGCGAAAATACCATAGGGGCGTGTGAATTCAGTCTTCTCTTGATCTTCAGGGGCAACCGCAATCTGGTTGTACCTCGAGTACCCATCTAAGAAACAATAGTAGTCGTGTCCGGCTAACCTTTCCAGCATTTGATCAATGAATGGTAACGGAAAGTGATCCTTTCCTGTTTCCATTTTCAGTCTCCTGTAGTCGATGCACACTCTCCAACCTATAACAATTCTGGTTGGAATTAACTCATTCTTCTCATTTTTTATCACCGTAGTGCCCCCTTTTTTTGGTACCACATGGACTGGACTTACCCATGAACTGTCGGAAATAGGATAAATTTTAATCTCGCATCCAACAATTTTACAACCTCTTTGCGTACCACTTCTTTCATGGCTGGGTTAAGCCTTCGTTGTGGTTGCACCACCGGCTTGTGATCATCTTCCATTAAGATCTTGCGCATGCAAATGGTCGGGCTTATACCTTTCAAGTCCTCGATTGCCCATCCGATTGCACCTTTGTATTTTTCTAGCACTTGAATGAGTTCTGCTTCTTGGACACTTTGTAGACTGACATTGATAATAGTTGGGCATTTTTTTTAGTATCCAGAAATACATACTTCAGATTGGTTGGTAGTTGCTTCAGATTTACCCCTGTTTTGGGTTCTTCAGTGACATCTGCTGGTGGTGGTGGTCTTAAATCTTCCCACCGGTGTGGTCTAGATCTAATCCACTCAGGTTGTTTTTCCATCATAGCGAGCACCTCAGAATCCCCCTCATCTTCATTAATTTCAAAAATCGATAGGCTTAAGACACGTTCTAATGATGACTGGGGCATATGCTTTTCAATTTCTTGAGCAATTACCTGATCTATTATCTTTACAGTGTGGCTTGTGCCAATATCATCTTTGTATTTCATTGTGTTACGCACATCTACTTTTAACTCTTCATCATAGACTTTGAGGGTCGTTATTCCTTCCTCTATGTCTATCATACACCTCTCTGTTTCCAAGAATGGTCTGCCCAATATGAGAGGAATCTTCTCATCTTCGGGCATTTCCAGAATGACGAAGTCAACTGGGAAAACAAACTTGTCAAGTTTTACAAGAACGTCCTCCACAATCCCATAAGGTCGCCTAACAGAGCGGTCCGCAAACTGAAGTGTCATTCGAGTATCTTGAACGGTGCCAATGCCCAATTTCTTATAGATGGATAGTGGCAATAAGGTTACACTTGCTCCTAAGTCAATCAGAGCCTTCTTGAATTTTCTATCACCAATAGTGCATGGAATAGTAACCGATCCCCTATCTTTCTTTTTCATTGGGATTTTCATACATTGAAGAATGGCACTGCATGTTTTAGTTAGGATGATCGGGTCTATATCAGTGGAACGCTTTTTAGAGATGATGTCTTTCATGAACTTGGCATATATTGGCATTTATTCTAATGCCTCAGAAAAAGGGATGTTTATCTCAAGCTTTTTGAACATTTCCAGGAACCTCTCAATTTTTTTTCATGTTGATCTTTCTTCTTCTGTCTTGGAGGGTAAGGGAGTTTGATGACTGGTTTTGGAACCTCTTCTTTTTCCTTGACAGGTGGCAGTACCACTTATTCATCTTGGTCCTTGGTTTCCTTGATTTCTAAATCCACTTCTAACAATCCATCTTCCTCCATACTATTTTCTTCTGTTGACTTCCCACTTCGGATTACGACATCGTTAACATTGTTATGTTCCCGCGGATTTGTTACCGTACCACTGGGTAGGGTGCCCGGGGCTTGAGAATTTGAAGCTAACTGTTGTGTTATCTGACTCATTTGGACTTCGAGATTTTTTATGGAGGCAGTGGTGTTTTTCTGGTTGGTTCTGGTTTCTTCTTGAAACTGCATGTTGTGGGCGGCTAATTTTTCAATGGCGATTTCTCATTCAGCCTTTTTAGGTGCCTGTTGTTGCTGTTGTTGTTGATACTGAGTTTGATATTGTCTTGTACCTTGTTGCGGAACATTCCCTCTCTGATCTTTCCAGGAGAAATTCGGATGATTCTTCCAACCTGGGTTGTAAGTGTTGAAGTAGGGATTATTCTGCTTCAAGAATTTGATCTCTTCAATTCATTGGGGGGTAGCAAAGCAATAGGCCGTGTGATGAGATCCATTACATATTTCACAAGTGCTAGCCTGAGTCGGCTAGACCTGAGTTATCTGTTGAGTACCTATATTCATAGCTTGCAACTTCTTGTCTTCTTCGACAGCAACTGTGTCTTCTAGACGGATTTTATTTGTCTCTAATTTCAGATCAATTATCCCTTCTGGCTGACTAGTACACTTGTCGTATAATTTTAGATGCTCATTGGCAGCTATTGCTTCAATAATCCTTTTAATACTGGTGCCAAAAATTAGATCGGAAAAATAGGTGTACTATTTTGCAAGTTATAGTAATAAAGGGGAAATTCCCCGAATGTCGATCTCAAGGACTGCATGTCAATATCGAGTTTAAATTATCATTCAATTAAATAAAAAGTATGATTTGGATTTTTAGATTCAAAATTATAAAAATAAAGGCAAAGGCAAATAATAAAAATAAGGGTTTGCAAGGTAAGAGGAAAAATGCCAGGGAAGGTGTATGATTTATCCTTGTAACAACTCTGAGTCACTATTGCATCAACAAATATCAATTACTACCAATTCTCAAGGGTATTTTCTCCCAAGTCCTTGGTGAGAAAACCTTTAATCAATCTACCCTAATTTCTATGTCCATAGGCAATTAAGGTGAAGTTAAGCTTTATTATATCAAGAACACTCTGGTTCATACAGAATATCCCTAGTCCTAGGTGATACCTACTACAGAGTAACCTTATGAAAACCTTACCAATGGCGGTCCAGCCTAATTGATAACCATAGAACAATCTCGATTGGTCCGACAGAGAAAGCATTAAACATATCAAAAGGTTACCGTAAAAATAATATTATAAATGCAAATGTAAACTCAAATTCGTTACAATTCTAAATCAAGGACACCCCCTAGCATTTGGGGGGTTTATCTACTTCTATTGTTCAAAACAAATGCAAGATAAAAATTACACATTACAAGTATTTGGATGACTTCGATCTTCAATCGCTTCCGCTCATGAAAACCTTCAGCTCTCTGAACTCCTTTCTCTCTGTAATACTTGATTGTTTGACAATACTGTGTTTTGCCTCGTTTCAAGATGATCTTTTCTTAGGTAGAAGGTTCTCTTTTATGGTGAAAATTCCAAGCAACAGGTAGACATGTCCAAAAATATCTCTGCAAGCCCGATACTCAAAACCCCGATGAAAAGGGAAAATTTTGGTCTTGGGCTGACATGACTCTGTAAGACCCAATTTTGTCCCTAAGATCCCTCATGGCATCATAACATTGCACTTGCATTGCCTCAAGGATCATAAGCATCTTGGTTCCCTTTGCCTTTGGGTGGGACCTTTTGTGAGTGGTTTGAGATCACCAAGTATGCTTGAATTGCATATCATTGCTTTGCTTATTTTATTTACTAACCAAAAGCACAAAAATATGTCACTAACATCTTTTATTTGTAGCTTAAGCAATCACCAGGTCAAGAGCTTCAAGGAGATCATTGGTACAAAGACATGGTCAAGAAGAGATGATAGCAAGCATGGTAATGGTTCCCAAAGCTCTCATCCATCAAATATGCCTCCCTAGCATCTCAATTCATCATTTTGATCAAAGAAAGTCAAAGGGTTTGAGGACTGTGCCCCAAGGAAACCCTAATTCATCTGTGCACCACAATGCCTTGCTCTTGAAGCAACCTCAGACCATGATCAAATGCAATCAAGGGAAGTTCTTTAATTCATCATTTTATGCATATTTGAACTTATTTGAGTATCCTCAATCATCAATCCATCAAGACATGAGTCATGGACTTGAGAAGTTGATCAGTCAATTCATTCGACTATTTTGAAATGCACTGAGACCTAACTTTTTATGTGTTGGTCAAATGGAGATGATTCCAAAAGCAAAAATGTTCTTAAGGACAATATGAACACTTCTCATGTTTATATAAAATTTATTTGAAGCTTGGAAATCCATCTCCCATTCCAATACATTATAGGTCATTTTGACTGAAACCCTAATTTTGGGTCAACTTCCCAAGGACATAAATCATTCATTTTTTATGATTTTGAGGTGGTATCAAATGCATTGGAAATCTTAAGATGTCTAATTCAAATGTTATGTTGAACAAAATTTCAAAATCTCAAAGGAAATACATGTGATAATGCAAAACATTATAGGTCCTTTTGGGCCAAATGCATTAAAAGGCAAAAAAGTCCAACTTCAAGTGCCCATAACTCACTCATCAAAAATCCAAATGATGCAACATTTAAGTCCATTTTGATTTTCTTGAAAAGATATACAACTTTTATGTTGGAGAGTTTTTCATTTGAGGCATGCACCATCAAAACAGAAGGGCTTGAACATTGGCCAAATTTTGAAACTTTGCCTTGACATGTTTTGCACCTTGCACTTTAAACTCAAATTTCACCAATTTCCACATTCCAATTGGATTTTTGCCCAACATAACAATTGTTCCTTACATCAAAACCTTTCCAACCATTACTCACATGATCATGTTTGGACTTGACAAGTGGTATTTTCGAAGAGGAAAAGCTTTTGGTTCAATTATGCATAACACTTCAAAATTCCATGCACAAGCATTTGCCATTCAAATTACACGTCCATTTCACCTTGGTTTGATTTCAGATTGCATTTGGCTTTGGTTTTGGGCCTTGTGCATGATCATGCAAGCCCATGCAAGGATTGTCCAAATTCATGCACACGACTTTGATCACATTCTCCTTGCCATTTCCTCTATAAATAGAGACCCTATTCCATTCAAAATACAGACCTGATTCAACCTGAATTGCTGCAGAAATCAAAACCCAACCTCTCACCAAAGAAGCAATTTCATTTTCTTCAAATTTTTCAGATCCAAAATTCAACTACATTTGGTTGAATCTTTGGATCTAAAGCTTCTAAACCTCTATCATTTAGTTCATTGATCTTCTGTTTTGCCAAAGCAAGCAAGGAATCAAGCTATAGTTTCCAGAATTCAAGCTTACTCTTCAACTGGTATTTGCTTCGAATCTCTCATTTCTTTGATCTATTTGTCTGGCCAAAGTGTTTTCTGAAGTCCTCACTTGAGAGGCAAGCTAGTGGTAGCTTCAATTTCGTTTTTCTTTGATCTGCATTTTCCATACCTGAATCTTCCACCTCAAATTTCTCCACCTATAGGAATCTTGAGTGTGATTCAAGGTTATAGGGGTGATGTACATCACCCCAGCTTCATTTTGGTACAAGGATCGTGTACTTTGGTTGCCTTTTGAATCTCTGCAATTTTGGCCGGAAAACGCTTGCTCACCGGAGAAGAAGGTGGCTCTGGTGGCCGTCTCTCTCCAGTTTGAATCTGAGCCATTGGATTGAGTTGTCCAGATCTAATCCTTGCCTTTGTTTCTTATGACTTGTTTTAATGATGCGTGTGGTTCAGTTGACCAAGGCGTATGGTGGGAGCGCGCCTCTGGAGTGTGTGATATGCCAGCTCAATTAATGAGCTCAGATCTAACGCTCCTTGTTTTTTTGCATTTTCTATTTTCTGATTTTATTTCCTTTAGTTCCTTTTATTTCAAAAAATCATATCTCTCTCACTTTTAATCCAAAAATTATGGGACCAGTTGCATTAGTCTCCAAATAAATTCTAGTTTCTATTTCTGATTTTTAATATTTTTTATTTCATGATTTGATATTTTTGGTCAATTTTCTCTTTTCTGGTTGTTTTTAATTCATTTTAAATAGTTTTTGATATTCAAAAAATACAAAAATATTTTCCTAACCTATTTGAATGATGATGAATCTATGAAAAATATTCTCATCAATTTTCTAATTGATTTGAGATTTATTTGAGATTTTAGTTCAATAAGGTTATTTTTATTCATTTTTAATTGATTAAAAATAGTTCCTGACTTTTAAAAATGCTGAAATTTTTTGTCAAACTTTGTTTGACCTTGTTGAATTTGGGATAAATTACTTGGACCTTTCAAGATTGATTTGAAGTGATTTTGAAGTTTGACCTTTCCATTATTTTTAATTCAAGTTTATTTTAATATTAAAAATGCCAAAAATATTTTGCTTATTGTTTGATCTCCAATCTTCATCTCATTTCTGATTTATCATTGTTTGACTTTGACTTTCAATATCATTTGGTCAATACATTTGGATTGGTACATCTTATTTCACTTTATGCATTTTGATCTTTCCATTTCCTTATCCATTCTTCATCTCCTTCTTCTTCTTCTTCTTTTTTCTTTTTGATCAATGAGTTGAAGGTTGATAAGTTAGCATTGATTAGGGAGACTTAATCTTCCTTGATTCAAATCTAATTCATCTTGATCAATTGATCAAGTGAATGGCTTTGCATTAAGGATAGGTTGTTTTCTAAATCATGCAAAAGGCTTAAACCAATACAAGATCAATTCTCGTTTTCTTTTTGGCATGGCAAGTTGTTGGAACTTGGTTCACTAATCAAGACTTCTAACTTGTGTTGTTGCCTACACTATTATTGACCGGCCTCAGATAGTTGTGACTTCTACATAAGTCCAATTACGATTGCTTAACATAGCGCTAAATTTGGCTTATGGCACACTAACTACTAACACTAACTATTGACTATTAACATTTACTTTTTGCTCTTTAATTTTATGCAATTTACTATTCTTGCACATATTATCCATTTACTTTTCCCTTTGCTCACTTGAGCACATGTTTATGTTAATGCCATTTGCCTTTTGCTCACTTGAGCACATAATTGTGTATATATTATTATGCTTGTGTTTTGTTTTGATTGTTGTGAACCAAATGCAAAGAAATGGACTTAGTTTCTAGGACTTTCCCTATGCAAAGAATGGAGAATTGGACTTAGATTCTAGGACCTTCCTTATGCGAATTTGGAGTAAATGGACCTTAATGATGAAGATGGATTAGAAGGACCAAATCTCTAAACTCACTCTTGTCCATTCTTGATTTACTTCATGGAGCTTTTGATGTGTTTGCTTTTGTGCTAGGGAATTCTATGAGAGCTTAAATTGGAATACCATTACCATGCTCATCCAAAGTGAAAGGCACAAGATATATTCAGGATCTCTTAGAAGACTTGTTTGATTGCTTATGCTTTGTGTGATTACTTATTCCAAAGGATGGGAGCTACTTGGATCATCAATATGATCTCAAGAGAGGGACTCCATTGTGGTTTTGTTTCTTTATCTCTCACCTTTTTGTTTTACTTAGGACTTAGCCCTTCTTCTTCTTCTTTCCACTCTAACCCAAGTCAAAACCTTTTGTGCAAACATTTAACATTTGTTTTCAAAATTAGAAACCTAAGCCTTATGCTTTTGATTTTCAAACTTTCTTTTCATAATACTTATTTTGAATTGAATCTTTAAGTCAACTTTGACCATTTTGTATATACTTCTAAGTGGTAAATATAACCCATTCAAATGTCTTTTTGTGGTTTCAATGGCCACTTTCTAATCAAAACTTTTTCATAACCTTTAGCTATTAGGTTTGAGTTATCTTTGTGGTAGATGTAATACTTACCTATATCCTTAGTGATGGACAATGAGTCTTCCATGCTTATTATAGGGTTAACCCCTCACTAGCATGTTGAAGCTATCCTCACATAGTGGATTTGTGGTTTTAGGTTGAGTTTTCTCCCTTGGATAACAAAAGACCTTAAGGCTTTTGGATCAACCAATTCACCAACTTGTTTTGAGATTCTTACCCCGAACTACGAGGTTTTGATCCTAATCTTTTTATAAGATGGTACGTAGGCAATGGGTTTGTCCATCCAAACACAAAATGTAAATAAACTTGTATATTCTCTTCTCATCTCTTCAATCATGTTTGCACAAACAAAATTTTCACAAAAACAACAACCTTGCAACAAGTATGAAAAGGGCTCCCTAGGAGTACCTAGGATGTTTTGGGTGCCTAACACCTTCCCATTACATAACCAACCCCCTTACCAAATCTCTGTTTCTCTTTTACTAGTTTTTGTTAAAACTTTTAGGTTTTTATTCGCTTTCTAACCATTCCTTTGGATAAATAGAAGTGCGGTGGCGACTCGACTTGTATGGTTTACCTTGGATTTAGTCAATATCTCTAATGGTAACGAATACCCCGCTACAGAAAAGTGGCGACTTCGTTGAGGATATCATTTGCCTAGTGGGTTTTGCCAACTTTTCATGCTTGTTGTATTGTATTGTCTTGTGACATATTTTTGTGCAATTTGGGATTACTGTATTGTATGTAATGATTGATTTGCTTGATATTAATTCCTTGTATGCTTGGTGATCTTTGTGAGATAAGTTCTATACCCGGACTCGAGTGCACTTAGGATAGCAGAATGGCGTAGTCTTGTTGACTTGTGTGGAGTTATTCCTTAGCAAGTTGACTTGCAAGTCCATTCACTTGGTGGAGGTCATGTTGGGATCAATAATGTCACACAAGTAAGTTGTGGTTAGACATTACTCTTTCCAATATAGACCTTTGAAGCCAAAGACCTTAGTTTACCAAGCCCATCTTGGCCTATTCTTAGGATGTAGTGCGAAAGTTGTTCAAGTGTAAGATTTGATGCGATTGTTATGCGATACTACACTCATAAGAGTCTCTCTTGAGAATATTTTTGGAATACGAGTAGTCGTTTCTCCGATAATATCCGAAAGATGGGACGATGACTATGGGAACCTCTTGTACAACATGTTTGGCAGGTTTAAACCCTAGTACACTCCCTTTGGGTGGTTCTTAGCCGAGACTCCATGCTCGTGACTCGCAACAAACCCATGATTCATGGTTGATCCGTTCACCCATCGTTAATATCAATGGAACTTGGGTGTAGATAAGGTGAAAACCATAATCCACCCAAATGGATGATTGATATTAAGGATAATATGATCCATCCCATGACCTTTGTTTGGTGTGCTTTGCTTGATCCTTGAGTGTGATTGTTGCATTCATGCATTCATGCATTCATTTGCATCCATATCATCAATAACGAAGAAAATTTTCAAGGAACTTAAGGGGTTTATTTGCAAAATTTTCAAACATGGAAAGACAAAGAAGAAATACAAAGAAGTACAGTTTCAGACAACCAGACTTGAAAGAGTTAAGGAATCTGACATCCTATGTATTAGATCCTTTGGGTTTCAAAGCTCGTTTTGGGAAGCTTCTTCCTCTTCTGACTACTCAAATGGATGAAGGGTTGATGAGTGTATTGGTGCAGTTTTATGATCCTTTGTACCATTGCTTCATATTTCCGGATTTCCAGCTTTTGCCTACACTTGAGGAGTATGCCTACTTTTAGGGTATACCTATTCTAGACCAGTTGTCGTTCAGTGGCTTGGAGAGTATTCCTACTTCTCAAGAGATAGCTGACATGTTGCACATAGATGAATCTCTGGTTGGTGCCCATATGACTACCAAAGGTGGAATTCAAGGTCTCCCTTCTGAGTTCCTCATCGCTCAAGCTACTATGTATGGGAAGGCCATGAGTGAGGATGCCTTTGAGGCCATCTTTGTACTTCTCATTTATGGATTAGTATTGTTCCCCAACATCGACAAGTTTGTGGATGTGAACGCTATTAGGATCTTCTCTACTCTTAATCCTGTTCCGAATCTGTTGGGCGATACCTATTTTTCTTTGCATATGAGGAATGCAAAGGGTGGTGGTGCCATTGTGTGCTGTTTGCCTTTGTTGTATAAGTGGTTTATTTCTCACTTACCGCAGACGATCGCCTTCAAGGAGAACAGGGATGTCTACGGTGGTCCACGAGACTCATGTCTCTCACTAATGATGATATCTCTTGGTATAACCGCGTGTATGATGGTGTACAGATTATTGACTCTTGTGGTGAATTCTCCAATGTACCTCTTCTTGGTACCTGTGGTGGGATTAACTACAACCCTGTTTTGGCACGTCGTCAGCTTGGGTTCCCCCTAAAGGATAAACCCAATAACATTCTGTTAGAGGGTGTCATACCCCGATTTTGGTCCTGAATTTTTTTCCATTTTTTCATTTTTATTTGGCACTTGGCCTAAGGTTCATTTGCATACAATCATTCCCAAATCCATGTTTTGTTACACATTGGTCATTGTCTATGCCTTTTTGATCATGGTGCTTTTGATTATAAAATGGATTTTAATTATTTGACTTTTTTTAATTTTCAATTTGATTTTAATTTCGATTTAAGTTTAATTCCAAATTTCAATTTAATTTTAATTGTTATTTTTATTAATGATTCAAACTCTAATTGGTTTTAATTTTCAAATAGATGTTAGAATTGATATCAAAAGTAATTTTAACAAATTATGGATTAATTTGATTTTAATTGGGTTTTTACTGATTTTTTATTATTATTTAAATTGATATTTAAATTAGTCTTGGATTATTTCTAAAAATCCATTTTATAACCGTAGTTCATCCCAAATCAAAATAGCACATACACACATTTCATAACATTCAATAATATTTAGCTTTCAAGCATTTCCGAACTCATTTTCGTACACATATTTTCATGTCCAATTACATTTAATTACCATTGCATATCCATTCCCATATCCTACAACTAACTCCTACGTTACAACCAATTCTCAAAATTCATCCAAAAATTACAACCAAGGTATAACCATAATTCACCTCAAATCCCAATCCCAATCCCATAAGAGTTCCCAAATAGCCTACCATCCAAATCACAACAATAGCAACGTGCATCAAAATCAAATCAAAGAAACCAATATAATTTCCTTCCTATACAGTGAATTCCCATCCGCCAAACCCCATGTTGGCATATGGTCTTTGCGCCTGCCACCCCATGGCATTCTCCGCCACCTCCAACAATGCCGCAATCTTTCCGTTCCGGTTGGAATTTCACACCAAGCTCACTCCTTGAACCAATCTTCAACAGTCCAGAATTCTGGAAGAACCAGTAACAAGCTCAACCACTTTTCAGCCGCCGTTACCCAGGATGAAGTGCTTGCAGTTACGGTATCACCTGAAACCAATAAAGAATGACAAGTTTAAATTTCAAAACTCACAACAACGAAAAGCAAGTTGGCAGCATATAATATAACCATTTAAAAACCCAACAACAACTCATCCACATGTCAAGGCAAACCTCTCAGGCTACTACTGCACAGATGAATCTTTTGCAATAGCAGAGACTTTTGCAACATCAGCAGCAATAACTCTTAAAGTCAATACCTCAGCAGCAACGGTCCCAGCTACCGCAACAGTTTCAACAGCAGAATATGCCCATAAGGTCTCCTGTGAAACCAGCATATGAACCTGGGATGTGTGCTAGGCGGTTGACACATTACATGTATCAGCAACAACACAGACCTGAAGATATGTTCTTGGAAATTTTGTGCTCGGCATCATGAAGAGCTCATCCCCAGAAGATTGTTAATTCCTCAGGTTAGTCAGCTTGAAGCAGTTGCTCAAAAATATCAGGCATGTACACAAAATGCAGCACCCAATCTATCCATTCCAGAGTTGCAAAATAATTGCAATTTGTTTGTTGCATCAGCCCGTCAGTTGGCAAAAGCCTTGGAAGTTCCATTGGTTAATGATTTAGGATACACAAAGAGATATGTGCGGTGCCTACAAATATCAAAAGTGGTAAATAGTATGAAAGACTTGATAGATTATAGCAGAGAAACAGGAACAGAAACAAAGATGGTAAGAAGAAGAAGAAATCGTTAACAGAACATCAAAACAAAAAGAATTGAGAAAAGAGACACATTACCTTCAGGACTTTCATCCGGACTGCCTTAAGGAACCTCTGTATTTAACTACTGAAGATGTCTTAAAGTATGAGCAAGCTTATAAAGAGGGTTATACAGTTGCTCTGCGTGGTCTGGAATTTCGGTATCCGGGTATTGCTGCTATTGTTGATACATTAGCACTTATGTTTGGCCAACCTTCAGTAGATGCCAATTTGTACTTAACACCACCTAACTCTCAAGGTTTGGCCCGTCACTTTGATGATTACTGTGTATTTGTCTGCCAAATTTTTTGGCTCGAAGAAGTGGACCGTGTATTCTCGACCTGGTCAGCTGTTACCCCGCTTATATGATAATCTCTGTGGTTCTGATTTTAAATCTTCAAACCTGCAGCACAAGGACAATGCTGTATATTGCAAGACAAAACATGCTTAAATATCTGTGTTACAAGAAAACTCATTGAAGTTACAAAAAGACATAATATTTAAGTATGCTTTCCGTATACCTTTGTACATGTTGCATTTTCGCTATAAGCTGTTGCAAAACAAAAAAAAAGGAGCCATTCAGGAAGCTTCTCGTAATGGTTCGGATGTGGTGCTCGTTGATACAGCTGGTCATACGCAGGATAATGAACCGTTGATGAGAGCATTGTCAAAGCTGATCTACCTTAACAATCTCCACACTGAAATTCTTCTCGGCACATAGGTTCCGGCTCTGAATATATTTGAGTCCAGCTTACAACGTCGAAACTGTGCAGAAGCTCGTTGAGGCGTTTGTAGCACAGGAACATCCTGAAACATTAAAAAACTGGAGGAGTTCAGTTTACTTATCACTCAAGCCATAAGATAAATTCAAAAACAACAAACCTGGCATATGCCTCTCACTGCAGCACTCAATGTTACGTGTTTTTGATTGGATCCTTCTAACTTTCCATTTCCAAAAGATAAGTCGTGGATGATTCAGCATGTTGCTGTTACTTGCATCTCTTTAGATGAAGGACCTTCACCCATTGATAGCCGGTATCTAAACAGACCTCAAACCTACAGCTTGTATTCATTCCGGTCTCGTAACACCTGTTACAACTAGAGAGAAAGAATTGCATTTGCAGGTGACTCAACTCCAACAGAGCACCGGAAGCCTTGTCGACGAATTGCGGAGACAAAAGATGAAAAATGTTCGGTTAGAGAGACAGTTGAGCAGTGTGAACAACAAAATTGAAAAATGAAGAACAAGATGATGAGCTTTATCATGGTTTGATTAATCTTGAGGGATAGGGGCATATCTTATTACCATGTATGAACGTGTGGTTGCGGCAGACAACAGTTTCTGAGATGCTATTCCTTGAGTCAACCTGCCAATTCAAACCACGAGTCAGCATAGCATAACAGCCCAAATATATTAATGCACTAGCAGCAGCCTAACGGCAGGGAGTCATGATCACAAGATTGCACCTCAAATTCATGGCATACTTACTAAAGTGAAGACTGGAATTACCTGAGGAATCAAAAAGAAGGAAATGCGGGAGGCAAACTAGTACATTATGATGAGCTGCTCCTCTTGTGTTTTAAGAAGTGATATCTAGAGCATCTTGATGCTGGAAAGGAGATGAGGGTTTCAATTTCTCCTCACTGAGAAATTTTGCAACACCTGTTTAACTCATCCAGAAACGAAAAGAATGAAAAGAACGTGTATTGTTTGGGTTATTACATCAGTCTTTGCCCTCACTGTGCTTCTCCACATTCCTCTCACGGACTCTTGCAGATTAGAAGATAAGTCTATCACGATGTTTTATGAAGGGATGATGCCGCAAAATCAATAGATTGTTCTTACATCCAATCCTACAAAACAAACAGTGCAAAAGTGTTATTTTTGAATCAAAGGCCTGCATACAAGCGAGCCTATGTCGGTTCGGCCAGTTTTCGCCCTCGGTATCTCAAGCCACGCCAGTTTTGCGGTAATTAAACAGCAGTATAACAGCAGGCTTGGTTTTGGATCGCACCAAACTGTCTTCCAAATACCTGCAATCAGCTTCTGAGTGACTCCAACAAGGACTGTCGGTCTTCCGCAAAGTTCTGTTGAAATGCTTCCAGCTCCATCATCAGCAACAGTACCTAAAACCAATTTTCAAATGAAGATTCAAAGATTTTATTAGTAGAAACAAAAAAAAGAGAGAATTAAAATCACATAAAAGTGTAAAGAAGGAATCAACCTTCTATCATCTTCTTTGACGAAATTGATGGACTTGCACCCGTGAGATCTAGCAAGCAAGAACAAATTCACAATTCCATTGTGTCCACTTTGCTTGCTTTGATGGATGGTCTTGATTCTCGTGGACAAGTTGTTTTAATAGGTGCTACCAACAGGATTGATGCTATTGATGGAGCCTTGCGACGTCCTGGCAGATTTGATCGTGAATTTAACTTTCCCTTACCTGGTTGTGAGGCACGTGCTGAAATATTAAATATTCATACTCGTAAGTGGAAACATCCTCCTCCGGAGGAACTGAAAAAGGAACTTGCAGCCAGTTGTGTTGGTCACTGTATTAACCCAATGGACATTGCTACTATCCTGCAGCAACGAATCCAAGCAAAGCCAGGGCCACGTGAAAAGACTCGTGCTTGAGCTCCTCATGATTTTTTACTGCAGTAACAAAACACAAAGCAATTGGCAAGCTGTTAAAATTTCAAAAGGAATCCCAATTTGGCATTAAGACAAAACAATTGGAGAAAATATGAGTTCAGAATACCTTTTCGAATCTAGCATAAACAGGGCAATCCAAATCTGAACATCCAAAAAGTAGTTCGTAGGGACGCCTCTTTTGAACCCAATGTACCAATTCGAAACCCTAATCAAGAGAGATAAATAGAGAGAAAGAGGGAATCAGTAAGGGGACGAAAAAAAATTGGAGAGAAGAGAACGGCGAAAAAGATACCCCACAAACCCTAATCCCAAAATCGAAGCAAGAGACCAGTATTTGAAGATTCAAGGACTACTTGAGCTCGCCGTCACCGTCGAAGGTGAGCCGTCCTATCCAATTTTCTTTATCCTTTCGCGCTTTGATTGAGAGATGATGGGATAGGTGAGAGCGATCGTGAGATTGAGAGAGATAGGTGAGAGCGATTTTGAGAGCAGAGGGAGATTTCGTTTGAGAGAGTTTTGAGGTAGAGAGATTCTGGGTTGAGACGTGGGAAGAGGACGATGAGATTCTGGGTTTGAGATTTGAGATTCTGCGTTCTTCTTTTTTTCATTATTATTATTACTATCTTTTGCTCTTTTAATTAAACATTATAAGACATACCATTTAAATCCCTTTAAGTGACCATTTAGTGTTCCCAGTGGACATTAACGTTGGTGTTTAACAATGATTCCATTTTTTTTACTATTCCCAACTCACTAACCTCTAAAACCCAACAGCCAAGCGGCTGGGTTTAATTAGGGTAGTCCAACAGATTTTCTTTTTTTAGTTTTTTTATTTTAACTCTTTTTTTAATTTATCTTGGTTTATATATCTAAATTGGTATTAAAATAATAACTAGTCATAGGTGGTTTGGTGGAGAGGGGTGGTTTTTGTGATCTTTAGTGGAGTAGGTTTGATACCCATGTGTAGTATTTTATTTCTTTTAACATTTTTTTTATGTTTATGCTTTATTATATTCATAGTTTCATTATCATAACATAGATTTGTTTTCTTTTAATTTCATCATTCATTCAAAACCATTTTAAATTATTAAAATCACATTTTTTTTCTCGATTCAATGTCGAGCCCATTTTCACACCCTTGTAAGTCGATTGCTTTTTAAGCATCGCCATCAACCTCACATAGCTTACTCTTGGGCTTTCTTACAATGAGCCGGTTCTCTTGCACTTACACTCATGCATTACATTATTTATTGTTTGGGCCCGATTTAATTATTTCATGATTTTTTTAATCCCCATTTGACAAAATGTACCCCACTCCCCCGATGTGTAATAATCTTGTACTGTTTTATTTCTTTATTGCTCGACTGTGTAGTTAGCTACTAACACAAGAATAAAATCAACAATTTCAAAATGCAAAAAAAATATGACTCGATCCAACGTCGAGTATTTTCTCAATAAATAAATCATTTCTCCCTCCTATTCTATTCCATTTCTTTCAAACTTTCACCAAACGCTTGATCCAACGTCAAGCCACTTTTTCTAATAAAAACCCAAAAAATATTAATTCATATCTAAACACCTTTCAATAAAGATGGAGGTGGAACGTGGTGTATACCGCGCACTCCTGAGACTAGGATTCGAGATGTATATCTCGCCAATCCTAGTTCTCGCCATCATCCAAACTTATCCGCTTTGTTTTCTCTCAAACACTCATTCAAATTTCTCTTAAACGTCCATCAATACTTGATCTAGGTCAAGTCATTTTTCACAACAAAAACTCAAAATACCTAATTCTTATTTAACACTTTCTCAATAAAGGTGGAAATGGAACATGGTGTATACCATGCACTCCTGAGGTTAAGATTCGAGACGTATGCCTCGCCAATCTTAACTCTCGCCATCGCCTAAGATTGTCAATGCGGTTTCTTCAAATCCTTTCTCAACCAAATTCCAAAATACCTAATTCCTATCTTAAACCCTTTCAATAAAGATGGAAACGGAACATGGTGTATACCATGCACTCCTGAGGCTAGGATTCGAGATGTATATCTCGCTCATCCAAGTTCTCGCCATCACTCAAAATACATCCAACTAATCAAACTCTTTTCTCGCCGCCGTGCGACTAATCAAAAAACCTTTTTCATAAACGAAAGATATATTGTCTTAAGTGATACAAAACAATGTTTCGGCCACGATTGTTGAGTAGAGATAAATGACGCTTTTCCGAATGTAGATTTATAAATCCGTTCGATGTGTGGTATGCGTCCATTCCTCATCTGTTTTGGGTAAAACAATGTTTTCATCGATTAATACAGTATAGCTTTCGCTAAAATCGACCAACAAACAAACATTTTCTACCCAGAACTACGTAAGCCTTGATTTCTCTTTTGAGATACGTAGGAGCAGGATTTTTAAATCTTGTCAGGCCCATTAATAAAAAAACTTAGGTTTAGTCCTTCGTCAAAAATCCAAAAACATTTTCCTCTCTTTTACTCTTTCTTTCCCACTTAATAACTTGAAAAGCTTAACATTTCAAACTAACATTAACGCATACAACTGACCTAATGGTTCCCGTTGAGTACAACGGACGTGAGGGGTGCTAATACCTTCCCCTTGCGTAATCGACTCCCGAACCCTGATATTGGTTGCGATGACCATATCTTATCCTTTCTTTTGTCTTGGGTTTTATCGATATTTCCCCTTTCCTTTTTAGGAATAAATAAAGTTCGGTGGCGACTCTATTCGGTCCATCATTGCGAGCATGCGATCGCGCTTCGCTTTGAAGTCGTATCCCCATTTTTTCGAGGTGCGACAGAGGGTGTATTCTTTCAGGAGGGTAAAGATCCCCAAGGCTTGAAGGGCATAATGGTCCGCACTTGGCGCAAGATTCATAGGAAAGGAAGGAAGGAGTTGGGTCCTAAGAATTCTGTTGCTATGGAGCCATACACTGCTTGGGTTAGGAAGAGAGCGTCTGAGTATCTCATGCCTTATGAGTATCCAAGACCTACACCCTTGGTTATGGTTGGGCCTTCAACCCTCCCTAACCAAGGAGTAGAGGAGTTGAGAGACGAAGACCAATCACGTGCTTGGATTCGTGAAAGGGAGGAGTTGCTTCAGCGAATCAAGGAGAAGGATGCTTTGATAGAGTTCCTCGAACATCAGGTTATTGATGATCCTAATGATGCATGGACTTCTCTGCTTCCTCAGTCTTCCAAGTTTTGGAAGAGGAAGTACGACCGACTCGCCAAAGATAAGGCGGATATGGAGGCAGCCTACGAGAGGGAGGTGAAAAGGCTTCGCGCATCCTATCTTCCTGTGTCCCGAGCTTTAGACGATTGTTTCTAGGGATCCATAAGATGATTATTTTCCTTTTCTCTTGTATATGATTGACAATGATGTACTTCTTTTCCCTGATACTATTTGATGAGATATTTCCATATGTGATAAATGTTTAATATTTCCAAAATTTGCGAATAAAACCCTAAGAGTTCCTTTGAAATGAAAAAACAAATCATATGCATGAGCATTGCATGCATCATGTGCATAAGCAGGTTTTGTTCCCGGCTTCTTGTCCTACGGTCTAACTTTGTGTTCTTCATTTATTTTGAAGATAAGCTGACTCACCGGTACTACACCAGAGCCAACATTTCAAGACTGATGGATCATCTAGAACAAGAGAACCGCGAGCTGAAAGAGGAAGTGGCCAGATTAAGTGCCTTGATGGAATCATTCATGGCTGCTCAAAGCCAGGCTTCTCCGACACCTTCAACTCCTCCCCAGAGGACGGTCATCTTTGAGATTGTATCCTCAACTGTGCCCGCAGCCAGTGCACACTTTGCTCCAACGGCCATGCCAGCCGGATTCTCGTGGGGGTGCCTCCCAATTTCATGCCCGAGGGTCCTGCTCCTACCTTCGCTTCTATGCCGACATCTAGCCCGGTCCTTGTTGTTCCTCCTCCTGTCGTGCATACTATGCCCCGAGTAAACGACACCATCTATCATTCTGAGCCGTCCGAAGGCCCAGATGTCTATGAGAAGATGGACGCTATGAACGATCAATTTCTTGAGCTTCGCAAGGAATTGAAATTTCTCAGAGGAAAGGATCTTTTCGGCAAGTCTGCTGCCGAACTCTGCTTGGTTCCTAATGTAAAGATTCCTATGAAATTCAAGGTCCCTGACTTTGAAAAATACAAGGGAAATACATGCCCTCTTAGCCACCTGGTCATGTATGCCAGGAAGATGTCGACTCAGATCGACAATGACCAATTGCTCATCCACTACTTTCAGGACAGTCTGTCTGGTGCCGCTCTGGGTTGGTACATGGGTTTAGACAGTGCGAACATCCGATCCTTCAATGATCTTGGCGAGGCCTTCGTTAAGCAGTACAAGTACAATGTGGATATGGCTCCCGATAGGGATCAATTAAGGGTCATGTCACAGAAGGACAAGGAAACGTTCAAAGAGTACGCCCAGAGGTGGCGAGAGTTAGCAGCATTGCCTCCGCTAGAAGAGAAAGAGATGACTAAGATCTTTTTGAAGACCTTGAGTTCTTTTTATTATGAGCGGATGATTGCTAGCGCTCCTTCTGACTTCACCGAGATGGTGAATATGGGGATGCGTCTAGAAGAAGGGGTTAGAGAAGGACGTTTGACCAGAGAAGAAGGCTTTTCTACCAAACGATATGGGGCGTTTGCGAAGAAGAAAGATGGAGAGGCACATGTTGTGACCTCCCATGTAAAACCAAGAAGACCCTCTATGAGGAGGAAGACCGTGCGTCCTGCCGGTAACCAGCACCAGGTGGCTCATATAGCACCTGTTTTTAGAGATAATCAACAGTATCAGCAACATAACAACAATCAGCAACCACATCCGCAATATCAGCATCAACAGCACCGTCCGCAACAGCATGCCTACCAGCCTCGAAACAGTAATCAAACCAGCACGAGTTACGAGAGGAAAAGGGTCACCTTCGATCCTACTCCAATGACGTATGCAGAATTATATCCCTCTTTGATAGAGAGGAAGTTGATTACTCCGAGAGACCCACCGGCTATACCTGTTAATCCCCAGTGGTGGTATAAGCCTGAATTACACTGTGTTTACCATTCTGGTGCTCCCGGCCACGACGTGGAGAATTGTTACCCTTTGAAGACCAAGGTTCAAGACCTTGTGAGGTGAGGCATTCTGTGTTTCGAGGACGTAGGTCCTAATGTGAAGAAGAACCCATTGCCCGAGCATGGGAAATCCGTCAACATGGTCCAGGGCTGCCCTGGCAAGTACAAAGTCAAATATGTCAGTCATATTCGACAATCTCTGGTCGAGATGCATCGTTTGCTGTGTGATTATAGTCATTATGAGCATGACCATGATAAATACCGAGTTTGTTCTGTCAATCAAAGAGGTTGTCGCCAGGTGCGCAAAGATGTTCAGGAAATGCTGGATGAAGGAGTCATTGAAATCCTTCAAAATAGAAATGTTGACGAAGATGCTGACGAGGTCAACGTAATTTCTCCAGTGTTTCGGATCCCCGAGCCCGTTATCATCAAGTATGATGGTAGCAAGCAGAAGGTTTCTCCTGCCTTGACCATCAAGCCAGTCGGACCGGTACCATATTCTTCCGAAAAAGCAATTCCCTATCGCTACAATGCTGTCGCGGTAGAAAATGGGAAAGAGGTGTCCTTGCCATCTTCCTCTGTTGTTAACATTGTGGATGTTAGTGGTTTGACCCGCAGCGGTCGTGTGTTTTCAGCACCTCTAAAGCCCCAAGCTAATGCTGATTCTGTTGAACGCCCGATTGGGAATGCTTCGAGCACTCCGAATCCGGCACCTGTTGTTAAGCCCTCCTCTACATTGATAACTCATACTTCTGTTGACCCAAGCGGCAATGTGAAAGAAGACTGTGACGAGATGTTGAGGCTTATCAAAAGGAGCGAGTACAATGTGTAATACCCCAAAATTTACCCTTCATTTTTCCTGGAAGCATACGCTTTACACCTCATGCATGCATTCATTTTTAGGTTATTTAGCATTTGCATTTCATCATGGCAATCGGAATCGGATCCAAGAAGCTTGAACATCATCCAGGACACTTTGTGGGCTCTATTTAGATGATCAGTCAACACAAGGGAAAGACTTGAGTTACTTCCAACAGGGGTCTATTCGTCAGTCAAAACATTAATCTTGAAGGAGCAAAGGTTTGTTCATGAGCTGTCATGCTCGCTAGGCGAAGCCCACGTGTTTTGAAAAAAAAAAGGAAAAAAGAAAAAAAAACGAAAAAGTAAATAAATAAATAAATAAAAGAAAAAATCTTGGACTTGGACCTCTCTCATTTGAGCCCACAGGTCCACAAAAATCAGGTTATAAATTCAGAGTTTCATGAAACAAAAGGCAATTCTATTCCTATTACCCTGGCTGGAAAAAGATAGTGAGAGAAGAGCTAACGGAGTTCAGAGCAACCTCCAAACCCTGAAGGGAACTCAACTGCACAAAATCACCTATGCCTCACATAAACCCTAAAGATTGTTTTGTAAACCTCACGGGTGCAACTCAATTTCAATCAAGCTCTCCAATCAGCTTGGAAGGATCCCTGGGTTTCCCATTCCTCTAATTGTTGTTACTTCGGATCTTTATCCACGTGGTAATTTTACATTTTTCCCGCATTTTACTGCTTTCCTAGCTGGAAGACCTCGATAGGAGGCAATGTTTTTGTGTATTTATCTTTTTTTACAAGTTCCTTCGTCAAGGACTGCCTTTTTGCATGAGCATCCCAAACCCTAACCCTTCATTGATTTTTCTTCTCCTAAACACACGTATACTCCTTCTACTACAGGCGAGTAAGTCTCCAAAGGTCGAGCATCCGGTAGATTGCGTAGTAACGTCGTTCGTCCAAAACCCAATCCATAACCCCGTAGTTAGCCGAACTACGGCTTGCTCTGATTCTCATTCCAGATGAGATACGTAGGCATAAGACGCGATGTCTTAGCGAGCACACATCCCCCAAACCCATAGGTCAGCCGAGCTACGGAGACTCTGATTCTCATATTCAGATGAGATACGTATGCAGTGGATGCGACATCCGCGCGAGTCATTTTCATTTAACCCCCTTTTTTTTAAACAGCACAAGATAAACTCACACCCTTTAGACAAGAACTACAAAAGTGGATCTCTAGAGTACTACGGATGCGTAGGGGTGCTAATACCTTCCCTTCACATAACCGACTCCCGAACCCAAGATTTGGTTGCGAGACCTTGTCTTTTCCTTTCCTCTTTTCAGGTTTACTTCGAGCATTTCCTTTCCCTCCTTTGGGATAAATAACGCACGATGGCGACTCTTCTGTCATTTTCTTTCGCCGATTGTTTCTTCGCACACTGTATTTTTCAGGTTGCGACAGCTGGCGACTCTGCTGGGGATTTTCTTTCGCTGGTTGTTTTTTCGCACACTGTATTTTTTCAGGTTGCGACAGCTGGCGACTCTGCTGGGGACCTGGTTTCCCTAAGCGAGTCCCTCCTAGCTTTTATAGTTTGTTTGTTTATTGGGTGTTCATGCTTTTGTACAGTTATTTATTTACCTGCTTTACCTTATTGCATTGTGTACATATCATTGTTGTATCTGTTGGCTGGTGTCGCAACCTGAAAAATACAGTGTGCGAAAAAACAACCGGCGAAAGAAAATGACAGAAGAGTCGCCACCGGGCGTTATTCATCCCAAAGGAGGGAAAGGAAACGCTCGAAGTAAACCTGAAAAAGGAAAGGACAACACGGGGTCTCGCAACCAAATCTTGGGTTCGGGAGTCGGTTATGCGAAGGGAATGTATTAGCACCCCTACGCATCCGTCGTACTCTACGGGATCCACTTTTGTAGTTCTTGTCTAAAGGGTGTGAATTTATCTTGTGATGTTTACCCAAAAAAAGGGTTAAATGAAAATGACTCGCGCGGATGTCGCATCCACTGCATACGTATCTCATCTGAATATGAGAATCAGAGTCTTCGTAGCTCGGCTAACCTATGGGTTGGGGGGATGTGTGCTCGCTAAGACATCGCCTCTTATGCCTACGTATCTCATCTGGAATGAGAATCAGAGCAAGCCGTAGTTCGGCTAACTACGGGGTTATGGAGTGGGTTTTGGACGAACGACGTTACTACGCAATCTACCGGATGCTCGACCTCTGGAGACTTACTCACCTGTAGTAGAAGGAGTAAACGTGTGTTTAGGAGAAGAAAAATCAATGAAGGGTTAGGGTTTGGTGAACTCATGCAAAAAGGCAGTCCTTGACGAAGGAACCTGTAAAAAAAACACACAAAAACATTGCCTCCTATCGAGGTCTTCCAGCTAGGAAAGCAGTAAAATGCGGGAAAAATGTAAAAGTACCACGCGGATAAAGATCCGAAGTAATAGCAGTTAGAGGAATGGGAAACCCAGGGATCCTTCCAAGCTAAACACCATCAAAGAAAGTGAGTCAGTACAGGTAATCGGAATGAAACCTCCAGGGGGTATCCCACAAATAAAGTGGAAAACCACGCAAGTTATCCCTGCAAAAGTCATGTGAGCCCTCACAAAAACTCAACAAACAGGTTAGAGACAAAAAAAAATAGGGTAATCAAGGGTTGCCCCCAAATCAAAATGTAACCACATGAATCATGCCATTAAAATTCACAAAAAAGACATGCATCAAAAGGGTATCAAATTCATCCATAATACCTCATACATTTAAAGCATTCAAATTAAAGGCATAAAGATGATGGATATAGGGCAAACCTAATTGGAGAGCTTGATTGAAATTGAGTTGCACCCGTGAGGTTTACAAAACAATCTTTACGGTTTATGTGAGGCAGAGGTGATTCTGTGCAGTTGAGTTCCCTTCAGGGTTTGGAGGCTGCTCTGAACTCTGTTAGCTCTTCTCTCACTATCTTTTTCCTCAGGGTAATAGGAATAGAATCCATATTTGTTTCACTGAAACTCTAGTATTTATAGCCTAATATTGGTAGCTTAGTGGGCTTTTGAGAGAGGTCCAAGTCTGAGATTTTTTTCTTTTATTTATTTATTTATTATTATTATTATTTATTTATTTATTTTTCATTTTTTTTTTATAAATAAAGCTTCTTGGATCTAATTCTGATTGACATGATGAAATGCAATGTATATAATGTTAAATGACCTAAAAATGAATGCATGCATGAGGTGTAAAGCGTATGCTTCTAGGAAAAATGAAGGGTAAATTTTGGGGTATTACAACTGCCCCTATTCAATCAACTAGAGACCTGGAAAGAAGATAGCAGCGGCTTTCGTGCTTTCGAGGTATCAAGGGGTTGAATACAATAAAAGCCCAAAAATTTGCACTGAAGTGAAGTGAAGTAACAATGCCTGTCAGAATCGGCAAAGAGGTGGTCTTGAAAGAAGAATTTGTCTGGTACGGTGAGAGTCAGTCTGAATACCGAAAAAGAATGTTAACTTGGATACCAAAATAAATGGTAACACAGAAATAACCATGGCCTGAATGCCGCTCATCAGTCTGAATACTGGAAATGACTTCGATCTGAACATCGGGAGATATGAGATTATTAATATCGGTCTGAACACCGAGAGGCTGGCCTGAATGCCACAAGTTGCGTCGACCTGAACGTCGGAAACTTCTTCGATCTGAACATCAGAAAATTGGCCTGAATGCCACAAGTTGCGTCGACCTGAACGTCGGAAACTTCTTCGATCTGAACATCGGAAAACTGGCCTGAACGCCACTTCGGTCTGAATACCGGAAACTTCATGCCTGTCAGCATCGGCAGAAATAGGGAACGATAATAGAGGCGGCGCATGGGCCAATGACACTTGCTGGGGATAACAAAGGTAAGTCATGAACAATCTTCAGTCTGAGTACTGGAAACAACTTCTAGCTTATCACTTGGGATACCGAGAATGTTTTATGCTTACATGCGTATGTTTGAATTTTTCAATGGCGTAATGCTCCATGAAAATGGAAATGCTACGCGATTTGGAAGGATGCAATGCAATATGATTCTACATGCAGGGATGCGAAATGCTGGGTAGAATGCCAAGCTGAGGCAAGGGGATCTGCTGGGGAAATGATCACCATCTTCTGGACCCTGGCAAGGCTTCTGGAGATGCACAGCACAAAGAATTATGTGGGGAAATGACCCGCCACACGGTGTTCTAGCAATGACGAAATGCCGAGATTCAGACTGGGGAGAGAACGACACTGAAAACCTGTTGTTGGGGAAAGCGATAGTGGATCTGGCAACCACGATCTGCGAGAGATGACTCAGCAGGGGAAGCAAACACTGATACGGTACTGAGGTTCTGCTTCAAGGAAAGAAACCATGAATCTGGCATTGGGATTATCGATCTGACCTCGAACTCTAAGGAGCAGCCACTTCTGCTGAGAAGATACAGTCTGGCACTGTCAACTCCGTTGGGGATATATAGTCTGGCACTGTCAACTCTACTGGGGAGTGTATGTCCTGAAACAAACGCTTGGGGAAATACAGTGGTGAGAACCTGCTGGGGATTGAAGAATCCAACACTCTGATCAGCTCTGCAGGGATAAGACACCGAATTCGTCTGTTGGCGACTTCACTAGGGAAGATATTCACGATCATCTGCAGGGGATTTTAAGGAAATGCCCTGAGGGTATCTGTTCTGAATAGACGATCCAAAGCACTTGAAATTTACAGCAATTTTAAATGTTTATTAAGCATGTACCTGTAAAGCCCTTATGTGTCACGATGCAATGTTTATCAAAAATTCGGACGTCATTTTTGCAAACAAAACAGTAAAATGAAAATGAAAACAGAGATATACTGAATAACATGATTTTATTGATTGAATGGCCTCTGAATAGGCATTTACATCAGGAAGCAATCCCTGGAAAGAGGTAATCGCACAAAAGATGAAAACAGAAATTAATCTAATGGCAATGTGAAATGGATTTCTATTGGGTTCCAATTCTGCTATGGCTTGCCCGTCTTCAAGATCCTCCAGATGATCAGCCTTCTGAAAAGGTGATTGGACTGTTTCCTACCTTTAGAAAATTTCCAGTCATCGACATGAGATGAGATTCAGAACTAACTCAGAACGCAGTCATCCGCTTAATCCCTAACTTTTGCCTGGATCGCCCTTTTCGGGTTTTCAATCCACCGGGATACCCATTTTTGCCTAAGTTGCCTTTTCAGGTTTTCAACTTACCGGGTGTACGATCTTTTCATTTTTAATCCCTAATTTTTGCCTGAACCTTTTCATTTTCTTGGTTCGTCAGGATGCCCATTTTTGCCTGGACTATTCTTTTTACTGTCCAACGGGTCTATTTTATGCGAAGTATTTTTTAACTGCGTCTGAGTTCACAGGGGAAGTGAAGTTTTCACCATCCATAGTTGCAAGCATTAAGGCCCCACCATCAAAAACCTTGGTGACAATATACGGTCCATCATAGTTAGGAGTCCACTTGCCCCTGTGATCTGTCTGAGGAGGAAGGATCCTTTTCAACACTAAATCTCCGACTTGGAAACAACGAGGACGCACTTTCTGATCAAAGGCTCTCTTCATCCGACTCTAATACAACTGCCCATGACAAATGGCTGCCATTCGCTTCTCTTCAATAAGACTCAACTCATTGAACCTTGTCCGAATCCATTCGGCTTCGTCTAACTTGACATCCAACAGGACTCTTAGAGAAGGAATCTCCACTTCAACAGGTAGGACTGCTTCCATACCATACACCAGGGAGTAAGGGGTTGCCCCGATCGACGTACGTACTGAAGTACGGTACCCATGCAAGGCGAAGGGTAGCATCTCATGCCAATCTCTGTACGTGACGACCATCTTCTGCACAATCTTCTTTATGTTCTTATTTGCCGCCTCAACTGCGCCGTTCATCTTAGGGCGGTAAGGGGAAGAATTGTGATGATGAATGTTGAAGTTCTGACACAACTCCTTTATCATTTTGTTGTTGAGTTTAGAACCATTATCAGTAATGATTCTTTCGGGAATCCCATAGCGACAAATGATTTCTTTCTTGATAAAACGGGAAACCACATGCCTGGTGACATTTGCGAACGACGCTGCTTCGACCCACTTGGTGAAATAGTCGATGGCAACAAGGATGAAGCGATGCCCATTGGAAGCAGTCGGCTCAATCTTTCCAATCATGTCAATGCCCCACATAGCAAACGGCCACGGCGAAGTCATCACATTCAGAGGATTTGGCGGCACATGCACCTTATCAGCATAAATCTGGCATTTATGACACTTCCGAGCATATTTGAAGCAATCTGATTCCATGGTCATCCAATAATAACCCGCTCTTAACAATTTCTTAGCCATTGCATGTCCGCCGGCATGAGTACCGAAGGAACCTTCATGAACTTCCTGCATTAACATGTCCGCCTCGTGTCTGTCCACGCATCTGAGCAAAACCATGTCGAAGTTCCTTTTATACAGCACATCGTCTTTGTTTAAGAAGAAACTGCCTGCCAATCTTCTCAAAGTCTTTCTGTCATTGTTAGATGCCCCTGCAGGGTACTCTTGATTCTTCAGAAAGCACTTGATATCGTGATACCAGGGCTTGTCATCGACTACCAGTTCAACAGCAAACACATATGCGGCCCTGTCAAGGCGCATCACATCGATCCTGGGAGCATGGTTCCAATGAATAACCTTGATCATGGAGGATAGAGTAGCAAGTGCGTCTGCCATCTGGTTCTCATCACGAGGTATATGATACAATTTTACTGTTGTGAAGAAAGTCAACAGTCTTCTCGTATAATCTCTGTAGGGGACCAGAGTGGACTGGAGGGTATTCCAATCACCATTCACTTGATTGATCACCAGAGCTGAATCTCCGAAGATGTCCAGAGTCTTGATTCTCAGATCAATGGCTTGCTCAATACCCAAGATACAGGCCTCGTACTCAACTTCATTATTTGTGCACTCAAAAGTCAAACGAGCGGTGAAAGGCATGTGGGCACCTTTCGGAGTAGTAATGACAGCGCCAATTCCACTTCCTCTAGCATTGACAGCCCCATCAAACAACAAAGTCCACTTTTCGTTTGGATCAGGTCCCTCCTCAACAACTGGCTCTTCACAGTCTTTCATCTTGAGGAACATGATGTCTTCATCTGGAAAATCAAACTTCATCGGCTCATAATCATCAATCAGCTGCTGAGCAAGATAGTCTGACAGAATACTCCCTTTGATGGCTTTCTGGGATGTATACTGGATATCATACTCTGTCAGTACCATTTGCCAACGAGCCACCCTTCCGGTGAGTGCTGGCTTCTCGAATATGTATTTGACTGGATCCATCTTGGAGATCAGTAGGGTTGTGTGAGACAGCATGTATTGTCTCAATCGGTTAGCAGCCCATGCAAGTGCACAACATGTCTTCTCAAGCATTGAGTATCTCGACTCGCAATCTGTGAACTTCTTACTCAAGTAGTAGATGGCATGTTCTTTCCTACCTATCTCGTCGTGTTGACCGAGAACATAACCCATAGAATTGTCAAGTACATAATCAGCGGTCTCCCTGGGACTGGAGGCATAAGGATAGGAGGATTATGCAAATACTCTTTTATCTTCTCGAAAGCCCTTTGACAATCTTCATTCCACCTGATAGCCTGATCTTTCCTTAGCAATTTGAAAATTGGCTCACACGTGGTTGTTAGGTGAGAGATGAACCTTGCAATGTAGTTCAACCTCCCTAAGAAACTACGGACTTGCTTCTCTGTTCTTGGCTCAGGCATTTCCTGTATTGCTTTCACTTTGTCAGGATCCACCTCAATCCCTTTTCCGCTAACAATAAAACCCAGCAATTTTCCCGATCTCACCCCGAAAGTGCACTTGTTCGGATTAAGTCTCAGTTTGAATTTCCTTAACCGTTCAAACAATTTCTGCAGATTCACCAAATGTTCTTCTTCTGTCTGAGATTTGGCAATCATATCGTCCACATAAACCTCGATTTCATGATGAATCATATCATGGAACAGAGTCACCATAGCTCGTTGATATGTTGCTCCGACATTTTTCAGACCAAACGGCATCACCTTGTAGCAGAAGGTGCCCCATGGGGTTATGAAAGTTGTCTTTTCCATGTCCTCTGGTGCCATCTTGATTTGGTTATAGCCAGAAAAGCCATCCATGAAGGAGAATACCGAGAACTGAGTTGTATTATCCACTAAAACGTCGATGTGAGGTAATGGGAAATCATCTTTAGGGCTAGCTCTGTTCAGATCCCGGTAGTCGACACACATCCGTACCTTTCCATCCTTCTTAGGTACTGGGATGATGTTTGCAACCCATGGCGGATAATTGGTGACTGCTAGAAACCTTGCATCCAACTGCTTTTGCACTTCTTCCTTTATCTTGACAGTCATCTCTGGTCTTATTCTTCTGAGCTTTTGCTTGACCGGAGGACAACCTTCTTTGAGAGGCAAGCGGTGTACCACGATGTCTGTGTCCAGCCCGGGCATGTCCTGATAAGACCAGGCGAAGATGTCAACGTATTCTTGCAGCAATTCAATCAGCCCTTTCTTCACATCATCTCCCAAAGTAGCCCCTATCTTGATTTCTCTCTTGGCGTCCTCGGTGCCGAGATTAATCACTTCAGTAGGCTCTTGATACGGTTGAATGACCCTTTCTTCCTGTTTTAAGAACCTGACAAGTTCTTCAGGGAGTTCACAGTCTTCATCACCCTCTTTTTCAGCTTGAAAGATTGGATTTTCAAAGTCGAAGCGAGCCATAGCAGAACCGTTATCAATAGGATCCGGTGACGTGCATCTGCATGAGTGGTGGTATGTGCTTATGAGTGTGAAAGAAAAAAGTGGAAACTAAACAAAACATTGCCATTTTTTTTTGTTTTGAAAAAAACTGCAAAAATAGAAAGACATGGAACGAAATATTTGAATGCAAAAAGACGTCCTTCATTTATGATAAAAAAATGCAAGTGTCACATATATGAGCCCTACAATGAGTCATTACGTCCTGGGCGGAACGTAAGACTTGGACATGCATGAATAAACAAAGAAAATTACTCCTTCAGAAAAGTGACTTGGACAATCTCCTTAGAAGACCAATTATTGATGACTTCACCCGAGATCCCCGGACGCACCCAGTTGTCGATGTCGCAATCACTATCCTCATCTTCATTGTTGACCGCAGAGACCTCACTGGGAATCACAAAATTAACAGAAACAACATCTGCGAATTCATCAGTAGCATCTTCAAACACTTCTTCCTCAACCCCTTCCACAGACTCTTGGACAGACAAATCTTCAACCTGGAGGATACCTTTGTCGCGCAAGGCCTGGATACCCTGATGTAGCTTCAAACAACCTCCACTCTGAGTGGCACAATCCAAACAATCCTTCCCACAACCGGGGAAAACATCGGCCTTCAGCAAGCATCCTTTGATATCCAACAATGGAGTCTTCAACTTCAACACATCCTTAATGGACTTGGCTTTTCCTTCCATCATATTAATGTTTGCACCACCATGCTGCGGCATGGGATTGTTGACGATATTAGGAGCCGGTGCAAGGTTGATGGCTTTTGAATCTATGAGGTCCTGAACTACATGCTTAAAAGCTTTGCAGCTCTCAATGTTATGGCCAGGTGCCCCAGAGTGGAAGCTACACCTAGCGTTGGCGTCGTAACCCACCGGAAGTCTACCAACAGGAGGAGCCAGAGTGCGTAATTGCACAAGTTGTAGTTGTTGAAGACTAGAAAGCAACTGAGCGTGCGACATTGGAAGGGTGTCGAAACGCCGGTCCATCATCCTTTGCCTCTGTTGATAGGCGGGTCTGTTACCTGGTTGTTGCTGCTGTTGGTACTGAGCTGGTTGAAGTTGTGGTTGTTGTTGTAGTGGTGCTGCAGCTGGAATGGTCACAGCCGCAACATACGGTTGTTGATGATAATTCTGGAAACTGTTCCTTCTAACACCTCTGTTCTGATAGGAAGTCAAAGAATTCACTCCCCCCTCTCTCTGCTTATGCCCTCCAATGAACGACTTTTTTACCCCTGATGAAGATCCAACTCCATTTTGGATCTTGCAGGTCTTCAGGTAATTCTCTACCCTCTCTCCGGTAGAGACCACATCAGCAAAGTTGGAGGCGTTGCACCCCACCAGACGCTCCAGATAAGGTCCAGGCAGCATATTCATGAACATGTTGGCCATTTCCTTTTCCAACATAGGAGGCTGAACACGGGAAGCTATCTCCCTCCAGCGTTGAGCGTATTCCCTGAAGCACTCATTGCTTTTAAGAGACAGATTCTGAAGTTGAGTTCTGTCCGGAGCCATGTCGGCATTATACTGGTACTGCTTCACGAAAGCCTCCGCCAAATCCCTCCAACAGCGGATGTGGGCTCTATCCAGCCTCATGTACCATTCCAAGGATGCCCCAGCCAGGCTGTCCTGGAAGAAGTACATAAGTAGCTTCTCGTCATCAGAGTATGCAACCATTTTACGGAAATATGCTTGCACGTGAGTTTTGGGGCAAGAGCTGCCATTGTATTTGTCAAAGACCGGGACTTTGAATTTCGGTGGCACTCTCACACCTGGGACCAGCCCCAAGTCAGCAACATCTACTCCCAGAGGATTCTGTCCTTCCACAGCTTTCAGCCTCTCCTCTAATCTTCTAAACATGGGGTCCATGCCATGGCCCATGCCCAAGTCTTCCTGAAGTAGGGGGAATTGATCGGCTTGATCATCATGGACGAGCTGTTGATCAAGGTTGACATCTGGGATCGGGATAGGCCCCGGTCCATTGGGACCATTAGCCTCTCCAGCTGGAGGATCATCCAATGTCTCTGGTTGAGTAGTGGCGGGATTCCTCTGCATCATCTGTCTGAGCTCTTGCTGTCCCTGAGCCACCCCTTGAACCACATCCATGAATTGGGTCATGCGGATCCTCATCTCAGCGAGCTCTGCTTGTACACCTTCCATTTCTCTCTGTTGATTCCTTCGGGTACCGTATCGGTGAATGCCTGAGTCAGCTATCAAACACCAAACAATTGAGAACACTGAGGCAGTACCTGTTATGCAAGACATGTTATGGATATGCAAATGCGATGACATGTTTATCAAATCCAAAAGGTATTCTACCCCCTTGATTCCAGTCTCTCATCAGATAAAATATCCCTTTTAAAAAGTACCAGAAAAACCCCGACTAGAATCAAGAAGAAGATATAAACCCCACAGAAATGGATAAACATGTGTTAAATGATATGAATGCAGAATGATGTGATGTAATGATGTGAATGCAATGCAGCGGCATGGAAATCAGGATTGCAGGATCTGCTTGAACATCTGTCAGGTTGCACTGTCTGAAGAGAAACCCACTAAAGAATATAATACAAGATCAAAGCTTTGCTCCAGAAAACCGGGTTGGTTGGAGGTTAAGGTTTCCTAAATTTAGCCCGCCCCTCACTGGTAGGTTCTAAGAACAGAAGTTCGTCAGCTTTAGCCCTTCAGTCGCGAATAATATGTTTACCAATGAAGGTTTGGCATTATTACGGGACAAAAGACCTCCATTGACTCCCCTCAACAGGACATCCTAAAGCAAGTTCCCAGTCTCGGGGTCCTCAGATTGAGCAGCGAGAATGCGCCCACCAGAGCTAACATAATCACGTCTCGGAGGAGAGGCCTCGACTGAGTTCTCGGGAAATGGTCACCAGAGTCGACGATTTCTAGAGGAACATCCTGCCATTACGGAACACCCGTAGGACATAATATATCCAAAAGAAACCTCGTCTGGGTGTGGTTCTTCACGAACGACTTAACGTAGCAACACGCCACGCAAGCCTCATGATTATCCACTCTAAAACCTGTGTGTACACTCAAGCCTGGGTAATGGGCTTATCTCTCATAGAACACCCCATCCCAACAAACAAACAAACAGATCCAACAAATACAGCAGATGAATACAAGCAGGTAAGTAAATAAATGTACAAAAGCATGAACACCCAATAAACAAGAAAATCGCAAAAGCTAGGAGGGACTCGCTTAGGGAAGTTTCTATCCCCAGCAGAGTCGCCAGCTGTCGCAACCTGAAAAATACAGTGTGCGAAAAAACAACCGGCAAAAGAAAATGACAGAAGAGTCGCCACCGTGCGTTATTCATCCCAAAGGAGGGAAAGGAAACGCTCGAAGTAAACCTGAAAAAGGAAAGGACAAGACGGGGTCTCGCAACCAAATCTTGGGTTCGGGAGTCGGTTATGCGAAGGGAAGGTATTAGCACCCCTACGCATCCGTAGTACTCTACGGAATCCACTTTTGTAGTTCTTGTCTAAAGGGTGTGAGTTTATCTTGTGTTGTTTACCAAAAAAAAGGGTTAAATGAAAATGACTCGCGCGGATGTCGCATCCACTGCATACGTATCTCATCTGAATATGAGAATCAGAGTCTTCGTAGCTCGGCAGACCTATGGGTTGGGGGGATGTGTGCTCGCTAAGACGTCGCGTCTTATGCCTACGTATCTCATCTGGAATGAGAATCAGAGCAAGCCGTAGTTCGGCTAACTACGGGGTTATGGAGTGGGTTTTGGACGAACGACGTTACTACGCAATCTACCGGATGCTCGACCTCTGGAGACTTACTCACCTGTAGTAGAAGGAGTAAACGTGTGTTTAGGAGAAGAAAAATCAATGAAGGGTTAGGGTTTGGTGAACTCATGCAAAAAGGCAGTCCTTGACGAAGGAACCTGTAAAAAAAACACACAAAAACATTGCCTCCTATCGAGGTCTTCCAGCTAGGAAAGCAGTAAAATGCGGGAAAAATGTAAAAGTACCACGCGGATAAAGATCTGAAGTAACAGTAGTTAGAGGAATGGGAAACCCAGGGATCCTTCCAAGCTAAACACCATCAAATAAAGTGAGTCAGTACAGGTAATCGGAATGAAACCTCCAGGGGGTATCCCACAAATAAAATGGAAAACCACGCAAGTTATCCCTGCAAAAGTCATGTGAGCCCTCACAAAAACTCAACAAACAGGTTAGAGACAAAAAAATATAAGGTAATCAAGGGTTGCCCCCAAATCAAAATGTAACCACATGAATCATGCCATTAAAAATCACAAAAAAGACATGCATCAAAAGGGTATCAAATTCACCCATAATACCTCATACATTTAGAGCATTCAAATTAAAGGCATAAAGATGATGGATATAGGGCAAACCTAATTGGAGAGCTTGATTGAAATTGAGTTGCACCCGTGCGGTTTACAAAACAATCTTTAGGGTTTATGTGAGGCAGAGGTGATTCTGTGAAGTTGAGTTCCCTTCAGGGTTTGGAGGCTGCTCTGAACTCTGTTAGCTCTTCTCTCACTATCTTTTTCCTCAGGGTAATAGGAATAGAATCCATATTTGTTTCACTGAAACTCTAGTATTTATAGCCTAATATTGGTAGCTTAGTGGGCTTTTGAGAGAGGTCCAAGTCTCAGATTTTTTTCTTTTATTTATTTATTTATTATTTTTTTTATTTTAATTTTTATTTTATTTTTTTTATAAATAAAGCTTCTTGGATCTAATTCTGATTGACATGATGAAATGCAATGTATCTAATGTTAAATGACCTAAAAATGAATGCATGCATGAGGTGTAAAGCGTATGCTTCCAGGAAAAATGAAGGGTAAATTTTGGGGTATTACAGCTGGCTATGGCTGCTTGGCGATCTTTGTGAGATGAGTTATATACCCGAACTCGAGTGCACTTAGGATAGGAGAATGGCATAGTCTTGTCGACTTGTGTGGAGTTATTCCTTAGTAAGTTGACTTGCAAGCCCATTCACTTGGTGGAGGTCATGTTGAGATCAATAATGTCACACAAGTAAGTTGTGGTTAGACATTACTTTTTCCAATATAGACCTTAGAAGCCGAGGACCTTAGTTTACCAAACCCATCTTGGCATATTCGTAGGACGTAGTGCGAAAGTCGTTCAAGTGTAAGATTTGATACGATTGTTACGCGATACTACACTCATAAGAGTCTCTCTTGAGAATATTTTTGGAATACGAGTAGTCATTCCTCCGATAATATCCGAAAGATGGGATTATGACTATGGGAACCTTTTGTAGAACATGTTTGGCAGGTTTAAACCTTAGTACACTCCTTTTGGGTGGTTCTTAACCTAAACTCCATGCTCGTGACTTGCAACAAACCCTTGATTCATGGTTGATTCGATCAGGTATCCTTAATATCAATGAAACTTGGGTGTTGATAAGGTGTAAACCATAATCCACCAAAATGGGTGGTTGATATTAAGGATAACATGATTCATCCCATGACCTTTGTTTGGTGTGCTCTTAATTTCTCTCCAGACAGTGCAACCTGACAGATGTTCAAGCAGATACAGCGATCCTGATTCCCATGCCACTGCACTGCATTCACATCATTTTGCATTCACATCATTTTGCATTCATAATCATTCACACATGTTTATCCATTTCTGTGGGGTTTATATCTTCTACTTGATTCTAGTCAAAATTTTCTTGGTTCTCATCAACGGCTTAGTCTTTTTTTTACATCGTTTATCTATTGAGAGACTGGAATCAAGGGGTAGAATACCTTTGGAATTGATAAACATGTCATTGTATTTACATATTCATTAGCATGTCTTGCATAACAGGTACCGCCACAGTGTTCTCAGTTTGTTTGGTGTTCCATCCGCAGGATAGCTGACCCAGGCATTCACTGGTACGGTACCCGCAGAAACCAACAGAGAGTAATGGAAAGCCTACAAGCAGAGTTCGCCGAGATGAAAATCTGCATGAATCAATTCATGGATGTGGTTCAAGGGGTGGCTCAGGGACAACAAGAGCTCGGGCAGATGATACAGAGGAATCCCCCTACTCAACCAGAGACTGTGACTGATCCTCCAACTGGAGAGGCTAATGGACCCAATGGACCGGGGCCTATCCCAATCCTACATGTCACCTCCGGTCAACAGCCCGTTCATGATGATCAGGACGATCAGTTCCCCCTGCTGCAGGAAGACTTTGGTATGGGTCATGGTGTGGACCCCATGTTTAGAAGATTGGAAGAGAGGTTGAAGCCAGTGGAAGGACAGAATCCTCTGGGAGTTAATGTTGTTGACTTGGGGCTAGTCCTAAGTGTGAGAGTTCCACCAAAATTCAAGGTCCCGATATTTGACAAATACAATGGCAACTCTTGCCCGAAGACCCATGTGCAAGCCTATTTCCGTAAAATGGTTGCATACTCCGATGACGAAAAGTTGCTTATGTACTTTTTCCAGGACAGCTTAGCTGGGGCATCCCTGGAATGGTATATGAGGCTGGACAGAGCCCACATCCGTTGCTGGAGGGATTTGGCTGAGGCTTTCGTGAAGCAGTATCAGTATAATGCAGACATGGCTCCGGACAGAACTCAACTTCAAAATCTGTCTCTTAAAAGCAATGAGTGCTTCAGAGAATACGCTCAACGCTGGAGAGAGACAGCTTCCCGTGTTCAACCTCCTATGTTGGAGAAGGAAATGGCTAACATGTTCATGAACACTCTGCCAGGACCTTATTTGGAGCACCTGGTGGGTTGCAATGCCTCCAATTTTGATGAAGTAGTCTCTACCGGAGAGAGGGTGGAGAATTACCTGAAAACATACAAGACCCAGAGTGGAGGTGAATCCTTATCAGGGGTGAAGAAGCCGTTCATTCAGGGACAGAAGAGGAGAGAAGGGGATGCAAGTGCCATATCTTCTTATCAGAACAGGGATAACCGGAGGAATAACTTTCAGAACTATCATCAGCAACCGTATGTTGCGGCTGTGACCATTCCAGCTGCAGCACCACTACAACAACGACAACCACAGCGTCAACCAGCTCAGTACCAACCACAACAACCGGGTAACAGACCCGCCTATCAACCGAGGCCAAGGACGATGGACTGGCGTTTCGACACTCTTCCAATGTCGTACGCTCAGTTGCTTTCTAGTCTTCAACAACTATAACTTGTGCAGTTGCACACTCTGGCTCCTCCCGTTGGTTGGCTTCCGGTGGGTTATGACGCCAACGCTAGGTGTAGCTTCCACTCTGGGGAACCTGACCATAATATTGAGAACTGCAAAGCTTTTAAGCACGTAGTTCAGGACCTCATTGATTCAAAGGCCGTTAACTTTGCACCAGCTCCTAATGTCGTCAACAATCCCATGCCCCAGCATGGTGGAGCCAACGTTAACATGGTTGAAGGAGAAGTCAAATTAGTCTCTGCGGTCAACAATGAAGATGGGGATAGTGATTGCGACATCGATAACTGGGTGCGTCCGAGGATCCTGGGTGAAGTTCTCAACAACTGGTCTTCTGAGGAGATTGTCCAAGCCACTTGTCTAGAGGAGTAATTTTCTTTGTTTATTCATGCATATCCAAGTCTTACGTCCCGCCAGGGCGTAATGACTCATTGTAGGGCTCATCTATGTGACACTTGCATTTTTTATCATAAATAAAGGACGTCTTTTTGCATTCAAATATTGCGTTCCCTGTCTTTCTATTTTTGCAGTTTTTAAAAAACAATGGCAATGTTTTGTTTAGTTTCCACTTTTTTTCTTCTTTTTTTCACACTCATAAGCACATACCATCACTCATGCAGATGCACATCACCGGATCCTATTGATAACGGTTCTGCTATGGCTTGCTTCGACTTTGAAAATCCAATCTTTCAAGCTGAAGAAGAGGGTGATGAAGACTGTGAACTCCCTGAAGAACTTACCAGGTTATTAAAACAAGAGGAAAGGGTCATTCAACCGCATCAAGAGTCTGTTAAAGTGATTAATCTCGGCGCCGAGGACGCCAAGAGAGAAATCAAGATAGGGGCTGCTTTGGAAGACAATATGAAGAAGGGGTTGATTGAATTGCTGCAAGAGTATGTTGACATCTTCGCTTGGTCTTATCAGGACATGCCAGGGCTTGACACATACATCGTGGTACACCGTTTGCCTCTCAAAGAGGATTGTCCTCCGGTCAAGCAGAAGCTCAGAAGAACAAGACCAGAGATGGCTGTCAAGATAAAGGAAGAAGTGCAAAAACAGTTGGATGCAGGGTTTCTATCAGTCACAAATTATCCACCATGGGTTGCAAATATCGTTCCGGTACCTAAGAAGGATGGAAAGGTACGGATGTGTGTTGACTACCGGGATCTGAACAGGGCTAGTCCTAAAGATGATTTCCCCTTACCTCACATTAACGTTTTGTTGGATAACACGGCTCAGTTCTCGGTATTCTCCTTCATGGATGGCTTTTCTGGCTATAATCAAATTAAGATGCCACCAGAAAACATGGAGAAGACAACATTCATAACCCCATGGGGCACCTTCTGCTACAAGGTGATGTCGTTTGGTCTGAAAAATGCCGGAGCAACATATCAGCGAGCGATGGTGACTCTGTTCCATGATATGATTCATCATGAAATCGAGGTTTATGTTGATGATATGATTGCCAAATCTCAGACAGAAGAAGAACATTTGGTGAATTTGCAGAAACTGTTTGAGCGTTTGAGGAAATTCAAGCTGAGGCTTAATCCGAACAAGTGTACTTTTAAGGTGAGATCTGGAAAACTACTGGGTTTTGTTGTTAGCGGAAAAGGGATTGAGGTGGATCCGGCCAAAGTGAAAGCGATACAGGAAATGCCTGAGCCAAGAACAGAGAAACAAGTCCGTGGTTTCTTAGGGAGGTTGAACTACATTGCAAGGTTCATCTCTCACCTAACAGCCACGTGTGAGCCAATATTCAAATTGTTGAGAAAAGATCAGACTATCAGGTGGAATGATGATTGTCAAAGGGCGTTCGAGAAGATAAAAGAGTATTTGCATAATCCTCCTATCCTTGTGCCTCCGGTCCCAGGGAGACCGCTGATTATGTATTTGACAGTACTAGACAATTCCATGGGTTGTGTTCTCGGTCAACACGACGAGACAGGTAGGAAAGAGCATGCCATCTACTACCTGAGTAAGAAATTCACAAATTGCGAGTCGAGATACTCAATGCTTGAAAAAACATGTTGTGCACTTGCATGGGATGCTAAGTGATTGAGACAATACATGCTGTCTCACACAACCTTACTGATCTCCAAAATGGATCCGGTCAAGTATATATTTGAGAAGCCAGCTCTCACCGGAAGAGTTGCTCGTTGGCAAATGGTACTGACAGAGTACGACATCTAGTATACTTCCCAGAAAGCCATCAAGGGGAGTATTCTGTCAGACTATCTTGCTCAACAGCCGATTGATGATTATGAGCCGATGAAGTTTGATTTTCCAGATGAAGACGTCATGTTCCTCAAGATGAAAGACTATGAAGAGCCAGTTGTTGAAGAGGGACCTGATCCAGACGAAAATTGGACTTTAATGTTTGATGGGGCCGTCAACGCCAGAGGAAGTGGAATTGGTGCTGTCATTACAACTCCGAAAGGTGCCCACATGCCTTTCACCGCTCGTCTGACTTTCGAGTGCACCAATAATGAAGCTGAGTATGAAGCTTGTATCTTGGGTATTGAGCAAGCCATTGATTTGAGAATCAAGACTTTGGACATCTTCGGAGATTCAGCTCTGGTAATCAATCAAGTGAATGGTGATTGGAACACTCTCCAGCCCAATCTGGTCCCCTACAGAGATTACACGAGAAGACTGTTGACTTTCTTCACAACAGTAAAGTTGTACCATATACCTCGTGATGAGAACCAGATGGCAGATGCTCTTGCTACTCTATCCTCCATGATCACGGTGATCCGTTGGAACCATGCTCCCAAGATCGACGTGATGCGCCTTGATAGGGCCGCGTATGTGTTTGCTGCTGAACTGGTAGTTGATGACAAGCCCTGGTATCACGACATCAAGCGCTTTCTGAAGAATCAAGAGTACCCTGCAGGGGCATCCAACAATGATGGAAAGACTTTGAGAAGATTGGCAGGCAGTTTCTTCTTGAACAAAGATGATGTGTTGTATAAGAGGAACTTCGACATGGTTTTGCTCAGATGCGTGGATAGACACGAAGCAGACATGTTAATGCAGGAAGTTCATGAAGGCTCCTTTGGTACTCATGCCGGCGGACATGCAATGGCTAAGAAATTGTTGAGAGCGGGATATTACTGGATGACCATGGAATCTGATTGTTTCAAATATGCTCGAAAATGTCATAGATGCCAGATTTATGCTGATAAGGTACATGTGCCGCCAAATCCTTTGAATGTGATGTATTCGCCGTGGCCTTTTGCTATGTGGGGCATCGATATGATTGGAAAGATTGAGCCGACTGCCTCCAATGGGCATCGCTTCATCCTTGTTGCCATCGACTATTTCACCAAGTGGGTCGAAGCAGCATCACGTGAATGTCACCAGACATGTGGTTGCCCGATTCATTAAGAAAGAAATCATTTGTCGCTATGGGATTCCCGAAAGAATCATTACTGATAATGGTTCTAATCTCAACAACAAAATGATGAAGGAGTTGTGCCAGAACTTCAACATTCAGCATCACAATTCTTCCCCTTACCGCCCTAAGATGAACGGTGTTGTTGAAGCGGCAAATAAGAACATAAAGAAGATTGTGCAGAAGATGGTCGTTACGTACAGAGATTGGCATGAGATGCTACCCTTCGCCTTGCATGGGTACCGTACTTCAGTACGTACATCGACCGGGGCAACCCCTTACCCCCTTGTGTATGGTATGGAAGCAGTCCTACCTGTTGAAGTGGAGATTCCTTCTCTAAGAGTCCTGTTGGATGTCAAGTTAGACGAAGCTGAATGGATTCGGACAAGGTTCAATAAGTTGAGTCTTATCAAAGAGAAGCGAATGGCAGCCATTTGTCATGGGCAGTTGTATCAGAGTCGGATGAAGAGAGCCTTTGATCAGAAAGTGCATCCTCGATGCTTCCAGGTCGGAGATTTGGTGTTGAAAAGGATCCTTCCTCCTCAGACAGATCACAGGGGCAAGTGGACTCCTAACTATGATGGACCGTATATTGTCACCAAGGTTTTTGATGGTGGGGCCTTAATGCTTGCAATGATGGATGGTGAAAACTTCACTTCCTCGGTGAACTCAGACGCAGTAAAAAAATACTTCGCATAAAATAGACCCGCTGGACAACAAAAAGAGTAGTCCAGGAAAAAATGGGCATCCCGGTGAACCAAGAAAATGAAAAAGGTTCGGGCAAAAATTAGGGATTAAAAGTGAAAAGATTGTACACCCGGTAAGTTAAAAACCTGAAAAGGCAACTTAGGCAAAAATGGGTATCCCGGTGGATTGAAAACCCGAAAAGGGCGATCCAGGCAAAAGTTAGGGATTAAGCGAATGACTGCGATCTGAGTAGTTCTGAATCTCATCTCGTGTCAATGACTGGAAACTTTTGAAGGATAGGAAACAGTCCAATCACTCTTTTCAGAAAGCTGATCATCTAGAGGATCTTGAAGACGAGTAAGTCATAGCAGAATTGGAACCCAATATAAATCCATTTCACATTGCCATTAGATGAATGTCTGTTTTTATCTGTTGTGCGATTACCTCTTTCCAGGGATTGCTTCCTGATGTAAATGCCTATTCAGAGGCCGTTCAATCAATAAAATCATGTTATTCAGTATATCTTTGTTTTCATTTTCATTTTTCTATTTTGTTTGCAAAAATGACGTCCGAATTTATTGATAAACATCGCATCATGACACATAAGAGCTTTACAGGTACATGCTTAATAAACATTTAAAATTGCTGTAAATTTTAAGTGCTTTGGATCGTCTATTCAGAACAGGTACCCTCGGGGCATTTCCTTAAAATCCCCTGCAGATGATCGTGAATGTTTTCCACCAACAGACGAATTCGGTATCTTATCCCTGCAGAGCTGATCAGAGCGTTGGATTCTTCAATCCCCAGCGGGTTCTCACCATTGTACCTCCCCCCCCCAAGCAGTGGTTTCAGATTATACACTTTCTAGTAGAGTTGACAGTGTCAGACTATATACCCCCAGCGGAGTTGACAGTGCCAGACTGTATCTTCCCAGCAGAAGCGGCTGCTCCTCAGAGTTCGAGGCCAGATCGATAATCTCAATGCCAGATCCATGGTTTCTTTCCTTGAAGCAGAACCTCGGTACCGTATCGGTGTTTGCTTCCCCTGCTAAGTCGTCTCTCTCGCAGGTTATGGTTGCCAGAACCACTATCGCTTTCCCCAACAGCAGGTTTTCAGTGTCGTTCTCTCCCCAGTCAGAATCTCGGTATTTCGTCATTGCTATAACATCGTGTGGCGGGTCATTTCCCCACAGAGTTCTTTGCGCTGTGCATCTCCAACAGCCTTGTCAGGGTCCAGAAGATGGTGATCATTCCCCCAGCAGATCCCCTTGCCTCAGCTTGGCATTCTACCCAGCATTTCGCATCCCTTCATGTAGAATCATATTGCATTGCGTCCTCCCAAATCACGTAGCATTTCCATTCTCATGGAGCATTACGCCATTGAAAAATTCAAACATACGCATGTAAGCATAAAACATTCTCGGTATCCCAAGTGATAAGCCAGAAGTTGTTTCCAGTACTCAGACTAAAGATTGTTCATGACTTACCTTTGTTATCCCCAGCAAGTGTCATTGGCCCATGGGCCGCCTCTATTATCGTTCCCTATTTCTGCCGATGCTGACAGGCATGAAGTTTCCGGTATTCATACTGAAGTGGCGTTCAGGCCAGTTTTCTGATGTTCAGATCAAAGAAGTTTCCGACGTTCAGGTCGATGCAACTTGTGGCGTTCAGGCCAGGTTTCCGGTATTCAGACCGAAGTAGCGTTCAGGTCAGTTTTCCGATGTTCAGATCGAAGAAGTTTCCGACATTCAGGTTGATGGAACTTGTGGCGTTCAGGCCAGTTTCCCGATGTTTAGATCGAAGAAGTTTCCGACGTTCAGGTCGATGCAACTTGTGGCGTTCAGGACAGTTTTCCGATGTTTAGATCGAAGAAGTTTCCGACGTTCAGGTCGAGGCAACTTGTGGCGTTCAGGCCAGTTTTCCGATGTTCAGATCGAAGAAGTTTCCAACGTTCAGGTCGACGCAACTTGTGGCATTCAGGTCAGTTTTCCGATGTTTAGATCGAAGAAGTTTCCGACGTTCAGGTCGACGCAACTTGTGGCATTCAGACCAGCCTCTCGGTGTTCAGACCGATATTAATAATCTCATATCTCCCGATGTTCAGATCGAAGTTATTTCCGGTATTCAGACTGATGAGCGGCATTCAGGCCATGGTTATTTCTGTGTTACCATTTATTTTGGTATCCAGGTTAACATTCTTTTTCGGTATTCAGACTGACTCTCACCGTACCAGACGAATTCTTCTTTCAAGACCACCTCTTTGCCGATTCTAGCAGGCATTGTTACTTCACTTCACTTAAGTGCAAATTTTCGGGCTTTTATTGTATTCAATCCCTTGATACCTCGAAAGCACGAAAGTCGCTGCTATCTTCTTTCCAGGTCTCCATTTGATTGAATAGGGGCAGCTGTAATACCCCAAAATTTACCCTTCATTTTTCCTGGAAGCATACGCTTTACACCTCATGCATGCATTCATTTTTAGGTCATTTAGCATTTTCATTTCATCATGGCAATCGGATCCAAGAAGCTTGAACATCATCCAGGACACTTTGTGGGCTCTATTTAGATGATCAGTCAACACAAGGGAAAGACTTGAGTTACTTCCAACAGGGGTCTATTCGTCAGCCAAAACGTTAATCTTGAAGGAGCAAAGGTTTGTTCATGAGCTGTCATGCTCGCTAGGCGAAGCCCACGTGTTTTGAAAAAAAAACGAAAGAAAAAACGAAAAAATAAATAAATAAATAAATAAAAGAAAAAATCTTGGACTTTGACCTCTCTCATTTGAGCCCACAGGTCCACAAAAATCAGGTTATAAATTCAGAGTTTCATGAAACAAAAGGCAATTCTATTCCTATTACCCTGGCTGGAAAAAGATAGTGAGAGAAGAGCTAACGGAGTTCAGAGCAGCCTCCAAACCCTGAAGGGAACTCAACTGCACAGAATCACCTCTGCCTCACATAAACCCTAAAGATTGTTTTGTAAACCTCACGGGTGCAACTCAATTTCAATCAATCTCCAATCATCTTGGAAGGATCCCTGGGTTTCCCATTCCTCTAATTGCTGTTACTTCGGATCTTTATCCACGTGGTACTTTTACATTTTTCCCGCATTTTACTGCTTTCCTAGCTGGAAGACCTCGATAGGAGGCAATGTTTTTGTGTATTTATCTTTTTTTTACAAGTTCCTTCGTCAAGGACTGCCTTTTTGCATGAGCATCCCAAACCCTAACCCTTCATTGATTTTTCTTCTCCTAAACACACGTTTACTCCTTCTACTACAGGCGAGTAAGTCTCCAAAGGTCGAGCATCCGGTAGATTGCGTAGTAACGTCGTTCGTCCAAAACCCAATCCATAACCCCGTAGTTAGCCGAACTACGGCTTGCTCTGATTCTCATTCCAGATGAGATACGTAGGCATAAGACGCGATGTCTTAGCGAGCACACATCCCCCAAACCCATAGGCCAGCCGAGCTACGAAGACTCTGATTCTCATATTCAGATGAGATACGTATGTAGTGGATGCGACATCCGCGCGAGTCATTTTCATTTAACCCTCTCTTTTTTTAAACAGCACAAGATAAACTCACACCCTTTAGACAAGAACTACAAAAGTGGATCTCGTAGAGTACTACGGATGCGTAGGGGTGCTAATACCTTCCCTTTGCATAACTGACTCCCGAACCCAAGATTTGGTTGCGAGACCTTGTCTTTTCCTTTCCTCTTTTCAGGTTTACTTCGAGCGTTTCCTTTCCCTCCTTTGGGATAAATAACGCACGGTGGTGACTCTTCTGTCATTTTCTTTCGCCGGTTGTTTTTTCGCACACTGTATTTTTCAGGTTGCGACACAATGTTGTAGACCAGCTTCTACAAACACCATCCAAAATATCGGTATTATCATTGCTTTTGAATTCAGAACCACACCGAGAGGCTCTGCAGAAAGTTTTGGATGTGGCATATGTAGATCATGATGTCACAATAGAATAATTCGATAGTATTGTTGCAAACATTACTGCTTGTAACAACTTGAGTTTCTGTGACTCTGATCTCCCCGAGGAGGGAAGAGACCACAACTTGGCATTACATATATCTATGGGTTGCAAAGACGAAGCCATGTCCAATGTGCTGGTGGACACTGGGTCATCACTGAACGTATTGCCAAAAACCACTCTTTCGAAATTGTCATATCAAGGGCCTCCCATGAGGCAGAGTGGAGTAGTTGTGAAGGATTTCGATGGGTCTCGCAAAACTGTGATTGGGGAAGTGGATCTCCCAGTCAAGATCGCACCAAGTGATTTCCAGATTACCTTCCAGGTTATGGACATTCACCCATCGTATAGTTGTCTCTTAGGCAGACCATGGATTCACGAGGCAGGCGCCGTGACATCCACCCTACACCAAAAACTGAAATTTGTGAAGAACAAGAAGCTGGTGGTGGTAGGGGGAGAAAAGGCTCTCCTGGTTAGCCATTTGTCTTCCTTCTCATATATAGATGTTGAGGATGAAGTTGGAACTCTTATCCAAGCTTTATCTATTGCTGAGCCTATCGAGAAGAGAACTCATTCATTTGCTTCCTATAAAGATGCAAAGTTGGCCATTAAGTGTGGTGCAACTGCTGGTTTAGGGAAAATGATTGATCTAGAAGACAACAAGTCCCGGGCTGGCAAAGGTTTTTCGTCTGGGGTTTTCAACACACAAGGGTTGTTCAAGAGTGGAGGTTTCATCCACACCGGTCAAGGAGAGGAAGTTGTTGCCATTTTGGAAGAGGATGCAAGGGATTCTGGCAACTTCGTCATCCCTGGGGGAATCTGCAATAATTGGGTCGTTGTGGATATTCCAACAGTCATCCATAAGTCGAAGTAATGTTTGTTGTGTTGAAAAAACCCTCCTCCCATGCCAAAAGGAGGGGTGATGACATTGTTGGCACATAAATACAATGATATTTTCATTTAATAAATTCATGCTAAATGTTTGTTTTTCCAATTATTTTCCCTTTTTGCTTTTTGCATGAAATTGGTGATCACATAAACCCTAAAAATAAAATAAAATCGATCTTTCATTTGCATAATGATTGCCTTGTTTGAATTTTTCTAAAGCTTTTCATATCTAAAATCATTATGCAGGTTGATCAAACCCATTGAACATAATGACCCAACACCATCTCCCAACTTTGAATTCCCTGTATTTGAGGCAGAAGAAGATGATGTTGAAGAGATTCCTGACGAGATTACCCGTCTACTTGAGCATGAAGAGAAAATCATTCAGCCGCATCTTGAGAATCTGGAAACAGTCAACTTGGGGTCTGAGGTTTGTGTGCGAGAAGTGAAGATTGGGGCACTCCTTGAAGAATCTGTTAAGAAGGGGTTGATTGAATTGCTACGAGAATATGTTGATGTCTTTGCCTGGTCATATGAAGACATGCCCGGTCTAGATACTGATATTGTGCAACATTTCTTACCCTTGAAGCCTGAGTGCATGCTTGTGAAGCAGAAGCTCAGAAGAACTCATCTTGATATGGCAGTGAAGATCAAAGAGGAAGTTCAGAAGCAAATTGATGCGGGGTTTCTGGTGACTTCTACATATCCTCAATGGGTGGCCAATATTGTGCCCGTGCCTAAGAAAGATGGAAAAGTCCGGATGTGCGTGGACTATAGAGACTTGAATAAAGCTAGTCTGAAAGATGATTTTCCTCTACCACATATTGACATGTTGGTAGATCATACAGCTAAATTCAATGTCTTCTCATTTATGGACGGATTTTCCGGATATAATCAGATTAAGATGGCACCTGAGGATATGGAGAAGACAACATTCATCACACCTTGGGGAACATTCTGTTATCGAGTGATGCCCTTCGGTTTGAAGAACGCCGGAGCCACGTATCAACGCGCTATGACCACCTTGTTTCATGATATGATGCACAAGGAGATTGAGGTGTATGTTAATGATATGATTACTAAGTCAAGAACGGAAGTTGAACATGTAGAGCACTTGTTGAAGCTTTTTCAGCGTTTGAGGAAGTACAAGCTTCGTCTGAATCCCAACAAGTGTACATTTGGAGTCCGTTCTGGCAAGTTATTGGGCTTTATTGTCAGTGAAAGAGGTATTGAGGTTGATCCTGCAAAGGTCAAAGCAATACAAGAGATGCATGCGCCCAAAACCGAGAAGCAAGTCCAAGGTTTCCTTGGCCGCTTGAATTACATTTCCAGATTCATATCCCACATGACTGCCACATGTGCACCGATATTCAAGCTCCTCCAGAAAGATCAGTCCCATGATTGGATCGAGGATTGCCAGAAAGCTTTCGACAGAATTAAAGAGTATCTGTCTGAGCCTCCGATCCTGTCTCCACCTGTGGAAGGAAGACCTTTGATCATGTATCTGACTGTTCTTGAAGACTCAATGGGTTGTGTCCTTGGTCAGCAAGATGAAACAGGGAAGGAAGAGTATGTTATTTACTACTTGAGCAAGAAGTTCACTGATTATGAGTCTCGTTACTCGATGCTTGAGAAGACATGATGTGCTTTGGCTTGGGCTGCTAAGCGCTTACACCAGTATATGATAAATCATACGACTTGGTTAATATCCAGAATGGATCCAATCAAGTATATCTTCGAGAAGCCTGCTTTAACGGGGAGGATTGCCCGTTGGCAAATGTTGTTGTCTGAGTATGACATCGAGTATCGAGCTCAGAAGGCTATTAAAGGTAGTATTTTGGCTGACCACTTGGCACATCAGCCGATCGAGGATTATCAGTCAGTTCATTATGACTTCCCGGATGAGGAGATTCTGTATTTGAAAATGAAAGATTGTGATGAGCCTACACTCGATGAAGGGACAGAGCCTGGTTACGGATGGAGTATGGTGTTTGATGTCGCTGTAAATCAGTATGGAAATGGTATTGGGACAGTGATTATTACTCCTCAGGGCACACATATTCCTTTTACAGCAAGGCTAACTTTCAAATGCACGAATAACATGGCTGAGTATGAGGCCTGTATTATGGGTTTAGAGGAATGCATTGATCTAAGGATCAAGCATCTTGATGTATATGGTGATTCGGCCCTTGCTGTCAATCAGATTAAGGGTGAATGGGAAACTAATCAGCCTGGTCTCATTCCATATAGGGATTATGCGAGGAGGATTTCAACGTTCTTTACTGAGGTTGACTTCCATCATATTCCTCGAGATGAGAATCGGATGGCAGACGCTCTTGCTACACTTGCTTCGATGATTGTGGTTAAACTTTGGAATGAAGTTCCCAATATCACTGTGATGCGCTTGGACAGGCCAGCTCATGTATTTGCAGTAGAAGAAGCGAAAGATGATAAGCCATGGTATTATAACATCAAGTGTTTCCTTCAGAACCAGGTTTATCCTCCTGGGGCATCCGTGAAAGATAGGAAGACTTTGAGGAGATTATCAGGAAGTTTCTACCTCAACAGTGATGTGCTTTATAAGAGAAATTTTGACATGGTTCTGCTCAGATGCGTGGATTGACACGAAGCAGACCTGTTGATGACTGAGGTCCATGAGGGTTAATTTGGTACTCATTCCAATGGACACGCCATGGCCAGAGAAGATGTTGAGAGCAGGATACTATTGGCTGACAATGGAGTCTGACTGCTGCAAATATGTGAAGAAATGCCATAAGTGTCAGATTTATGCGGATAAGATCCATATTCCCCCGACACTTTTGAATGTGATCTCATCACCTTGGCCTTTCTCCATGTGGGGAATTGACATGATTGGCATGATAGAGCCGAAAGCGTCTAACGGACACAGATTTATTCTCGTAGCAATTGATTACTTCACCAAGTGGGTTGAAGCGGCACCGTATGCAAATGTGACCAGGCAGGTGGTCGTGAAGTTTATCAAGAATCATCTCATATGTCGTTATGGTATGCCAGATAAGATCATTACTGATAATGGATCTAACTTGAACAACAAAATGATGAAAGAGCTGTGTAGTGAGTTCAAGATCGCGCATCATAATTCTTCTCCTTATAGACCCAAGATGAATGGGGTTGTTGAAGCTGCTAATAAGAATATCAAGAAGATTATCCAAAAGATGGTTGTCACGTATAAGGATTGGCATGAGATGTTGCCATTTGCTTTACATGGATATCGTACGTCTGTCCGCACTTCAACAGGGGCAACCCCTTTCTCTCTTGTTTATGACATGGAGGTTGTACTCCTAGTAGAAGTGGAGATCCCATCAATGAGAGTCTTGATGGAGGCCAAGTTGACTGATGCTGAATGGGTTCAGAGTCGTTAGGACCAGCTGAATTTGATAGAAGAGAAGAGATTGACTGTCATGTGCCATGGTCAGTTATATCAACAAAGGATGAAGGAAGCTTTTGATAAGAAGGTCAAGCCTCGTGTGTTCCGAGAAGGTGACCTTGTGCTCAAGAAAGTATTGTCTTTCGCACCCGATTCCAGGGGCAAGTGGACTCCAAACTATGAAGGTCCATATGTTGTTAAGAGAGCCTTTTCAGGCGGTGCTTTGATGCTAACAACTATGGATGAGGAGGATTTCACTCGTCCTGTGAATTCAGATGCAGTCAAGAAATACTTCGCCTAGAAATAAAAATAGAATAGCTCGCTAAGTTGAAAACCCGAAAGGGCGGCTTAGGCAAAAATGAGCGTCTCAGTGGATTGAAAACCCGAAAGGGCGGTCCAGGCAAAAGTTAGAGACATAAAAAATGAATATAGGTATCCCGCTAGATTGAGTACCCCACCCTGGGGCAATCTAGGCAAAAATTAGGGATTTGGCAAGTAACTGCATCCTGACAAGACTTTGTCCTGCAATTGTCATCCGTCGGAGATTCTTGCTCATTCGCCATCAACCGAAGCTTCAAATACATCGAATTCAGAATTGGTGGAGCAATGGTCATTATGTTCAATGTAGCCCTTTGCCAATATATATCACCAATTTCAAATTTGTAAAGATATATGGAATTTTGCCATTTGCAGATTACCATTCCATCAAATAAATTTGAGCCTTTTATCCCATTATTTGCACTCTTATTTGTTTCTATTCAACAAATGTTTTACATGCTTTAATTGAGAAAATATCATTGTTTTGAATAATCGAGTTTTTCATAAATTGTTTTTTAAACAAAATGAACACTCACAATGACGAAAAGGATACTTAGGAGATCCTTAGTGCTCTCCCAAGGATGGTATGATCTCCAACAGGGTAAGACATTTGTTCATTTTCCTGGCATGACTGTATATTCTTCCTCCGAAACCTTTTATGGTTTATCCTACTGAGCAGAGTGCTTGTTGGGATATTCACCACTCTCCCCTTCAGCGGAGTAGCAACCTTTCCTCCTTAGCAGATGTGATCTATTTGGTATGCACGGTACTTGGTGCTTGATCCCCAGAATCCCTTTATCCCTTGGATAGATTCCCCAGTGGAGTTGCTTATGCGGCAGATTTTATCTGTGCATTAAACTCCTGTCCCCAGCCGGAATGACTGATGATCATTCCCCTGTAGAGGTCTTTGTTTCCAGGTACCTCTGATCCCCGGCAAATTGGGTACTCTCTGGTGAACCTGGATTTCTCTCTTGAGATGTAGTACCGGATGTTTGTGTGCTTATTCTTTGGAGCCGTTTGTGTTAGAATTGTCTGTTTGTCAGCATTCATCATACATAAATCACGCATGTGTGCATATAATTTTCAAACATTCGGATATTCACATTACATTCTTTGCTACATATCTATGTTTGCTATCCCCTGCTAGTTGGTAATACATTCCCCAAGCAGATGTCGGCGTCTGATCCCTCAATGTAGAGTCAGCCCATTAAGCAGCAAGTATTTATCTTTCCTTCCGCATTCCCCACTGAGTTATATCCTCGTGGACGACGGTTGTTTTTTCTTCCTCCCAAACATATATTGGGATGGGTTTCCCTATTGAGTTATATCCTCACTAGGACGAGACCTGATTCAGTTTGCCTCTTTGGTTTGATCCTAAATTGGCCTCCTATAGCTGTTTCCTGTGCTTCCCCGTGGCATAAATGAATAATTGCTCAGTAATTAGTAATCATTCATCCTATCCTCGACGGAGTCTGTGGTTTTCTACCCTTATACCGGTAGTTGTAAACCCTATTTTCTCCCCTTTGCAGAGTTAATCTTTTTGTTCATCCTAGTTGATGATGGTTACTCTTCCGTGGTTTTCTACCCAGTATCCGGTAGATGTAATCCCCTCCTTGACGATTAATTATCCAATATTCGGTGTTGATATTCCCCTTTTCTCTTGGATAATTTCTCTGATTAGGTAGTTTATCCCCGGCAAGTCATCTTTCATGTACCAGTTGCCGGTAATGTTTGTTGCTCTCCTTGATGGGTCATCATTATATACCTAGTTTTGGTATCCCGATGCCTTTCTTAGTCGGTCGATTTATCCTTTATTAACCCAGTAACCGGTTATGGATAATCTTCCATGCGAGTATATTATCTACGTTCTGACGGTAATAGATACTATATCTCATGCACTCTTTGGTCGAAGCCTTTTGTTCTTCCCTAGTTGAGTAAGATTCGTATCCCTATTTTGGAATCGAATGTCCATCCCTTAATTGAGTTTGCTTTTGGCCCTCTTTTTGGATGATGAGTGTTTTGGGAATATTCCCCAATTCACGCTTTGGTTGGTCACCTGTTATATGCCCAGTAACCGGCATCTCTGGTGTTCCTCCCCTTCTGCTCCCTATTATGACTTTTTGTCCCCTGTGGAGTCAGATTTTCCTGAGTTGAGATATACCTTTTAGGTCTTCCTCAGATGATTTAGTCGATTGATATCTCTCACCCTTATACCGGTCTTAGATATTCATTCTTCCCGAGCATGTTGATTCTCTCACCCTTATACCGGTGTTCAGATCACACGTCTCTTTGAGCTTATTACCCAGTAACCGGTAATACCTCATCCCGTTGCTTCCCCAGGAGAGTTCTGTTGGGATCTTCCTCAGCTGAGTCCTTAGTGGACATCCCCACCTGAGTCCGTATTTTTATCCGAAGTATCCGTTGCGGATAATTTGGCTGTATTGGCATATTCCCCAATACATGCATCTTTGAGTCAGCTCGAGTCCTTCCATTGATTTATTTCATGGATTCTCTCTGTGTCTCTCAGCAAGTCTCAAGTCGTGACCTGCTCATGCATTTTTCCCTTTACTCCCCCCAGAGTCTCTGTCTCCCTAGTGAGTGTATTACTCCTTTGGATTTGTAGTTTCTCCGGATTTTCTTTTCTTCTTTGTGGACACATATCCCCACAGAGTTTTACCATTTCGCATGCATACATCTGCATCATGAGGTCTCTTAGGGACCAAAATTCGTCTCATTGTTATTATTTAAGCCCATTCTACCTCGTCGAAACGAAGATTTTAACCTTCACTTCTCCGGCTAGAATGACCTTAAATAGGGGCATCTATAAGACCCCAATTTTGTCCCTAAGATCCCTCATGGCATCATAACATTGCACTTGCATTGCCTCAAGGATCATAAGCATCTTGGTTCCCTTTGCCTTTGGGTGGGACCTTTTGTGAGTGGTTTGAGATCACCAAGTATGCTTGAATTGCATATCATTGCTTTTCTTATTTTATTTACTAACCAAAAGCACAAAAATATGTCACTAACATCTTTTATTTGTAGCTTAAGCAATCACCAGGTCAAGAGCTTCAAGGAGATCATTGGTACAAAGACATGGTCAAGAAGAGATGATAGCAAGCATGGTAATGGTTCCCAAAGCTCTCATCCATCAAATATGCCTCCCTATCATCTCAATTCATCATTTTGATCAAAGCAAGTCAAAGGGTTTGAGGATTGTGCCCCAAGGAAACCCTAATTCATCTGTGCATCACAATGCCTTGCTCTTGAAGCAACCTCAGCCCATGATCAAATGCAATCAAGGGAAGTTCTTTAATTCATCATTTCATGCATATTTGAACTTATTTGAGTATCCTCAATCATCAATCCATCAAGACATGAGTCATGGACTTGAGAAGTTGATCAGTCAATTCATCTGACTATTTTGAAATGCACTGAGACCTAACTTTTTATGTGTTGGTCAAATGGAGATGATTCCAAAAGAAAAAATGTTCTTAAGGACAATATTAACACTTTTCATGTTCATCAAAAATTGATTTGAAGCTTGGAAAGCCATCTCCCATTCCAATACATTATAGGTCATTTTGATTGAAACCCTAATTTTAGGACAACTTCCTAACGACATAACTCATTCATTTTTTATGATTTTGAGGTGGGATCAAATGAATTGGAAAGCTTAAGATGTCTACTTAAAATGTTATGTTGAACAAAATTTCAAAATCTCAAAGGAAATACATGTTATAATGCAAAACATTATAGGTCCTTTTGGGCCAAATGCATTAAAAGGCAAAAAAGTCCAACTTCAAGTGCCCATAACTCACTCATCAAAAATCCAAATGATGCAAAATTTAAGTCCATTTTGATTGTCTTGAAACGATCTACAACTTTGATGTTGGAGATGTTTTCATTTGAGGCTTGAACGATCAAAACAGAAGGGCTTGAACATTGGCCAAATTTAGAAACTTTGCCTTGACATGTTTTGCACCTTGCACTTTAAACTCAAATTTCACCAATTTTCACATCCCAATTGGATTTTTGACCAACATAACCATTGTTCCTTACATCAAAACCTTTCCAGCCATTACTCACATGATCATGTTTGGACTTGACAAGTGGTATTTTCGAAGAGGAAAAGCTTTTGGTTCAATTAAGCATAACACTTCAAAATTCCATGCACAAGCATTTGCCATTCAAATTACACGTCCATTTCACCTTGGTTTAATTTCAGATTGCATTTGGCTTTGGTTTTGGGCCTTGTGCATGATCATGCAAGCTCATGCAAGGATTGTCCAAATTCATGCACACGGCTTTGATCACATTCTCCTTGCCATTAACTCTATAAACAGAGACCCTATTCCATTCAAAATACAGACCTGATTCAACCTGAATTGCTGCAAAAATCAAAACCCAACCTCTCACCAAAGAAGCAATTTCATTTTCTTCAAATTTTCCAGATCCAAAATTCAACTACATCTGGTTGAATCTTTGGATCTAAAGCTTCTAAACCTCTATCATTTAGTTCATTGATCTTCTGTTTTGGCAAAGCAAGCAAGAAATCAAGCTCTAGTTTCCAGAATTCAAGCTTATTCTTCAACTGGTATTTGCTTCGAATCTCTCATTTCTTTGATCTATTTGCCTGGCCAAAGTGTTTTCTGAAGTCCTCACTTGAGAGGCAAGCTAGTGGTAGCTTCAATTTCGTTTTTCTTTGATCTGCATTTTCCATACCTGAATCTTCCACCTCAGATTTCTCAACCTATAGGAATCTTGAGTGTGATTCAAGGTTATAGGGGTGATGTACATCACCCCAACTTCATTTTGGTACAAGGATCGTGTACTTTGGTTGCCTTTTGAATCTCTGCAATTTTGGCCGGAAAACGCTTGCTCACCGGAGAAGAAGGTGGCTCCGGTGGCCGCCTCTCTCCAGTTTGAATCTGAGCCATTGGATTGAGTTGTCCAGATCTAATCCTGGCCTTTGTTTCTTATGACTTGTTTTAATGCTGCGTGTGGTTCAGTTGACCAAGGCGTATGGTGGGAGCGCGCCTTTGGAGCGTGTGATCTGCCAGCTCAATTAATGAGCTCAGGTCTAACGCTCCTTGTTTTTTTGCATTTTCTATTTTCTCATTTTATTTCCTTTAATTCCTTTTATTTCAAAAAATCATATCTCTCTCACTTTTAATCCAAAAATTATGGGACCAGTTGCATTAGTCTCCAAATAAATTCTAGTTTCTATTTCTGATTTTTAATATTTTTCATTTCATCATTTGATATTTTTGGTCAATTTTCTCTTTTCTGGTTGTTTTTAATTCATTTTAAATAGTTTTTGATATTCAAAAAATACAAAAATATTTTCCTAACCTATTTGAATGATGATGAATCTATGAAAAATATTCTCATCAATTTTCTAATTAATTTGAGATTTATTTGAGATTTTAGATCAATAAGGTTATTTTTATTCATTTTTAATTGATTAAAAATAGTTTCTGACTTTTAAAAATACTGAAATTTTTTGTCAAACTTTGTTTGACCTTGTTGAACTTGGGATAAATTACTTGGACCTTTCAAGGTTGATTTTAAGTGATTTTGAAGTTTGACATTTCCATTATTTTTAATTCAAGTTTATTTTAATATTAAAAATGCCAAAAATATTTTGCTTATTGTTTGATCTCCAATCTTCATCTCATTTATGATTTATCATTGTTTGACTTTGACTTTCAATGTCATTTGGTCAATACATTTAGATTGGTACATCTTATTTCACTTTATGCATTTTGATCTTTCCATTTCCTTATCCATTCTTCATCTCCTTCTTCTTCTTCTTTTTTCTTTTTGATCAATGAGTTGAAGGTCGATAAGTTAGCATTGATTAGGGAGACTTAATCTTCCTTGATTCAAATCTAATTCATCTTGATCAATTGATCAAGTGAATGGCTTTGCATTAAGGATAGGTTGTTTTCTAAATCATGCAAAAGGCTTAAACCAATACAAGATCAATTCTCATTTTCTTTTTGGCATGGCAAGTTGTTGGAACTTGGTTCACTAATCAAGACTTCTAACTTGTGTTGTTGCCTACATTATTATTGACCGGCCTCAGATAGTTGTGACTTCTACATAAGTCCAATTACGATTGCTTAACATAGCGCTAAATTTGCCTTATGGCATACTAACTACTAACACTAACTATTGACTATTAACATTTACTTTTTGCTCTTTAATTTTATGCAATTTACTATTCTTGCACATACTATCCATTTGCTTTTCCCTTTGCTCACTTGAGCACATGTTTATGTTAATGATTTGCCTTTTGCTCACTTGAGCACATAATTGTGTATATATTATTATGCTTGTGTTTTGTTTTGATTGTTGTGAACCAAATGCAAAGAAATGGACTTAGTTTCTAGAACTTTCCCTATGCAAATAATGGAGAATTGAACTTAGATTCTAGGACCTTCCTTATGCAAATTTGGAGTAAATGGACCTTAATGATGAAGATGGATTAGAAGGACCAAATCTCTAAACTCACTCTTGTCCATTCTTGATTTACTTCATGGAGCTTTTGATGTGTTTGCTTTTGTGATAGGGAATTCTATGAGAGCTCAAATTGGAATACCATTACCATGCTCATCCAAAGTGAAAGGCACAAGATACATTGAGGATCTCTTAGAAGACTTGTTTGATTGCTTATGCTTTGTGTGATTACTTATTCCAAAGGATGGGAGCTACTTGGATCATCAATATGATCTCAAGAGAGGGACTCCATTGTGGTTTTGTTTCTTTATCCCTCACCTTTTTGTTTTACTTAGGACTTAGCCCTTCTTCTTCTTCTCTCCACTCTAACCCAAGCCAAAACCTTTTGTGCAAACATTTAACATTTGTTTTCAACATTAGAAACCTAAGCCTTATGCTTTTGATTTTCAAACTTTCTTTTTATAATACTTATTTTGAATTGAATCTTTAAGTCAACTTTGACCATTTTGTATATACTTCTAAGTGGTAAATATAACCCATTCAAATGTCTTTTTGTGGTTTCAATGGCCACTTTCTAATCAAAATTTTTTCATAACCTTTAGCTATTAGGTTTGAGTTATCTTTGTGGTAGATGTAATACTTACCTATATCCTTAGTGATGGACAATGAGTCTTCCATGCTTATTATAGGGTTAACCCCTCACTAGCATGTTGAAGCTATCCTCACATGGTGGATTTGTGGTTTTAGGTTGAGTTTTCTCCCTTGGATAACAAAAGACCTTAAGGCTTTTGGATCAATCAATTCACCAACTTGTTTTGAGATTCTTACCCCGAACTACGAGGTTTTGATCCTAATCTTTTTATAAGATGGTACGTAGGCAATGGGTTTATCCATCCAAACACAAAATGTAAATAAACTTGTATATTCTTTTCTCATCTCTTCAACCATGTTTTCACAAACAAAATTTTCACAAAAACAACAACCTTGCAACAAGTATGAAAAGGGCTCCCTAGGAGTACCTAGGATGTTTTGGGTGCCTAACACCTTCCCATTACATAACCAACCCCCTTACCCAAATCTCTATTTCTCTTTTACTAGTTTTTGTTAAAACTTTTAGGTTTTTGTTCGCTTTCTAACCATTCCTTTGGATAAATAGAAGTGCGATGGCGACTCGACTTGTATGGTTTACCTTGGATTTAGTCAATATCTCTAATGGTAACGAATACCCCGCTACAGGCTCGTGTCAGCTAACACGGGTGGCCGTGTCAGCTCACTACTTCTGGTGACACGCTCATGGTGCTTGACACGGCTAGGGATACTGCCTGACACGGCCCGTGTCAGCTGACACATGTGGCTGTGTTAGGCTACTGTTTTTCCTTTCCTTCTCCTTCTGCCTGACACGGCCTGTGTCAGGTGACACGGGTGGCCGTGTCAGGCCTCCTGTACCGAAGTTTTTCCATTCCTTTGCTTGCCAGAATTCTGCATTGTCTTGCTCCGAGTTCCTCGGTTCTTCTACCTGAACCTGTTGGACAAAAACACAGACATCTCACACATAAAATCACAAAAATATAAGTAAAATATGACAATGAATGGAAATGCTTAATTATTATGCGGGAAGTAAAATTGCCTTTGAAAAGTACTAAAATGCTTGCACAGTGTCTCAAAATCCTCGGTTTCTTGTCGGATCAGTAACGAAAACTTAATGAAAATGGTGATTAATCAATGGGTACTCCACGAAGCATGTTGAGGGACATGAGTGACCTAGATGGAATTTTCGCATCCTACGTAACAAGATAAATGTTTAAGGGTCCAATATTGAACTGGAAAAGTATGACACAGTCTATGTCTTGTGTTCAATATAGACATAAGGGAAAAATGGTAATCGTACACACAAGTATTATCACAAAAGGATTTGTCAAATCACATGATATTTTTCGTGTCTTGGATAGTAGTGATGTGTTGTTAGATATTGTTCACTGTTTATTATGTTAAATACGTGATTTAATATAGTTGCCAATGTCGCGAAAACCTACAGGGTCACAAACAAAAGGACAAATTGATAAGAGATGAAGTAAATAAGGAACACCATAAGGTACGGTGCACTTAAGTGAATTGTAGAACATCGTAAGGTACAATGCACTTAAGTAGAATACGAAATGTGGTAAGGTACCACGCACTTAAATGAATTTTGATATATCATAAGATATGAGTCACATACACTTAAGTGAGCTTTTTAACTTGCAGCCCACACAAGTGGTTCTATAAATAGAATCTTGTGCAGAAGCATTTCATTATATGAAATTTCATCTCTCTTTCTTTCTTTCTTTCTCTCTCTCTCTCTCTCTCTCTCTCTCTCTCTCTCTCTCTCTCTCTCTCTCTCACACACACACACACACACACACACACACACACACACACACACACACTCAAAGCCTTCATTCATAGCAGCTAGCACTGATACTGAAGGAATCCGTTCATGTGGACTGAGTAGAGGCGTTGTCACCATTCAACGCTCGTGATCACTCCTTAGATTTGCATCAAAGGTTTCAATCGCCATAAGAGGTAACAATTTCTATCACTGATCTTGCCCATTCGTAAGGATCACTAAAGGAGAATTTTTTAATTTCCGACGCGTTTTGGATCGCAATTTTCCTTCACCACTCATTTCTTATTCAACATATATGTGAACAACCACACTTATCTCATAAAAACAAGTTTCCCTTCACATGAAAAAACCTGCTAATTCATTTCTATTTTTCACTACAACAATATCATACACTAACTCCTTCTTCGCTTGATACTCCCTTCATATTACTACACCTTTCTTCACTCACTATAACAAATCACCATTACCAACATACACCACACTATCAAACATTATTCTTTTTATCTCATATACACCACCAATCATCCTACTTTCTTACACACAGAACACTTACATACATCCTCATATTATAAATGCAAAAACCATGAAAGAAAAATAGAAAAAAATGTTAGATTCACTTTTATTTTTCTGAAGAAAATTAGAACAAACAATAACAACCATCCACCACCATTATCTGCTCACATTTTTGGTGAAACTCATACAATCACCATATACAACTGGAGCAGCCGTCCTCTACCACTCCGAAACACCTTCGCTCGATCACTGCAGGTAGTCTCTTCCTCAATCCTTTTTTTCTTTCTTTCTTTGGTCCTCTTTGATTGTCTTTTATGCTTATGATATTTGTTGTTGAATCTAAAGAAACCTCTAATTTATGATAAAAAATTATTTAGTTGGAGAGTATTTTTTAGTTTTATGGTGAGAATAGATTTTGAAAGATGAACATTGTATTAGCGTTGCTATTGTTTTATTAGTTATGTTCTTAAATTATTTTCAATGAGAATTTATATATATATATATATATATATATATATATATATATATATATATATATATATATATATATATATGGTTGAGTGGTAAAGGCTTTGACTTGCAACTCCTAGGTCTTGGGTTTGAACCAGGTGTGCCCCATACATCATTTTTATGTTTTCTTTCTTTTTTCTATTATATAAACTATCATATATTATATATTTATGAAGGTATTTCTTCATCAGTAATAGGACCATGGGGAGAAGGGTTTAAGCTTCACACCTCCCTCACCCATATCTTGGGTTCAATCGTTTTCTGCCATTTTTCATCACTAGTTTTTTTTGTCATTTTTCACCCTTCTTTTTCATGATCTTTCACTTTTTTTTAACCAACCAAATGATTTTTTCTTCTGATTTTTTGAAACATACTTCTTATTTTTTATTTTTCTGGTAATCTTTACAATTTAATTTTTATTTATATTTTTTCCAAGTATTTCCCCTGATTACGGCCGTTGAAAAAATGCACCGAGAACATTTTGAAAGTACAATTTAATATATGTATAAGATGATGTATATATGAAGTATACCTTGAAATATTTGATCAAATGATGAAGAAACTTGTTGAGAAAGTCACACAAGATACCCAGATGAATTAGGGTTTCCAAGGCAAACAAGCTTCAAACTCTTGATAAATTAAGATCATGGGGATCCATATATGATGTCTAGAGTCAATGTGAACCATCTCTTTATTAGTCTCCTTGCATTGAGGGTCTCAAACCCTAGATATGAGCTTGATGAGGCATTTGTGGATACACAGATTACCTACAAAAGAAGTAAATTGTACATTGACATATTTTTGGTATTTGGGTTAGTAAACAAGGAAAAAACAAAGTATAATACAATCAAATGTGCTTGTTGATCTCTCCCAATGCAAACCCAATGAATGGGGGGTAAGGAGGATGCCAATGTGTGATCCCAAAGTCAATGCATATGATGAGATAGCATGAGGGATCTTAGGGTCAAAATTGGGGTCTTACAGGTAGCCCAAGAGAAAATAATGTGTGTGTAAAAGTGTGCTAACCTTAGGTCTCATTGTTAGGTAGCCCAAGATAAAGTCATATGTGTGCTAATGTGTGTTATCTTAGACAGGTGAATGTGATAAGCAAATGTATAGGAAATAAACAAAAAACAAGATGACAAGGTCATAAGTTCTAAAAGTTCAACAGGTGAACAAGGTGCAAGGGATCAAGAGGTCAATGAGTCCAAGATCAAGCAAAGGTTTAAGTTTTAAGTCTTAAGTCCAAAGTCTTTAACATCACTCCAAGTCAAGCATGGGTCTTAAGGATCAAGTCTATCCATTTTATCATGTTTCGATTCATTTAGATTGTTAAGAAAACCAAAAACAAGATAAGAATCATAAGATGAATAAGACAAGATGAATAATATATGACGTGAAATGATGAATATGACATAAAAGTAAATTACAATAATAGAAATTGGAAGAATGTAAAGTGTTAGAGGGTTATCAGTTAGATGTTAGATGTTATAAGGAAAATTCAAGTCATCATATTGGGATCATCTATCAACAAGTCAAAGGGATCAAACATATGCTATACCAGGGGATGCTCTATCACTAACTCAAAGTGTCCAAAATATGGTCAAATGACCATCTATCAACATATTGAATTAGAGAAGATTGAATCAACCAAAGGACCTCCTATGAATGATTTGAAATATTGAAGATTAGATCAACCAAGCAATCACTCGAGCAAAGTAAAAAAGATTACCAAAATTGAATTAAAAATGAATAAAAGGTTTTAAAGTGATTTAAAATGGGAAATTAAAGAGAAAATTCTAAACCATGAGCAAAATAATGAATAAATGGCCAAGAAAATTATACAAAGTCCCAAATATTACACATAATTAGATCTCAAAATTTGGATACAAAAAGGTTTGAACATGATTAAAAAATAAATTTCAAAAGGAAATTAAAAAGAAAATGAAATAAAAATTACCAAAAATGCAGAAATGATTTTTAAAAAATGGGAGAAAAATATATGTACGCAAAATATTTTTGGAGACCTTGTGTAAAAAATTGGGATAAAAAATGTTTAAAAATGAGAGAGAAATTAATTTGGAAATAAAAGGAATAAAAGAAAATAAAATAAAAATAGAAAAAGGGCGCCAACGGTCAAGAGATTTGAAAATACGCGATGGCTAGCTGTGATTGGCTGGATTTGAAATTTGGTACCAAAACGCGCGCAGAATCAACTTCATCTTTAACATTGGATTCGATTTCTGCAAATCATGAACTCGTGTGTTTAGCAACACCCAAGTATGGAGTTAGCTTCGCAACACTTCATCGTTCATGTCTTCTTGCATCAGAGCCATTGATTGGCTCTGAGCAGGGAGAATTTTGCTCAAGAACATGAACAACCTTAAGTATTCAAAGTAAAATTAAATGACTAATACAAAAGATAAATGAGTGGTAATTGAGGGATTTTGACTAATGGAACAATGTGAAGAGAGTGGTAACTTGTTTGCTCAAGTATTTTACTCGTAGCTACCTTTCTAGTTGAAGCTTTAAAGGTAAACAATGAAAGAAATGGGGAGCATGATGCAAGAGGTTTTAAGGCAAAGTGATGATGAAGTTAGCTTCAGAGGATGTCGATGAAGCTTTATGGGCAAATATTTGAGGTTGAAAGAGCTCGAATTGAAGAAACCATAAACTGATTTTCGAGTGATTGTTGGTGTAAGCCCTAGAGGCCAATACTTTTGGTACTTATATCGAATTATTTATTAATAATTAAAAGGCTTTTTCTTTATTATGTTTGATTAATAAAGTCCCTAGAATAGCTAGTCCGTTTAATGTATCAAGTATGACTTAATCATGAGATCACATTAAACATAAGGCCACTATTCTTAAAGTATCCGTAGTCGAGCTTTATTGTGAAGTGGGATAACACTAAAGCATTAAGACTATTATGTTTGTAGACTGATGATCACATCTTATGGATCATGGATAAAGAGTTATCAAGTCTTAAACATAGGTATGAATATTAAGAGTAATATTTATATCGGATTGACCCGCTATGAGAATACTATATAGAAAGTTATGCAAAGTGTCATAAGTTATTCTCATGGTGATAATAGTGTATACAACTCTTCGACCTGAAACCACTATGGATCCTAGATATAGAGTCGAGTGCTTTATTGTTGATCCAACGTTGTCCGTAACTGGATAACCATAAAGACAGTTGATGGGTACTCCACAAAGCATGCTGAGGGACATGAGTGTCCTAGATGGAATTTGCCTATCCTGCGTAACAGGATAAATGTCTATGGGCCCAATATTGAACTGGACAAGGGTGACACGGTTTATACCTTGTGTTCAATATAGACATAAGGGCAAAGGGGTAATTATACACATAATTATTATCACAGGAGGTTTTGTCAGATCACATGACATTTTTGTGACTTGGGTAGCAGTGATGTGTTGCTAGATACCGCTCACTGTTTATTATGTTAAATGCGTGATTTAATATAATTGCCAACGTCGCGAAAACCTATAGGGTCACACACAAAGGACGGATTGATGAGAGATAGAATAATTAAGGAACATCGTAGGGTACGGTGTACTTAAGTAGAATACGAAATATGGTAAGGTACCAAATACTTAAGTGATTTTGGCATATTATGAGATATGGGCAAAAATGCACTTAAGTGGGCTTTTTGGCTTGAAGCCCACACAAGTGGTTCTATAAATAAAACCCCTTGGGTAGAAGCAATGAAACTCACTGAGACAGAAAACACAACTGAAGAGTTGGAATTTCGTATCTCTCTCTCTCACTCAAAGTCTTCATTCATAACAGCTAGCACTGCGATTGAAGGAATCCGTTCGTGTGGACTGAGTAGAGACGTTGTCATCGTTCAACGTTCGTGATCGCCCCGTGGATCTGTATCAAAGGTTTTGATCATTATCAGAGATCTGCACCAAAGGTTTGAATCACCACAAGAGGTAAAGATTCTATCACTGATCATGCCCATTCGTAAGGATCACTAAATGGAGAAAATTTTAAATTCCGCTGCACTTTGGATGGCAATTCTCCTTCAGTGATATCTAGTTCAAGGAAGGTAGGGTTTTTCTGGCTATTCAAACTTGCAAATGAATGCAAATCACTCTTCTATTTATAGGAAATAAAATAGGAAGCTCACACATGTCAAACAAATATGAATTCGTGTGAATTACGGTTGACATTTTGGCAAATGGTGCTTGTGTGAAGTGAGGCATGGAATGCATGAATTGATGATGAAACATGGGCGTTTTGTGTTAGGTTGCATGCGTTTTAGCATGAGAAATAAGTTGCACATGTGTAAGTGGTCCAAAGATTATAAATGACTTGTAATTGCAAATTCTTGGCATCTGCAAAACAGAGTTCAACATGCCATGTTTGAAGCTAGGCCAAATGGAATCCACTCGTGCATTTTGTGATTTTCTTTGTGCCTTTTGTTCATTTCAATGCCATGAATTAAATGTAAAATGAACCAACTCAAAATGAGTCGTGAGGTGAAAGTGGCAAGTGTTGAAAGTTGAGGTTGTGACATGCCTTCTTGGTCAGGCATTTGGTCAAGCAGTCTTGGCATATTTTGGGCATCTTGAGGCCCAAGGTTCATGACACCGTAACTTTTGATTCCCTCGTGCATTTTGTGCAAAACTTGGGCCAAATGAACTTTGTTATGATCTTGACAAAATGAAAAAGGAATGAGACCAAAAGGGTGCTTGAGCTAAAAATGGCATGGTTGCCAAGTGGGGGTCATGACAAGGTTTTGGCCCACTTTGGCAACTTATCCGCTTCCAAAATTGAGGTCCTTAGGGGTTGAATGCTTGAGCCTTGAAGAAACTTCGTAGGGGAACTCAATAGGAACATTTGGATTAAAGAAGCTTTCCAATTGGTTGAAAACTGAAGAGGTTATGGGGTTTGGACCAAAAGTGAGTCATTCTTGCAAATTAGGTCAACCAAACTTGTGTCAACTTGTGCAAACTTGAAGTTTTCTTGCATTCCAAGCCAAAATGATGATGGAATAAGCATCACTTGAAGAAAACTTGATTTAATCTTGAATGATCTTGAGGATGACTTGATGATTAGATGAAATGACATGGAAATAAACATGTGAACCACCCTTGATTCAATGAACCAATACTTGCAACTTTCTTGACCAAAGTGACATTTGTTTTGTCTTGAGTTGAGGCATGATTACCCACATAAAAAAGGGAACAAATAAATACCATCTCTTATGATGCTTGATTAGTTGAAAAGTAAAACAAAGTGAAAAAATCCTAATGTTAAGATCAAACCAAAGAATGTGGCCATGCTTGTGAGCCAATGGCCAAATGCAATGTTCATGTTAATGTTATGATGATACATGATATGATTCCATGTATACAAATGAAATAAAGCAAAAGGTAGGGAAAATGAGGGTATACTTTGGGGTATGACACACGCGTTACACTATATATGAAATGCTTAGGGTTTTAATTTTTTTTATGAATGTCAACAATACCCTCAAAGCTTATTTTTGAGACAAAATAGTTAGAAACAAATTAACTTAAATAAAATAAACATACACCTTAAAATAATTAAAATCAAAATCAAAATAGAAACACCATTAACCCTATTTGATTATTTCAAATATATTGACAAAAAAAATAAAATAAAAGGACTCAAAATGAATAAAAATTGGGCGCAAAAATGCTTAAAAAAATAAACTGAATGTACCAAAATGATCACTACAAAATAAACTTCTCGAAAACATACATGTTTTGATCAAATTTTGAAATAAAAAACAACTCATTAAAATATTCAGACTGATTAAAATGCAACCAAAAAAAGTAGTTAAAAAATAAAATGAGCACGCCAGGTTAAACTACGCAAACCATTGATTAATTAAATTGACGTCTGCAAGCTCGATTTTGAAATTTTTTGCCCGCTTATTTCACGTACATTTGAGGATTAGTTCGACTGGTTTGTCTATAAATCTAAAAATTTATTCTTATAAACATTTAGGTATTATGCAAAATAAAATGCATGTTATGCTATGCATATGGTGTTAATGTTGTGATAAATGTATTGATTAGGCAACTCAGGGTCAAAATTGGGGTGTGATAGTTGCCCTTATTTAAGTATATTCAACTAGAGAATATGAAGAATGTTAATATTCCTATGTCGTAGTGAGAGATAGCTAAATATTAAAAGACACAAATTTTATCCCTGAATGCAGATGTAATGAGATGATATATTATGAATGCATGAAGCACTATTTTTTCATTTTGGTGTGCTAGAGATATGATGTGATATGAGATGAACCATAACAGGAGGTTTTATGATGGATGAAGAACAGACAATGGACCTGTGGGGAATGATGGAGATATGCTAGCAGTGATCCATATGAAATGACAGAGACAAATGAGTGATGACTCACTGGGGATGACAACTTGTTGGAGGAAAGACACTAGGGAAATGTCAGACGATACTGGATTTAAAAAAAAAAAACAGAATGCTATATGGTACGAGACCTTAAAAATGACAAAATGCTAGACAACGTTGGACTTTAAAATGAAATGCCATACGAGGTTGGACTTGACCGCATACATTAGTGAAATATATACTTGGTTCAAACAGAGTTTTCCATACGAGGTTGGACTTGACTGTAGGCATCGGTAAAATATATACCGACTTTAAACTGAGTTTTCTATATGAGGTTGGACTTGACTGTATGCATCAGTAAAATATATACCGGCCTCAAATAGAGTTTTCCATATGAGGTTGGACTTAACCATATGCCTCAGTAAAATATATATCGGCTTCAAATAGATTTTTTTAGATGAGATTGGACTTGACCACAAGCATCAGTAAAATATATATCGGCTTCAAATGGAGTTTGCCATACGATGCTGGACTTTATGCCTGCAAAAACCAAACTATGTTTTAAGGGCTCCAAATTAATATTAGACTGTAAGGATGAACTTCCAGACGATAATTGGACTTGAAGGATAGATTACTAGCCGCGAATTGGTGTTTTTTTTCATACGGGAACTGACTTTAAAATGGGCTACCATACGAGAACTGGTTTTGATAAGAAAAATGACTACCAGACAAGAATTGGAGTTAACATTAGGCCACCAGACGAGAACTAGTTTACAATTGGCCACCAAACAGGAACTGGTTTTAAGAAAAGGCTACCAGACAAAAACTGGTTTTTAAAAATGTATGTCAGATAAGAACTGACTTTCAGATAATCTACTAGACGAGAATTGGTTTTGAAGTTTGTTTTTTCATGTTATTGGCACATGCTTGATGAATGAGATGATATGCATGTGTCATACGGTGAACTGACTTTATGTGTTTTTGCTTTGGAAAGCAAATGTCGCGGATAGCAAGAGTCGCCACCGACTTTTCTTTTATCCAATAAGGAAAGGTGGAAAAGAACAGGAAAGACCTTGATTAGATTTTGGGTTCGGGAGGTACATTATACAAAGGGAAGGTGTTAGCACCCTTTGTATCCATGGTTATCCATGGGCTCTTAATTGCTGGATCACTTAGGTTTGTCTGAAAAATGTTTGTGAATGGTTTGAAAAATGTTTTGAAAAGAGAGTTTAACTTTGTAATGATTCTCGTATGAATGTATATAAAGTATTTATCTCGTTTGATTTTGAAAACGGTTTAGAAAAATATAACTTGGTAATGATTCTAGTATGAATGTATACCAAGTGGTGATTTTTAGTAATTGCAAAGTGTGAGGTATGAAAAATGTTTTAGGTTGTGAGCCAGCAATTAAGAGTTATACCTTCCTAGGGTCTTTATGGGCATTTCCTATCCTTATGAGGGTAAAACTGTCCTTACTATTGAGAAGTAAGTAGTCTTGTCCTTTTGGATTTAAGGGTCATCGTAGGGTCATCGATTGGTCATTGAAGGCAACATTTGTAAGGATACCTTAGCATTCGAAGGGACGATCATCATTTAATCGTAGGCTACACCGAAGGGTCATCGAGGGACAAAGTCATATATTCGAAGGCAACGTCCGAGGGACTATGACTTATTTTGTAGGGACATGATGATTTAACCGAAGGGTCTTTGCTAAGTGTATCCCCACATTCGCGGGACATGACCGTAATACCGTAATATCGTAAGGCAACAAAGAGAGGTCCAAGATCACATATTCAAAGGCAATATTTTACAATCGATTAGGTAATTAGGATGAATCTCCACATTAATACATAAAAATCAATTAAGTAATTAGGTCCACATTAAAATCGATTAAGTAATCAGGATGAATCTCCACAAGGGTATCCCACAAATAAAGTGGAATACCTAGCCAGCTACCCTCTTCGGGAGTATGTGAGTCCTTACAATATTCAGCAAACAGGTCAGAATACCAAATCAGGGTGCAATCGAGGATTACACCGCAAAAGAAACACAACAGTATGAATGTCAGGCAGAATAACGCATGATTAACATAGAACAGATCAGATAAGCATAAGACCTAACAACCAAAATATTAGCGACTGTCACGTTCGCCTCTGCCTCGCCTAGCGAAGGCTTAGCGAATGCTCGCTAGATGCTCGCTTAGCGATGTGCTAGCGAGCGGCTGCGGGTTTCGAATTTCAGAACAATACAATCTCAGTCTGCTGCACGCCCTATGGCATTCAATTACAGAAATAACATGGTCAAATATTCAGGATACTCAGGCATACTTAAACTCATATGCAAAATCTAATTACATATCCAAAAATTCAATCATGATGCATTATGTATTTAGAGATTACAGATTGGAAGCATAAAACAGTAGTGATGCGCAAACCTGTTTGCAATCGAATTGCAACGTTGAATTGGCAGGTCACTTTTAGTATCGGGTTGAGTTGGGCGGAGGTAAACTTTGTGCCGATGAGTTGCCTTCAGGGTTTCCTTTAGGGTTGCTCTGAATTCTCTCGGGTAGCCTCCAAGGTTTGATGGCTAGGGTTCCGATTCCTCCCCTTCTTCGTTCTGTTTTCGTCCCCCTCTTTCTGACTGAAATGTTGGTATTTATAATGCTTTTTGTGACCTAATGGGCTCAGAATGAAGCCCAGAATTTTTTGGTATTCGCAAGCTTCGCTGGGCGAGTGGCGTAGCGAAGGGTTCGCTAGGCGAAGGATTTGCTTGCCTAGCGAGCATGACAGTTTGGGCCATTTTCTGGATTTGGCCATCTGTGAGCTGGGTCTTGGTTCCTTGAAGGTCAATGCCTTGGAAAATAAGTTGGAGTGCCTTGAAAAATGCCTTGTAATATTAACGGGCAAATTTTGGGGTATGACAGCTGCCCCTGTTTAATATTCTTGAACCGAGAGAGTTGGAATGGTAGGTACGTCATTTGTGGTCTGGAGGTGAAAGATTATTGAACACTAGAATGCCCCAAAAATTTGCACTTGTTAATCAGAAGTTATTCCTGATGGAGATGGGATTAAAGATGCCATCCAGGAAGTTTGATGATGAAAGATCTTCAGAGTGCGTCGTACATCGGACCAATCTGAAGACATGGGTGCCATACCGGGTCATACGCTAGACCGTATAATGAATCATCCATTAGGTGGTATTAGGGTGAGCTGAACTTGATGAGATAAGGATCCGAATGGGTCATACGCCGCTGGGGATAAAGGATCAGAATGGATTGTACGCTAGATCGTATCTGAATTGCAGAATGAACCGTCCGTTAGGATGCATCTGGAGAGGTAAAGATCAGAACGGATCGTACGGTAGATCGTATCTGAGTAGCAGACTAAGTCGTCCATTAGGCGGGTGACTTCACTGGGGATGAAAGATCAGAATGGATCATACACTAGATCGTATCTGAGTAGCAGAATGAGCTGTCCATTAGGCTGTATCTGAGATATAAGGGTCAGAATGGATCGTATGCTAGATCGTATCTGAGTAGCAGAATGAGCCGTCCATTAGGCTATATCTGAGATATAAGGGTCAGACCGGATCGTACGCTAGATCGTATCTGAGTAGCAGAAAGAGCCGTCCGTTAGGCTGCCTCTGGAGAAGTAAAGGTCAGACCGGATCGTACGCTAGATCGTATCTGAGTAGCAGAATGAGCCGCCCGTTAGGCTGAATCTGATGATGAAAGGGGTAGTCGTACGCTAGACTACACTTCAGAAATGTACCGTACGCTAGGTAGCATCTGAGGGAATGAACATCCAAATGGGTCGTACGCTAGACCGTCTCTGAGCAGACTGAGCCGTCCGTTAGGCTGAATCTGATGATGAAAGGGGTAGTCGTACGCTAGACTACACTTTAGAAATGTACCGTACGCTAGGTAGCATCTGAGGGAATGAACATCCAAATGGGTCGTACTCTAGACCGTCTCTGAGCAGACTGAGCCGTCCGTTAGGCTGAATCTGATGATGAAATGGGTAGTCGTACGCTAGACTACACTTTAGAAATGTACCGTACGCTAGGTAGCATCTGAGGGAATGAACATTCAAATGGGTCGTACGCTAGACCATCTTGATATAGTTGAAGGAATCATATGTTGGGCTGAATCAGAATGAACCGTAAGCTAGGTTATATCCGATGATATTTGTATATGTTGTATCCGCAATAAATGTCTGGGATGGGCTTAGAGATACCATCATTAGGAGGATGTCAGGATGAATGTTGACATGGAGTATATCTAAAAGATGTATATGAACCTTGAATGTAATCAATAAGAGTATCCGTCTGAATGGATCTTTATTTTGACTGTACCAGGAGGATGATTAACCTGAAAAGTAAAGTTAGCTTCATGCCATGTCATGATGCATGAGATGTTTTATGCTTCTGAAAATAAATGCGAACATTGTATGCATGCGTATGTTGTGAAATGATGTAATGAATGAATTATGCGTCTGAAAATTTTGCCAGGGGAAAATAAATCCCCATATCCTGGTTGGAGATATTTGTATTGATGACCCTTTCTCAGCTGGGGGTATTTGATTTCTGTCTGATGGGAGAAATATTCAACAGAAGCCTGGCTGGGGGTGGAAGAGATGACCAATTTGTCTAGTAATGCCAATTTTTTAGGGGAATAACTGGCTTTGCTGGGGAATAGAATTATTAACGGATTCATTGGAAAGCATGGTTAGACCTTCTCCTCGATCCCGAAGTCTTTTAGTAATTGCTATTTCCGTTTTATGCATGGATTTTGATAAACATCGATCATATTCAAATGCACATATCAATTCAAATTAAATCAATGGACGTTTACGCAAATAAAACAGAGAAAGTAAAACAAAAGCATCTTTTTGGGAGCAAAGTTGTATTGATTTTGAAAGAGGGCCTATAAACAGGCAATTTTGAATACACGGAGACAGAAATCCTAGTAAGAGGAAATTGGCGAGAACATAAAGAAAAGCTATGAAGGAAAAGCCCTGTTGATTTTAATTATACTACTGCCATTATGTCTTCAAGCATCTCATCTCCTGCTGTCGGATAGAAGTGATTGGCTTGTTCGGTCCCTTGAACTTGGATGAAGCTGTCTGAGAACGGGACATAGTCATACGCTTTTAATCCCTAATTTTTGCCTGGACCGCCCTTTTCAGGTTTTCAGTCCACCAAGATACCCTTTTTTTGCCCAAGCCGCCTTTTCAGGTTTTCGACTTGCCGGGTGTACATTTTTATATGTTTATCCCTAATTTTTGCCCGAACCCTTTTGGTTCGCCGGCATGCCCTTACTTTTGCCTAGGTACGTCGACCTAGCGGGTCTCTTTTATGCGTAGTATTTTTTAACTATGTCTGCGTTCACGGGATGTGGGAAGTCTTCGCCATCCATCGTAGCAAGTATCATGGCTCCACCAGAGAATACCTTCTTAACTACAAATGGCCCTTCGTATGTGGGAGTCCATTTGCCCCTGGGATCACTTTATGGTAGAATGGTACGCTTGATCACCAAGTCGCCGATTTGATACACTTGTCTCTTGACCTTTTTGTTAAATGCCTGGGTCCTGCGCTTATGATATATCTGCCCATGACAAACAGCCGCCAGTCTCTTTTCATCAATCAAATTTATCTGATCGAGTCGAGTCTGAATCCATTCATCCTCGTCTAAACCTGCCTCTTTCATGATTCTTAGAGAGGGAATCTGAACTTCCACCGGTAAGACGGCTTCCATTCCATAGACTAAAGAGAAAGGAGTTGCCCCTGTCGAAGTGCGTACTAAAGTGCGATAACCATGAAGAGCAAATGGTAACATCTCATGCCAGTCTTGGTACGTTACTGTCATCTTTTGTATGATCTTCTTGATATTCTTATTAGCAGCCTCCACGGCGTCGTTCATCTTTGGCCGGTACGGAGAAGAGTTATGGTGTTTTATCTTGAATTGCGTGCAGAGTTCAGTAATCATCTTGTTGTTCAAATTGGAGAGAGCAGGTTTTCCAAATGTATATTTGATAAGATCCATCTTAGAAATCAATAAAGTGGTATGATTCAACATATACTGTCTTAGTCGGCGAGCAGCCCAGGCCAAAGCACAGTAAGCTTTCTCGAGCTGTGAGTATCTTGTTTCACAGTCGGTACCTTTTTGCTAAGGTAGTATATGGCATGCTCTTTTCGACCAGACTCGTCATGTTGCCCCAGCACACCCTATTGGATTTTCTAACACGGTCGAATACATGATTAGAGGTCTTCCTTCAACAGGTGGTAGGAGATACTACTTGATTTTGTCAAAAAGCTTCCTGACATTCATCATCTCTTGACTGTTCTCAGTAATTTGAAGATGGGTTTGCAAGTAGCAGTCAAATGGGAGATAAGTCGGGCAATGTAATTCAAGTGTCCCAAGAAGCTTCTGACTTCTTTCTTGTTCACTCTAGTACTCAGATCGACAGTTTCAATTGATTATTCCTGCGGCTGTATGGTCTTTTCTCCTTGTAGTAACAGTCTGGCAAGTTCTCAGGTACTTCACAATCTTCCTTACTTCCATCCTCGGCCTGGTAGATCGGATTTTCAAAGTCATAATGAACAGTAGCAGAGTTATTACCAACAGGATCCAGAGTGGATATGGATCGGCAAATTGTTACGTGAGTGTGTGCAAGAAAACATAGCTTATTTGAAAGATGACAGGAAAGATAAAGAGCGCAATATTTGAATGCAAAAAGTCCATTGATTTATTGAATGTGAATATGCTTATGAAAATGACAAACCTTTAACAAAATTTAATACATTAAAATAAGCAATAACAATTACTCCTGACTAAAGGAAATCAGGATAGTGTCTTCAGCCTTCCAATTATTGAGTCCGTCACCAATTGTTGGGAAAATCCAGCTATCCAAGTCACAGTCGTTATCAGCATCTTCTACAGCATTAAGAGTTTTGTCATGATTAGGCAGAGGAGCAGTGATGACATTAGGAGTCTCTGGAGGATCAAATTCAAATTCCCCAGCGTCGATCATATCCTGAATCTTGTTCCTCAACAACCAACAATCGTTTGTATCATGCCCGGGGCTATCAGAGTGATATGCACACCTGGCGTTGGGATTATAACTAGGAGAAGTAGTGTTGGGATTTGCAGGAGGATCTCTGAGGGTAATTAAATTTGCTCTTAGCATACCCTGCAGTGCTTGTTCTAAAGTCATATTGATCTTCGTAAACTGCCTTCTTCTCAGGTTAATGTGACTCACAGATTTCTTGTCTTTCTTCTCGAGCAATAGAGCCTTCAGTTCCTCCTGCCCCTTGGATAAGTTCAAGATCATCTCCTGGAGTTGAGCATTCTGAGCCTGGAGATCCTTGACAATTTGTTCGAGGGCCATTTTCCTGTTTGCAGGAAAACCGTAAGAACATTGATCCCTTTAGAGTACCTGTTATGCAATGTGATGTTATGCTATGCAATGTATGAAATGTTTTCAATGTTTAAAGTCCTTGAAATGGTTAGTACAATGCCATGATGTCATGATGTTATGATGTTGCGATGTTATGACGATGTTATGATGTTATGTAAATAACAAGCACAAGCAAGTCATACAACCATCATTCCTGAGTTTTAAGGCTTGCATGAGTTCCGTAGGTAAGTACCCTCCCCACTGAATTTTGGTTGGTTCAACCTGTCCTAGAATAGTAATCGGGTTCTAGAAGGATCTCAAATCACTGACCTTCCTTTAAGTCCACTTCAGTGCAACACCAAGTGGTTGACCGAAATTTCCCTAAAGTCCAATCTCAAAGAGTGTAGTATCGAGTCTCAACCAACCCCAGTCGGAACCGAAGTCAGTTATCTCACTACTTCCTAATGGCTAGGATGAGTCAATTAGGGTTCTAAAGGTCTGGTTAATGCTTTGATGACACCACGCGGAAGCCAAATTTTTCCTCAAGTAAACATGAGGAACATCAGGACATCCAAAGCGTCACATTAACCGTAGCCATCATTTTGACCATTCCAGTATACGCCGGATAGTCGCGATGATCTATTGCTACTTACCTAAGGTACACTAGATCCGGGTGTAGGATATTTCACTCAAGCATAAAATACCCAAGCAATCCCTTAAAAGTAAATCAGACAATTTAAATAAGTGATCTTGTTTTTAAGGTAACCTCTCTTTTTAAGGATCCCCAGCAGAGTCGCCAGTTCTGTCATACGGTGAACTGACTTTATGTGTTTTTGCTTTGGAAAGCAAATGTCGCGGATAGCAAGAGTCGCCACCGACTTTTCTTTTATCCAATAAGGAAAGGTGGAAAAGAACAGGAAAGACCTTGATTAGATTTTGGGTTCGGGAGGTACATTATACAAAGGGAAGGTGTTAGCACCCTTTGTATCCATGGTTATCCATGGGCTCTTAATTGCTGGATCACTTAGGTTTGTCTGAAAAATGTTTGTGAATGGTTTGAAAAATGTTTTGAAAAGAGAGTTTAACTTTGTAATGATTCTCGTATGAATGTATATAAAGTATTTATCTCGTTTGATTTTGAAAACGGTTTAGAAAAATATAACCTGGTAATGATTCTAGTATGAATGTATACCAAGTGGTGATTTTTAGTAATTGCAAAGTGTGAGGTATGAAAAATGTTTTAGGTTGTGAGCCAACAATTAAGAGTTATACCTTCCTAGGGTCTTTATGGGCATTTCCTATCCTTATGAGGGTAAAATTGTCCTTACTATTGAGAAGTAAGTAGTCTTGTCCTTTTGGATTTAAGGGTCATCGTAGGGTCATCGATTGGTCATTAAAGGCAACATTTGTAAGGATACCTTAGCATTCGAAGGGACGATCATCATTTAATCGTAGGCTACACCGAAGGGTCATCGAGGGACAAAGTCATATATTCGAAGGCAACGTCCGAGGAACTATGACTTATTTTGTAGGGACATGATGATTTAACCGAAGGGTCTTTGCTAAGTGTATCCCCACATTCGCGGGACATGACCGTAATACCGTAATATCGTAAGGCAACAAAGAGAGGTCCAAGATCACATATTCAAAGGCAATATTTTACAATCGATTAGGTAATTAGGATGAATCTCCACATTAATACATAAAAATCAATTAAGTAATTAGGTCCACATTAAAATCGATTAAGTAATCAGGATGAATCTCCACAAGGGTATCCCACAAATAAAGTGGAATACCTAGCCAGCTACCCTCTTCGGGAGTATGTGAGTCCTTACAATATTCAGCAAACAGGTCAGAATACCAAATCAGGGTGCAATCGAGGATTACACCGCAAAAGAAACACAGCAGTATGAATGTCAGGCAGAATAACGCATGATTAACATAGAACATATCAGATAAGCATAAGACCTAACAACCAAAATATTAGCGACTGTCACGTTCGCCTCTGCCTCGCCTAGCGAAGGCTTAGCGAATGCTCGCTACATGCTCGCTTAGCGATGTGCTAGCGAGCGGCTGCGGGTTTCGAATTTCAGAACAATACAATCTCAGTCTGCTGCACGCCCTATGGCATTCAATTACAGAAATAACATGGTCAAATATTCAGGATATTCAGGCATACTTAAACTCATATGCAAAATCTAATTACATATCCAAAAATTCAATCATGATGCATTATGTATTTAGAGATTACAGATTGGAAGCATAAAACAGTAGTGATGCGCAAACCTGTTTGCAATCGAATTGCAACGTTGAATTGGCAGGTCACTTTTAGTATCGGGTTGAGTTGGGCGGAGGTAAACTTTGTGCCGATGAGTTGCCTTCAGGGTTTCCTTTAGGGTTGCTCTGAATTCTCTCGGGTAGCCTCCAAGGTTTGATGGCTAGGGTTCCGATTCCTCCCCTTCTTCGTTCTGTTTTCATCCCCCTCTTTCTGACTAAAATGTTGGTATTTATAATGCTTTTTGTGACCTAATGGGCTCAGAATGAAGCCCAGAATTTTCTGGTATTCGCAAGCTTCGCTGGGCGAGTGGCGTAGCGAAGGGTTCGCTAGGCGAAGGATTTGCTCGCCTAGCGAGCATGACAGTTTGGGCCATTTTCTGGATTTGGCCATCTGTGAGCTGGGTCTTGGTTCCTTGAAGGTCAATGCCTTGGAAAATAAGTTGGAGTGCCTTGAAAAATTCCTTGTAATATTAACGGGCAAATTTTGGGGTATGACAGCATGGATTAACGCTAGAGTGAAGCAACATGATTAGTGCATGAGAAACATGATTAATGCATGAGAATGGTTTATGCAATGACTTGAAGATTTTCAAAATGATGCTCTTGTGGTGGGTAATGGATGTAAGGTTTCTTTTGTAGCGAGGCTTCTTTGCGTAAGGCAAAAGGTTACTAGGTAGGGTGATATCATGATTCCCTGGCACCCCTCTTGGACTCAACGGTTGTTGGTGTATGACAAATTTGCTTGAGCAACTTGAAAGCATGGAAATGACTTTCCCCTTTTGTATACATGTGATTTTGACGCCATGAAATCAACAGCAGAATAGTGTGTTCGACAAATGGAGATGTTTGTAAAAAAGACCAGAAAAATATATACTTGAAGAGCATTTTTAGACAGTTTAGTTGATAAGTGTTTTCGACGCTTTGACAAAATGGTGGTTCAACATTTCGACAGAAGAAGATATCTGCAGATAAAAAGACGTCTTTTGACAAGTGTGGTTGATGTTATGATATTCCGACAATTCGACAAGTTTGAGGAGACGCGTCGTTTCGACGTAAAGCGGAAATTCAAATTCAAAAGAGTTATGACGTTTGGCAGAAGACGCGTGGAAGCACCTGGCGAAAGGAAGTTATGCAGAAATCCAAGTGTCATAGTTTTAGGATTTATTCGTTAGTGACAGTTATTTTGTTTGTATATAAATAGGATAGTTGTTATCAGAAAAAGTGTGTGAAAACTTGTACAAAAATTCCTGCAAAATACTCAAAGTACCCGTGTGAGAGAAAAGAGTCTTATCTGGAAAATGTATGTGTGAACAAACACCATTTCTTTAAAGTTTTATCTTACAAATTTCAAAGTTCTTTACCAATTTTCCTTTACATTTACCAGTCATTTATCCTTTGCATTTACTTTATGCAATTTATTCTTCGCCATTTACTTTTCGCCATTTATCTTAGTCTTGTTAAGTTTATTTTTTATTTAAAGCACTTTCCGTCAATATCTTTCGTACATGAAAGACTTAGTAAACCAAATAAAAGATACAAAGGTTGTTCTAAAGATTTACAAAGTTATTTAAATTTGCACATGTCCTAGGATTTGTATGGTTGATCCTGCAAGTAACCCAATTCGACAAGTTTTGGAAAACCAGAGGTTGTTCGCCAAAATCAACTGCGAATAAATTGGCACACCCGGTGGGACCAGTGCAAAAAATCTAAAACTTAAATAATCGTTAGTCAAGGTTTCTTCTTCGTTGTATGAGACTAAGAAGCGGTAAACTAGTCGTATTTGATGTAGAAAGACCTAAACGAACGAGAGTAAGGAAAATGGCGAGACAGCCAAATAATCCAAATAATCCTAATCCAAATGAAGCCATCCCAGTATCCAACCATATTCCTTCGACAGGAGGAAATGTGGGATCAGTCCCTGTGTCAGAGGTTGTGCCTTCGTCAACAGGGTCAATACCAGCGGTTTCAATATGGCAAAATGCGCCTAGTTCGTCCATTAGGGTGCAACAAATGCCTGTTGGGACACCTCCTCTTATAGGGAATACCTCTAGGCCTTTTGTGACAAATTTCACTATGCCTCTGCCTGGTAGGGAACAACCATTTGGAATGCCAACTTCGGTAATGGCAAATTTACACAATTCTCCAGTATTATATTCTGATTCTATGGCCAATATGTCTTCGCCATTACAAGGGTCGGGATATGGCGGAAACATGAGTAGACTGAACCAACAACCACTTTACATGCCAGCGATAACAAGTAATTCGGCGCAAGTAATTAGACAACAAATGGACGAAAGTAATCATGATATGGTCCAAATGTTGACACAACAAATGGGGGCGGTGTTTAATTCTCTAATACAAAACACCACCCAAACAAACCAATTGTTGGCAGCGCAAATGACGCGCATTGCTGACTTTTTTGAGGTCCCTCAAACTCGACACAGAGAACAAGTGGTTCAGAACCTAGTGGTGGCGGTCCAAGAAGAGCCTACAATAAATCAAATACCTTTAGATAATCCCCAGGCAAACGTCAGAAACCAAGAGGAAGTAGTCGAACAGTCTCATGTCCAAATTCCTGTTCCACAAGAGCCTAGAAGGATAGTAGTCCAAAGAGGCCAAGACGTTGATGCTGTGTTGCAACAGCGAACCCGGTATAATAACTTGCCTGTCGAAAACAATTTAGCGGCCATGGTCGAAACGATAATGGCACAAAATGGGGTGAACATGGGATTAAAAAGGCCCAGTTACACTTCCCCACTGTCGGAATATATTCTGCAAGAAGAATTGCCCCCAAGATGGAAAGTTCATAAGTTCACCAAATTCTCAGGGGATACTAGTGAATCCATCATAGAACATGTAGCACGTTATCTGATCGAAGCAGGAGAGATAGCCCGTAATGAAAATTTGAAAATAAAATACTTTCCTAGTTCCTTGACGAAAAACACGTTTACTTGGTTTACATCTTTGCCTGCAAACTCAGTGTATACATGGACCCAATTAGAGAGGTTATTCCATGAACAATTTTACATGGGACAAACCAAAATAAGTCTGAAGGAATTAGCCAGTGTTAAGAGAAAACACTCAGAACCAATAGATGATTATTCAAATAGGTTCAGGTTGCTAAAGGCTGGATGTTTCACTCCAGTACCAGAACATGAGTTAGTCGAAATGACCGCAGGGGGTCTGGATTATTCTATAAGAAAGAAACTAGACACTCAGTATTTGAGGGATATGGCGCAATTAGCAGATAGGGTGAGACAAGTCGAAAGGTTAAGGGACGAAAAATTTAGAGTAAATAAGAATAAAAAAGAAAGGGTGGCCTATGTAGGGGTTTGTCAAGATGATGAATTCGACGAAAACGAACCAATTAACTTCGACGAACAAGAGATTGACTTAGCGGAACTGAAGCAAGGCCCACCATATTCGTGTAAAGTACTAACACCGTCGAACGGAAATCCAGTCGAAACCAATGATAAGTTTCCTAAAAGAACTTATACGTTCGACATCAGCAAATGTGACGAGATTTTTGACTTATTGGTTAAAGATGGTCAATTAATAAAACCACCAGGCGCTAAAGAACCGCCTGTGGAACAACAGAAAAAGAGAGGTTTTTGTAAATACCATAACTTTCTGGGCCATAAAACGTCTCGTTGTTTCCTTTTCAGGGATCTCGTTCAAAATGCTATCTGTGACGGAAGGCTGAAGTTTCGTGATAAGCCAAAACAACAGATGAGGATTGATTCGAATCCCATGCAGCCAGTCGAAGCCCATTATGCTGAACCATCCATTGTGAATATGGTGGAGGTCGAAGTTGCTCCTGACGGCAATTTTGAAATGGTGGAAGCTGCTGAAGGTTTCAACACCAATATCAACATGGTTGAGATTGCTGATGATCTTACAAACCAGAACAAAGTTGAAGTTACTGAAGGCTTTGACGACAAGAAAAAGATGGAAACTACTGAAGGTTTTGACAAAAAGGACAATGACAGTATTACTGAAGAGGTTGTAGATCGACAAGAAGCAAATTGGGATTGCTTGGGACAGCCAAGTGGGAAGTACAATTATCTCGCGAAATACATTGCGCCTACAAGTTCTCGTATCGACATCAACGCAATCCAGCCAACCGGGTGGGGGGATTTACCTTTGAGCAACAATGAAAAAGCAACTGAGACAACTGACAATCTCCTTACCATCAAAAAGAAGGTTACTGAAGACCTCACTATCAAAAACAAGGTTACTGAAGGCCTTGATCCTGACCAAATGAGGATAGGTAATGTCGAAAACTGCGTCAACATTATAGGACCTTTTAATAAAGAGGTCACAGGAATCAAAGCAGAAGTTGTTGGATGGTTATATGAAGCCTATGACCAGTGGAATCCTACGTAGGATAATGGAAGACCCCAAAAGAAATTCGAACAAATGTTGCTGCAAGCATGGTCCCAGGAACATGTCTTGGTGTTGCTGCCCAGAAAAGGAGTTTGACCAGATACCAAGAGATGCTGAAGTCGAAGAAGAAAGACTTATTAAAAAAATGAACAAATTAAGCATTGTTGACGGATGGAATGTTGGGGTGAACATGGTGGAAGTATCTCAGAGAAACCAGGCAGAAGGAGATGAAGATCGCCGTCGAAAGGAGTATCAAAGGCTGGCATATCCTAAAGAAGAGGAAAATCTAGTGGAATTCATCAAGAGGTGCCAAAAGATGGGAACTGAAGTGATGTTATGCCCACGTTGTAGTGCAATCTTCAACAAGAAGGCATCGACCAATTTGGAAGCGGTGAATAAAGCCAAGAGAAAAGAAAATTGGGGGACAACAGGATATGACCGAAGAAAAAGTGATCATCACCAATGAAGGCGTGGAGAAAGACACCATAGCACTTACAAACCATCCAACAAAGCAGCGGATGACAAATGGGTTCAACCCATTAGAGATGCTCAAGGACAGAAAAAATGGCGAAATTTCGAAGTTTAGAGAGGCACTTCGATGGAATGTAAGAGGGAGTTGGAGAAGCACAAACCAAGACCATATCCTTCAGAAAATTACAAAGGGAAAAATCCTATGTCGAGATCCCAATGGAGAAGATTCCAGAGGCAGAAGAGGGCAGAAAAAGAAGCCGCAGAAAAAAGCGTGATTGGAAAAGATGTTGATAGCAAAGATAAAGCAGAATCCAGTAACAATGCTCAGACAGTAAACAGAGAGGAACCCTCCCACCAGATCAATCCTGGCAGCGTGGTCGAACTAGTGGTGTCGAATGAGAAAGTGCAAGAAGACGACGAAATAACTGACAACTTTGAATCTGACTCAGAGGCGTCTTTTAATGTGATCTGCAACGTGGTTTCTGTCCTCCCTAAAGATTATGATAGAATCATGGAGGTCGAAGACGAGGAAGATGAGATGGAAGAGGAAACAATGGTACATAGGCCCGTTTGCTACTACGTCATGAACAATGGTTGCGTCAAAGAGCAGAATGCTTTCTTCGAAAGGCCAGATAATTCCATGAAGGCACATTTAAAGCCTTTGTTCATAAAAGGAAAGGTTGAGAATGTTGGTGTAAACAAGATACTGGTAGATGGCGGAGTGGCAGTAAATTTGATGCCTCATTTCATGCTAAAGAAGATTGAGAAGGACGATTCAGACGCAAAACCTCACAACATGGTGTTGTCAAACTATGAAGGAAAAGTAGGAACCACTATGGGCGTTATCCAAGTGGATTTGACTGTTGGAACCATAACAAGGCCAACAATGTTCATGGTCATTGCTTCAAGGGCGAATTACAACTTACTACTTGGAAGGGAGTGGATTCATGGTGTAGGAGTCGTACCTTCTTCAATGCATCAACGAATAGCCATCTGGAGACCGGACGGGATTGTCGAAAACATTGAAGCCGATCAAAGTTATTTCATGGCAGAAGTGAACAATGTCAAGTGGAAGTTTCGACAAGAACCTGGCTCACATACCTCCGTGCAGCCCAACCGAATTCGACCTAAAAGCAACAGACAACGCCTACTGCTCCATGTACCTTCATCCAACACATGGTTTTCAGTGGGAGAAAGAAGTAATTGGCGAATCGTACATGTGGGGAACTACTCATATAGCGCCAACAGGATGGGGAAGCGAATTTGATGATGATGAGTAAAGAATCAACGCTCGAAAGAATTACGGCTTACATAGCCGAAAACAAACTCAAAGAGGCCCTTGAGGCTGAAGTAAAATATATGGATGTTGAAGCCAACAAAGAAAATTCCAACGAACAATGTCCCCAAAGAGACGTTGCAGAAGATTATGATAACAACCAGATGGGCGAATGGCAACACCAAAAGCTTGACGCCATTTATGATGACGAACCTCTGGGGTTCGAAAAAGACCCAGTGTCAACTAACGTGAAGATGGTGGCGCAGGATCCATTAGAAGAAATAAATTTAGGACTGGGGGCAGAAAGTAGACCAACCTACATAAGCGCAAAGATGGACCCCCAGTTCAAAGTCGAAATAGTCCAGTTGCTGAAAGAGTTCAAAGACTGCTTCGCATGGGATTACGACGAGATGCCTAGTTTAGATAGAAGTTTGGTCGAATTGCAGCTGCCAATAATGGAAGGAAAGAAGCCAGTAAAGCAGACTCCAAGACGCTTCGCACCAGAGATTCTGTCGAAAATAAAAGAAGAGGTCGAAAGACTTTTAAAATGCAAGTTCATCCGCACAACCAGGTATGTCGAATGGATTGCAAATATAGTTCCTGTAATTAAGAAAAATGGCAAACTTAGGGTATGCATTGATTTTCGAGACTTAAATTTGGCTACCCCAAAGGATGAATATCCTATGCCAGTGGCAGAAATGCTTATAGATTCTGCAGCAGACCACGAGTATTTAAGTATGTAGATGGATACTCTGGCTATAATCAAATTTTTATTGCTGAAGAAGATGTTCCTAAAACAGCTTTTCGTTGTCCTGGAGCAATAGGAACATACGAATGGGTAGTAATGCCTTTTGGGTTAAAGAATGCTGGAGCAACTTACCAACGGGCTATGAATTCCATTTTTCATGACTTTATTGAAACTTTCATGCAAGTGTACATTGATGATATTGTGATCAAGTCTGTTTCAGGAAAAAGTCATATAGACCATCTTCGACAATCCTTTGAAAGGATGAGTAAGTTTGGTTTAAAAATGAACCCCCTTAAATGTGCTTTTGGTGTGCAGGCGGGCGATTTCTTAGGTTTTGTGGTCCACAAGAAGGGGATCGAAATAAATGAAAACAAAGACAAAGCCATAATGGAGGCGAAACTGCCATCAACGAAAAAGGGGTTGCAGTCTCTGCTGGGGAAAATCAACTTTCTCAGAAGGTTTATCTCCAACCTTAGTGGAAAAACGCAAGCCTTCTCTCCTCTACTTCGACTAAAAAAGGAAGACTTTGTATGGGGGAAAGAACAATAAGCTGCCTTCGACAAAATCAAGGAATACCTGGCTAGTCCTCCAATTCTAATATCTCCTTGTAGAGAAAGAAGTATGAGATTGTACATTTCGGCATCAGACAAAACATTAGAAAGCATGTTGTGCCAAGAAGATGAGAATGGCGTCGAAAGGGCCATCTATTATCTCAGTCGAGTCCTAAATGATGCTGAAACTAGATATAGTGTTATAGAAAAGCTATGTTTATGTGTATATTTTGCTTGTATGAAACTAAAGCATTATATAAAGCCAGTTGATGTGTACATTTCTTCTCACTTCGACGTAATAAAATATATGTTATCTAAACCTATTTTACATAGTCGAATCGGAAAATGGGCTTTAACATTGACAGAGTATTCCTTGAAATATTTGCCCTTAAAGGCTGTGAAAGGACAAGTGGTTGCTGATTTTATAGTTGACCACTCTATAGATGAAAATGTAGAGTATGTCGAATTAGAACCATGGAAACTGTATTTCGACGGTTCCAGTCATAAGAATGGAACTGGTGTTGGGATGTTGATTATTTCTCCTGACAGAATTCCAACAAAATTCAAGTACAAAGTTGAAAGTCTGCGTTCAAATAATGAAGCAGAGTATGAAGCTTTGATTGTTGGACTTGAAATATTGTTGAAATTGGGGGCAACAAGTGTCGAAATAAAGGGTGACTCTGAACTGGTGATAAAGCAGTTGACTAAAGAATATAAATGTGTGAAAGAAAATTTAATCATGTACTTTGTAATAGCCAATAGACTTCTCAAAGAATTCGACAATGTGGCCTTTAGGCACATTCCCAGGGTGGAGAATCAAGAGGCAAATGACCTTGCTCAACTTGCGTCTGGATACAAAGTGTCAAAGAAAAAGTTAGAAGAGGCCATTGAAGTCAGAGGAAGAGTCATATCTACCAAGTTGTCCCCATCAGATTTGGAGTCAATAAGATTAGGATATGGTGACGAAGAAAATTTTGAGATATTCAATATAGATGGTCCAGGAATTGAAGACTGGAGAAAGCCCATCAAGGATTATCTACAAGACCCAAATCAGAAAGTTGAAAGAAAGGTAAACTACAGAGCTTTAAGTTATGTACTTTTTGGAAACGAATTGTTCAAAAAGACTGCAGAAGGAGTCTTGTTGAAATGCTTAGGTGAAGATGAAGCTTACATAGCTTTGTCGAATGTGCACAGTGGAGCATGTGGCGCACACCAAGCAGGTCATAAAATGAAATGGTTATTATTTCGACAAGGAATGTATTGGCCAACAATGCTGAAGGACTGTGTCGAATTTGTAAAAGGTTGTCAGGAATGTCAAGTACATGCAGGCATACCACATGTTCCTGCAAGTGAGTTGCATTCAATTATAAAGCCTTGTCCATTTAGAGGTTGGGCTTTAGACTTGATTGGTGAAATTCGACCAGCCTCTTCAAATGGGCAAAAGTACATTTTGGTTGGAATAGACTATTTTACTAAGTGGATTGAAGCCATACCATTGGTAAATGTGGATCAAGAAGCAGTTATAGATTTTATCCAAAAGCACATAATTTATAAATTTGGGATACCAGAAACAATAACAACAGATCAAGGATCTGTGTTCACTGGTAAAAACATGCAAAAATTCGCACAAGAAACAGGATTTAAACTCCTTACTTTGACACCGTACTATGCTCAAGCCAATGGACAAGTCGAAGCAGCCAACAAGGTAGTGATAAATTTGATCAAAAAGCACGTAGGAAGAAAACCTAAAAACTGGCATAAAACTTTAGATCAAGTTTTATGGGCTTGTGGAACATCTTCAAAAGAAGCAACGAATTCGACTCCATTTAAGTTGACCTATGGACACGATGCAGTCTTACCAGTCGAAATATACTTGCAATCAGTTAGAGTCCAAAGGCATCATGAGATCCCATCAGAAATATAGTGGAGTATGATGATGGACGAATTAGTTGATTTAGACGAAGAAAGGTTGTGTGCGCTAGATCTAATAAAGAGACAAAAAGAAAGAGTCGAAAAGTTTTACAATAAGAAAGTAAAATTCAAGACCTTTTTAATTGGTGATCTTGTTTGGAAAGTAATCCTTCCTATGGATCGAAAAGATAGAGTAATGGGAAAATGGTCTCCTAAGTGGGAAGGACCTTTCCAGGTTTTGAAAAGTTTTTCAAATGGTGCGTATGAGATTGAAGAGATAGGAAAAGACGAGAGAATCTTAAAGATAAATGGCAAGTATTTGAAAAAATATAAGCCAATATTGCAAGAAGTAAAAATAGCAGTAGAATAATTGTGAAAATAATTGTGATAGCGTTGCCAAACAAAAATGGCACAAAAAGTTATTACAAAGAAAGCCTCAAAGGGCTGAGAATTGCTAAACTAATTCGACTACAATTTGATACTAGCAAAAGTTTCCTTCAATGTGGCAAATTTCTTTTTGTGAAACTGAAGTCGATAATCACCAAGATTTCTGTGGGTAGAGAGAGTCTCAATCTCTTGACTAAGTTGCTGAGCCCTTTCTGCATGTCGAATATCCACCTTCAGTTCGTCGTCAATCTCATTTTGCTTAGGCTGCTGTATGGACGCTCTGCGCTTTTTCTCTTGGGATATTTTTTCTTGAAGAGTAGATATTTATTTCTCCCATTTCTGGATATTATCATCACAAGCAGCAACTTCTTTGATATAAGTTTCAGAAAGTTGTTGCAGTTTTGAAACTTTGTTAGTCGAAGTGGCAACAACATCCCATTCAGCAACTTGAGCCTCAGATTTTGTGGAGATTTGCTGGGAGAGATCTATTCGATGATGAAGGTCTGTAGTCGCCAAGTCAATGAGGGTCATCAGTTCCATCACAAAATTGCTGACCTCAGTAGAAGTTTTCAAGACGTTTATTTGTTTCAAAATCTTTTTAAGTTCAATGTGAGCAGTGGCGCTTTCTTCTAAAACTTTAAACAAATCAACATCAAGGATTTTCGTCTTAATCTTGGTCAAGAGTTTGTCAAGAGATTGCGTTTCAGAATTGGCCCCAGAGGTAGTCGAACTGCTTTACGAAGAATCTTGAAAATTAAAACGAGTGCTAAGCATGGCCTTCAGATATTCTAAAGGTTTCTGCACCTTGAGACTCTCAAGCTCTTCGCGAGTGAAACTAGTCGAACCAGTTGATATGGCACTTCCTTTGGTCTGGTCGGGAGCGGGTTGAGTGCTTCGTCCTAAAGTTTGCCCAGCATCTGGTTGCTTCGACTGGTCATCCTCGTCTCTAGCAGTTTCTTCTTCATGGTCATCTTCGACTTCAGTTTCCATGTCAATATCATCGCCCTTATTTGCAACGTTTAATCCTGGATGAGGAGGAGAATCATATCCAGAAGCTTCACTCATTGGAGCGTCGAATTCCGCTACAGTTTGCCTGTCATGATCACTCTTGGGGACATCTTCTTCTTGGACCGTCTCTTCCAGAGTTTTCTCAGGGTTTCCTTTGACAGCCATTTGTTCCTGAAAATAATTCTAAGTTAGAAGAAACAAATGCAATGAAGATGAACATAGATAGTCGAAATAGGGATTTACCTCAGGAATCTCAGTGTTAAAATTACATTTCCCACTCTCTGTATCCTTGGACTGAAGTTTGGCCGTTGGAGTGCTTGAAGAATCTTTTTGAGCTGACTTCACAATGGATCTTTGGGAAGAGATCCTCTTGATTTTCTTCTTCTGAGGAGGAGGGGAGATTGGCTCTGGAGATTCGTCACCAGATTCTTCATTAGGAACTTTCTCCTCTTCTTTCTCCTCTTCTTTCTTTCTTTTTTGAGCTGGTGGGGGCTTTCGACTTACCTAGCCATGAAAACCAAAGTCGGTAAATTTCTTAAAAGGAAAAAGAAATAAATGAAGAGAGTGAGGTTTGTACCTTTGTCGAAGTTTTCTTAGCAGCACTTGGTGACGCTTCGACGGAAGCTTTCTTGATAGGAATCTTTACGGCTAAGGAAAGAAAGGAAAATTAGAAACAAATATAAGAAATACATGATAATACAGTTAGAATGACAAAAGAAAAATCGTGTTTCCTGTTAACACCTTCAAGAATGGGACTTTCCACGCGAACGTGTTCTATTCCAATATGAAGGTGTCCTTGGTAATCGTCCAGATGATACTTAGTCGGAACCACACGCTCAACAGGTTTTTTGTAATGTTGACGAAGAATTTTCGTATAGTCCCCACATGCGAACCAATATGGAAATGGAGGGCTTAATGCCACGCCAAACTCAGCAGTTGGTAGAGGAGGAAATTTTGGTGGATGACAGCTGAAAGCCAGGTCATAGCGCGCTTATGGTCGAACATTCGAAGGCAATGACAAATTTTCAAACTTCTCCGTCAATTTACGTTTTAATTCTGCTGCTGCTTCGCGTATGGTTCGACTAAGATCATCAGGTCTATACGCAGTTTCGAAATATTTTTGAAATTTTTGTATTTCTTTAATGTGTCTTTGAATACCTTTTTTGGTCCGATCCTGCACGAAAGCAAAAGCATTTGTTAAATGTGTGGTGAAGGCTGTTACGTCAAAAAATCTGGTAGAATAATAATCCTTCCACCACTCATCAAACTCAGGATTACAGAGGAAAGATGGTCGAAAGATCACTGGTAGAATATCAAGAGAATCATCAGTTAGCTTCTTCGACAACTCTTTGCTCTCTTCTTCATTATGAAAGGAGTTGTAAAAAATAATAGATCCTTTCTTTGGGAAGATGGGTCGAGGTTTTATTTGGATCAAGCCAAACTGTCTAGCAACGAGATTGGGTTGGTAGACCAGCAAAGCTATTTGGGTTTTGGTTGCGTTACGATGGGAAAAAAGGAGCCTGGGGGTTAAAAATGATTCCCAAACATCCAAAAATACATTCACATCCTTCTGCATTTCCAAGGGCAGTTGTTGGGTAAACCATTCAGGTCCAATTTTTCTGCTAGCAAAGGGTGCCATGGTCGAAGTAAAATGATACCTTTTGGCGAACATCATGACATAGTCGTTGAAAGCTTGTCGAAGGCTAATTCCTTCATCAGTTGGCGTTAGTTGCACCAATCTAGGCCATTCTACAGTCATGTCCTTCACTTCTTCTTTGTTCACTTCGTGTGTTACAGGGAGAGAATCTTCAAAGGTGGCATTGAGCCATAATTGTAAAAGCCAGAAAGGTCCTGACAAATTGATTTTACCTTGGTCTCTGATGGTTTTCAGAAGACTTACACTCTCACTCAAGGATTCGCAAAGATTCGCCAAAATCATTTCACTTAAGCATAGTTTGGTTCCTGTGTGAAGCTAATTTGCCATAGTGATGAATCTTTTGGCAACTTGGAGGGAACGGGAGCAAAACATATATTTTGATAGCCATAGAGTCAAAAAGGCTATATGTTCGACATCTGAGACTTTTGTAGTATCCTCGTCATGATAATGAGACATGAATAAAGAGTATGGGGCAAAGCTAGTGTCGAAAGCTATAGAATCTTCATTTAGGCTGGTGGGGTCGAAATCTATCCCATTGGGGCGAAGGCCAACGATGGCTGCTGCGTCAAAGAGAGTGGGTGTGACCATCCCACAAGGAAGGTGAAAAGTGTTGTAGGTATTGTCCCAAAAATAAAGGGAAGCTAAAAGCATATTAGGGCAAATGTTGGGTCCTACTCTCGACAATTGAATGAGGTCGAAAATACCTATTTCCTTCCAGAAATCTCCTTTAATATTTTCAACCTTATCTAGCCAGGATAAGTAGTCTGAAGGGTCTTTCGACCAGGGACAAGTTCTAAAGATCCTAGCGTAGTTCAAATAAGTTAAGTTCAACTCTCCATTATCAGTTGAACGTTGTGGGTCATTTTGTTCTACAGCTTTCCCTTGAGGTTGAGGTTTCACTCCAGCGCCTATGGGTTTGGTATGGAAATAGGTAGGAAAAAATTCTTTCAAACGATCTGGTTTAGTATCTGGATTCGGAAGTGGACCTAACATAGCGTGACAAGTTCCAGAAACAAGAACAGGAATTAATACCTGGGATTTATAAATACATTCCTTCTCTCTCTCATTGGGAGGTTCAGGAACATATTGTTGGTTTCCTATAGTCATTGGTCTCTTCAAATCATGCGCAGGATGAAGTGTTGAATCTTGAGTCTTCTTAGAATGTTTGCTGCTGGAAGATTTTGGAGGAGCCATTGTTGAGGAGAACAAAGAAATTTTCTCAGGAAAGATTGAAGGTATGAAAATGGGTATGAAGAAGAAAGTTGAGGCGTAAAAAGGTTTTAGAGAAAATGGGTTATAAGTATTTATAAGGGAAGATGATAAAAAACGTTTGAGTTCTTACTGATCATCGTGGGACACGTGGCTGAATCACAATGGTGATGATGAAGATGGGAAGTTGAAAAAGGCCATGATGTTAGGTGTAGGAAATGATGGAGGTAAGGTCTAAACGTGGGTTAGACATGACGTTTCTGAAAAAGTATAATGATGAATCTGTCTGGGAACTTGAGATTATAGAAGCTTGGAAATAGTGGTATTAAATGACATGGCATCGAAATATTGGTTGACAGCAAATGATTGTTTCTCCAGGGTAGTCGAAACATCTTTGCTGGGGGGCAATTTGTATACATATAATTTTGACGCCATGAAATCAACAGCAGAATAGTGTGTTCCGCAAATGGAGATGTTTGTAAAAAAGACCAGAAAATTATATACTTGAAGAGCATTTTTTGACAGTTTAGTTGATAAGTGTTTTCGACGCTTCGACAAAATGGTGGTTCGACATTTCGATAGAAGAAGATATCTGCAAATAAAAAGACGTATTTTGACAAGTGTGGATGATGTTATGATATTCTGACAATTTAACAAGTCTGAGGAGACGCGTCGTTTCGACGTAAAGCGGAAATTCAAATTCAAAAGAGTTATGACGTTTAGCAGAAGACGCGTGGAAGCACCTGGCGAAAGGAAGTTATGCAGAAATCCAAGTGTCATAGTTTTAGGATTTATTCGTTAGTGACAGTTATTTTGTTTGTATATAAATAGGATAGTTGTTATCAGAAAAAGTGTGTGAAAACTTGTACAAAAATTCCTGCAAAATACTCAAAGTACCCGTGTGAGAGAAAAAAGTCTTATCTGGAAAATGTACGTGTGAACAAACACCATTTCTTTAAAGTTTTATCTTACAAATTTTAAAGTTCTTTACCAATTTTCCTTTACATTTACCAGTCATTTATCCTTTGCATTTACTTTATGCAATTTATTCTTCGCCATTTACTTTTCGCCATTTATCTTAGTCTTGTTAAGTTTATTTTTTATTTAAAGCACTTTCCGTCAATATCTTTCGTACATGAAAGACTTAGTAAACCAAATAAAAGATACAAAGGTTGTTCTAAAGATTTACAAAGTTATTTAAATTTGCACATGTCCTAGGATTTGTATGGTTGATCCTGCAAGTAACCCAATTCGACAAGTTTTGGAAAATCAGAGGTTGTTCGCCAAAATCAACTGCGAACACCTTTGTAGCTCACTTGCCCTAGTATGTTGGGTCCTTGAACATGTTTACCTTGAAAGGATTTTGGAAGCAGTTTGTCACAACAAAACCCTTAGACAAGTTTCCCCAATGTTTGAATATTCAAGTGGTCCTTGACTAATAAACTTTGGGAGTGGTAGACATATGATTTACCGTCCTTTGGAAAGTTGGCTTCATTGTGCTCTTTGTGGTAGCTCGGCCATAATCTAAATCTTGAAGTGATTTTCTCTCGACTAACCGACTCTTGAGGTGATTGAATCAGATTGACTGATGCTCAAAGAGATTTTCCCCTTACTGGACTTCTTTCACATGATCAAGTTCCTCAACTGACTGTGTATTGTTGGGATTCCTTTAATGCTAAGTGCTGACTTGCAATTAAAATATTTCATTCAAAAATGGTAATTTTAATGCAGTGCTTATGCAAAATTTTGAAATTATTCATTGTTGAAATGATGGTGATACACAGTGAACGGGTCAATGATCATAACACAATATTGATCTAGCCATTTATCGTGTGCAAGGTGGTGTGATCAACACAGATGAATAACAAATATTGTTTGGAGTCAAGTTAACGCAACCTTGTTGTAGTATTCGATAAGTGCTAAATTGGGCTATAATTTATATATAAAAATTTGACATTTTTCGCTTTATTTTGTGTTTTCGATCATTGAATTCCCTATGTTTGCCACTGAATGTCATATAAATTGCAATTGACTTTGGTATCCTTGATTTGTGTGTTAGTGTGCAGAAAATGTTGCAAGAATCTATAGAAAAAACACAATTTAAAAAACAAGGAACAAATCCAAGATGGGAAACTATATCATGTTCGTACAGTGCCAACTGGCGAGCAGGAAGCGAGCTCGCCCGACGAGCTTTGGCGAGGCCATAAAATTGAATTCCAGTAGCAAAACTTGTGTTGGTCGTCGGGCGAGGATTTGAGATTTTGAGTTCGTCGTGCAAGGATGTGGTCGTCGGGAAATAATAGATATTTTTGCCAATGACAGTTTGTTGCGTTTGAGCCTAGTGGAAGGCACTTAAAGGTGATTTCGTCGAGCGAGACAAGTAATTTTAGCTTTGTATAAATAGAGTCTTTAGGTCATTTTTGTATCTCTCTTGGACTCTCAACAAATAGATAGTTAGGGATGAAGAGAAAAGCCATTTTGGAGAGAGTGAGGCTTAGAAAACAATAAGTGGAGGGTGATTCTTGAAGATCTGGAGTTGGATTCACTTCTATCCTTGGGAAATCGTGGTGGGTGCTTGTTTCTCTTCATTTTTCTTTTTGTATCTAGCTATTATGTGTATCTAAATCCCTTTCTTGTTGGTATTGGATGTAAGTTTACTATTATAATATGTATTTTTATTAATCATGGCGTTGTATATAATCTATTCTCGAATCTCTATCAATGTTATTCTTGTTTACATATTTATCTTATGATTTGAACTATTATTGAGAAGTACTCTTCGAATATAGATATAGGATAAACATTATGTTAGATTCTAAACTCTAGACACATATTTAGGTTTAACATTCACAGTGAGTGTCAAATCTTAATGCTCTGTATTGTTTAATAGACTGAGAGATCATCGATTAAACAATAAGGTAGAAATCTCATTGGAAGTTTAGGCATGAACTCTTCTGTGAGCGATACATGATGATATTAACGAATGCTTATGATTGTGTACAACTGATTAGTAAGTTATGTATTTGATCGATAGATGAAATTCAATCCTGACAAGTTCTCACCTCTCTAAAACTTTATTTTTCTGTCATCTGTTTTATATAGCGTAGCTTTAAAAACAATTTAGCAAACATAAGCTTAAAATCTTAGTAATTGTTGAACGACATTGATATCGCACTAATCCCTGTGGAGACGATAAACAAATACTTATCCATGATAACACTCATACTATAATCAAAATACTTACTTTTGCTTGCTGCTTTATCGCTTCAACAATATGCTTTCAAAATAAATCATGTCTTAATTAGGTCTTTTAAGTTTGTAACATGGTCCGGTTCATGCTTTTTTTGAACAAAAGAATATAAGGCTCAAAATTTAACTTTAACCCACCCCTTCTCCTTGATGACTTTCAGTCCTACATTCAGTTAATTTTGACACATGTATTTAACTACCAAGAGGGTTCGACGGTGTGATGGTAAAGATGAGGATTCAAGATGAGAGTTTCTTGATATGACAGTTACCCTTATTTTATTTTTTGCCTTTGAGGATTTTGAACGACCTTTTTTGATTGATCTTTTTATCCCTAATTTTGGATGGACTGCTTCTTTGAAGCTTTCGGTCCACCGAGATACCCTAACTTTTGCCTAAGTCGTTTTTTATGGTGTTCGACTTAGCGGGCTTTCTCTTTTTTTTATTTGATTTTATTGAAAGGTTGTGATTGTCACGTTATTGGTTATTGAGTAATAACCACTATAAACTTTTGGTTTTTCACGACTTCTTCGACACATCATGATGTGTGCGAAGGAAGAATATCATATGGTTGATCCTCAGGTGAGATGTTTTCTCTTGTATTTTGAATGCAAAGTCAGACTAACTAAACAAACTACCCTGCCATAGGTTAAGATTAAGGGTTTTAATTCTGAAAGAAACACCAACTGACCCTATAGGTTCTCGTAACGTTGGCAATAATATTAAATTACTTATTTAATATTATAAGCAATGAGCGGTATATAACAACACATCACTGCTACCCAAGTGACGAGAATATCGTGTGATCTGACATAACCTTTATGTGATAATTATCATATATACAATTACCATTTTGCCCTTATATCTATATTGAACACAAGACATATAATGTGTCACCCTTGTATAGTCCAATATTTTATTCCTTGCTACCTGAGTATACTTGATAACAACAAATAAGTCTAATATCTCATATCGACTTATTTAAGCACGACCATGCATTTTACAATCATACTCTATCAAGGGGCACACAAATATTACTCCCATATATGTAGGAGGGGCAAATCCAATCTACGTCACTCATGTCCCTCAATATGATTTATAAAGTACCCATAAACCATCTTTATGGTCATCCTGTTACGGACAATGTTTGATTGACAATAAAGTACTTGACTCCTAATATTTATACCTTATGACACTTATGACACTATGATAATAACTTATGACACTTACGTAACAAACTATGTGGTATTCTCACGGTGGGTCAACCCGTATAAATATTACTCCTAATATTTATATCTACGTGAAGACTTCATGTTTCATATCCATGACTTTTGTGATACAATCACTAGTCTACTCACATAACAGTCTTATGCATTATTGTTGTCCTATTTGACATTAAAGATTGACTATGGATACTTTAAGAATAACGTCCTTATGTTTAATAAAGTCTCACGATTAAGTCACACTTAATGTATCATTAAACCGACTAATTACTCTAAGTATGCTATTATGTCATATACAAGTAACACAATAAATACATTGCCTAATAAATATATATTAGCAAACAATATATATTAAGGTCATGATACAAAAGCATATACAACCAATATTGATTGTCTATTAAGGCTTACTTCAACATTATCGTCCTTCAACAGTTACCACATGTTCAATATGGGTGCCAAGAAATCAACTAGTTGGCTATGGACAAAGGATGGATGAGTATATTTTTTGTAAAAGATATGCATGCATGATGATGATATGCAGATGCAATAGAATGGATGCAATGAGATGCCATGCATTTTTGTTTTTGTTTTTTTGGTATATGGGTTCATAAGTATGGGGTACAGATGAATCTAATTTCTTTCCACAATAGGGTTCTCACCGGGTATGACCTAGATTTTTTACAAAGGATCCCAGAGTCATAGATCCATAAGAATGTTTATCGCTTATGGAAAATACTTGTCAGTCGTCAACTCCTTCAAAGGAATCTATTCAGGTATCACCATTTTTTTTCTAATTTTTTAGCAAGTAACCAATGAGGTTGTGACAAGTGGAAAACCAAATAAAAATAAAACAAAAAAACAAAATGACCCAACCACTCATGTACCTCTCCTATCTCGTTTCTTACTCTCTTTACAACATTAGAACCAAAACCTCCAATCTCTCCTTTTTAATGAAAAATAAACACCTTTCTGAAAAACTTAACAATAATTTTTCAAATCCTCCAAACATAAGAATATTATTGCATAATCAACAAAGTTCTCATTTAAGATAAAACAAAACAAAAGCACACGAAAGCAAATGTGAATAGGAAAAAGAAACCACCACAAATGGAAGTTGGACGACGTCAGTTGTAGGTTGTTGTTGTTCTACGAGTTGTTGGATCATGTGGTTCGTTTGGAGCTTCGAATCGGCGGTGTGTGCTTGAGAGGGATGTGTGTTAGTGTTTTGGTGTATATATATGGTGTGGTTATGTAGAAAATAATGGTAAGTTGATGGAAGTGAGAGGTATATGTATCATGGTTGTGATTATAAAAGGTGTGTTTATTGTAGCAGGAGGTAGTTATTGTTTTGTGTGGTTTGAATCGAGAAAGTGTTTGGATGAACAATGTGGTACGTGAAGAGGATCTTGAGGGAAGAGAAATTGGTTTTTATTTTTTGTTAACTTTTCTCTTTTACATTTTCATTTCCAAAATAGTGAGAGAGAGAGAGAGAGAGAGAGAGAGAGAGAGAGAGAGAGAGTATATTAATGGTTGCCACGAGAGATGAAAGAGTGAATATGTGTGTTACTGAATAAAAAAAGATGATGGAACAAGAGCATGAAGAAACTTGTGTGCTCAAAATGTATCCTCACTTTTCCCTTGCTACTTTTTTGGATTTTTCTTTGAAATTTGGAAATGAGAGTGAGAGGTTACCTTGCAATCAAGAGGAAAGAGAACTTTTTGTGAGATTTTCTCTGTTCCATTTTTCTTTTCAAAATTTGATAGAGAGACCCCATGGTAGTGTCTCATTTGCTGCTTTGTGTTGATGTGTTCGACTCTTTTTTTTTTTCCCCAATGCAAAGCAACATATTTAGTATATATATCGTGGGTCACTTAGGGTTACTAAGTTTCAAAAATGTCAACAATGCCCTTAATATTTATTTTAGGGTCAAAATAAAATAAAACTAGTTAAAACTAAATAAAATCAAACACTTAAAAATAATTACAATAAAATCGGAATAAAACCATAATTAATCCTATTTAAATATTTCGAACATGTTGATAGAAAAATAAAAATAAAATGGATTAAAATGAGTAAAAACTGGACGCAAAAATGCTCAAAAAATTAAAATGAATGCACTAAAATGATCAGCATAAAATAAACTTTTAGAAAACAGACAAATTTGGATCAAACTTCGAAGTAAAAAATGACCGTTTGAAAGGGTTCAGTCTGATCAAAATGGGACCGCAAAAGGGGTTAAAAAATAAATCAAGCACACCAGGTTAAAATACGTGAATTATAGATTAATGAAATTGACGTTTGCAAACTCGGTTTTGAATTTCCCTACATTTGAGAATCCATTCGATCAGTCTATTGTAGTGCATGCTATGCTATGCGAATGATGTTAATGAGTCGATGAATGCATTGAGTTATTGAATGATGGGTAAAGTTGGGGTATGCCAGTCTCCAAACCCCGATTAAGGTGTATTTAGCAGTGTTAGGCACACTCTTTTATGCTTAAAAGTTGACCGTGTTTTGGGTGAAGAAACACTAATAGAAAAATATGGTTCAAAAATGGAGACTTGACCTTGGAGAATGAATCTTCTATTCATTACGGCTGACACGTGTCTGGGGTATGTCCATTCTTATCAAATCAACATTTCATATAACATGCGTCAAATTGATTGGATCCAATTTTTTTGATGTCAAGGCTTATTCCTTTTAAGGAAACACCAATCCCCTTGAATTTAGAACTCCCGATATATCTAGGCGCTGTAAGACCCTAATTTTGACCCTAAGATCCCTCATGGCATCATATCATTTGCTCATTGCATTTGCCTCAAGGATCATAGCATGTGTGGCTCCTTAACCCTGGGGGTGGGACTTGTGTGAGTGGTTTGAGACCACCAAGCATGCTTGTATTGTATATTATTGCTTTTCTTATTTGTTTACTAACCAAAAGCACAAAAATATGTCACTAACTCTTTTTGTTTTGAAGCTCAAGTGATCATGTGCTCACCATGCTCCTAGGAGGCTCCTAAGCTCAATGAAGTGGCTAGATGAAGATGAGAAAAAGCATGACAATGGTCTATAATATATGTCTCCCAAATATCTCAATTTTCCAATTTGATTAAGATAACCCAAAGGGCTTGAGGATTGTTTCCCAAGGAAACCCTAATTCAACTATGCATTGACTATGCCTTGCTCATGAAGCAACCTCAACCTATGATCAAATTCAATCAAGGGAAGTTCTTTCATTAATTATTTTATGCATATATGACCCTATGTGAGTATCCTCAATCATTCATTCATCAAGATTTGAAGTTTGGCCTTGAGAATTTGACCAGTCAAGTCATCTGACTAAACTGAGGATCCCCGAGACCTAACTTTTGATGTGTTTGTCAAATGAAGATGACCCCAAGAGAAAACATGTTCTTAAGAACTATATGAACAACTTTCATGTTCATCAAAAATCCATTTGAAACTTGTAAGGTCATCATTCATTTCAAAACATTATAGGTCATTTTGACTGAAACCCTAATTTTGGGTCGACTTCCCAAGGACCTAACTTCCTTATTTTTTATGATTTTGATGTGATACCAATTGAATTGGAAAGCTTAATATGTCTACTTCAAATGTTATGTTGGACAAAATTTCATAATCCTAAAATAAACACATGTGATAATACAAAACATTATAGGTCACTTTGGACCAAAACCATTGAATTTGAAAAATGTCCAACTTCAAGTGCCCATAACTTTCTCATTAAAAATCCAAATGATGAAAAATTTAAGTCCAAATTTATCATATTGAAAATATCTACAAATTTGATGTTGGAGGTTCCATTTGAGGCTTGCATCATTGAAACAGAAGGGCTTGAAGTTGCTTGTTTTTGGCAAATTTTTAAAAAGGGAACCTAGACATGGTTTGTACCCCAAACTTCACATCTAGTTTTCATAAATTTCAAAACTCCAAATGGATTTTTGCCCAACATGACTTTTGTTCCTTATTCCAAGAGCTTTCCAACCATTACTCACATGACCATTTTTGGATTTCCATGTGGGAGTTTCGAAGAGCTTAATGATTATGTCCATTTGTGCAATTCACATCATAACTTGAAATGCAAGCAAATGTCAGGCCTTGTGCACGTCCAATTCACTTCAATATGACTTCAGCATGCATTTACATTCATTCTTGGGTTGTGCAAGCGCCTGTACAGGCCCATGCATGGAAGGTCCAATTTTCATGCACACGAGCATTGCACAACCTTGCATCAAGTTCAGCTATAAATAGAAGCTCTTCCTCATTCAAAATTCAACCTGAAGGAGATCTGAAACGCTTCAGAATTCAAAACCTAACCCTCACTCAAAGGAATTTCAATTTTCATTTTTCAATTTCAAGCTTGAATTTCAACATCATTAGTTGATCTTCAAGTCTTAATTCCTTAGCCTTGCATCCTCATTACGTCTCCAGATCAAAATTGGATCAAAAGCTTGAAGAAATCGTGTTGTTTAAAGCTCTGTTTCAGAGATATATCACCAAACTATTTTGATCTGGATCTTTCTATACAATGTGATTTGCTTTGGTTTGAACTATTTTCTGAAGTCCTCATGCAAGAGGCATGCCAGTGGTGGTCTTAATTTCATGAATCGTGACATTTCAGATCAAACACCATGATCTTCAAGCTCTTGTTTCTCTCTAAATAGAAACATTGAGGAAGATCCAAGGTTACAGGGGTGATGTACATCACCCCGACTTCATTTTAATATCCTTAGTTTTCATTTTTATTGAGGTTGAAATTGTTGGTGTAAGCCCTAGAGGCCAATACTTTTGGTACTTGTATCGAATTATTTATTAATAATAAAAGGCATTTTCTTTATTATGGTTGATTAATAAAGTCCCTGGAATAGATAGTCCGTTTAATGTATTAAGTGTGACTTAATCATGAGAATACATTGAACATAAGGACACTATTCTTAAAGTATCCATAGTCGAGCTTTAGTGTGAAGTGGGATAACATTAAAGCATTAAGACTATTATGTTTGTAGACTGATGATCACATCTCATGGATCATGGATAAAGAGTTATCAAGTCTTAAACATAGGTATGAATATTAGGAGTAATATTTATATCGGGTTGACCCGCTATGAGAATACTATATAGAAAGTTATGCAAAGTGTCATAAGTTATTCTCATGGTGATAATAGTGTATACCACTCTTCGACCTGAAACCACTATGGATCCTAGATGTAGAGTCGAGTGCTTTATTGCTGATCCAACGTTGTCCGTAACTAGATAACCATAAAGACAGTTGATGGGTACTCCACGAAGCATGCTGAGGGACATGAGTGTCCTAGATGGAATTTGCCAATCCTGCGTAACAGGATAAATGTCTATGGGCCCAATATTTAACTGGACAAGGGTGACACGGTCTATACCTTGTGTTCAATATAGACATAAGGGAAAAGGGGTAATTATACACATAATTATTATCACAGGAGGTTTTGTCAGATCACATGACATTTTCGTGACTTGGGTAGCAGTGATGTGTTGCTAGATACCGCTCACTGTTTATTATGTTAAATGCGTGATTTAATATAATTGCCAACGTCGCGAAAACCTATAGGGTCACACACAAAGGACGGATTGATGAGAGATAGAATAATTAAGGAACATCGTAAGGTACGGTGTACTTAAGTATAATACGAAATATGGTAAGGTACCAAATACTTAAGTGATTTTGGCATATTATGAGATATGGGCCAAAATGCACTTAAGTGGGCTTTTTGGCTTGAAGCCCACACAAGTGGTTCTATAAATAGAACCCCTTGGGTAGAAGCATTGTAACTCACTGAGACAGACAACACAACTGAAGAGTTGGAATTTCATATCTCTCTCACTCAAAACCTTCATTCATAACAGCTAGCACTGCGATTGAAGGAATCCGTTCGTGTGGACTGAGTAGAGACGTTGTCATCGTTCAACGTTCGTGATCGCCCCGTGGATCTGTATCAAAGGTTTTGATCATTATCAGAGATCTGCACCAAAGGTTTGAATCGCCACAAGAGGTAACGATTCTATCACTGATCATGCTCATTCGTAAGGATCACTAAATGGAGAAATTTTTAAATTCCGCTGCGCCTTGGATGGCAATTCTCCTTCAGAAATCCCTGCGCATGGTGGCCGGAAACAGTTAGCTGGCCGGAGAAGATGGTGGTTTCCACCACCATCCCCACGTGGGAGCACCAGAGCCCTCAGATCTTGCCAAAACGTTTTAATCGCGGCCTTGTATTATGTTTACTTATTTTAATTCAATGTACTATGCGCTTGACTTTGGTCCATTGTGTATCCACGCCTCTGAGCCTTAGGATCCTGGCCACGTCATTTAATGAATTCATCCAAGCGCTCTGGATTTTTGCTATTTTCTTATTTTATGTTTAATTTCATTTAATTCATTTTATCTTCAAAAATTCATAAGTATTTTATTTGAAGTCACAAAAATATGAGACCAATGGCAAAAAATTTCTTGAAAAATCTAGTTTCATATTTTGATTTTTAATTATTTTTGTGACTTCATTTAATATTTTTTATGAATTATTTGGTTTTTAGTAGTTTTTAATTCATTTTAAATACTTTTTGATATCTGAAAAATCCAAAAATATTTTCGTAACACATATGGATCATGATAAGTCAATGAAAAATAGTCTCATCAATTTCTTAATTGATTTGAGATTTATTTGAAATTTTAATTCATTTATGTTATTTTTCATTGTTTTTAATTGTTTTAAAATAGTTTCTGATTTAAAAAATTGTTGAAATTTTTTGTCAAAGTTTGTTTGACCATGTTAGACCTATGAGAATTTAATTGGACTTGTTCAAGTTGATTTGAATTGAATTTGAGGTTTGACCATATTTTGTCCATTTTATTTTGCATTTTATTTTAATTCCAAAAATACCAAAAAAATATGTTTGACTTGTTGACTTCTAATCTTCATTTCTCTTATGTTTAGCATTGGTTGATGATGATTTGATTCATTTTTTACCAATTGTGTTTAATGCTTGAATTTTCTTTTCATTCATTTCATCTTCATCTCATTTCTTTTTGTTTTGGCCGATGAGTTAATGTCTTATGGTTGGTCTTGACATATGAGAGGTTTAACCTTCTTTGATCCAAATCAAACTCAACTTGATCTATGATCAAGTGAGTTGCTTTGTGTCCAAGATATGTTGCTTCTTGGTCAAGCAAAAAACCTAAAGTCCATACAAGGTCTTTCTCTTTTCTTTTGGCATGACAAGTTTTTGGAGCTTGACTTACTAGTCATGATCTCTAACTTGTGTTTATTTGCCTATAGTTTTATTGACCGGCCTCAGATAGGTGTGACTACTACATTAGTCCACTTACGATTGCTTAACATAACGCTAAATTGTCTTATGACAAACTAACATAATCATACTAACTACTAACTTTAATTTGAGCATTTAATTTCTTGCAATTTACTTTAATGCAATTTACTTTCTTGCTCATTTATTCATATTGCTTTTCATTTTGCTCACTTGAGCACATATTTTATGTTTATGTCATTTTCCTTTTGCTCATTTGAGCTTATTATTGTATATAAATATATTGTTGTCCTGTGTTGGTTTTGCTTTTGTTTGTGTGAACCTAATGCAAAAAGGAGAAAGGACTTATAATTAGGACTTACCTATACTTAAAGGAGTTCAAGAGCAACTAGTCTTCATGCCTTTAGAATGCTAAATTTGTGGAAGAGCAACTAGGCCTCATGCCTTTAGAATGCTAAATTTAAAAGTTGACTTCAAAGGACTTCCTAACCTAAACTCATTCTTTGTCCATTTTCCTTATTGTGTTGTGAACTTTTTGATGTTTGCTCTTGTGTGATAGGGATTCTATCTTGAGATAGTAAGAAGGACCATTGTCATGAGTAGCCAAGTTAAGAGAGACAAGCCAAATGGAGATCCTAGGAGCTTGAATCCAAATATTGTGTGATTACTTGTTGTTTGCTAAGACCAAAGGAAAGGAGCATCTTGAATCATCTATATGATTTCAAGAAAAGGAACTCCAAGGGTTTTATCACTTCCTCTTATCTTTGCATGCTTTAGGACTAACCCTTCTCTTCTTCTCTCCACTCTAACCCAAGCCAAACTCTTTATGTGCAAACTTTGACTTTGTTTCAAATTAGAAACCTAGGCCTTATGCCTTTGACTTTTCAAAATATTTTCTTTAATACTCATTGTGAATAAATCTTAATCCAACTTTGACTTCATTTTGTAAATAAATCTAACTTGTAAATACAACTCACTTCAAGTTGTTTTTTGTGGTTCCAATGGCCACCTTTGTTAAAACTTTTTGATAAGTGCATATTTATGCACAATTCTCCTACTTTTTACTTAGGCATTTCTTTATTTTATTTTGTTTATTTTTATATTTTATTATGTTTTCATATTTTATTTTATTTTTAGTTTAATTTAATTTTCGCACTTATTTTTCAGCTTTAGCAGTCTGCGTGGAAACGATCATAACTGGAGTTCCGGGAATCCTTTTGAGGCGTTCTAAAAATCGCCAGAAAGCTAAGAGAGAGAGCTACGACTTTCGTGTTGGAGTCGAAGTCAGATTCGGAGCTCAAAATTCCAGAATTTCGTTTCAAGTTACAGCATTAGAATTTTATTTTAGTGTTGGGTCATGTTGTGGGCCTGGGTTATATTTTCGACCCAGTTGGGTTTTGAACCGGATCCACTTTTTATCTTTTTAAGGAGAACGTGTGTACTATTCACGGGGGACTATTCACGCAAAAAAATATTGTTGAAGCTTGAAAACTCATGGAGAACTAATCCTCTTTGGACGGATTCACTGTACTCAGGTTTCAAACTTTGAGATTGTTATGATATTTACAATTTAATTTCTATTTCTTTCAATTATATCATGTGATAGTTGTTTGCTTAATTCAATTATCATATAGTGTATTTGATTTAATTTGAGTGATCTGTGTTCCTAATTTTAATCATAGATTAACTCTGCTTAACTGTTAATTTGCTCTATCATTTACCGTATGCTTAATCCGGCAATAGGAACATGTTCTCATAAAATCTTCCATGCTTGTTGACTGATTTTTTCATCAAATAGGATAGAAGTCCCGCTTGGGAAATTGTATTTTCATCGGTCGATGATTAGTAAGAACCGAGGCAGTGGATCCGTTACTTTAATCGCTTATTTCACAACAACTTATTTCAGTAATCAATTATTTTAAGTGCTTTTTCTTTATCGGAAACCTAAACCAAACCCCCCTTATTTTATTACTGTTATTGATTTTCCCACAAGAATCCTTGAGAGACGATATTTCGAGTCATTGTCGCTATATTACATATTTACAAAAACTACTCGTTTTTGATCCGCGAGCGACCGCGGATCAAATTGGCGCCGTTGCCGGGGATTCTTGTCGTTATTAATCAATTTTAGAGTCATAGTGTTAGTTTCCTCGAGTCCAGACCTTAGTTTCCTCGCGGTTTCATCCAATTCGCATTTTAGAGTCCAAAACGTAAAAAAATCTGTTTTTTTTGAAAGTTTCGTCCGAATCCAAATCTGTTTCGGGCATTTGAAGCAGAAAAATTAGAGAAACGTTTGTCCCTAACTACAAAGTAGTTACGGGAGGTGTGCTTTCAAATTCCCAAATTCATCATTTTTCTATTTTTTATGATTTATTTACTGTTTTCATCGAGTCGTAAAAAATCAAAAAAATTCTCAAAATTCTATTTTTAAGCCATTAGATCAATTTCGGTGTCGTTTTATTTTTCTGAAGTTTTTTTGATCGATTTCCTTCTTTGTGCTTGTTTTTTTAAATTTTAGGGACATTGTTGGCATTTTGAACATTGTTGCTGCATTGTTGTGCATTAGTCCTGGCAACTAGGTCATCTTGTTCTGAACTTGTTGCTTTTGATCCTGAAGTAGAGAGAACTTTGCACACACGACGTAGAGCAGTCCAGGTTTCCACTAGCTCACTTGAAATGGCTGATAATAGAACATTAAGGCAGTTAGCTGCACCTGATGTGAATTACAACGGTTTGTGTATTGAGTATGCTGCTGATGTTGTTCCTTTTGAGTTAAAATCAGGTTTAATCCATTTGTTGCCCAAGTTTAGTGGTCTTGCAGGTGAAGATCCTCACAAACATCTGAAAGAATTTCAAGTGGTGTGTTCTACGCCACTGAAGCCTGAAGGGATAACTGAAGATCATATCAAACTTCGAGCTTTTCCTTTTTCATTGCAGGGTGCAGCAAAGGATTGGATATATTCCCTCGAGCCAAATTCAATTGCAAATTGGAATGCTCTGAAAAAAGTGTTCCTTGAGAGATACTTTCCTGCCTCCAGAGCTGCCTCGATAAGAAAAGAGATATGTGGTATTAGACAGGGTAATGAGTCTTTGACCGAATATTGGGAGAGGTTTAAATAGTTGGTATCCAGCTGCCCTTAGCACCAGATCACCGAGCAGCTACTCATCCAGTACTTTTATGAGGGGTTGTTACCGATGGATAGGAACGTTCTTGATGCTGCTAGTGGTGGAGCACTTGTCGATAAAACTCCGGCTGCTGCCAAGGCTCTAATTGAGAATATGTCACTAAATTCCCAACAGTTCACCACAAGAAATAATTCTGTCCAAATAAAGGGTGTGAACGAAATTCATGTATCCTCTCATGTTTCTCACTCCGACAAAGCCTTCGAAAATAAAATGAATGAGCTGAAGGATTTAGTGCAGCAGATGATAGTCGTAGGTAAGGCTCAAGCAACCCAACAACTTCAAACACCACCAAGGTTATGTGGCATTTGTACCTCTTCTGATCATCCTACTGATACATGTCCTATTTTGCAAGATGATAAGCCTACTGAATTACCTCCAGCTTATGCTGCAGCCCTTTACAACCAAAGTAACAACCAAAACCGGTACAACATTCCCGACCTGTCCACTAATAAGTACCACCCGAGTTGGAGGAACCATCCAAACCTCCGATATGGAAACTCACAAACGAGCCAACAACCTAACCCACCTCAAGCGGCTGCCCCTACACCTTCCGGACCTTCTTCAGAGGAACTTGTTAAACAAATGGCCGTCAACAACCTTCAGTTCCAACAAAGGACCGATGCTAGCATCCAGAACTTGAACACGCAAATGGGACAACTTGCTACTCAAATGAATAACATGAAAGCCCAAGGGTCGAACCAACTTCCAGCCCAAACAGTTATCAATCCAAATGGTCCTAATGCTAACGTGAGTGCAATTTCTTTGAGATCCGGAAAAGTTACAGAATCAGCCCTTGAAAAAAATAAAAAAATCATTGAGGTAACTTCTGAACTTCCTACTTCTGAACTGTCTGCTGAACCTCCTTCTCCTTCTTCTGTTGTGGTCGAAACTGAAAAAATTAAAGAAAAAGAGCACGTACCACCAGTCCCCTTCCCACATAGAGTTCTGAAAAATAAGAGAATTGAGGAGGGAGACAAAGAAAGAGAGATATTAGATGTTTTCCGAAAAGTTGCGGTAAACATCCCGTTACTTGATGTGATTAAGCAGGTTCCTAAGTATGCTAAGTTTCTGAAGGATTTGTGCACCAACAAGAGGAGGATGAAGGGAAGTGAGAGAGTCAATTTGGGAAGGAATATTTCTTCCTTTATTCAGCCCCGACCTTCATCTGAAAAATTTACGGGCGAAGGGAATGTTTCAGCCCTCACTATTCCGGTCTTGCCACAAAAGTGCAAGGACCCGGGAACTTTTGCTATCCCTTGTACCATCGGAAATAGTAAATTCGATGACTGCATGCTTGATTTAGGAGCGATCATTAATGTTATGTCTACTTCTGTTTATAATAACCTTTGTCTTGGTCATTTGCAGCCTACAGGTTTAATCATTCAGTTGGTGAACAGGAGTAACACCCGCCCTGCCGGCATAGTCGAAGATGTCCTTGTTCAAGTTAACGATTTAATTTTTCCTGCAGATTTTTACATTCTTGACATGGAGGGAGAAACAAGGTCCAGCAAAGCTCCAATCATTTTAGGAAGACCATTCATGAAAACGGCAAAAACTAAAATAGATGTTGATGATGGAAGCATGTCCATGGAGTTTGGCGACATTATCGCAAAATTTAACATTTTTGATGCCATGAAACATCCTTTGGAGGAACACTCTGTTTTTCGCATTGAGTTGATTTCTGAATTAGTTGATGACACTTTTTCTCATTTATTTTCTCTTGATTTTTCATCTGGTTTTGATGATGTTTATTCATGCTCTGATTGTACTGACACTAACCTTTGTGTTGTGTGTGCTGAGATTGATGCTGCCCTGCAGGCTGACGTATTTCCTACAGGTGAAGCTGTCGCCGATGAATCTGTTTTTGTAGTTGATGCTCTTGATGTTCCTGCTGCCCCAAGCGCCCCATCCATCGAGCAGCCCCCGTCCTTAGAGCTAAAGGAGCTCCCTGAAAACCTGAAATACGCTTACTTGGAGAGTAATGAAAAACTCCCTGTTATTATTTCTTCTAACCTTGATTTCGATCAAGAAAACAAACTTTTGCAGGTTCTGAAGAAGCACAAAAAGGCAATCGGGTGGACATTAGCCGACCTTCCAGGAATTAGTCCTTCCATGTGTATGCACAGAATTTTACTTGAGGATGGTGCGAAAACAGTAAGGCAACCCCAAAGGAGGCTTAATCCTTTGATTCTCGATGTCGTGAAGAAAGAGGTAACCAAACTCTTACAAGCAGGTATCATTTACCCTATCTCTGACAGCAATTGTAAGCCCAATGCAGGTTGTACCTAAGAAATCTGGACTTACAGTTATCAAAAATGAAAAGAATGAACTTGTTCCCACTAGAGTGCAGAATAGCTGGAGAGTTTGTATCGATTACAGGAGACTAAACCAGGCTACTAGAAAGGATCACTTTCCTTTACCGTTCATCGACCAAATGCTTGAACGACTAGCTGGTAAGTCACATTATTGTTTTCTTGATGGCTTTTTAGGTTACTTTCAGATTCATATTGCACCGGAAGATCAAGAGAAGACCACTTTTACTTGTCCTTTCGGTACTTTTGCTTATAGGCGAATGCCCTTTGGTCTTTGCAATGCTCCTGGCACTTTCCAGCGTTGCATGCTTAGTATTTTTTCTGATTTTATTGAAAATTGCATGGAAGTCTTTATGGACGACTTCACTGTCTATGGTTCTTCTTTTGATGCATGCTTGAGCAGTTTAAGCTTGATTTTAGAAAGATGCATCGAAACTAACCTTGTTTTAAATTATGAAAAATGTCATTTTATGGTTGAGCAGGGAATTGTTCTTGGTCACATAATTTCTGAAAAAGGAATTTCTGTTGACCCTGCTAAGATTGATGTGATTTCTACACTACCTTACCCATCTTGCATTCGCGAGATTCGCTCTTTTCTTGGTCATGCAGGTTTTTACAGGCGTTTCATCAAAGATTTCAGCAAGATAGCTCTCCCGCTGTCAAACTTGTTGAAGAATGACGTCACTTTCCACTTCGATGACAAATGCAAACAGGCGTTTGACTTCTTGAAGAAAGCATTGACCTCCGCTCCCATAATCCAGCCGCCTGACTGGACCCTCCCTTTTGAGCTTATGTGTGACGCTTCGAATTATGCTGTTGGGGCTATCCTTGCACAAAGAGTTAACAAGGCTGCCCATGTTATTTACTATGCTTCTAGGACTTTAGACTCTGCACAGTCAAATTACACTACCACTGAAAAAGAACTTCTAGCTATTGTTTTTGCTCTTGATAAATTCAGATCTTATTTGCTAGGTTCCAAGGTTGTTGTTTTTACTGACCATGCAACTTTAAAATATTTGTTGAAGAAGCCGGATGCAAAACCGAGATTGATTCGGTGGATGTTGTTGCTCCAAGAGTTTAATGTAGAGATTAAAGACAAAAGTGGAGCTGAGAACTTAGTGGCTGACCATTTGAGCAGGATAGAGAGAGATGAAGATCTTTTTCCTATTCAGGATGACTTTCCTGATGAGCAGCTTTTAGTTTTACATGGTATTACACCTTGGTTTGCTGATATTGTTAATTATCTTGTTGTTGGTGTTTTTCCTACAGGTGCATCCAGATCACAGATTCATAAACTCAAAAGTGATGCCAAATATTATGTTTGGGATGATCCATATCTTTGGAAGTTTGGTAGTGATCAAGTTATTAGAAGATGTGTCCCCGACTATGAGATTGAATCCATTTTAAATTTCTCTCATGCGTCTCAAGTCGGAGGACATTTTGGCCCGCAAAGAACTGCAAGAAAAGTCCTCGACTCAGGCTTCTATTGGCCAACTGTTTTTAAAGATGCTTATAAGACTTACCGCACTTGTAAAGAGTGCCAGATAGCAGGTACGAACATCACTCGCAAGAGTGAAATGCCTCAGCAACCTATGCTTTTCTGTGAGGTATTCGATGTATGGGGAATTGACTTCATGGGTCCCTTTCTTGTATCGTTTGGTTTCCTTTATATTCTGCTTGCTGTTGATTATGTCTCAAAGTGGGTAGAAGCTATCCCCACTCGGACTAATGATTCTAGAGTTGTTGCAGATTTTGTCAGGTCTAATATCTTTTGCAGGTTTGGAATACCGCGAGCTATCATCAGTGACCAAGGCACTCATTTCTGTAACCGCACCATGGAAGCTTTGCTCCGAAAGTATGGAGTTGTGCACAAAGTCTCTACTGCATATCACCCACAAACTAATGGGCAAGCTGAGATCTCAAACAGGGAGATCAAACAGATTTTAGAGAAAATGGTGCAACCAAACAGGAAGGACTGGAGCCGTCGTCTAGAAGACGCACTTTGGGCTCAGAGAACAGCTTTCAAGACACCCATTGGGATGTCTCCTTATCGACTTGTTTTTGGTAAGGCATGTCATCTTCCTGTTGAGATAGAACACCGTGCCTATTGGGCGGTGAAAAGTTGTAATTTGGAGATGCAACAAGCAGGTATTGAAAGAAAACTCCAATTACAACAGTTGGAAGAGCTTAGATTAGAGGCTTATGAAAGCTCTAGAATTTATAAAGAAAAAACTAAGCACTTCCATGATAAAATGATTTCTAGGAAAGAGTTTTCTGTGGGCCAACAGGTTTTATTGTTTAATTCCCGCCTTAAGCTTATGGCTGGGAAACTTCGATCCAAATGGATTGGCCCTTTCGTTGTTACTAATGTTTTCCCTCATGGTGCAATAGAAATTAAAAGTACAGGTACTGACAAAGTCTTTAAGGTTAACGGGCAGCGTCTGAAGTTATTCTATGGAGGTTCGGTGCCTGAAGATGTCGGTATAGAGGAGCTTTCTTTGGAAGCGCCTAACTACACTGCAACTTGATCAGGGAGTTGTCCTTTCCTTCTCTTTACTTTAATAATTATGTCCTTTCATTGAGGAGAATGCTTGTTTTAAGTCTGGGGGAGGGAGACCTTTGTTTTTTTTTGTTTTTTTTTCCAGTTATTATAATAAAAACAATTTTTTTTTTGCATCTTTTTGAAAGTTCTGGGCTATAGTCTAATTGGGGATTAGTTTGCAGAGACTTGGGAACAGTTCATAAGATCGATATCGTTTTAACACCTTGAGTCTCCCAAATATGGAAGTCGAGTCAGATACTTGTTATGGAATAGTCTTGAGTTCTCGTCCTCTAATAGCTTTTAAGTAGTTTATCTAGCAGTCAGCACCATCTAGAAATCACATGCTAAGTAGTTGAGCTGATGCAAATAAGTGAATGATCCTGTGCTATAAAAAAAAAAGAAGAAAAAGAGAAAAAGACAAAAAGTGAAAAAGAAAAAAAGAAAAGAAAAAAAATGTTTAATTCTAAATTGTTGAGAAAAAAAATGGATCATAGTCACTAACAAGCTCAGTTACCATGTGTGTGAATAGATAAAGGGCTTAATGTGATTGCACTAGAATGAAAAAGAGTGAAAAAAGAGGACGAGTAAGTTAGACTTGGGCATAACGACAGGATTTGGATTGGTTTGTATAGGAGGGAGCCTTATGACCGCACAATTGTGGATTAGTGTTCCTACGATATCCTTAGTGTGTAAGATTAGTACATATCGATGAAAACTTAACCGAAGAAGACTTGTAGCCTGGAATGAGTAGCTATTGATGTGTGTGTGCTTTCTTTGTTTTATTTCAATTTTGCTCGGAGTGCAAAAGTTCAAGTCCCGGGGAATTTGATAAGTGCATATTTATGCACAATTCTCCTACTTTTTACTTAGGCATTTCTTTATTTTATTTTGTTTATTTTTATATTTTATTATGTTTTCATATTTTATTTTATTTTTAGTTTAATTTAATTTTCGCACTTATTTTTCAGCTTTAGCAGTCTGCGTGGAAACGATCATAACTGGAGTTCCGGGAATTCGTTTGAGGCGTTCTAAAAATCGCCGGAAAGCTAAGAGAGAGAGCTACGACTTTTGTGTTGGAGTCGAAGTCAAATTCGGAGCTCAAAATTCCAGAATTTCGTTTCAAGTTACAGCATTAGAATTTTATTTTAGTGTTGGGTCATGTTGTGGGCCTGGGTTATATTTTCGACCCAGTTGGGTTTTGAACCGGATCCACTTTTTATCTTTTTAAGGAGAACGTGTGTACTGTTCACGGGGGACTATTCACGCAAAAAAATATTGTTGAAGCTTGAAAACTCATGGAGAACTAATCCTCTTTGGACGGATTCACTGTACTCAGGTTTCAAACTTTGAGATTGTTATGATATTTACAATTTAATTTCTATTTCTTTCAATTATATCATGTGATAGTTGTTTGCTTAATTCAATTATCATATAGTATATTTGATTTAATTTGAGTGATCTGTGTTCCTAATTTTAATCATAGATTAACTCTGCTTAACTGTTAATTTGCTCTATCATTTACCGTATGCTTAATCCGGCAATAGGAACATGTTTTCATAAAATCTTCCACGCTTGTTGACTGATTTTTTCATCAAATAGGATAGAAGTCCCGCTTGGGAAATTGTATTTTCACCGGTCGATGATTAGTAAGAACCGAGGCAGTGGATCCGTTACTTTAATCGCTTATTTCACAACAACTTATTTCAGTAATCAATTATTTTAAGTGCTTTTTCTTTATCGGAAACCTAAACCAAACCCCCCCTTATTTTATTACTGTTATTGATTTTCCCACAAGAATCCTTGAGAGACGATATTTCGAGTCATTGTCGCTATATTACATATTTACAAAAACCACTCGTTTTTGATCCGCGAGCGACCGCGGATCACTTTTCATAAACATTAGTCATAGGTTTGAGTTATCATAGTGGTTGATGTAAACCTCACCTTATCCTTAGTGATCGGACTATAAGTCTTCCATACTTATTATAGGGCTAACCCCTCACTAGTATGTTGAATCTCTCCTCCCATGTTGGATTGTTGGTTTAGGTGTAGTTTTCTCCTTTTGATAACAAAAGACCTTAAGGCTTTTGATCAAATCAATTCACCAATCTTTGAGATTTTTACCCCGAACTACGAGGTTTTGATCCTACCTTTGTGATGATACGTAGGCAATGGGTTCATCCATTCAAACAACAAAAATTGTAAATATAATCTTTTCTTTTCTCATCCCCCAATCCTTTGCACATAATTTTCACAAATACCAACCTACAACACACATTTGTAAAAAGAGGTTCTCTTAGAGTACTAAGGATGTTTTGGGTGCGTAAAACCTTCCCATTTCATAACCACCCCCTTACCTAGATCTCTGACATTTTTATTAGTTTTTGATTTGATAAAACTTCTTACTTAATTTATGTTCGCTTTTTAACCTTTCCTTTGGATAAATACAAGTGCGGTGGCGACTCGAATTGTATGTTTACTTTTGGTTTAGTCAATAAGCCATAAGGTAACGAATACCCCGCTACAGGCGCATTATTGAATAAATATTTCCCTTGGCCATAACTAACTCTTTTGTTGCGTTTTTTCCTCTGCACCACAAGTCAATCACCACAAACTGCATTTGCCTATCCATATTATCTTGCTACAGTTTCGGCGCTATCGTCTCTCACTTCCTGATGCAGTTCCGTTAGTCTTTGCTTATGGACATCATCGTGTTATCGCAAACCTCTTGGTTGTACCACTGTAGGAACGATCGACTGCGTCAGTCTATCTGGTGTTTTTTTGCAATCACAAGTGTGGTGTCTATACAACCACAATTGGAGAAAAATAATGTGAAGACCTTCATATTGTACGTTGTACTAGAGGCCTTTAACATTGACCTTTTTGACAATCGGCAAGGTCAGTTCATTCTCCATACAAATTCTCGTAAACCTTTCTCTATCTACATTCAAGGTGTTAGCATCTACCTTAACAAGATTACACACAATAAATGCCAAACCAAGAAGGACACTTTCATCACTACAATAAATTAAGCTTTGGAAATCAAATTCAAACCGAAGTCTTCCACACCTTTGTGAGAGGAGATGCAAAGTCTAGAGTGCATCGAGCCACTGTCAAATATTGGTCAAACAACATGCAGGGCCTTCTGACACAATTTTCTCCCTATCTGCGAACAGTTCACACTTGACCATAAAGAAACCATTGTCAGCGTCCATGATCTCAAAACCTCTAGTAAGTTTCCATATATTCTTCAACCTATCATTTATAAATGGCATCCCACATTCTTCCTAAGGACTTTAATGATTAACACCTCCTTCCCAGGATTTTAAATTTCCTTGAATTTTTTTCTCATCCATCGTGACATTTGACAATAATCAATTTCCTCGTCTAAGAGAGACTTTCATAAATGTCTTTTCAATCACGTCCATTCTCTCCTTCACACTATTGGTTCCTTGATCTTTAGTAAAAATATCCTGATACGACGATCTATAAGACTTAAACGCCCTTTTATAAATCACTTTTCAATCATGTCCACTCTCTCCTTCACCGATTCTCTGATCTTCGGTGAAAATATCCTGAAACGACAATCTATGAGACTTAGACGGACTTTTATTCGATGGCTCAACCCGTGACGACGACGTGGAAACAACAAAAACAAAAAACTCCATGAAAAAAAACTTCTCCACCCAAATATTTGCCATTAGGTTAGAGATTTTTTTTAATTAAATCATTAAAATCTGATTTACCATCTTTGCGTATGGATAAATATTTTCTGTAATTTCCTACGAAGTTCAACTTCTTCGTTTTAGTTTAACCTAGCAACACATGCATCTGTGATTCAAGCACGCGCCGGTTCATCTTTCGTATTGGGATTATTCTTCACCATCCCTCTTCCTTCTACTGTGATTCTTCAGGTTACTCTCTCCACACTTTTTTATTTTTTATTTATTTTCAAATCTTCATTGTTGCGGGCGCAAAACCCCCCGCGACGGCAACTACTTGCGAAATGCATCCGAGACAGCCGTGTCAGTGATGGCCGCCGCACCTTAGCGGCCAGCCGCCGCAATTACGCCACTATTGGCCGTGATTAAACTACCTAGGTTTTAATAGTTGTATGCTTGAATCGGTTAATTAATTAATAATGTTAAATTGATATTGTAGTCACATTCAGTTTCAATGACTAAGAGATCAAAGAAATCAGAGTCAAATAGGAGAGGAAAAAGAAGAAAGTCATCAGGTGGTTTTTCACCGTTGGATGCATCTTCTTCCAGTGTTGTGTTCCGTTTGCTATGTCCTGCTACTAGAATTGGTGGTGTTATTGGTAAAGGCGGTTCGATTATTTCACAAATTCGACAAGAAACTGGCGTGAAGGTTAAGATTGAAGAGCCTGTGCTGGGTTGCGAAGAAAGAGTTATAACTTTTTTAAGTTCTGATAAGGAGACCGAAGAAGGTAATGCCGAGCCAGGAAAGGAGGTTAATAATAATAATAATGATAATAATAATAATAATAATAATAATGATGATGAGAGTGAAAACAAGGGGAAGGATGATGAGGGGAAAGATAATGGGGATGATAATGAAGATAAAGATTCTGTTTCTGTTGAAGATTCGCAGAGCGAGAAGGGGAGTTCGAATTTGACTATTCTGAAGGCTGTGACACTAGTTTATGAGAAGATGGTGGAAGGAATAGAGGATATAGGGGAAGGTGGTGATGAAAGTAAAAAAGCTTCATACTTTACTTTAAGGCTGCTTGTGCTTTCAAATCAAGTTGGATGCATTTTGGGAAAGGGTGGAAGCGTGATAAAGAGGATGTCAGCGGATAGCGGGGCACAGATTCGGATCCTTCCCAAAGAAGAAATTCCCACGTGTGCGACGGATTCTGATGAGCTAGTTCAGGTAAATATCTTTGACACTCTCTGCACTATAACGGAGAAGGTGTATATCATTATTATTCCATAAATAGTTGTTGTTGCTTTTTCAAATGTTATTAGATTTAACTGTCTGATGTGAATTTTATCTGAATGCGTTTTAGTAGTTTTAGTGAATATACACACTAGGTGGGGTCGGCTACATGGATCAACTCTCACCATAATGTTCTATCTAGGACCATGCTTCTATCCAAATCATTAATCTCGAGGTCTTTCTAAAGAAGTTATTAAGAAAGACATTGAGATTAATGATTTGGATAGAAGCATGGTCCTGGATAGAATATTATGGCGAGAGTTGATCCATGTAGCCGACCCCACCTAGTGGGATATGGCTTTGTTGTTGTTATTGTTGTTGTTGTTGTTGTTGTTGTTGTTGTTGTTGTTGTTGTAGTGAATACACACAACAAGCAGTTGGAGAAAAAGTACGGGTTTCCATTAGTTGATATCTTGATGCATTTTAATTTCTTTTAGACGTGGTCATGCTTTGTTTCATGTTTCAACATCTCTTTCATTCATGCTATGGTGTAGATCACAGGAGGAGTAGAAGTTGTCAAGAAAGCTCTTCAGTCTGTTTTTCAGCAGCTTTTGGATAATCCATCTCGTGATCATGAATCTCTCTCCACGAACCTTACTGGGCCGTCGTCTCATTCTCATTCCTTTGGTCAATTCTCACAAAACAAACGAACTTTTGCTGGTCAAGGAGCACCTTTTGCTACCGGGCCTAATGAAATTCCTGTTTTCCATTCTGCTCCAATGATTCCCAAGTTTCATGAAGGCCCCATCCGTGGTCGCATGAGGCTTCCACCGGAAATACTTACTTTCCGTTTATTGTGTCCTTCCGAAAATGTAGGAAACTTAATTGGTAAAGGTGGATCAATAATTAAGACCATGCAGCAAGAAACAGCTAGTGAAATCAAGGTTATAGAAGGCAATCCGGGTTCAGAGGATTGCATTGTCATCATATCTGGTCCAGCGGTATTGTTCAACCTTCCCATTTTCTCATTTGTGCCATTGTTGTGGAGTCACATCTGTTTTTTTTGCTGATATTAGTTTAATAATTGCAGCACCCAGATGATAGAATATCACCTGTGCAAGAGGCTATATTTCGTGTGCAAAATAGAATATCCAGGGCTATTCCTGATGCCAAAGCGCAAAGTATGTTAGCAAGGATCATTGTTTCTTCCAATCATATAGGCTGTCTCCTTGGGAAGGGTGGTTCCATTATTGCTGAAATGAGGAATTTATCAGGTGCCCATATTCGTATGTTGGGAAAGGATAAGGGTCCAAAGTGTGTTTCAGAAGATGATGAAGTAATCCAGGTTCAGTTTCTACCGAGTCTGATATTGGTGTATATTTAAAATCTGTCACTTTATCCCATGTGGTATAAATTTCATAGTAATGCCGCTATCTTGTAATTATTGAGATGAAATTAAACCGCTCCTATTGGTATTTGGTAGATACAATACACGTCAATATGACCTATATAGAAATTAAACTACTCCTATTGGTATTTGGTAGATACAATACACGTCAATATGACCTATATAATCTATAACAGAATAACCGTTATTTCTCGTCAAATCATATTCTTAACTAATATAGCTTTTCAACTGTGAAGTTGGAATAACTGCCTGATAATTACATTTACATGGTACTCATTTATCAAATATGTAAATGACGGAGATGCGTGCTTTGTGATTGGTCTATACTGATTTAAACAATTTTTTATGAAGTATTATTTGATGATTCCAATGGTTGTCGCTTATCCTCTTTACAGGTAAGTGGAGAAATCGAGGCAGTGCATGATGCTCTTTTGCAAATAACAACAAGATTAAGAAATCATTACTTTCGAGATGCATTTCCGTCTGCTGATTTTCCTTCAAATTCTGGATTTCTGGATCAACATTCTTCGTTCCCACCTTATTTGGGAAGGCGGGGACTTTCACCTCCCAGAATGTATTCTGACCTAGGTCCGCCACCTCCACATGCTGGTTTTCCCCTGGATGATCACCCTCATTTTATGAATAATATGTATAGACCAGGCATTCCTCCTCACATATCCGAAAGGAAGCCTTGGGGTCCTAAGGTATTTGACTACTTTTGTTATTGTTGGCCTGTTGGTACTAATTTTGTTCTGCCCACTGCCTTTGGAGCATATCCCCTGGTGACTTATATTTAGGCTGTCTTTTATCAAACAGTTGATCTATATGTTGAAATTAGTCTCATTGAAATTATTAAAATTGAAGTTCCTTGTTGTATGAAATATTTCATTTGAATTTAACTTCGTGGATCTATTTAATTTCATATACCACATAAGGTTATTGCTGCATCCCTATAAAATTTCACTATAAATAAAATTTCACTATAAAATTTCATATGGTACCACATATCAATCTTTAGGTGCAATTAGTTTAAACAAGATATTTTCCCTTACTGATATGGGTATTAATTGTTTGAGTTAATCATATTGGATATCTGGTTCTAGGGGCTACTTGAAGGACACATGGGCTTGCCAGAATTTGCAGGGGGTCCTCGAAGAATTTCTGGATTTGCAGGGTGTGTATATCACTGTCAATAATTTTATCATCTTTATTATTTTTCAAGTTTCCTTCTGACTCTTTCTCTAACTGTGTTAATTACGGGGTTTTATCATGCAGAGGAAGCCTACCAATTATCACCAGTACCACTGTTGAAGTTGTTGTTCCCCGAGGTCTGGTGCCTGTAATATATGGAGAAGATGGTGAATGCCTGAAACAAATACTCCAGGTGAGGCCATTGCATCTGACAATTGATGATGTTAATTTTGTTGTTTTTGGCTGGCTGTTGAGGACTTTTGTGCTAATAAATTCAAATAGTTGCCTGAGCTACTCATACATGGACTCGCGATCCAATATTTCTTCACATAAACTTGTGCGTTAATAAATTTTCACGTAATACACAAAAGGGTCCTACACCCTGAATGCTGTGTTGAGGTGAGCAATTGTGCTTGTTTCTTGTTGAAAAGGACTGTTACATTTTTCTGTTTTAACTGGAAAACAAATTACAGGATGGTCATGGGGTGGTTATTGTTGAAAATTATGAAATCATTGTATGATTTTAATGATTGACATTTACAATGTCATCTACACATGCAGATATCTGATGCAAATGTTACTATTACTGATCCAAAACCTGGAGCCGCGGAAACTAAAATTATAATATCTGGAACCCCGGAGCAAACTAATGCTGCACAAAGTCTTATTCAGGCATTTGTCATGATTGAGGGGGAGTCTGGTTGATCTATCCAATTGGGTAATACACTGAATCATTTTGTTTTTAAAGTCTGGCAGCTGTAATTGAGCTCAGTTTTTGGCATAATATTATTTCTCCGGATTATAATCTTTAGTAGGAATGTACGGCATTTAGTTTGACCTATTTGTATAATGTTATCCTATAAAACTATGACTATGCTCCAGCTTTCTTTTTATGTGCATTTAGTTTGACCTATTTGAACTTAAATAACATCCTATTTTTGACATTTTAATTATGTCCTAGATATATGCCATTTGAATCTCACTGAAAATCTATGTCAAGTGTTTTGAGGTTTGTAGAAGAAAGCTGTTTGGAACCTAGGGAAAAGAAATGAGAAATTCATAGAAACATTAAAATTACAATTTTATTGAGAACTAGGTCAAGTGTTTTTATTTAGCCCTATAGAAAATAAGTTGTTGGAAACCTTGGGAAAAGAAGTGAGGAATGGATAGAAACAATCTAACTAACAATTTGGACGGAAGAAGAAATTGTATTATTGATTGAAAATATAATTATTATGTAAGATAAACCTAGGGGTTAGCCTAGTGGTGAAAGCTTGGGTTCTGAGAGGTTCGAATCCTGGCAGATGCAAACATTTTCTTTGTTGGGCCAAATTCATATGGGGCTTAGATCTCGCTTTAAACGGGACCCCGAAAGTGGTTTTCTTGAATTAGTCGGTCGCTGGATTGGATATCAAGATTTAAAAACAAATTATTATTCGAGCATCCTATGTATTAATGGGCATCACATGAAAATACAAAAATGCTCCTAGAATACGGAGGTGCATCTCCCGACGCACCTTAAGTCAATAGAAATATGACTTAATGCGAAAAAATTACGACGGATCAATAAATGTTTAAAATTGGTCTTTTAGATGCATAGGGTGTGTTTTGAAATATTTCGGAGATGAATCTTCGGATTCGTGTTTACAAAATATGTTGGTGTGGTTCAGTCGGGTGTTTACAAAATATGTTGGTGTGGTTCAGTCGGATGCACTGTATTTTAAAATATTTTGAAAATGTATCTCCAGATCGTAACTTTTTGACTTAAGACAAGGATAACTAATACCTATCTATATTGGTGTATGGCGAAGAAATGCAAAAGTAGTCGAGGGAATTTTTTTTCTGACATGAAAAAAAATGAAATTCTGTGCATACTGATTTAGATGCTTATTCATGCCACAGAATAACAATTTTAAATAAAAGTCATTTTTTTCTGACATGAAAAAAAATGACATTCTGTGCATACTGATTTAGATGCTTATTCATGCCACAGAATAACAATTTTAAATAAAAGTCATTTTTTTTCTGACATGAAAAAAAATGACATTCTGTGCATACTGATTTAGATGCTTATTCATGCCACAGAATAACAATTTTAAATAAAAGTCCTAACTTTCAAACGTAGGGATTATTCATGCCATATATATACACTGCAGCTTGGTGTTATGTTCTTTCTTCCATAATCACCTGATAACATTACATATGCGTGGAATTGCTGGTGACTTATTAAAAAAAAAGCGAAAAGTTACATAGAAAAGAGAACAATATAGAACAAACAGAAATAAGTATTATTGCTGAGCTTTGAATGGCTGGTATTTTTTGAGATCATGAGCAAGGCCTTGGATGGAACCAGCAGCCGAGATGATAGAAACGACGAGGCACGCCCAGCTCAATATCTTCAGCCATGTCCATGTGAAGGAAAATCTTTGCATCTTGGACTGCTTGATGTACATCTCTATGGGGAAATAAACCGTTAATGGCCAAAAGGAAAGTGAACCAATCAAGCCTAGGAAGTCATTGAAGAATGGAAACATCATAGCTATGAGAGAAGTGACAGCAACATATGATGTTCTCCACACTACCCTGAAGAAGTTCACATATAAGGTTCCACATAGAGGAACATTTATAGCATGCTCTCCATTTACAAATTTGCTATCCGACCATTTTTCCTTACTCTTACTTTCTACGAATCCAAATATTGGTTGACAGAAGACCTAAAAATATGAAACACAAACACACCCCGTAAACAATAGAACATTACAGAAGAAGAAAACAGGTTCTGTTCAAGTTGTTTGCTTACCTGATAAGCTCCAATCAAGTGTACTGCTATGCAGACGTTGGCAAAATCTATTAGCCAAAACGGCTCGTAAAAGCCGAACCCAGTGAGGAAATTTCCCGGTGCATCGTTTCCAAATGCTGCATATCCTAAACAACCACACAACATATAAAACATTGTTGTAGTCAAGATGCCAATCATACTTGCTCTTTTCATGATTTGGTTCTCTGGAGGGCTTGATTTCAAGGTATCCTGTAGAATGGGACCCAAACATGAAACCAAAATATCATCATTTACTTGCCATTAATCAGTTCCCACCATGCATGCATGCAAAACTTAGAAGCTACTATAACTACAACACACTGTTGAAATTAATGAACCATTCGTGTAGATAGATATATTTGCATTAATTACGCACGTGAAATTTAAGTTTTTTGTCTATAAAATACCAACACCATTTTCCTTATTATGAATAATGAAAACAATACATTTATTAAGACATAGTATTTAATAACATGATAACTTGCCTGTATCTCAATGAGCACATTAGAATAAGCATAAGCAAATGCAATATCACCAATAGCTTGAAACATCCTCCAAACTTTCTCAGTTCCTGTAACATCCACCCCAACTTGCACCCCTGTTAACGATGTCCTTACAGCAGGTCCCCCACCTTCCCATCAAACCATCAAATCATTAAACCATATGCATCTTAATACTGTTAGTATAATAATCAACACTAACACAAATTAGTTAACGTAATATGTAACTAATTACCTACTACTTTAGCTATAGAGAGACCTAACCCAATTGCGGAGTAAGCAAAAGACATAACAGCTGCAACTATTGAGAGCCATGAAAGCTTATGGAAATTCGGTATCTGACTTAGCACAACTTGAATGCAAGCAAATATAATCATGAAAGGATTATTTGATATATAACACTTTGCTTCATGTCCATGTTTATGATAGCAATTCGACCTCTTCACAGCCCTATAAAAAATAATAATAGTTCAAAAAAAATTCATTGTTACATCATACATACAATATAAATTATTTCTGTAAATAATGAATATACTTACACCATACTAATCGAAGCAGTTATCGTGTAACCGATAGTTACACCGATGAGATTTATATATTGAGCTAATCCACATAGCTGGAATTTTCTTCCTCCTAAGACAGATCTTACAACTTCTGAGTAAGTGTAGTTTCGTTTGCCATGAACAGGATCAGGTGAACGATAGGAATCAGCAAGAAGAGTGGAAGTGAAATAAGTGATTAAAGAAAAAGCTAGTAGAACTGCTGGACCAGCAACCCAACCCATTTGAGCTATTGCCCATGCAAGTGATAAAACTCCTGAACCTATCACTGCTGTTATGATGTGTGCACTTGCAGTCACCCATGTACCTTCAAAATTAGCATAAGTTAATAAGTTAATTTAGTTTACAAAATAAGTTAATATTATGATGAGATACGATAATGATAATAATTTGAAAAAATAAATAAATTAAACGTAGATACAAATGTCTTTATCAAAGGTGTCGATGACATATTATGTACCAGTTCTTTTGTCTCGTCCATCATCGTCAAAGTTTTTGCCACCATCGATAAAAGCTTCTGGGGTGTCGATGTACATGCTGTTTTTCTGAGTCATCTTTGAGTGTGAAAGAGATTTGGCCAACGAAATGATAGAATGAAAGAAAGAAAAGTGATAGTTTGTGAGAGAAAGAATGAGTGGTTAAATAGAGAAAAATATGAGAGGTGAAAGTCAAAGGGGAGTGTGGCACATTTGGTCAAATCAACTACTAAAAAAAAGTGAACATTTTCTTAATAAAAAAATTTAAATGGGTGTAAAATGTCTGATATTTTTACATGTATAATATAAATTTTATATATTGGTTACACGTATCAGACACGACTCAGACAACATGATACGTTTATTCTTAATTGTTTGTGCTTGATAGTTGATTAAACTCTGTTCTATTTTTATTATATAAAAAAAATTATATTTTAATTTTATTATATAACCAATAATATATTTATAATGAATTGTTTGTATTTGGTTAAGAGGTTTCAAGTCCACATTATGAATTATGAATTGAATCATCTTGTATGAACAAATAATTTGTTAATAAAAGTGAGTTATTGGTTTTGTAAAAAGGACAATATAAAATAGAAAAAGTTGAATGAGGGGGTAATAGAAATGGTGGGTTGGAAGTGTGGAATTTTTGACACGACTATGAACCATCGAAGGTGGCAATTGCATGAGGGTCCCACATAAACCCTGATTTTGTTTTAGTCCATCCATTTGGAGAATTTGTATGGTAGCCAGTTATTAGGGTTTTTCATGAAAGTAGCACAAATAAAGAAAACCCTCGCCACCATGCATGCCCCCTCCAAAGCACTAGATTCCATTCACTTTTTGGTCTTATTGGCTTTTTGTTCTTTTCTATACTAACACATACTAGTACTATACTTATGTTTATGCAACTCTTTTAGAAAAATAATCATGTCAATTGATTCCAAAATCCGATAATAAGATTTTTATGTTATATTTGAATTTATTAAAAGTCGCTATAATATAGAGACGTGAAGATGTCTTTATAAATAAAGTTAATTCTCACTTATCTTATAGAAATAAATTAAATTCAACTACACATTTTTAATATGATATTAGAGTCTGATTTAAGATTCGGTGAACCATCTGCTATCAAATTTATATTATCGGACCACTCACCATTTATTTCTATGTTTCAGATGTCTAGTTATGAACGCGAAGCCGTGTGTTAAAAGTCTAACATCAAACAAAATACACTCTCCGATCATTATTATAAGAAAAATGTGATTTTAAATCTTGCTAACTAATATAAGCAAAATTCATTAACTTTCAAACTAATTAATGATTACTACTTTTGATTTAGTTCAAAAATATTTAATGTTGGTAGTTGATTCGTCAAATATAACTAGGAATATTATAGTAAATTTCACTTTGGTTATACATGAAATCAAGAAAATTAATTATCTTTAACTAATTTTCTTAATTAATGTGAAAATAATTATTTTTTGTTTATAAATATGATCAGAGGGAGACAATCTTTATCATACTAGTCGATTTTGTAGGGAAGAGTAAAGTCCAACCATATTTTTTAATAGAACTCATTCTAAAAACTCGTTAATAAGATCTTTACGTTAGAGTCAAACGCACGTTCTTGCGAAATATGAAACAATTTCTTGTTTAGACGACAAACTTTTGTTAAGAAATAAAAATATAGATGATGTAATTTAACTTGATATTCTCTTTGTTCATTCCACAATGAGTGATCCAGTTGACAATTTCACAATAATTAAAAAAAATAGAAATAAAAGAGAGAAAATGACATTTTTTACTAAAATATCATTTATTAAATATTGAGAATGATGAAATTAAAAAATATCTATTAAAAATTAAAATGATCATTTATTTTAATACATTTTTTACTATTTCAATTGAGTCATTTATTATAAGACACGATAAATTTATTTTAATATACTTTTTATTTCAATTAAATCACTTATTATAATTCTGAATATCAAAATCTACAAAAGTCAACCTACACAAATTTGGCTAATATTCCTTCCGTTTTTTATTTTTCACACACGTATTAAGAAATGTAATAACTGTGGTATGAAAAAAATAAATTATAATTTTTTTTATAAAATTGTTCTTCATTAATGGTATTAAAAAGATAAATTGACATAATTGAAAAGAAAGTGAATAATAAATATTAAAGGATATAATATAAAAAATAACATTAATAATTTATTGATATTATAAAACTATTTATATCATGATATGAAATATTTTTCTAAAATAATTTATAATAAAAAAATGGAGATACTACATGATATGAAGATCGACCTAACTTGTGAAATTTTGTTTGTATACAAGAGGGGCAATGATGAAGATCATATAAAGTGCATTATGTATCTACATTTCATTGGTTCCAACCTCGGAGGCAATAACACACGATTAATTAAATACAGTACTTTATTTCTTTTCAAGAAAAGCATTATTATTATTATTATTATTATTATTATACTAGTATTAGTATAAAGAAAGGAAAAGAGTGAGCTTAATCTTCACACTTTGATGCATGTGCCCCTAGTTTTCATGAGCCCCAAATGGATGGTCTTTATTCATGCCTATGATCTGGATATAGTAGCTTTAGCGGTGAATGGTGTATAAAAGATTTTTATTAAAGTTGACTTTGGAAATTTAAATGGTCCATGTCCATTAACTACTACTATCATAGTATCTTTAGTACCTTCAACATATTTTTAGTAGGAATCATATTGGAATCTCTACCATTGTGTCCCATCTTAAGCTTTTTTAATTATGAATATTCACATTTAAGGATGGACAGAATTACTCTACTCTAGGGTGTTCAAACAAATTTCATTTTATTTATTCTTTTATCAACTCAAATTAGAGACACCTCGAAATAATATAATTTTCTAAAAATTCTTCGGTGACACCTAATAACATGAAAGATAGTTTAGAAATTATACTTTAGTAAGTCGGTAGAAAACTCATTTAAAAAAAATTATTTCGTTTATAAATTTATTAATAGTTTGAGTGACTTCCACGTATCGTTGTGTTTTTTTTTTGGCTTTGTATGTGTTATGAATTTGAGAGATCTAACTTTGTTTGATTTCTAAATTATGTGTTGTATTTTGTTTTTGTTTTTTGGACTATGTTTTCCTAGTTGGTGGTAGTTGGTTGTCTTAACTTATTTTTTCTGTTGGTTTTATGTAGTAGATTATTTAATTAGGTTTTTTGATGTATAAATTAAAATAAAGAAAAAAATAGACTAATTTTTTAGGGTTCATGTTGCGTAATTAGGTGCTAGGATGTGACAAGTTCAAGATGAGGAAAAGAGTGAACCATGAACTTCTAATTAGAAATGATACAAAACTTGATAAAAAAAATCAACACATTGGTCGCCTTTGTGGAGAATCAGTGATCTCAAGTTGACCATTCATATATATATATATATATATATATATTATTTGTCGATGGAAATTTCGATAAAGTTGACACATAGAAATTTGAGTGTGTAATAGACAAATGTTTTATGTATTTGTCTACTACATAGTCTAAACCCTATTGTTCTTGATAAACACTATTTAGATAAATCTCTCTGAGGTGAGTCAAGAGAGATCACAGTCATTCTGTATGTAGATGATATCAGTAGTCTCGTTTCCTTGTTTTGAAGTCTCTTTTTATACTCGTCCATTCATCAAGGGTCATTTAAAGGACGCCCCTTCAGATCCCACATTAAAGTGACATTTGGTAACGTCCGTCGTCTTCCCTAACTCTCAAGTAACGCCTCTTCCATCAATTTTTGTAACTCCGATGCAATCATGGAGATGTTTCGTAACTGTCGTATGTGACTGTTCATGTTGCCTTCTAACACCTTCAAGAGACCGAATCTGACCTGCTCATCTACTAGAGTCATTATGAGACCGGATCCAACTTGCTCATGTCTTGTAATAATGTTCTTCTTGACCATGATCCAACTTATTTAGGGTTATGAAATCCAACTTGTTTGCTCCTTCGTACTCGGCTGCAAAAGTCCGGTCTTGGAAGTTCCGGGATATACATAAGCCTCTCGATCACGAGGTCTAATCGAATTGAAGTGTTCGAATAGGAAAATCTTGGAATTCCTTCTTCCTTTATCCGATTACCTATTCGGTAAGTTACCGTGTGATAATGGTTTAAAAGATCAATAATGACAATTTTCCTCTCTCATTGTCATGATGACTTTTATGGGAACCCTAACTTGTCATCATGATTTTAGTTCGATATAATTTCTTGACTGTTGTAAACTTATTTTCATAAAAAGACTCCTTCTTCATTTACTCTTTCACTTAACTAGTGACCTCTCTTTCAAGTTTTGCTGACAAGTTTCCTTTTGCTTCCTCTGTCAATCGTTCTTTTGCAAGCTCAAGCCTCGGGTATTATTTTTTCTACCCTATTTACTCTCTTTCCCTATTTTTTTTACTCTTTTGCTATGGTTATAATACGATATTATGATGATTCAGGAGAGTTCCCGATTTCTCTTACTACTCACAAGAGAAGAAAACTCCGGAACAAATGCATGAGAGAGTGCGAGGGCCATCGGAATCGAGTGGATTTTGACCAAATTATTAGGGAAGTTTATGGTGAGATCCCTTCATCTAGTAGTAAAACTGACTCAGAGTCTTCATCGTCGGGGTTCGTAGATACTCTGATGGAGACACCATGATCTTTGGTTGATAAAGAGGTTCTAAGTTATGACTATATCGTCATTGATGACAACTACATTTTGAAACTTTGCTTAGATAATCAGGTTACCTCTATCGGGAACGAGGATGAAGTTGTGTTAAAGCGAAAAGAAACAAAGAGTTCAGACAAAATTACGAAAGCGGTTAGGTTGTGTATATAATCCCCTATTTCTCTATTGTTGATGTTTGACGCCTTACATGAATAATCTCATCACTATAATCCCACGACGAATTAACAAAACCGCTATAACCAATCCCTTGCGATATAACTCACTAATCACTACTCAGAGCTTCCTATCCCTAATCCACTAATGTAAGCAGGATTAGGCGATGCAACAGAGCATTAATTCACTAGCCACTACTCGGGATTTCCTAATCCCAATTAACCAGAGTAAGCATAATAATTCCCATAGGTCCAACACATAAACTAATTGGTAGTATTCCCTATGTGCCCAAAATCAGATTAAAAGAGTATCTCACATAAAAATCATTACGAACAAGAAACAATGGAATAAAATTATAAATTAATGCATTCATGCAAAGTCCAATCAACATATTATCCAACAATATTGAAATAGGTTCATCACAAGACAATCTAACCTAGAGGACTTTAGCTACTCATAATTCAAAATACAATACCAAAAATAATTGAGGATAATTGCATATAAGATTCCTTGAAGGATTTGCCTCAAATGACTCCAAATACTCTAAAAAAATCACTTGCGATGTTGCAAAATCATACTCTCTATCCCAAAATGCGTAACCCTTGAGAAAGTGTAGAAAATCCCCTTTAATAACCTTCAGAATGGACCAGAATGCGTCATAAAATCTCATAAAAAAGTTATTTTATTTTATTTCTTTGTTCGAATCATGTTTTGCAATAATTCAAGAAAATCAAACAAAACTAATATCCTTTAAAATTCTAACCATCTTGTTGATTCTTTCTTAACTTACAATAATCTAATCTTTTTGTAATTATATCTAAATAAATAGTAATTTTTTTAATCAAATTTCATTAGCAAAACCATAAATAATATATATATATATATATATATATATATATATATATATATATATATATATATATATATATATATATATATATATATATATATATCAAAATTTCACTCTTGACCAAAACAAAACCTGCTTTACATCACCGAGAGCACTTTCATCAAAACTTACTTGAAACAAACCCAAACAGAGGAACTTTTCATCAAACGATCAAAATATAATGAAATAATTAAATTCTAAGTCGAAGTGGTATTACTGTAGTGACTCCTCTTATATATTTCATGAACGTGAAAACTCATTTTGTTACCAATACTTTGCTTATTTATTTTATGTTATTTTAGCTCATTTATTTTAATAAAAAAAATACCGAAAACAATGAATATTCGATTAAAAAGTAATAAAAAGACAAAATAGAATAAATCCTTAATTTACGTAATTACAAAAAAATAATAAGTAATTAATGACGAACAATTTATGATTAATTAGGGTAAGTAATATGAGTTTAATTAAGGGACAAATTATTCCGTTAGGGTAGTTTGTATGAGAATGATTAGAAATTAATCAGTTAGGATTAGAAGTTAAATAACTCATAAATAAACAATAAAAATAATCATGTTAAAAAGGAAAAATCAATTTAAGTTTTTATCTTATTCTAAAAAAAAATTAAAAATATAACACTATTTATTTTTATTAGGTATATATGCGTACAAATATATTCCTCTAAATTAAATTAATCACAACTTTTTGTAATTAACAAAACAATTAAAATCAACTTTACACACCTAAACTTCAAGTCATCTGCCCTTGTGTATCGGGGCATTTTTAAATTAAACCTTTCCTCCTCTCATATTATTAATGTTGGTTTATTAATTTAATTAACATTAGATTAGTGTAATTAAGTTAGTAATTAAGGTTTTCAATATTTCAATATTTTATTTATTTTTATAGTTTCATTTGTCTATTTTCTATTACTTAAATAATTAAGAGAACACATATTTAATTGATTAGGGATTAATATAATGAAAAATTATGGTTAACTGATTGGTTTTTTTTTGGGATAATTATGAGATAGAAATTTAGGGAAAAAAATTAGGGATAATATGGGATAAGATTATGGGATAAAACCTTAGAATTTTAAGGGATAAAATTTTATGGGATAACTATGGGATAATTTAGGAATAACTTTGGGATAAATTTTAAAATAATAAATAGGGATAAAAATTTTAGGGTTTTATGGATAAAAAATTAGGGATAAGGGATATAACACTTGGGTTTTTATAATTATCCTTTTAATTTTTTTCTTAAATAAACTAATGATTATATTTTTTGCAAATAATTAATTTGGATAATTTTAGGATAATATGAGATAATTTAATGAGATAATATAAAAAAAAAGGGATAAAAACAAGGGATAAAAAAATAAGGGATAAAATTAAGGGATACAAATATGAGATAAAACATGGGATAAAAGTCTAGGAATTTTAAGGGATAAAATCAAGGATAAAATTGGGATAAGAGTTATATCTAATATTCTAAAATTTATTTTCTTAAAATAAATTAAATATTATCTTCACAAACAATCATGGGATAAAATCAATCTAACACACCTCAAATCATAAGTCATCTGCCCTAGTGCATTGAGGCATTTTTCCAAAATCAATTATTTCTCTGCCCCCGATGCGTGAGAACTTTTTAAGGGATAAAAACAATCAAACAACCAACATTTTTAAGACGAACTACGGGGCTCTGATCCTTCAATAAATTTGAGGGTACGTAGGCATAGAGTTGTAAGACTCTAGCGAGTACAATAATCAAAAAACTTTTTTTCTCAATTAATCAATTTTCTTTTAAATAATAAAATAATTTTCAATAAATACATAAATAATTAACCAATAATAATTAATAAAGCAAATGTTCCTTAGAAACACACTAATCCTAGAATTAGAGGAGGATCCCATTGAGTACAATGGAGGTAAGGGGTGCCTAACACTTTCCCCTTACTTAACCGACTCCCGAACCTAGCATCTTACCCTTAGTTAATAGGTTTTATCATTATTTCCTTGTTCCTTAGGAACGAATAAAGAATGGTGGCGACTCTGTCATTTTTTCAGCTGCGACAGTTGGCGACTCTGCTGGGGAGTTCTTATACTTTCCCTAAAGAGAGTCCATCCCAACCTTCAGTTTTAGGATTTTGTGTGTTTTCTTGGTTTGCTTACTTTTATTTATTTATCTGTTTTTATTGCTCATTTATTCATTTTATATTATATTTTATTACTCTCTTATATTAAATTGTCATTGGTTGGGATTGATATTATGTGAGGAGCTAAAACCCAAGCTCGAGGAAAAATTAAGCTTAAGTAAGGGGTCATCCTGTCTTGGCCACCGGGGTTTTTATCCCGTAGGGTCTTTGATGACGATTCCGCCAAGAATAGATCAATTCAAAAGGTTTGTCATGAGAAGCAAGCATTTCTTCATGATAGAGCTTTGAGTTCGATCCATGACTCTGGGGACCTATTCTAGAACCCTCGCAACTTAGGGTGACCTTATGTTATCAACCTGCAAAGGTCGTTACTAAGGTCCCGCTTAGACAAGGCTTATCCCGAAGGATTACCGTAGGAAGACTTGCTCTTTCTCATGGTAAAACAAGAGTATAGTCCATGAGTCTAGGACTATTATCTTACCAAAAGCTTTATATCCTACAAGTGAGGGAATTGGGTAGTCTAACCTTATATCCAACCTAATCTTAAGTAGCCTACCCGATATAGGGCATACTTACATGACCATCCTAACCAAAAATACTTAAAGATAAGATACATTCATATCATCATGCCATTAGCATCAAAATAAAGCTCTTACATACATTTACCATCCTTTGGGGAATTTCTAATCGTGTTCATATTCCTAAAAATGTGCGACAATGGATTTTGAGTGTTCCCCAAAGGAATAAAAAAAAAATATTTTTGCATACAGTATCATGCATTCATGCACACCTCATTTCATATGCGTTGAAAAGAAAACGAAATCACGTTTCCTCATACTTTCCCAGTATCTTCGAACACAACAACCTGTCTCTCCAAACTCGAGCTCAACGTAAGTAGGCCATGGAGCAACTTGAACAGAACTAGACAACACTTAGGGTGGACATGGACTCAGTGAAAGGAAATATGGAGGAAATGAAGAACAAGATGGATCAACTCACTAGAGCCATTACCAACATGTTGGCAAGGGAAGTTGAGACTGACAAAAGAAAGGCCACTTCCACACCCACACCCCTACCTGAGGATGGTAACCCTCTCCAAGGGTTTACTTCTGACATCCAAGGGGGTGAAGCTAAGGATGGTTCCTTTCATCCTAAAGGGTCTACCCCAACTCTTGCTCACAATGGGGCATTTCGTCCCGTACAAATACCGATTCCGTAAGACAACTATGTGGACCTAAGCCAACAATATGAGGAGGAAGATCCTAGGGGCATGGTCCAAGAAAGCAAACCAGTTACTCATTCTGCTGCCACTATTGGGGAAACAAGAACTGAAGACAAATATAAAGACCTAGAAGAGAGACTGAAAGTGATTGAAGGCTTCAGTATCTTTGGAGTTGATGCTATGGGAATGTGCTTGGTGCCAGACGTCACCATACCTCAAAAGTTCAAAACTCCTGACTTTGAGAAGTACAAGGGAGTCAGTTGCCCAAAGAACCATCTCAGGATGTTCATCAGAAAGATGACTGCCTACGCGGAAAATGAGAAACTAATGATGCATATCTTCTAAGACATTCTAAGTGGGGCATCCCTTGACTGGTACATGTAGCTGGAAAGAACCCATGTCAAGACTTAGAAGGACTTAGCTAATTCCTTCTTAAGACAATACAAATATAATCTGGACATGGCTCCCAATCATATGCAACTTCAGAATCTTTCCCAAAAGGGAAGTGAATCCTTCAAAGAGTATGCCCAACGATGGAGAGAACTGGCTTCCCGCGTACAACCTCCACTTTTGGAGAACGAGTTAGTTGACATGTTCATGGGCACCCTGCAAGGCCCTTACTACAAAAAGATGATCGGTTCAGTATCCACCAGATTTGCTGACTTAGTAATAATTGGGGAGAGAATTGAGAATGGCTTGAAAAGTGGTAAAATTGGAAAACTCATCCTCAAATCAAAATAGTAACAAAAGGTACTCCAACGGTAACAATTCAAAGAAAGGTGAGACCAATGTTGTCACAATCGAAGGGAATTCTCAGGTGACTTACAATCCTTACGTTGCTGCATTAGGCCCTAATCAGTATCCACAACAGGCATACTCCAGGCCTCAAACACAACAGGCCAGAGCACCGCCTCAATAAAATCAACAAAATGGGTACGCACGGAGGGATCAACAAAGGCCATGGAAGGAATTTGACCCCATACATACAACATATACTCAGGTCTTTCCATACTTAATTCAAAAGGGATTGGTAGAGATTAAACCTCTAGCACCTCCACCAAATCCTCCTCCCCGTGGTTATAATGCTAATGCCAGGTGTGACTTCCATGCCAGGTCACCAGGACTACTACTGAAAAGTGTTTGGCACTCAAGTTCAAGGTACAAGACTTATTGGATCGCAAGATCATCTCTTTCACTCTAGAGGGTCCAAATGTGAAGGGAAATCCAATGCTAGGACACAATGATCCAACTATCAATGCGGTAGAAGGACTAGACAACACCGTTCTGACCCAAATGGTAGATCATGTGAAAAATCCCATATCAAAGACACATGAAAATTTGATTGGATACAAGGCATTAGAAGAGTTACATGCTAACTGTAAAATCTGCCTCGTTAATCCAGACACATGCGGGAAGATGAAAGAGTGTCTTCAATAAATGATGAATGAAGGTTTGGTTCAAATCGGGTATGCCAGGAAGTTAGAAGAGGTCTCATTCATAGAATCTCAGGGACACACACCTTTTGAGATCCCCTACTAGCAAGTGGAAACCCCAACACTATTTCAAATGTCGTCCTAAACATCAGTATGTATACCGGTTCTAATTCCATCTCAAGTTCCATTTCAAATACCAGTGAAGTTAGAGGACCCTATTGTCTTTCATGTTCCTGTACCGTTCCCATTTGAAAGCACTAAGTATGTACCTTGGAATTACAACTCTACGACATATGTAGGAGACAAACCTATAGTGCTAGAACCAACAATCACTAATATTGCTGGAATTAGGGGCATGCCCAGGAGTGGTAGAGTGTTTTCTCCTGAGCCACAAATGAAAGAAAAGACACCAGAAAGTTCAAAAGAGAAGGAAGATGAATTTTCCAGGAAGACCATACCTCAAGGAGAAGCTGGGGAATTCTTAAGGTTGATCAAAAAGAGAGACTACAAGGTGGTAGACCAATTAAGCCAGACACCATCCAAAATATCCATATTATCTCTATTGTTGAGCTCTAAAGCCCATAGAGAATCCTTGTTGAAAATATTAAATGAAGCCCATGTTACTCAAGACATAACGGTAAATCAATCCGATGATATGGTGGCTAATATCACTGCTAGTAGTTGCTTGGGGTTTAGTAACAATGAATTACCACCAGAGGGACATGCTCATAACAAAGCTTTACACATATCTGTTAAATGCCAGGATAGTCTTCTATTCAGGGTATCAGGGGTCACAGGATTGTCTCTAAATGTCATGCCTAAAAATACTCTGGGAAAATTGAATAACGTAAGAACGTCCATGAAAGCTAGTACTTGGGTGGTCAAGGCTTTTGATGGTTCGAAGAGGATGGTAATTGGAGAAGTTGATTTACCAATAACTGTGGGACCTCATACTTTTATGGTCACTTTTCAAGTAATGGACATCAATCCATCCTATAGTTGTCTCATAGGACGACCTTGGATCCATTCCGCAGGAGCTGTAACTTCAACCTTACACCAGAGGTTGAAATTCATAATCGACGACAAGCTAATAATCGTAGAAGGGGAGGAGGACATGTTCGTTATCCACCTTTCATCCTTCAGATACATAGAAGCAGATGGAGAAAGATTGGAAATACCTTTTCAATCCTTAGAGATTGCAGCAGTCAGTCGAAGAAGGGAAAAATCAATATCCCCATGGGAGAAGATGTCCAAATTGATCAAGGGTTGAGATACCCAGGGATGGGGCAAGTTGTTGGAGATACCAGAGAAAAAGGACCGACTCGGGATGGGTTACAAACCGGCTAATGAAGGAGTTAAGAAGACAGACCAGAAGAAGATTTGTACACTTCAAGAAATCTTCCAAAGTGCAGGATATAGGGATGAGGATCAAGTGGTTGTGGTTGAAGAAGAAAAAAAAGGGATACCCAACTTGGTGTTTCACTGTTCTCTAAATGTACCCCTCAACAATTGGAAGGCCATCGAGATCCCGGAGATGGTTTCCAGTTCAAAGTAATTTACAGTTTTCAAAAAAATAATAAGTCTTTTGCTATGCCCAAGGCAAATGGACAAGCTTTGTAGGGCCCCCATTCGTTTCAATTACTTATTTATGAATAAAATTGCATTTTTGTTTTCAATCAAGACCATTTTCTTTCGTTTTAAATCTTCTTTTAAAAAAATGGCAATACCCTTCCATACTCTTTCATTTCTATCAAATTATCTAAAAGATAATAATATATATAAAAATCTTCCTCCTGCAGATTAATGAATGAACCTATTGAAAATGACACTACTATAATCCCTTATAACTTCGAATTCCCAATTAACCAAGCGGAAGAAGGTGATGAGGACGATTGTGAGCTGCCAGAAGAGTTAGCAAGACTGCTGAAGCAGGAGGACAAAGAAATTCAATGTCATCAGGAACAAGTGGATGTGATCAATTTGGGGACTGAAGAAAATAAGAAAGAAGTTAAGGTCGGCGCTTCCTTGAAAGTTGAAGTCAAGAAAAGGTTGATCGAGCTCTTACATGAATACTCAGATGTGTTTGCTTGATCATACCAAGATATTCCAGGGTTAGACACGAACATAGTCGTACACAAATTACCACTCAAACCAGAATGCCTGCTAGTTAAGCAAAAATTGAGAAGAACCAGGCCAGACGTGTCTCTCAAAATCAGGGAAGAAGTCAGAAAACAACTTGATGATGGGTTCTTAGCTGTTGCAAAATATCCAGAGTGGATGGCTAACATTGTTCCCGTTCCAAAGAAAGACGACAAGGTCAGAATATGTGTAGATTATAGGGATTTGAATAGAGCGAGTCCTAAGGACAATATTCCACTACCGCACATCGACATACTGGTAGATAACACCACTCAGTTCTCATTCTTCTCCTTCATGGATGGATTCTCAGGTTATAACCAGATAAAAATGGATCCTGCAGACATGGAGAAAACCACGTTTATCACTCCTTGGGGCACTTTCTGTTATAAGGTAATGCCTTTCGGATTGAAAAATGATGGGGCAATATACGAACGGGCCATGATAACCCTATTCCATGATATGATCCATAAAGAAATAGAAGTCTACATTGACGATATGATTGCCAAATCACATACCGAAGAGGATCACATAGTCAACCTATAAAAACTTTTTAATCGTCTAAGAAAGTTCAAGTTATGTCTGAATCCAGCAAAATGTACTTTTGGGGTCAGATCAGGAAAGTTACTAGGGTTCATAGTCAGCCAGAGGGGAATTGAAATCGATCCCGATAAAGTGAAAGCTATCCAAGAGATGCCATCTCCAAGGACAGAAAAGGAGGTTCGAGGATTTATAGGGAGATTGAATTATATTGCTAGGTTCATCTCACATCTTACAGCTACATGTGAACTAATCTTCAAGTTACTCAGGAAAAATCAAGCCATCGAGTGGAACGAAGGTTGTCAAAAAGCCTTCGACAAAATCAAGGAATACCTGCAAGATCCACCTATCTTGGTACCACCAGTCCCTGGGAGACCACTTATAATGTACCTAACGGTACTTAATAACTCTATGGGATGCGTACTGGGACAACAAGATGAGACTGGAAAAAGGGAGCACGCAATCTACTACCTAAGTAAGAAATTTACCGATTGTGAATCCCGATATTCACTCTTAGAGAAGACTTGTTGTGCCCTAGTGTGGGCTTCCCAGAGGCTCAGACAATATATGGTGTGTCATACCACTCTATTGATATCCTGAATGGATCCTATCAAGTATATCTTCGAGAAGCCTGCAGTAACTGGGAGAATAACCCGATGGAAAATGTTGCTAACAGAATACAACATCCAATATGTCACACAAAAGGCCATAAAAGGGAGTGTGTTAGCGGATTATCTCGCACATCAGCCAATAGAAGATTATCACCCTATACAGTTTGACTTTCCTAACGAAGATGTTATGGTAATAAGGGATTGCGAGACCCCAGGTTCCGATGAAGGACCTGAACCAGGATCACGATGGAAATTGGTATTTGGTGGTGCTTCAAACGCAACCGGACATGGAATCGGAGCCGTCATAACCTCCCCAACAGGGTACCATATTCCTTTCACTGCTAGGTTATGCTTCACATGTACGAACAACATGGCAGAGTATGAGGCATGCATCCTAGGGATTGGCGAAGCCATCGACTTAAGAATCAAGATTCTAGAGGTATATGGAGATTCAACTCTTATCATCAATCAAATCAAGGGAGAATGGGGGGCTCATAATGCTAAGTTAATCCAGTACTGAGACCACGTCCGGAAGATGATCACTTACTTTGACGAAATTACCTTCCATTAAATTCCTCGAGAGGAGAATCAACTAGCAAATGCCTTGGCCAGATTATCGTCCATGTTCAAGGTCAAGTGGTACAACGAGGCGCCAATTATAAGAATTCACCGGTTGGATGAGCCTGCCTATTGCGTAGCCGTAGAGGCAGATGGGGATAATAAACCATGGTTTCATGACATTAAACAATTCCTTCATAAATAAGAATATCCCGCAAACGCCTCAAGCGGTGATAAGAAGACACTCAGGAGATTGACTTCCCAATTCCTCCTTAATGGGGATGTGCTTTATAAGAGGAATCATGACATGGTCTTGCTCAGATGCTTGGACGGGTATGAGAAAGACATGCTTATCAAAGAAATTCATGAAGGATCCTTTGGAACTCATGCCAATGGGCATGCCATGGCTAAGAAAATTCTCCGGGCGGGATATTACTGGTTGACTATGGAGACCGATTGTTTCAAGTACGTCAAGAAGTGTCACAAGTGCCAAATCTATGCAGATAAGGTACATGTGCCACCTACTCCCTTAAATGTCCTGACTGCTCCATGGCCGTTTTCCATGTGGGGTCTAGACATAATCGGGATGATTGAGCCCAAAGCTGTAAATGGACACCGATTCATTTTGGTTGTTATCGACTACTTCACCTAATGGGTGGAAGCTGCTTCTTACACCAATGTGACAAGACAAGTGATTCCATGATTCATCAAGAAGGAAATCATCTGTCGGTATGGGGTTCCTAACAAAATTATCACAAATAATGGGTTGAATCTAAATAATAAAGTGATGGATGAGTTATGCGAGAGCTTCAAAATTGAAAACCATAATTCATCACCCTATCGACCAAAGATGAACGAGGCAGTAGAAGCGGCCAACAAGAATATCAAAAAGATTATCTAGAAGATGGTGAAGACCTACAAAGACTGGCATGATATGCTTCCTTTTGCACTACACGGCTACAGAACTTTCGTCCGCACCTCAACATGAGCAACTCCCTTCTCTCTAGTATATGGTACCGAAGTTGTACTCCCTGTCGAAGTTGAAATCCCTTCATTAAGAGTCCTGATGGAGACCAAACTAGATGAAGTGGAATGGGTGCAAACTAGGTTCGACCAACTAAACCTCATAGGAGAGAAGCGCATGGCTGCAGTATGTCATGGGAAACTGTATCAACGAAGGCTCAAGAAAGAATTCAACAAGAAAGTTCATCCTCGACACTTCGAAGAAGGTGATCTAGTGCTCAGGAAAGTCCTACCCATCCATAAAGATCCCCGTGGAAAATGGATCCCAAACTACGAGGGACCATATATCGTGAAGAAGGCCTTATCTGGAGGAGCTCTGATTCTTATGACTATGGATGGAGCTGAGTTACCACAAGCCATAAACTTAGATGCAGTCAAGAGATACTATGCCTAGAAAAAGAGAATGAAAAACCCGCTAAGTCAAAAACCCTAAAGGGCGACTTAGGCAAAAATTAGGGCGTCCCGGTGGATTGAAAGCTTGAAAGAGCAATCCAGGCAAAAATTAGGGACTTGTATAATAATAAAACCCGATAAGTCGAAAACCCAAAAGGGAGGCTTAAGAAAAATATGGTGTATCATCTCGGTGGACTAAGACTCGAAAAGAGCGGTCCAGGAAAAAATTAGGGATATCCAAAAGGCATGTGACTACATCATTTATTTAATCCTACAACAATAATTCAGACGAGAGTAATCAATTCAATCATCACCGTCGAAAGCAAAGTATTGTAACCTCGAAGATGTAGGGATAATAACATATGTTAAATTCAATAGGGACATGAATAAATATGTTTTTATTGCTATTTTTATGTCTTCTTAGACTTTCGGTAATCTCTCCTTACGGGAGTTACCTACTTATGTAATATTGCCAATTTACGGGCCAAATCTTAATTAATAAAATTTGTTTTCTAAATCTCTTACTTTGCTTTTCAATTTTTCCGCTTGATTACAAAATGTCAATTATCCGTGAATAATGCATTGAAACGTTGGGCATACTAAAAAAGCTTGCAAGAGAAGACATATTTTACTTCAATTTTGAAAATGTCAAAGGGATCATATTCTTCTAACATCACTTCTCAGGAAAACCATAGGGTTCATAAATTAACAGTCACACCAATACAAAAGTTTCTTCCTATATAAAAAAAAGCGCATTGCATATTCTCGGATATCAAGAACATCACGGCCAGTTCCATGTCCATAGAAAAATCTCAAGGGGTCGAAGAGTCGGAACGTCACAAAAACACCGTATCTCTCAAAAACATACATTGCATTGACATATCATAAAAGAGGCGTTAGCCCAAAAAAAACTGCATCATGCATCAAACATCAAACATACATCAATTCAAAATACACAAACACATAAACATGCATACATAATACATGAAATAGGATTTACGACCACTTTTAGAGGTTCAATCCCTAGCTATACCAATACATTTCCCAAACGGGAACACTTATTGGCCTTCCCCAGTAAGTAACACTCCCATAAGCACCTTTTTATTAAAGAACTTATCCAGCAAGCTCGCTCATTACGAGTCTTTAAAAAGAGTTTATCCAGTAGCCGGTCATTATGAATGATCGTTATCAACTAGTGAGCAGGTCTTCACCTCTCACATTCCCTAGCTCACTAACATATCCCATAGGCGGGATAAGTTCCAACACGCCAGGGCTTCATCAATATAAAGGGTTCTATCAAGAGATTATGTCAATGGATGTTATCAAGGGGTTTATCAAGGATTCTACCAAGGGGTTTGTCAAGGATTTTTATCAAGGGTTTTATCAAGATTTTCTATCAAGGGATTTTATCAAGGGGTTCCATTATGAGTTATCAAGGTATCACTAGGGTCCTACACGATTTCGAACCATGAAAATCATATGCAAGTCTCACCCGAAGGGGTTGAGACTAATTATCAGGGGTTTCACTAGGGGTTCCAACAAGTGTTTCGTTGAGAGATATTCTCAGTGTCGCATCCGCGAAAAACAACCGGCGGGCTAAAACAAAAACAACACAGAGCCGCCACCGTGCGTTATTTATCCCAAAAGAGGGAAAGGAAACGCTCGAAGTAAACCTGGAAAAAGCATGGTCTCGCGACCAAAGAGAATGGGATCGGGAGTCGGTTACGCAAGGGGAAGGTATTAGCACCCCTCACGTCCGTCGTACTCGACGGGATCCACGCTCAAAAGATAGAAAAAGGTTGCTAAAACAAACATCACACACACACACTGAAGACAACACAGGTGGAGGAAGGGGGAAGAGGGCTCGCTAGGACATCGCATCCTATGCCTACGTATCTCGTCTGGAACGAGAATCAGAGCTGCCGTAGTTCGGCTTACGCACGCCGAAACAAACACACACAAACACAGGCAAACATGGAACCCGAACGCCAATCGCTGGACTTACATCGGCTTCCGAACCAAACAAACACAATCAGGATACGGACAGCCAATCGCTGGGCTTACATCCATATCCTGACACACAAGAGGGTTAACAAGCAAACAAGCTACTAAGGAGTCGGGAACTCGAGCCTAGCAGTTGTCAAGCAAACACACACAAGAAAGAAAAAAGGTGCCCGGAGAGACCTCGCACGGTCTCCTGCCTACGTACCTCATCTGGTATGAGGATCAGGGCGACGTAGTTCCCCTGAACGGGAAAGAAATTCTAACCAGATACAAAGGGAGACACACTACTAGGGAGCTGGACTCGAGCCTAGATGTTATCATGCATCATTGCCCTATGTTATGGTTTCTATCCTAACTTGCACAGGCTGCAAGCTAATCCTAAACAGGCAAAGCAAAACACACATGCTCAATCAAAATAAAGCAAACATTCACAAGTAGCACACACTATATCCAGTCAAGTGAGGCTCAAACAAGGGTGAGGCTGCAAGAGCAAGCCAGCTGTACAGGGTAGTGTTCGCTCTTAACCCTGACATTGAGAGTCAGGGTGAAGCAGATGAAAGGTGAGTGAAGATGAGACTTCACAGCTCTTATCCCTGGCCAGGGAGAGCTTCAGACAAAGGAGCGTGGGTTCAGAAAGTGGGAACCCTTCTACACTCAAGACTCTGACTCAACTGATCTTGGGTTAATGTCCCAATGCATCAACACAGTGGTGTGAGCAGAGGGACGACTCAACAAGAATAGCAGGGGATGGATTACGCATCCCTTGGGTTCTGCCAATTGCCTTAATCAAGGTCTTTTCCTGCTTGGGGACAAAGTTAAACAATCACAAACATCGCCTCTTAAGGAGGACTTCAGACAGTTGCCTGGCTAAATAACAAGCCAGGTCTTCCAGACTACATGGAGACAAGAGAGTCTACCTCAATTGGTTTATACAACCAAGCAGCAGCACAACAAGTTCTCAAAGAACTATTAGCAACTAATGTACCTGAAATCAATCAAATACAATCAGTATACCAATCACAAAGTCAAAACAGACAAGATAAGAATCAACAGACAATGTATAATCAGACAATGCGCTATGCAAAGCACAATCAACTCAAGTGAGCCAAGCATCCTACAAAATAAACCAAGTTAGTTCATAACAAGCATATAAACCAAACTCAATCAACTTGCATTAATCTCCTTAAAGCATTTGCTTCTTCAACCCGAAAATCACATTCAAACATGAGAAACAAGACCACTAGGACAAGCCTAGGGTCCAAAGGAGGTGAAAAATTCAAAACAGCAAGTGAAAATTAATCAAAACCAAGATTTATCAAGCAAAAAGAGAATCCAATTGGTCTCACATCAAAACTATGTACCAAATCCATTTCATATACAAAACATGCCAAACTATGCCCTTTGGAAACACATTAGAGCAAACAGACTGATCACAACCAAATCAATATCAAAACAGCTCAATAAATTCCACAAAAATTCAAGCCTAAACATAACACATTCAATGAGCATCATATCAAATTTCATGCTATTTGGACCAGAGGAAGTATGGAAATTAAATCAGGAAGTCAAGCCATGCTTATACAAGCTCAAACAATGCCACAAATCATGTGTCAACTTTAGGCAAGTGCAAAACAGAAATGGCATAAGATAAATGAACCACATCAAAGCCAAAATGAAATTAAACATGTTAAGAACCAATCCACAAAGTTTCAGCTTCATGTGATAAGGCATGGGAATTTCACAAGTCATGTAAGTTGATCACTCAAAAAAACCTAAAAATGACTAAACAACAAACAAAAATATCAATCAAATGGAAAATGGATTAACAAATCCTACAAAAAATCATGGTTAAACCTAACATACAGATGGAATCTCATGCAAAAATTGAGAGCAAATGGCAAAGCAGAAGTATGGAAACAAAATTCAAGAACATGGCATAACATAGTGTGACACACATTGTCACACTCAACTTGATCACATCATATCTATCAATCCAGAAACTCAAAATTAGCAAACTATACATCAAAATCACCAGGAAAGAGTCAAGAATGTGCATGTAAAATTTCAAGCATTTTGGATAAGGCATCAAGATTTCATGATCAATATGGCAAAACATATACATAAATGACACTTTCAAACAATCCCTAGGCATTTTATTTTTCCACACGTGCACAAAAATATTAAAAATCACCATAAAAAACTACACATCACAAGGAGAATGGTGAAAAAACTCTCATCAAATTTGGATTAAAAATGAATTACTTATGAATTTTCTAAGATGAATGATCAAAAATGAAATAAAATGTGAAAAAAGAAATGAAATAAAACAAATTAAATGTCACAATGGCAAACTTGTAAATAAGCTACAGCGAAGACAAAACGCAGCGCTTCAATTTATTCAGTGTCAGCATGCAATTGGCTCTAAGGCGCGGGAAACAACAAATTTAAACCATGGCAAGGCAAAAAGGATCAAACACGTTTCTGAACGTGTTCTTGAAGTGTTCATCACCTTCATCACTTCCAGAAATCATCATGAACGAATCTCAACCAAAATCCTCGTGCCTTATATCAAAATGACCAGCATTCAACCTAGATCATGAATCTAGCAAGCATTTGACCTAACTCTAATCATACTTCACGGATCGAGCGAAAATAGTTTCACCTTTAAATGTTCAAATCCACATAACTAGAGCAATTCTCAATGAAAATCAATTTTACAAGTTGCAGCATGCTCAGCAATGAATGAGCTATCAAAGCCATATCATGATTTTGAGAATTATTGAGATCGAGTTCTAACCTCTTGGAGATGGCAGACTGGAAATCGCGAGCTTCAAGGTCCAAAATGCCAAAACAGATGATGCTTGATGATGTAGAAGTGGATCGGAACAAGTAGCTCAGCTCAATTATGCACCAGCTTGAAGAACTTTCAATTTGCCATGGATGAGTGAGATTTCAACAGCTACGAATCTTCAATGTTCTTGCCACGATTTTGATCAACAGTTCTTCACAAAGTCCTGCAGAAGAGAGATCACACAAGAAACAGCAAAAAGAATGAAGCAATTCAATGGAAAATGGTGAAAAAATGCGAAGAAGTTTGAAGAAAATTGAGAGGTTTTTGGATGAAAAGTTTGTTAGATCTGAGAAATGAAATGTGATTATGCATTTTCTGTTATGATTATGCCTTTATACCACATGCTAATCCATTTGTTAATCAAGTTTAACAAAATCCAAGTGAAATTAGCAAAAATGCATTTTATGTCAAATGGCAAAATGACCTTTTCATTATGCAGTCAATGTAACAGTACAATTGCAATGCAAACAAGTCCAAAATGATATTCCTGATGTGTTGGAATGAGTTTTGTATGGAAATCACATGTATTTTTCAAATTGGCTATTTTTCCCACCAATTTTCAAAATGAATCACTTGAAAAATGACTTTTTGCTATGATGATTTTTGATGAAATGTGATAATTCATCATGAAAGTACACATCAAATGTGGTTTGCTCAAAGAAAGATCACCCAATTTGGCCTTTCCATTCAAAAGTTATGCCACTTTGAAAATCAACATTTTCTGAAAATGATTTGATCATAACTTTCCAATCACACATGAAAAATTCATGTTCTTGGACTTTTTGGAAAGGTGAGAGCAAGATCTACAACTTTCATGTTGGACAAAATTTCATTTGAAGCATTTTTGGACACGTAATTTTGAGGTGAAAAACTTTCCATTTTTGGCAGTTTCCAATTACAGGTCACCTGCTACTTTTGGAAACGTTTCATCTGACTTTATTTTCTTCATTCTTGATATTTGAAATGTCAAATGAAACTTGTTTAGACATGAAAGAAGTGTCTCTAACTCTCTCCCACCTCCAAATCCATCAATTCAAGCACCGTTGACCACAGTTGACTTTTCTGACTAATAGATGAATCTGGCTATGCACTGATCCAGTTGAGCCTCAAACTCCTGATGAAATGGCTCAAACATGAAACCCTAGCTTCCATAAGCTCAATATAATCATGAAATGATCCCCATATCCATTGTAGACCCCATCTCCTTGCCAAGCCCTGACTGGCCCAATACAGATGATTCAACTGATTAGGGTTGACCAGTGGTTAAAACCCTAATCTCAAGGTATCTGATCAATCTCTTGGTGATGACAAAACCATGATGATAATGATGTACCATTTCACCCAAGACCAAGCTCAACCTCCTTGAAGAATTATGAAAACCCTAATTTGAATCACACACCCTCAGATGATCAATGATCCAGTCAATAAAACCCTAGCTTGCATCTTAACCTCTCTTATCTTCTGATCAAGACTTAGGAGGATGACTTGCACAATGTTGCCACATGATATGCAATATGTAATGACTAATGTCCTAAAAATGATATGCAATATGTTAAGCTAGTCCCAAGAGAGGAGGGCAAATTTTGAGGTGTTACAGCTGCCCCTATTCAATCCACTGTGAACCTGTCGATATGAATAGCCTCGGCTTTCAGATGATCAGGGTGAAGAGTGATTGAATACCAAGAACAGACGAACAATTTGCACTCTGATGGGAAATAATTAATAATGCCTGTCAGAATCGGCAAAGAAACAATCTTGAAAGAAGAATCCGTCTGGTACGGAGAAAGTCGGCCTGATCACCGAAATAGAAACGTCGACCTGGATACCAAAATAAATGGTAACACAGGGATAACCATGGCCTGAACGCCCGTCAGTCTGCATATTGAGCATCATAATATGAGAGTATTGAGGTCGGTCTGAGCACCGGGAGATTGGCCCGAACACCACTCTGGTCTGAACACCACTTTGGTCTGAATACCCGCCTCGGTCTGGATACCGGAAAACTGGCCTGACTGCCGCAAGCTGCATCGATCTAATTGTCGGAAGCTTCTTCGATCTAAAAATCGGAAACTGGCCTGAACGCCACCTCGGTCTGGATACCGCCTCGGTCTGAACACCGGAAAACTGGCCTGACTGCCACAAGTTCTTCGACCTGATCGTCGGAAACTTCTTCGATCTGAAAATCGGAAACTGGCCTGAACGCCACCTCGGTCTGGATACCGCCTCGGTCTGAACACCGGAAAACTGGCCTGACTGCCACAAGTACTTCAACCTGATCGTCGGAAACTTCTTCGATCTGAAAATCGGAAACTGGCCTGAGCGCCACATCGGTCTGAATACCCGCCTCGGTCTGAACACCGGAAAACTGGCCTGGATGCCACAAGTTCTTCGACCTGATCATCGGAAACTTCTTCGATCTGAAAATCGGAAACTGGCCTGAACGCCACCTCGGTCTGGATACCGCCTCGGTCTGAACACCGGAAAACTAGCCTGACTGCCACAAGTACTTCAACCTGATCGTCGGAAACTTCTTCGATCTGAAAATTGAAAACTGGCCTGAGCGCCACATCGGTCTGAATACCCGCCTCGGTCTGAACACCGGAAAACTGGCCTGGATGCCACAAGTTCTTCGACCTGATCATCGGAAACTTCTTCGATCTGAAAATCGGAAACTGGCCTGAGCGCCACATCGGTCTGAATACCCGCCTCGGTCTGAACACCGGAAAACTGGCCTGACTGCCACAAGTACTTCAACCTGATCGTCGGAAACTTCTTCGATCTGAAAATCGGAAACTGGCCTGAGCGCCACATCGGTCTGAATACCCGCCTCGGTCTGAACACCGGAAAACTGGCCTGGATGCCACAAGTTCTTCGACCTGATCATCGGAAACTTCTTCGATCTGAAAATCGGAAACTGGCCTGAGCGCCACATCGGTCTGAATACCGGAAAACTTTTCATGCCTATCAGCATCGGCGAAGATAACAAAACAGTGATAAGTGAGTCGGCACGCATGCCAAAGACCCATGCTGGGGATAACATGCCATGAACCGGCTATTCTTTATTCCGCCCTAGCACACGAACACTTCGCGTTTAGCTGGGGATTATTCTTTCTTGTTTTTCTTTTTTGGACCCCGAAAATTTCTTTGATTAACATTCCCATCTCTGCTCGACAGAAACCCTTCCTCCAGTATCGCACTATTGGGAAATACCTTTGATTCAAATTCATGATGCTAGACTCCTCGGAGTAACACCTTCCTCTTCGGGCACAACCACCTCTCAAACGATAACCACGGCTTGAGACTAGCTTTATGCTTGCAATAATGATGCATGATTGATTTTTCTGCGTAATGCTCCATAATTATGGAAATGCTACGCGATTTGTTATGCAATATGCTATGCTTAGTCTATATGATGAATGTATAAAAAGCATCCCCCTCGAGGGACTCTTCTGGGGAGTTCGAGACACTCTGTTGAGGAACTCGTCAACACTCCAATTTCCACCCTGATGGGGAATAGCGCTGCTGCTAGGAAAAGGCAACCCTTGCTGGGGAAAACCTCCTTTGCCCCCGATCCGCTTGGGGATATCGCTAGGGATAAGAACCACCAACGCTCTCTGTGGGGAAACAACAGTCTTTGACTTACTGGGGATCTACATCCTGACTCTGCTTGGGAAACCCTCACAGATACCTCCGCTGGGGAATAACAACCTCCAGGCCTGGCAACTGGGTAAGCATCAATCTAAAACCTGCTGGGGATAACCATCCTGACCCTGCTAGGGAATCCACAGACCTTGAATCTGCTAGGGAATTAGTCATTCTGACTCTGCTTGGGGAGGAGGACAGTCTGGTACTGAACACCCGTCGACTCGTCGAACCATGGCATTCATATCCAACTCCCATGTCAGCTTTCCAATTTTGAGAATTCCCAGACTCGTCTGGACTTTTCTGATTCATCACCTTGTATTCCCGACCGCTCCATACTCGACGGAGAGCGAACTCCTGGGATTTATACAAACTTTTCAATCTTCCGACTTTGAAGAGTCTTCTTGATTAATTTTAAGGGTCGTCGTACGTCCATCGCCGTCATTTCACCGTTCTCCATTCACTCGTCCCTGATCGGACTCCACGGGGATTGTTCATCAAAAGCTTCCACATCACAACCTGCAAGTGAGGGAAAATACCTAACAGTTCCTGCAAAAGAGATTGTTAGATAAAACCGTGCCTCAGGCGTGCCAAGATTTCAACACTTGGGTCACTCAACCTTCCGAATAAGATTTCAAGCTTTCAATCTTATAAACATGCATTGGAAGGGACCTGTATGTCTTAAAATGCAAAGATTCGTTATAAAAAATAATCGGATGTTTTTGCAATCAAAGCGGTAATGAAAAACAAAAACAAAATTATTTGACTGAATATGCATTTTATTGATTGAAAAAGTGTGGCTCAAATTGAGCAATACAAAGGAAGCAATTCCTGAAAAGAGGTAATTGCGCACAAAAGGAAAATCTATCCTAATGGCAATGTGAAACCCGTGATCTCATCGAGTTCCAACTCAGTTACACCCCATATGTCCTCAGACTCTCCTTGCTTTCTGCCTTCTGAACAAGACGATTCCGATTGATCCCTACCGGGTATTATCCATGATGCCTTAACCAAAGCGCAAACGACCATGCCAGACGCAGTTGTTCGTTTCAATCCCTCTTTTGCCTGGACCGCCCTTTCGGGTTTTCAGTCCACCGGGATACCCCTTTTTGCCCAAGTCGCCTTTTCAGGTTTTCGACTTGCCGGGTGTACAATTTTTTATTTTATCCCTAATTTTTGCCCGAACCTTTCTTTCTGTTTTTTGGTTCGCCGGGATGCCCATTTTTTCCTGGACTATTTTATTCTTTTCGTCCAGCGGGTCTCTTCATACGAAGTATTTTTTAACTGCGTCCGCATTCACAGGGGATGGAAAATCTTCGCCATCCATGGTCGTTAGCAACAAGGCTCCGCCAGAGAAAACCTTCTTGACCACGAATGGACCTTCATAATTGAGTGTCCATTTTCCCCTACGATCGTTTTGAGGAGGAAGGATCCTTTTCAACACCATATCACCTACGTGATACACACGAGGTCGTACCTTTCGGTCAAAAGCACGTTTCATCCGCTGCTGGTACAACTGCCCATGACAGATGGCTGCCAGCCTCTTCTCCTCAATCAGGCTCAACTCTTTATACCGAGTCCTTACCCATTCCGCCTCTTGTAATTTCACGTCCATCAGAACTCTCAAAGAGGGAATTTGGACCTCAACAGGTAACACCGCTTCCATTCCATATACCAATGAGAAAGGTGTTGCCCCAGTAGATGTGCGCACCGATGTTCGATACCCATGCAATGCAAACGGAAACATCTCATGCCAGTCTCTGTAGGTTACCACCATTTTCTGCACAATCACACCGTCGGTGCATTCAAACGTTATCCGGGCAACAAAAGCTCGTTCACCTTAACCTCCCCATCAGACATCAGAATCCGTTCAGATTTAGGGTCAGGCCCCTCCTCTGGGATCGGTTACTCTCAATCTTTCGATTGGAGCACCTCGAGATGTCCTCATCAGGGAACTCAAACCTCATCGGTTGATAATCCTCTACGGGTTGTTGGGCGAGGTAATCAGACAATACACTCCCCTTGATTGCTTTCTGAGCGATGTACTGAATATCGCATTCAATCAAAATCATTTGCCCTCTTGCAACCCGTCCGGTCACTGCTGGCTCTTCAACAATCTACTTGATCAGATCCATCTTGAAATCCACAAAGTGGTATGAACCAGCATATACTGTCTCAATCGGCGAGCAACCTATGCCAAAGTACATCAAGTTTTCTCGAGCAGTGAATGTATTGTTTCACAGTCGGTAAACTTTTTGCTAAGGTAAATTGCATGCTCTTTTCGACAAGACTCGTCATGCTGCCCCAATACACACCCCATAGACCCCTCGCGGGCTGTCAAGTACCAGATTAATAGTTGTTCCTTCCTCAGGAGGCATCAGAATCGGAGGTTCCTGCAACTTATTCTTTTATTCTTTCAATGCCCCTTGGCAATCATTATTTCACCTGACCGTTTGATCTTTTTTTTTCCAACAGCTTGAGTATAAGTTCACACGTGGCTGTTAGAGGAGATGTGAACCATGTCATGTAGTTCAATCTACCTAATAGACCACAAACCTCTTTTTCTGTTTTCGGTTCAGGCACTTCTCTCTCCTTTTTTTTCTATATTATTCTCTCTCTTTTTTTTTTAGCAGGATCAACCTCGATTCCTCTCTTACAATGAACCCCAACATCTTACCGGACCGCACTCTGATAGCGCACTTATCTGAATTCAACCTCAGTTTGAATTGTCTCAACTGGTCCAACAACTTGGCCAGACCTGCCAGATGCCCCTCTTCTGTTTGTGACTCTGCTATCATGTCATCAACATAGCATTTGATTCCATGATGAATCATATCATGAAACAAAGTCACCATGGCCCTCTGATAAGTAGCACCGGCGTTCTGCTTCTCTAGAGGACAGTCTCCTCTCCATGGTAGCTTGTGCACAACGACATCGATATCCGACCCTGGCATATCCTGACACGACCAGGCGAAGGTATCCACATGCTCTTTCAACAAGGCTACCATTCTGCTTTCGACTCGCCTCTGAAGCGGCCCCAATTTTCACTTCCTTTCTGACCTCGGCGGTATACCGGTTAACAAGCTCAACTCGCTCTTCCTGCGGCTGAATCACCTTCTCCTCTTGTTTTGACAACCTGGCTAATTCCAGCAGATCACAATCTTCTTCGCCTTCTTTTTCGGCATGATAGACCGGATTGTCGAAGTCATATGAGGTGTAACCAAATCGTTATCAACGAGATCCGGAGGACTATTGTTTCGAAGTCGGAACAAGATAAAACACAAGGAAAGAAAATGAAAACAAACATTGCCATTTTTATTTGTTTTTAAACTGCAAAAATAAATGAAAAACAGGGAACACCACTTTTAATTTGAAAAACATCCGTTTATTTATGATGCAAAATGTTGCAAAATGAAACATGAGGTGGCCCTTACAATGGACCAATACGTTTCGGGCAAAACGTATGGCTTTCATGCAAATAAAACTGAAAAACAGAAATTATTACTCTTCCAGTAGAGTGACAGTGATGATCTTTTTAGGCCTTCCAGTTCCCTGGTACGCACGCTTTTATCCACGACTCCAGCTCACAGTCACTGTCAGTCTCTTCCCCCACCGCACAGACGCGATCTGAATTTTCAGCGATCACACCCACCATCACCTGACCATGTGCCGGCATGGGATTGGCATTAGCATTCAATGACAGTGTAAAATTGAGGGCCTTGGAATCCACCAGGTCTTGGACAACATGCTTAAAGGCTCTACAACCCTCAATGTTATGCCCAGACGCACCATAATGGAATTCACACTTGGCGTTCTCATCATAATTAGGTGGCCTCTGATCTGATCTCAATGGAGCTAATGTCCTCAATTATACCATTCCGAGATCCATCAACTTCTTGAACAGAAGAGCATACGTCATGGGTGGCCTATCAAATTGACGATCAACCCCTTTTCCTCTCACTTGGCACCCAGCTCTCTGTGCTCTCTGTTGAGGGAACTGATGCTGCTGTTGTACCGACTGTTTACCAATAGGAATCATTACCGCAGCAGTATGCTGGTAATAATGACCCCTACCGTGTCCTCTCTGAGCATGGACATTCACAGCACTCGCGCCATCCTCCTTCTTATGTTGACCATCACCAAAGGATCTCTTCGTTCCAGACGACGAAGCATTTCCTGGTATTTTCCCTTCCTTCAACTAGTCTTCAATCCTCCCCACCTTCTCGGCAATGACTTTCTGCCCCAAGGCAAACTCCTGCATGACATTGATCAGCTCTCCCATCTTCTCTTTCAGCTCGAGAATGTCTGTGTTGGGTGGATTCATCATTCCTGTGTCAATCAAACAGGTTAGAAACTAACACCTGCAAAACAGAAGACAAGTTATTATGGTTCATGCATGAATGCAGTGTTTATCCACATGAGGAACACTTTGTCTCTTGATCCTGGCTTCATCGAGACAGATAAAAATCCGGCGGCAACATTCTGACATTCATCATTTGATTTCATCATACAGACCAGAGATATATGATTTAGCGAAATACCCCCAACCATGTGTGTGTGCTGTGCGAGTGTATACGGTAAAGCAAATAAAGCTTGAAGATCGATCACTGAATGAACATAACCATCACATAACAAAATGCACAAAAAGTGCCATAGTCATACATCAAAGCTGATACAAATCTCCAGAATCGGGAAAGAAATACAAGCAAATGAATTCCGTCAACATGCCTGACGGTAATCCACACAAATGATAAAGGCTAGCCTGATGAGGGTCCCACAGAAGGCCCTATATCATCAACCATCTTCGTGAACTCTGCGGCGAACCTGAGCTCGGTATTCTCCTGCTGTAATCTCCCCACCTCCTTCTGGTGAATCTTCATCTGCCTGAAGTAATGATCTCTCTCAGCAGTGTAATGATCTCTCTCGGCGATGATCTTTGCTTTCTCCGCTTCCCATTCTGCAGCAAGGACTCTGGCTCTTTCGTCCCTCTGATCCCTTACGAGAATTTGCCTCCTCTTCTGATCTTCAATGACCTTTGCAGCTCTGACTAGCTTCTCCTTCGTGATGTCATGCTCCCTGGTGGACGATGCTAAGGCTTGACTGACCTTCCCATAGTAGGCGGTATCCATCTCAAAGCGCTTTGCTTCTAAGGCATGTCGCTTATCTTGATCTTCCATCCTCACCCTAATCTCCTGATTAGCCGTCTGAATCCGAGCAACACTCATCTCCAATTCTGCTTTCTCTGCAAGCAACTGATCTCTGGCTCTCTTCATCTCGAGGAATTCTTCCATACTGACAGAAGAACTCGGACCCTCAATCATAGGACACCAAGGATCACCTCCCGGAAATGGTAGAAGTGTGAGCTCTATCCTCTTCCGCAACCAATCATCAAATGGAGGAAAAGACCGGCTGTTGACCTTGCCAAAAGGAACCTTTCCTTTTCTCTTAACGTTGCGCCATGACCCAGACACTTGTATCAACTTGGCCTGATTTCCCTCAGCTGGGAAATAGAAGGACTCCTGAATCTCTCGCTCAAGAGGAGGAACCTCCATGGCAAACCCCATCTGTCTCCTAAGAAGCGTCGGATTGTAATTGATGTAACCCTGAACTCCTATGAGAGGCACATTAGGAAAACTCCCACAACTATATATGAAATCCCGTCCAGCTATACCGTTATGAGTCCAAGCGATATCAGCAACCCGCAAACCCATCAATCTGACTGACCACTTGACCGTAGGATCAAGAGAAGCAAAAGCACCTCGGGAAGGCAAATACCCCATAAACCATCTGAACAGCATCTGAGCACAACATCGGATCAAACCACCACGCCGCTTCTCATTCCTGTTATGAACCGAGTAGTGGACATCTCCGACCAGAGTAGGAATAGGGTTTCTCTGCATGAACAATCTGATAGCATTATGGTCGACAAAGCTCTTCTGATTAGGAAACAGAATGATCCCATAAATGCTCACAGCAATCAAAGCACAGACCGTCTTCCAATTACCCATAGCAGCATGTTCCTTGGCCTTAGCCTCCAAGAAACTCAAATGAAAACCAGGTAATTTCCCCTTCTCCTTCAACCCCTCCTTGGTCATCTCCGGACTCAAATAAAGAGCACGGGAAATCCCAAAGACGTCAGGCTCTCCTCTAATGGCACAAAAAGGAATCTGATCTCGGATCTGCATACCCAGGATGCTAGCATAGTCCTCCATCAGAGGTCCCAACAAATAATCTGGAAACACGAAGCATCTCAGGCCCGGGTCATAGAACTGGAGAAGAGTATGAAGGGCACTTCTGTCACTATCAGTGAGTCTGAAAACCATCTTCAGGATACTACCGTATGACTCTCTAAACATCCCCACATGGTCGGGTGTAATCAATGTTATCATATCTCTCAACTCATCAATCTCTGGGTTGAAGAAGCTGTAAACAACATCGGGCTTCAAACCGGTCCTCATATCTGAGAAGAAAGTCTCTCAACCAGGATCTCGATCAAAAAATGTCCCTGCATATGGATAAACATGTGTTAAATGCAAGTAAATGCAAGATGTAATGATGCTAATGAATGAATGCAATGCACTGTGCCATCCTCCAAGTCATCTGATCATCTGTTGCTCTGAATCACCGCCCTGATCTCTGAACCGATCACAACCATCTGAGGGAATATGTAATCACAAATCCAACTCAATGGTTCCGAAATAAACGGAAGATACATCACCATCATCATCACCAAACAATCTCTGAGCAGATAACCTCAATCCCTGAACCGGCCCGGGGAATCCTGAAATAAACGGATCCCCATTGATAAATAACACGGACAACACTCCGGCGTTTCAGCAATAAATGTCCATAAATCCGACTTATAAATATGACTCTGATCAACTGTTGAATCGATAGTCACCATCAAAGTCACCATCTGAATATGCATCTGTAAGAATCACCCTCCCCTCACAGGTAAATTCTAATCAGGTCATCCTAAGGCGGATAATAGTCTCGACAATCGGGCAGAGATACTCAATGGGTTTGCCCTTTCGGGTGTGCCATTGTAGCTCCCTTAAGATCGTCTAAACCAAAGATCCGGGAAATGATCGGTCACCAGAGTCAATAGTTCAAAAGAGGTAACCCAACCAAAGTGGAGTGCTCCACAAAGGAAGAGCTCTCCAATGAACCTCGTCCGACTTGTGATATGTCACGTTGCAACAATATGCTGATAAAGCAAATGAGGAACGTAAGACCACACTAATCCTAGGTGTATACTCGGGCCTGGGTTTTAGCCCCACTCAAAACACCCACCCCAAACAGAGGAACCACCTGTACAGAGGACAGCAACATGATAGTATGATGCATGTAAATATTTATGCAAATATATACACTGGTTAGAATAATAAATGCAATAAATAAAGCGGCACAAGCAACCTAAACTATCCTAGAACGCTAGGAGAGACTCGCTTAGGGAAGATGGACCAGCACAGGTCAACATCTTGTAGATCCCCAGCAGAATCGCCAGCTGTCGCATCCGCAAAAAACAACCGGCGAGCTAAAATAAAAACAACACAGAGCCGCCACCGTGCGTTATTTATCCCAAAAGAGGGAAAGGAAACGCTTGAAGTAAACCTGGAAAAAGCATGGTCTCGCGACCAAAGAGAATGGGATCGGGAGTCGGTTACGCAAGGGGAAGGTATTAGCACCCCTCACGTCCGTCGTACTCGACGGGATCCACGCTCAAAATATAGAAAAAGGTTGCTAAAACAAACATCACACACACACACTGAAGACAACACAGGTGGAGGAAGGGGGAAGAGGGCTCGCTAGGACATCGCATCCTATGCCTACGTATCTCGTCTGGAACGAGAATCAGAGCTGCCGTAGTTCGGCTCACGCACGCCGAAACAAACACACACAAACACAGGCAAACATGGAACCCGAACGCCAATCGCTGGACTTACATCGGCTTCCGAACCAAACAAACACAATCAGGATACGGACAGCCAATCGCTGGGCTTACATCCATATCCTGACACACAAGAGGGTTAACAAGCAAACAAGCTACTAAGGAGTCGGGAACTCGAGCCTAGCAGTTGTCAAGCAAACACACACAAGAAAGAAAAAAGGTGCCCGGAGAGACCTCGCACGGTCTCCTGCCTACGTACCTCATCTGGTATGAGGATCAGGGCGACGTAGTTCCCCTGAACGGGAAAGAAATTCTAACCAGATACAAAGGGAGACACACTACTAGGGAGCTGGACTCGAGCCTAGATGTTATCATGCATCATTGCCCTATGTTATGGTTTCTATCCTAACTTGCACAAGCTGCAAGCTAATCCTAAACAGGCAAAGCAAAACACACATGCTCAATCAAAATAAAGCAAACATTCACAAGTAGCACACACTATATCCAGTCAAGTGAGGCTCAAACAAGGGTGAGGCTGCAAGAGCAAGCCAGCTGTACAGGGTAGTGTTCGCTCTTAACCCTGACATTGAGAGTCAGGGTGAAGCAGATGAAAGGTGAGTGAAGATGAGACTTCACAGCTCTTATCCCTGGCCAGGGAGAGCTTCAGACAAAGGAGCGTGGGTTCAGAAAGTGGGAACCCTTCTACACTCAAGACTCTGACTCAACTGATCTTGGGTTAATGTCCCAATGCATCAACACAGTGGTGTGAGCAGAGGGACGACTCAACAAGAATAGCAGGGGATGGATTACGCATCCCTTGGGTTCTGCCAATTGCCTTAATCAAGGTCTTTTCCTGCTTGGGGACAAAGTTAAACAATCACAAACATCGCCTCTTAAGGAGGACTTCAGACAGTTGCCTGGCTAAATAACAAGCCAGGTCTTCCAGACTACATGGAGACAAGAGAGTCTACCTCAATTGGTTTATACAACCAAGCAGCAGCACAACAAGTTCTCAAAGAACTATTAGCAACTAATGTACCTGAAATCAATCAAATACAATCAGTATACCAATCACAAAGTCAAAACAGACAAGATAAGAATCAACAGACAATGTATAATCAGACAATGCGCTATGCAAAGCACAATCAACTCAAGTGAGCCAAGCATCCTACAAAATAAACCAAGTTAGTTCATAACAAGCATATAAACCAAACTCAATCAACTTGCATTAATCTCCTTAAAGCATTTGCTTCTTCAACCTGAAAATCACATTCAAACATGAGAAACAAGACCACTAGGACAAGCCTAGGGTCCAAAGGAGGTGAAAAATTCAAAACAGCAAGTGAAAATTAATCAAAACCAAGATTTATCAAGCAAAAAGAGAATCCAATTGGTATCACATCAAAACTATGTACCAAATCCATTTCATATACAAAACATGCCAAACTATGCCCTTTGGAAACACATTGGAGCAAACAGACTGATCATAACCAAATCAATATCAAAACAGCTCAATAAATTCCACAAAAATTCAAGCCTAAACATAACACATTCAATGAGCATCATATCAAATTTCATGCTATTTGGACCAGAGGAAGTATGGAAATTAAATCAGGAAGTCAAGCCATGCTTATACAAGCTCAAACAATGCCACAAATCATGTGTCAACTTTAGGCAAGTGTAAAACAGAAATGGCATAAGATAAATGAACCACATCAAAGCCAAAATGAAATTAAACATGTTAAGAACCAATCCACAAAGTTTCAGCTTCATGTGATAAGGCATGGGAATTTCACAAGTCATGTAAGTTGATCACTCAAAAAAACCTAAAAATGACTAAACAACAAACAAAAATATCAATCAAATGGAAAATGGATTAACAAATCCTACAAAAAATCATGGTTAAACCTAACATACAGATGGAATCTCATGCAAAAATTGAGAGCAAATGGCAAAGCAGAAGTATGGAAACAAAATTCAAGAACATGGCATAACATAGTGTGACACACATTGTCACACTCAACTTGATCACATCATATCTATCAATCCAGAAACTCAAAATTAGCAAACTATACATCAAAATCACCAGGAAAGAGTCAAGAATGTGCATGTAAAATTTCAAGCATTTTGGATAAGGCATCAAGATTTCATGATCAATATGGCAAAACATATACATAAATGACACTTTCAAACAATCCCTAGGCATTTTATTTTTCCACACGTGCACAAAAATATTAAAAATCACCATAAAAAACTACACATCACAAGGAGAATGGTGAAAAAACTCTCATCAAATTTGGATTAAAAATGAATTACTTATGAATTTTCTAAGATGAATGATCAAAAATGAAATAAAATGTGAAAAAAGAAATGAAATAAAACAAATTAAATGTCACAATGGCAAACTTGTAAATAAGCTACAGCGAAGACAAAACGCAGCGCTTCAATTTATTCAGTGTCAGCATGCAATTGGCTCTAAGGCGCGGGAAACAACAAATTTAAACCATGGCAAGGCAAAAAGGATCAAACACGTTTCTGAACGTGTTCTTGAAGTGTTCATCACCTTCATCACTTCCAGAAATCATCATGAACGAATCTCAACCAAAATCCTCGTGCCTTATATCAAAATGACCAGCATTCAACCTAGATCATGAATCTAGCAAGCATTTGACCTAACTATAATCATACTTCACGGATCGAGCGAAAATAGTTTCACCTTCAAATGTTCAAATCCACATAACTAGAGCAATTCTCAATGAAAATCAATTTTACAAGTTGCAGCATGCTCAGCAATGAATGAACTATCAAAGCCATATCATGATTTTGAGAATTATTGAGATCGAGTTCTAACCTCTTGGAGATGGCAGACTGGAAATCGCGAGCTTCAAGGTCCAAAATGCCAAAACAGATGATGCTTGATGATGTAGAAGTGGATCGGAACAAGTAGCTCAGCTCAATTATGCACCAGCTTGAAGAACTTTCAATTTGCCATGTGTCATACGGTGAACTGGACTTTTTTGTGGTTTTAATCGCAATGTCGCGGTTAGCAAGAGTCGCCACCGACTTTTCTTTTATCCAATAAGGAAAGGTGGAAAAGAACAGGAAAAACCTTAATTTAGATTTTGGGTTCGGGAGGTACATTATACAAAGGGAAGGTGTTAGCACCCTTTGTATCCATGGTTATCCATGGGCTCTTAATTGCTCGATCACTTATATTATTTTTGTCTAAAAAAAAAAAAAAGTGTTTGTGAATTGTTTAGAAAAATTGTTTTGAAAAGAGAATTTAACTTTGTAATGATTCTTGTATGAATGTATACAAAGTGATTATCTCGTTTAGTTTTGAAAATTGTTTAGAAAAATATAACTCGGTAATGATTCTAGTATGAATGTATACCAAGTGGTGATTTTCTGAAGGTATTTTGAAAGGTGTGAGGTGTGAAAAAAATGTTTTAGGTTGTGAGCCAGCAATTAAGAGTTATACCGACCCAAGGTCTTTATGAGTATTTCCTATCCTTATGAGGGTAAAACTGTCCTTATTATTGAGAAATAAGTAGTTTTATCCTTTGGATGTAAAAGGGTCATCGTAGGGTCATCGATTGGTCATTGAAGGCAACAGTTACGAGGATACCTTAGCATTCGAAGGGACTATCATCTTTTAACCGTAGGCAACATCGGAGGGTCATCGAGGGACAAAGTTGTATATTCGAAGGCAACATCCGAGGGACTATAATTTATTTTATGATGATTTAACCGAAGGGTCTTTGCTAAGGGTATCCCCACGTTCGCGGGACATGACCGTAATATCGTAATCGTAAGGCAACAAAGAGAGGTCCAAGATCACTTATTCAAAGGCAAAGTTTTACAATTAATTATATAATTAGGATGAAACTCCACATTAAAATTATTAAAAATAATATATTAAAAAATTAATACATTAGAAATTAATACATTAAAAATTAATTTAGGGTGAAACTCCACAAGGGTATCCCACAAATAAAGTGGAATACCTAGCCAATAACCTTTTCCTGGGATATGTGAACCTTTACGAAACTCAAAAAAAGAAACATGTCAGAACACCAAATCAGGGTGCAATCGAAGATTACACCGGAGAAATATCACAACAATAAATAGGATAGGATGAATAATGCATGGCTATGATAAAACATAAAAAAAAAGAATAGAAAAGTCAGCTACTGTCTCGTTCGCCTCTGCCTCGCCTAGCGAAGGCCAGGCGAATACTCGCCCCAGGCTCGCCTAGCGAGGTGCTAGCGAGCGGCCACGGATTTTGAATTTGAAAACAACCCCATGTTAGGAACTTTGAATTTTATGGCATTTTATCACAGGAATAACATGGTCAAACATTCAGGGTATTCAGGCATATTTAAATTCCCATACGAAAGCAAATTATATATCAACATTTAATCATGATGCATTATATATGTAGATATGGCCAATTGAAAGTATAAACAATAGAGATACGCAAACTTGTTTGCCAATTCAAGGTTGAAGGGATTGACCACTTGTAGTATCGGAATAAGTTAGGCAGCGGGAATTGGACGGCGATGGCTTCGGTGCAGATGGGCTGCCTTCAGGGTTTCTTTACTCTGAATTCTCCGGGTAGGCAGGGTTCCTATGCCAAAGTTTCTATCCGTCCTTCTCCGTTCTCTTTCTTTCTTTTTCCTCAAGGTTTTGTTCCAAGGAAACCTCAGAGTGTTTTGCTTCTCTTCCTTCTTTCTCCAGTGAATCTCCCAGTGTAAACTCCAAGTCTCACTCCCCTACTGAAACTTCAGTATTTATAGACTAATTTCGTGGGTAATGGGCTTGGAATGAGGGAGACCCAAGTCCAAAATAATTTGTTTATTTATTTATTTATTTTAATTATTTAATTAATTAATTAATTTTTTTTTTTTTTTCTTTTTTTTTTTTTTTTTTTTTTTTTTTTAGGAAAAATGATGGGTAATTTTTGGGGTATGACAGCTGCCCCTGTTCAATATTCTTGAACCGAGAGAGTTAGGATGGCGTGTATGCCATTCGTGGTCTGGAGGTGGAAGATTATTGAACACTAGAATGCCCCAAAAATTTGCACTTGAGAATCGACAGTTGGTCTTGATGGAGATGGGCTTAAAGATGCCATCCGGGAGGTTTGATGACGAAAGCTTCAGATCGCGCCGTATATTAGGCCAATTTGAAGACATGGGTGCCACACTGGGTCGTACGTTAGACCGTATAATGAGTCATCCATTAGGCTGCCGACTTCGCTGGGGAGTCGGAGTGTGTCATACGCTGTTGGGGATAAAGGATCAGAATGGACCATACGCTAGATCGTATCTGAGTTGCAGAATGAGCCGTACGTTAGGCTGAATCTGATGACGAAAGGGGTAGTCGTACGTTAGACTACACTTCAGAAATGTACCGTATGTTAGGTAGCATCTGAGGGGATGGACATCCGAACGGGTCGTACGTTAGACCGTCGCAGAATGAGTCGTCTGTTAGGCCGCATCTGATGATGAAAGCGGTAGTCGTACGCCAGACTACACTTCAGAAATGTACCGTACGTTAGGTAGCATCTGAGGGTTGTAAGATCCAAACGGGTCGTACGTTAGACCGCGTTGGGGTTGTTGAAGTTCAGAATGGATCGTACGTTAGATCGTATCCGAGTTGTAGAATGAGCCGTCCGTTAGGCTGCATCTGAAAAAGAAAGTAGTCGTACGCTAGACTACACCCCTGAATGTACCGTACGCTAGGCAGCATCTGAGGATTTGAAGGTCCAAATGGGTCGTACGTTAGACCGCATTGGAGTTGCTGAAGAAGTCATATGTTGGGCTGAATCAGAATGAACCGTACGTTAGGCTGTATCTGATAACCTGTATATGTTGTACTTGCAATAAATGTCTGGGATGGGCTTAAAGATGCCATCGTTAGGAGGATATCAAAGTGTTGTCAGAATGAATGTTCCCATGAACTGTATTTGAAATATGTATCTGAATCTTGAATGTGATTGATAAAGGTGTCTGTCTGAATGAACCTTTTATTTTGACTATATCAGGAGGATAAATAACCTGCAAAGAAAAGTTAGCTTCATGCTATGTCATGATGTATGAGATGTTTCGTGTTATGCTAAAATAAATGCGAATGTTGTATGCATGCGTATGCTGTGAAAGGATGTAATGAATGAGTTATGCGTATGAGAAGTTCTGCTTGGGGACTCTACTGGGGAAAATAAATCCCCATCTACTGATTTGAGACATTTGTGTCGATGACCCTTTCTCGGCTGGGGATGCTTGATTTCTGTCTGATGGTGGAAATATTCAACAGAGCCTGGCTGGGGATGGATGAGATGATCAATCTGTCTGGTGACGCCGACCTCTGTTGGGGAGTAACTGGCTGTGCCTGGGGATACTGCCATTTCTTCTGAGGAATAACAGACTTGCTGGGGGAATAGAATTGGTAGCGGATTCATTGGAAGCATGGTTAGACCTTCTCCTCGATCCTGAAGTCGGGTAGTAATTGCTATTGCTATTCTACGCATATATTTTGGTAAACATTTATCATATTCAAATGCACATATTAATTCAAATTAAATCAATGGACATTTACGCAACCAAAACAGAAAAGTAAAAACAAAAGCATCTTTTTTTTGAAAGAGGGTTGTATTGATTTTGAAAGGAGGCCTATAAACAGGCAATTTGTGTACAAGGAGACAGAAATCCTAGTAAGAGGAAATTGTCGAAAACAAAGAGAAAGCTATGTGGAAGAAGTCCTATTGATTTTAAGCCTACTACTGTCATTATGTCTTCGAGCATCTCATCCCTTGCTGTCGGATAGAAGTGATTGGCTTGGTCAGTCCCTCGAACTTGGATGAAAGTTGACTGAGAACGGGACATAGTCATACGCTTTAATCCCTAATTTTTGCCTGGACCGCCTTTTCAGGTTTTCAGTCCACCAGGATACCCTTTTTTGCCCAAGCCGCCTTTTCAGGTTTTCGACTTGCCGGGTGTACATTTTTTTTTATATATCCCTAATTTTTGCCCGAACCCTTTTGGTTCGCCGGGATGCCCTTACTTTTGCCTAGATACGTCGATCTAGCGGGTCTCTTTTATGCGTAGTATTTTTTAACTATGTCCGCGTTCACGGGATGTGGGAAGTCTTCACCATCCATAGTAGCGAGTATCATGGCTCCACCAGAGAATACCTTCTTAACCACAAATGGCCCTTCGTATGTGGGAGTCCATTTGCCTCTGGGGTCAGTTTGTGGTAGGATGATGCGTTTGATTACCAAGTCGCCAAGTTGGTACACCTGTCTCTTAACTCTTTTGTTAAATGCCTGGGTCATGCATTTCTGATATATCTGCCCATGACAAACAGCCGCAAGTCTCTTCTCATCAATCAGATTTATCTGATCGAGTCGAGTCTGAATCCATTCATCTTCATCTAAGCCCGCCTCTTTCATGATTCTTAGAGAGGGAATCTGAACTTCCACTAGTAAGACGGCTTCCATTCCGTAGACTAAAGAGAAAGGAGTTGCCCCTGTCGAAGTTCGTACCGAAGTACGATAACCATGAAGAGCAAATGGTAACATCTCATGCCAGTCTTTGTATGTTACTGTCATCTCTCGCATGACCTTCTTGATATTGTTAGCAGTCCCCACGACGCCGTTCATCTTTGGCCGGTACGGAGAAGAGTTATGGTGTTTTATTTTGAACTGCGTGCAGAGTTCAGTAATCATCTTGTTGTTCAAATTAGTACCATTGTCAGTGATAACTCTTTCAGGAGACAGCAGGTTTCTCAAATAGGTATTTGATAGAATCCATCTTAGAAGTCAATAAGGTGGTATGATTCAACATATACTGTCTTAGTCGGCGAGCAGCCCAGGCCAAAGCACAGCAAGCTTTCTCGGGCTGTGAGTATCTTGTTTCACAGTCGGTACCTTTTGCTAAGGCAGTATATGGCATGCTCTTTTCGACCAGACTCGTCATGTTGCCCCAACACACCTCATTGAATTTTCTAACACGGTCAAATACGTAATTAAAGGTCTTCCTTCAACTGGTGGCATCGGAACTGGAGGTTCTTGGCGATATTTCCTGATTTTGTCATAAGCTTCTTGGCATTCATCATTCCATACCATCTCTTGATTTTGTCTCAGTAATTTGAAGATGGGTTTGCAGGTAGCAGTCAAGTGTGGAATGAATCGGGCAATGTAATTCGAGTGCCCCAAGAAACCTCTGACTTCTTTCTTGTTTATTTCAGTACCCAGATTTACAATTTCAATTGATTCCTCATGCGGCTGTATAGTCTTTTCTTCTTGCAGTAGTCGGGCAAGTTCTCCAGGGACTTCACAATCTTCCTCGCTTCCATCCTCGGCTTGGTAGATCGGATTTTCAAAGTCATAATGAACAGTAGCAGAGTCATTACCAACAGGATCCAGAGTGGATATGGATCGGCAAATTGTTACGTGAGTGTGTGCAAGAAACATAGCTTGTTTGAAAAATGACAGGAAAGATAAAGAGCGCAATATTTGAATGCAAAAAGTCCATTGATCTATTGAATATGAATATGCTTATGAAAATGACAAACCCCTAACAAATTAGCCATTGTGCCTCGGGCATAGACACAATGCTTTAAGAAGTTTGATTGTAAAAGAAAATTAAAATTTGCAATTCTAGAATAAACAATAACAATTACTCCTGACTAAAGGAAATCGGGATAATGTCTCCAGTCTTCCAATTGTTGAGTCCGTCACCAATTGTTGGGAAAATCCAGCTATCCAAGTCGCAATCACTATCAGCATCTTCCATAGCATTAATCTGATTTTTGACTATCTTTCCAGAGTTAAACCCCAGGCCAGCTTTATCAGACTTGTACGGTACATTGATCAGTTGACCCCAACCAGCACGATCACCATTTTCAATCGCGGCTTGAGCATCTTTCAGAGAGATCATGACAGGGGGAGCACGAACAACCTTGGGCACAAGGGGAGTTGGCTTAAGGACAGGACTGGGTGGAGGAACCACTTCAAATGACTGAGAAGGAGTCTCAAAGAATTCACCATCCATCTCGACGTATTTGAAGGCTTGCACACTACTGACAATATACTCTTCTTCTCCACATACAGTGACAACCATGCCTGCTATTGGATACTTCAGCTTTTGATGAAGCGACGAAGCTACCGCACCTGCCCCATGGATCCAAGGGCGCCCCAACAAGCAGGAGTAGGCGGGACGAATGTCCATCACGTGAAAGGTAGTGTTGAAGACTTGAGGTCCTATCTTGATAGGGAGAACCACTTCACCATAGACAACACTCTTCGCACCATCGTAAGCACGCACCACAACATCACTAGGTTTCAGTTCAATGCCTTTGTAGTCAAATTTATCGAGTACAGCTTTCGGGAGCACATTCAAGGAAGAGCCGTTGTCGATCAACACGTGAGCCAAGGTGATCCCCTCGCACTCGATGGAGATATGCAGAGCTTTATTGTGATTCTTTCCCGCTGGTGTCAGGTCAGCATCGGAAAAGCCTAGGCCATTGTCAACAGTCAAATTAGCAACATAATGTTCGAATTGATCGACGGATGTTTCTTGAGGCACATGAGCGGTCTTCAAGAATTTCATCAATGCATTGGCATGGGATTCAGAGGATAATAACAAGGACAACATTGAGATTTTAGACGGAGTATGCCCCAATTGTTCCACTACATCAAAATCGCTCTTACGGATGATTTTCAGCATCTCTTCCATTTCCTGTTTGGCAACATCTTCAGAAGTAACTTCGACCGATGTCTCTGACTGAGGAGGATTGACTGGTCTTTTTCCTCGAATTTCGGGAGCGGGAGGTGAGATTTCTGGGGAGTAGATCCTTCCACTTCGAGTAACTTTACTAGTCCCCACAATATCATTAGGATTAGCAGAACTACCAACCTGCTTTATGCCATGGATGTAAACGTCGCCTCCATAGTTCCACGGAATAGCTTTGCTGGAGGAATATGGCACGGGGCCAGGTGCGGTAATAATCAGGGGAGCCACTTTGGGCTCAGCGGTAATCTTCACAGGCACTCTAGTAGCGGTAATCTTCACTGGAGCTTTGGACCTAGCAATCACAGATACCTCTTCAATAGAGTTGTCCACCTTAGGAACCCTTTCAAATAGAATTGTACGATCATCCATCAGCCGTTGAATGCCGTTCTTCAACTTCAAACAATCATTGGGTCGGAGTACACAGAGATCGCAATCTTCAGCACAACCTGGAAATAAACCAGCTTGCAATAAATTCTTCTTAACGATCAGGAGAGGAGATGCTAAATCAGCAACGTCAGTAACGTGAGAATTGTCGTCCACAACATTAACATTCTGGTCATGATTAGGCATAGGTGCTGTGATGACATTGGGGGTCGCCGGAGGATCAAATTCAATTTCTCCAGCGTCGATCATATCCTGAATCTTGTTCTTCAACAACCAGCAATCATTCGTATCATGCCCGGGGCTATCGGAGTGATAGGCACACCTGGCGTTGGGATTATAACGAGGAGAAGTAGTGTTGGGATTTGCAGGAGGGCCTCTGAGGGTAATCAAATTGGCCTTTAACATACTCTGCAGTGCTTGGGTTAAAGTCATATTGATCTTGGTAAACTGTCTTCTCGACCTGTCTTGTCTGTGTTGGAAGTTCTGAGATGGCGGTGCGGCAATTGTAACTGCCCCAACAGTATGGTCACGATTCTTCTTGTTATGCTTCCTCTCACTGTACACAGCATTTGATTCACTCTTTCCCTGATAGGACTTTTTGGTGCTTGCAGAAGTAGCTGCCTGTATCTTTCCACTTCGAATGCCGCTTTCAACCCGTTCACCTGTCAAGATAAGTTCAGTGAAACCTGACGAGGAACTTCCCAGTAGATGGCTGTAGAATGGGCCAGTCAGTGTACCCATGAACATGTCCACTAACTCTCGATCAGTCATAGGGGGTTTGACTCTGCCAGCCAAATCTCTCCACTTTTGAGCATATTCTTTGAAACTTTCTTTAGAGCCCATAGTCATATTTTGTAGCTGTAGCCGAGTAGGCGCTAACTCAGAATTATACTGGTAGTGCTTGTAGAAAGCTGTTGCTAAATCAGTCCATGTGCGGATGTTAGAGCTCTCAAGCTGATAATACCACTCTAACTGTGTGCCAGACAGACTCTCTTGGAAGAAATGGATCCACAGTTTCTTATCAGTAGTGTGCGGCTGAATCTTTCTCACATAAGCCCTTAGATGCATCTGAGGACAAGAGGCACCATCATACTTAGTGAAAATGGGAACCTTGAATTTGCGGGGAATGACCACATCAGAGACCAGACCCAAGTTTTCGAAATCCAGACCGGGCACTTTCTGCCCCTCCATAGCTAGCATACGTTCTTCCAACAACTTGTACTTATCATCCTTCGGAGAGTACTGTTCATGTTCATAATCTTCGTCGTCGTCCTCAGAATTGACGAGATTAGGATTCTCATCTTCCGAATCATTCTCGGTCTCTTCTTCTGAATCCTTCGGAATTCTAATCTTGACTCCTGTAACCTGTCCCTTAAGCCTTCTCCCCGGGTTGATGTAACCCACAGGTTTCTGGTCCTTCTTCTTCTCCATCAAAAGAGCTTTCAGTTCTTCCTGCCCCTTAGATAAGCTCAGCATCATTTCCTGGAATTGAGCATTCTGGGCCTGGAGATCTTTGACAGTTTGTTCGAGAGCCATTGTTCAATCTGTTTGAATCTGCTGGAATCTGTTTGATAGGAAAATCGTGAGAACACTGATCCTTTAGAATACCTGTTATGCGATGCAATGCAATGTATGAAATGTTTTCAAGGACTTTCGGGATTTAACTTTGCATAAACTAACAAAAAGAGCTTTTTTTTCTTTTCTCTTTTGTTTTTGCTTTTGTTTTTGTTTTTTTTGTTTTTTTTTGTTTATGCAAAGTTAAATCCCTAAATCCTTGAAATGGTTAGTACAATGCCATGATGTTATGATGTTATGTTGTTATGATGTTATGATGTCAGATAAATAACAAGCACAAGCAAGTCACACAACAATCATTCCTAGGTTTTAAGGCTTGCGTGAGTTCCATAGGTAAATACCCTCCCCACTGAAGTTTGGTTGGTTCAACCTGTCTTAGAATAGTAACCGGGTTCTAGAAGGATCTCAAATCATTGACCTTTCCTTAAGTCCACTTCAGTGCAACACCAAGTGGTTGACCGAAGCTTCCCTAAAGTCCAATCTCAAAGAGTGTAGTATCGAGTCTCAACCAACTCCAGTCGGAACCGAAGCCAGTTATCTCACTACTTTCTAATGGCCAGGATGAGTCAATTAGGGTTCTAAAGGTCTGGTTAATGCTTTTATGACACCACGCGAATGCCAAATATTTCCTCAACTAACATGAGGAACATCAGGACATCCAAAGTGCCACATTAACCGTAGCCATCATTTTGACCATTCCAGTATACGCCGGACAGTCGCGATGATCTCTTGCTACTTACCTAAGGTACACTAGATCCGGGTGTAGGATCTTTCACTCAAGCATAACATACCCAAGCAATCCCTTAAAAATAAATCAGACAAATTGAATAAGTGATCTTGTTTTTAAGGTAACCTCTCTTTTTAAATATCAAGCATCCCTAGCAGAGTCGCCAGTTCTGTCATACGGTGAACTGGACTTTTTTGTGGTTTTAATCGCAATGTCGCGGTTAGCAAGAGTCGCCACCGACTTTTCTTTTATCCAATAAGGAAAGGTGGAAAAGAACAGGAAAAACCTTAATTTAGATTTTGGGTTCGGGAGGTACATTATACAAAGGGAAGGTGTTAGCACCCTTTGTATCCATGGTTATCCATGGGCTCTTAATTGCTCGATCACTTATATTATTTTTGTCTAAAAAAAAAAAAAGTGTTTGTGAATTGTTTAGAAAAATTGTTTTGAAAAGAGAATTTAACTTTGTAATGATTCTTGTATGAATGTATACAAAGTGATTATCTCGTTTAGTTTTGAAAATTGTTTAGAAAAATATAACTCGGTAATGATTCTAGTATGAATGTATACCAAGTGGTGATTTTCTGAAGGTATTTTGAAAGGTGTGAGGTGTGAAAAAAATGTTTTAGGTTGTGAGCCAGCAATTAAGAGTTATACCGACCCAAGGTCTTTATGAGTATTTCCTATCCTTATGAGGGTAAAACTGTCCTTATTATTGAGAAATAAGTAGTTTTATCCTTTGGATGTAAAAGGGTCATCATAGGGTCATCGATTGGTCATTGAAGGCAACAGTTACGAGGATACCTTAGCATTCGAAGGGACTATCATCTTTTAACCGTAGGCAACATCGGAGGGTCATCGAGGGACAAAGTTGTATATTCGAAGGCAACATCCGAGGGACTATAATTTATTTTATGATGATTTAACCGAAGGGTCTTTGCTAAGGGTATCCCCACGTTCGCGGGACATGACCGTAATATCGTAATCGTAAGGCAACAAAGAGAGGTCCAAGATCACTTATTCAAAGGCAAAGTTTTACAATTAATTATATAATTAGGATGAAACTCCACATTAAAATTATTAAAAATAATATATTAAAAAATTAATACATTAGAAATTAATACATTAAAAATTAATTTAGGGTGAAACTCCACAAGGGTATCCCACAAATAAAGTGGAATACCTAGCCAATAACCTTTTCCTGGGATATGTGAACCTTTACGAAACTCAAAAAAAGAAACATGTCAGAACACCAAATCAGGGTGCAATCGAAGATTACACCGGAGAAATATCACAACAATAAATAGGATAGGATGAATAATGCATGGCTATGATAAAACATAAAAAAAAAGAATAGAAAAGTCAGCTACTGTCTCGTTCGCCTCTGCCTCGCCTAGCGAAGGCCAGGCGAATACTCGCCCCAGGCTCGCCTAGCGAGGTGCTAGCGAGCGGCCACGGATTTTGAATTTGAAAACAGCCCCATGTTAGGAACTTTGAATTTTATGGCATTTTATCACAGGAATAACATGGTCAAACATTCAGGGTATTCAGGCATATTTAAATTCCCATACGAAAGCAAATTATATATCAACATTTAATCATGATGCATTATATATGTAGATATGGCCAATTGAAAGTATAAACAATAGAGATACGCAAACCTGTTTGCCAATTCAAGGTTGAAGGGATTGACCACTTGTAGTATCGGAATAAGTTAGGCAGCGGGAATTGGACGGCGATGGCTTCGGTGCAGATGGGCTGCCTTCAGGGTTTCTTTACTCTGAATTCTCCGGGTAGGCAGGGTTCCTATGCCAAAGTTTCTATCCGTCCTTCTCCGTTCTCTTTCTTTCTTTTTCCTCAAGGTTTTGTTCCAAGGAAACCTCAGAGTGTTTTGCTTCTCTTCCTTCTTTCTCCAGTGAATCTCCCAGTGTAAACTCCAAGTCTCACTCCCCTACTGAAACTTCAGTATTTATAGACTAATTTCGTGGGTAATGGGCTTGGAATGAGGGAGACCCAAGTCCAAAATAATTTGTTATATTTTATTTATTTATTTATTTTAATTATTTAATTAATTAATTAATTAATTAATTAATTATATATATATATATATATATATATATATATATATATATATATATTTTTTTTTTATTATTTTTTTTTTTTTAGGAAAAATGATGGGTAATTTTTGGGGTATGACACCATGGATGAGTGAGATTTCAACAGCTACGAATCTTCAATGTTCTTGCCACGATTTTGATCAACAGTTCTTCACAAAGTCCTGCAGAAGAGAGATCACACAAGAAACAGCAAAAAGAATGAAGCAATTCAATGGAAAATGGTGAAAAAATGCGAAGAAGTTTGAAGAAAATTGAGAGGTTTTTGGATGAAAAGTTTGTTAGATCTGAGAAATGAAATATGATTATGCATTTTCTGTTATGATTATGCCTTTATACCACATGCTAATCCATTTGTTAATCAAGTTTAACAAAATCCAAGTGAAATTAGCAAAAATGCATTTTATGTCAAATGGCAAAATGACCTTTTCATTATGCAGTCAATGTAACAGTACAATTGCAATGCAAACAAGTCCAAAATGATATTCCTGATGTGTTGGAATGAGTTTTGTATGGAAATCACATGTATTTTTCAAATTGGCTATTTTTCCCACCAATTTTCAAAATGAATCACTTGAAAAATGACTTTTTGCTATGATGATTTTTGATGAAATGTGATAATGCATCATGAAAGTACACATCAAATGTGGTTTGCTCAAAGAAAGATCACCCAATTTGGCCTTTCCATTCAAAAGTTATGCCACTTTGAAAATCAACATTTTCTGAAAATGATTTGATCATAACTTTCCAATCACACATGAAAAATTCATGTTCTTGGACTTTTTGGAAAGGTGAGAGCAATATCTACAACTTTCATGTTGGACAAAATTTCATTTGAAGCATTTTTGGACACGTAATTTTGAGGTGAAAAACTTTCCATTTTTGGCAGTTTCCAATTACAGGTCACCTGCTACTTTTGGAAACTTTTCATCTGACTTTATTTTCTTCATTCTTGATATTTGAAATGTCAAATGAAACTTGTTTAGACATGAAAGAAGTGTCTCTAACTCTCTCCCACCTCCAAATCCATCAATTCAAGCACCGTTGACCACAATTGACTTTTCTGACTGATAGATGAATCTGGCTATGCACTGATCCAGTTGAGCCTCAAACTCCTGATGAAATGGCTCAAACATGAAACCCTAGCTTCCATAAGCTCAATACAATCATGAAATGATCCCCATATCCATTGTAGACCCCATCTCCTTGCCAAGCCCTGACTGGCCCAATACAGATGATTCAACTGATTAGGGTTGACCAGTGGTCAAAACCCTAATCTCAAGGTATCTGATCAATCTCTTGGTGATGACAAAACCATGATGATGATGATGTACCATTTCACCCAAGACCAAGCTCAACCTCCTTGAAGAATTATGAAAACCCTAATTTGAATCACACACCCTCAGATGATCAATGATCCAGTCAATAAAACCCTAGCTTGCATCTTAACCTCTCTTATCTTCTGATCAAGACTTAGGAGGATGACTTGCACAATGTTGCCACATGATATGCAATATGTAATGACTAATGTCCTAAAAATGATATGCAATATGTTAAGCTAGTCCCAAGAGAGGAGGGCAAATTTTGAGGTGTTACACTCAGGAGTTTAACTCATGTTTTTCATCAGAATTTATCCGAGGGGTTTTATCAGGTCTCTATTCAGGGTTTTATCGAAGGGATTCTACTAAGGTTACATCAAACAAAAATCGGAGGATCGTCAAACTCCTACCTAATTCCCGTAATATGAACGTATGAGCATGGAAATCATACGCAAGTTTCACCCAGACGGGCTGAAATTAACCAATAAGGTAGCACTAAGGTTCCACCATAGGATGGTTCAGATGCTAACAGAGCTAAGAACTGTCCAGTCCTTGCTCATTCCCAGATTCTGCTAATTTCGTGGTCAAAATTAGGATTCCTCTCTATATTTAATCATCTTATCCACGAGAAGATGAAGACTCATCGTCATCATCATCTCGGCCTGAGATGGTTAAATAGGGGCAACTGTCGTACCCTAAATTTTGACCACCTCTTCTGTCTATTTTTCAGTTAACACAAACATAGTCAGATATTCAACCTCAGGACCTAAAAAGTCAAGGGGAACCATTTTGACTTCTTAGTTCCTCTTAAATAAACTAATGATTATATTTTTTGCAAATAATTAATTTGGATAATTTTAGGATAATGTGAGATAATTTTATGGGATAAAATAACAAAAACAAGGGATAAAAACAAGCGATAAAATGAAGGGATATAAATATGAGATTAAACATGAGATAAAAATCTAGAAATTTCAAGGGATAATATCAGGGATAAAATTGGGATAAGAGTTATATCTAATATTCTAAAATTTATTTTCTTAAAATAAATTAAATATTATCTTCACAAACAATCATGGGATAAAATCAATCTAACACACCTCAAATCATAAGTCCTCTGCCCTAGTGCATTGAGGCGTTTTTCTAAAATCAGTTATTTCTCCGCCCCCAATGCGTGAGAACTTTTTAAGGGATAAAAACAACCAAACAACCAATATATTTAAGACGAACTACGGGGCTCTGATCCTTCAATAAATTTGAGGGTACGTAGGCATAGAGTTGTAAGACTCTAGCGAGTACAATAATCAAAAAGCTTTTTTTCTCAATTAATCAAATTTTTTTTAAATAATAAAATAATTTTCAATAAATAGATAAATAATTAACCAATAATAATTAATAAAGCGAATGTTCCTTAGAAACACACTAACCCTAGAATTAGAGGAGGATCCCATTGAGTACAATGGAGGTAAGGGGTGTCTAACACCTTCCCCTTACTTAATCGACTTACGAACCTAGCATCTTGCCCTTAGTTAATAGGTTTTATCATTATTTCCCTGTTTCATAGGAATGAATAAAGAATGGTGGCGACTCTGTCATTTTTCCAGCTGCGACATGGATCATTCAGGATATGCTTCTTTGTTCTTCTCCAAGGGGAGTTTTTATCTATTAGTTTCACAATGGTGACTCCTCTTTCCTCTTGGTCACCCTGATTTCCACTTTCCTCTTTTTCAATCCTCAATTCTTCCTTTTCCCTCAAGTCCTCTTCAACTATTTCATCTTCACCATTTTTGGTGATCACCTCAAAACCTATTTCTACAGCCTTGCACGATTCTTTCTTAGGATTATCTACAGTGTTACCTGTAGATCCTCCACTCGAGCTCAATAAAGCGACTATTTGTCTAGATAACTGACCAATACGCATCTCCAAATTTTTGATAGACGCATCATAGTTTCCACTCAATGTCTCATGGTTCTTATTCACCTGATCAAAACTACTTTGAGTGACTTTAATGAAAATTTGCAAGGTCTCTTACAACTGTGAAGGTTTCCTTTGTATTAGAGCTTGTTGGCCTAGTTGCATACCTTGATTAGCAATTGAGTTTAGGTTATTGCTCCAACGGAAATTCGGGTGATCCTTCCATCCCGAATTATAGGTGTTGAAATAAGGGTTATTCTTCTGAAAACTAGCGAATTAGGCTTCTTCACTTGACCCTTCCAAAGAGAACCTTCCATTTGCATGTTCTCCTCCACATAAATCACACCTAAGTGCTTGTACCTGGCTCACATTATCTTTACCTAAGTTGCTTTCAGCTAGCTTTCTATTTAATAATTCAATTTGAGCTAACAATGCAGTGTGAATATCAATAGCTAACATACCTTTGGGTGTGCCAAACGTTTCAATTTTTACCGACCTTTCACTTTTTGAACGATACTCATTTAGGCACATCTTATTAATAAGGTCTTTCACTTGTCGTTCAGTCATGGATCAGATTGTGCCTCCCTCGGAAGCATCCAACAACATGCATGTCTGACTCTTGAGACCTTTGATGAAATTCTGCATTTGCTCCATATTATTCATATTATGATTCGGGAACATGCATAACAAAAGTTTGAACTTTTCCCATGAGTCATATAGCGACTCAATTTCCTGCCGCTCGAAATTTAAAAATTTCTGCTCTATGTTCAGCGAACTGAGTAATGGTGAAGAATAATTCTATGAATTTGTCCTCCAACTCCTTCGATATTCCAATTGTTCCATTTGAAAGTAAAATTAACCATATGCATCTTAATACTGTTAGTATAATATTCCACATAACACATATTAGTTAGTGTAATATCCAAAATTATACGAGTAATTAATTACCTACTACTTTAGCTATAGAGAGACCTAACCCAATGAATAAGCAAAAGACATAACAACGACAACTATTGAGAGCCATGAAAGCTTATGGAAATTTGGTATTTGACTTAGCACAATTTGAATGCAAGCAAATAAAATCATGAAAGTTTCTTACATTACCTGGGCCATTTCCTCATTTATTACTTTGTGCTCGTGTCTATAGTTCATAAGAGCATACACCTGAGGAGGTTGCAAGTTAAATAGAGAATTTTTCGTAGAAGGAGAGTAGTCAATATACTTACCTCGTACGGAAGAGGTGCAGGTGCTTACCTTGCCAAATGTCTCGGTTGCATAAAATTCAACACCGATGTTTTTATTTGCTTCATGAATCAAATTGTTGAAACTTACCTAACACTTTTGTTGCAAAACCTCCACCACTTCGCCAAAACCTTGCAAATCATCACAAGTGAATGCTTTATCCTTCAGAATATGGTAATCCACTAATTTGAGATATTTTTTAGCATGAGCCCCTGAGAGAAATTTGAGATTGAAGAAGGTAGGAGCGTTATGAGTGAGAATAACCCTTGAGGATGAACCTCTTCTTAATCGTCCTCTCGTTGAATCAATTTTTACCTATAACAACAACATAAAAACAACACTTCGTAGAGAAAAAGAAAAGAACTACGCAAAGAATGCTCAGATGAATATGTTAAAAGCAGAAGGAGTAGAGAAAGATTTATGGAAAAATTTATTTAAAAATAATTATTTATAGGCCAACTAGCCAATGACCATCGCATTCATTATACATCTATCGCACGTGATGGTAACGATCACCTCCAATATCTCTCTCTAACATTCACATCACGCACATCATGCCTTAATGGCGCGCACAATGTTAACGATACTCAGATTCTCCCCAACGTCTCTATCACGCGCGTCATGCACATATCACACACGCGATAGATTCATATCACACACATGATAGCTTGCTTGATTATCCCAGGGGGTGAAGCTTTTTTCTTCCTTTCTTCTTCTTCTTCTTCTCTTCTCTCTTTTTCTTTCTTTTCTTCTCTCTTTTTTATTTCTTTTCTTATTTTAGCTGTTTTCACTTCTAGCACAATAACACATAAATTTACCATATTTAGAAATTAAAACTCAACGAAAAGTAAAATAAATTCTTACCGATGGGTTGCCTCCCATTAAGCGTTTCTTTTCTCTCATTAGCTTAACGATCCATGCCTAAGGCACGTCATACGCAACGGATACCCTCACGCCGGTAAGTTCACTTGTTTGTGGGTGCATGAGAAGACGAACAGTTTTTGTTCATAGAAATATATTGGTATGAGTTTCTTTTATTGTGTTTTGTTTCCATCATATGCATTTTCTTCTTTTTTGTATTTTTCATTATTCTTGGTTGACAGTTGAAGGTCATGGGTGGAATGGTTGAGACTTCAGTCTCCCAATCTTCATGACCTAGGTTCGAGACCTGCTTCCCCTTTTCTTATTTTTGTCTTTATTGTTAATTTTCTTATTTTTTTTAAACTCCAAAATTGGAGAAAATACCACGACAATCGTGAAATGAAAACCAAAGAGTAACACCATGTGAAAATTGATACAACACGTAGACTACTCTCAACCATCCAAAAGCCCATATACAACCACACCCTTCAAAGCAAATATTTAACTGTCTCTCACAATACTTTTATACAAGAGTATAAGAGAAAATGTAAAAAATCAAATACAAACTTAAAATACTTTTGTCTCGTGCATTTTGTAAAGAAGAACTTAAATAATTTATACAACTTTGGACTACATATTCCCTTACAAAACTAAGCGATGCGAGAGTTCTTCAACATGTATATTTTTAACTAACCCCAACAGTCTCCACCTTGATTGAAAATTATACATATGCTTTCATCGTATGCTAGCAATAACTCCATCTAGAGAAAAGTATACTTCACATGAAGCTAAACCACTTAAAGAATTTCCACATGCCAAAAACCAGGTTGGAAACTTATGGTACAACTTCCATTTTGGTAAGCTCTTCACCTATTGACATAATCTCACAACACACTTTGCATCAATATCCACGTGTTAATTTGCTAGCAATAACTTGTCCTTTTTAATGACTGCGGAAATATCGTGAGGACACACTTCTCAATTATTAGAGAAGATCATCATCTCCTAAAGTGAGTGAGACATTGTTAGCATTTGACTCGGAGACCTTCTCTAACATTGCCCAATCTGAACACTTACACTTTACATGCGTAATCTTTCCATATTTCCAACATTTCGCACCTGTTTCATTATGTTTCTTCACACAAGGCCTTCCTCTAGCAACCAACACTGAGTTTGATGAATTATTATCCTCACCCTTCATTATTCTTTCTTCATAAATAATTTTACCAGCAACTTCTTCAAAACTCAAAGTTTCCCTACCAAATATCAAAACAGGTTAAATATGCTCACAGGAAGATGGAATAAACCATACGAGTCTTAAACCTTTATCTTCATCATCAATCTTGAATTCAATAATTTCTAATTCAGAAACAATACCATTTAGAACACTTAGATGATCATATACTTTCGTATGTTCATCTATACGTAAGCTATGAAACTGCTCCTTAAACAACAACCAATTTGATACACCCTTTCCTTGATATAATCCTTCAAGCATATCCTAAAGCTCTTTGGCTGACGACGTACCAAGAACTTTCACAAGAATATTATTAGCCAAAGACATGTAGATTATACTTGAAGTTCTCAAATCTAGTTCCTCCCGCTTCTTACTATCCATGTTGGAAAGGTTTTCTTTCAATGCCTTGTGTAAACCTAATTGTCTAAAAACATCTCTGGCTTGAATTTTCCACAAGACAAAATTGATTTTCCATCAAATTTATCTAAGTAAATCTTCACTTCACTTGAAAAACTTGATATTTCAGCCAAAACCTTTCATGCAGAAATTTGTTTCCCAACCAACACAGAGTAATTTTTTCCTGGTGTAGAAGATCAGACAAAACTGCAACCACAAAACATACTAAGAAAATTATACTCAACCAAACCAAGGATTTCGATACAAATTATTAGTAAAAACAAATACATAGAGAAAAAGAGGAACAAAATAACAACACAAAAGTTTAACTTGGAAATTCCAAAACCGGAGAAAAAAACCATGGCCATCGTCAAATGACAACTAAAGAATAACACTATGTAAAATTGTTACTACACATAGACTACTCTCAACCACCCCCAAATCCGCAATAGACCAACACTCTCCAAAGAAAGTATTTAAGTGTTCCTTACAACACTCTTATACAAGAGTATAAGATAAAATATAAAGAGTAAAATACAAGTTTAAAGTTTTTCTGACTGGTGCATTTTGTAATGAAGAACTTGAATTCTTTATATAGCATTGGACTCTTTATTCTTTTACAAAACTAAGCGATGCGAGACTTATTCAACATGTATATTTTCAACTAACCCCAACAATCTCCACCTTGATTGAAAATAATACACTTGCTTTCATTGTCTTCACCAACAATAATACTCCATCATAAAGAGTATATTCACTTCTAGCTATATCACTCCAAGAATTTTCACATTGTATTCACCTACAATCATTGTTTAAAAACTATCATACTCCATCTAAAGAAAAGTATACTTCACTTGAAGCTAACCCACTTCAAAAAATTCTACATGTCAAAAACTAGGTTGAAAACTTATGGTGCAACTTCCATATTCTTAGGAAGCTCTTCAACCATCGATATAATCTCTCAACACACTTTGCATCAATTCCTATGTCTAATCCGCTAGCAATAGCTCGTCCTTTTTCCATGACAGTGAAAATGTCACGAGGACACACTTCACAATTTTGAGAGAAGATTATCATCTCCCAAAGCGATGTAGACATTGCTAAAATTTGACTTGACACCCTGCATTTTACATGCCATATATTTCCACATTTTAAACATCTCACACATGTTTCATTATTTTTCTTCACATAAGGCCTTCCTATAGAAACCAACACCGAGTTTGATGAAGTATTATCCTCACTCTTCAATCTTCTTTCTTCATAAATAATTTTACTAGCAACTTCTTTAAAGCTCAAAGTTTCCTTCCCATATATCAAAACAGGTTTAATATGCTCATAGGAAGATGAAAGAAACTATACTGAAATTCTGGTATCAAATATGAGATGTCGAAGGTAATGTCATGACACTAATATCTGAATAAAACACACAGGATAACGATAAAGAATAATAATGCAAGAGGCACAAGCAGTTGTTAACCCAGTTTGGTGCAACTCACCTACGTCTGGGGGCTACCAAGCCAGGAAGGAAATCTACTAAATAGAATCAGTTCAAAGACTCTCAGTACACTCCATAAGTTACAGTCTTTTTCACCTAATCTCTACCCGTATGATTTCTATCTAAGCACTCTTAGATATGAGAACCCACTCACTCCCCCTCAATCACACCTGTGATTATAAACAACAATTACTTAAGAAAAGAAGACACTCTTCAAAGACACACACTTGATCTTCAATCAAGTATACACACACTTGATCTTGCTTAACAACTTCAATCAAGTAGACACACACTTGATCTTGCTTAACAGCTTCAATCAAGTAGACACACACTCATGCTTAAAAGCTTAGAGTGACAAATTACAACTCACAAATTAGACCAATTCAATCATCTATGGATGAATTGAATGGCTTACAAGTCACACGACCAAACAAGACACAAACCCTTATTCTCTCTCAATATTTCGCTCTGTATTGGTTGTGTATCAAATTAGGTTTTCCATGTCCTATTTATAGAAGCATTCAGCTGGGCTTGGACATCTTGAAAACCCTAAAACTATTTTCCAATTAAATCTTCTCATGACAGCTGATTAGATCTCTTTAGAAAATAAGTAAATCAGGTTGTAATTAATGATTGAATGCGTTTGCAAATCAGATCTTCAATCATACATAGATTGCCATTAAATGCGCAATCACATAACACATAACATTCACCCTGAATGTTCTGTGTACAGATGTCATGACACCGGATCTGACATCCTGGAACAATCCTGCATAATTCCATTTTAAATATCCAGCAGGTACATAATATCAGATGTCATGACATCGTGTATGACATCCTGAAACAATCCTGCATAATTACATTTTTAAACTCCAGCAGGTACATAGATATCTTATGTTAAGACACCACATGCAACATCTTATGAACACTCTTTGTTTTACCAAAATTGCTGCCAACACTTAGAACCAACATATATGAGTCTTAAAGCTTTATATTTGTCATCAATCTTGACTTCAATAGTTTCTAATTCATAAATAATACCATTGTGAATACTTAGATGATCATATACTTTATTATGCTAATCCAAATGTAATCTATGAAATTGCTCCTTCAACAAGAATCGATTTGATATACACTTTCTTTGATATAGCCCTTCAAGTTTCTCATAAAGATCTTTGGATGAATACATACCAAGAACATTCGCAAGAATATTCTTAGCCAAAGACATGCAAATTATACTTAAATCTCTCAAATCTAGTTTCTCCCACTTCTCGTTGTCCATGTTGGAAATGTTTCCTTTCAACGCTTTGTGTAATCCTAATTGTATCAAAACATCTTTGACTTGAATTTTTCACAAACCAAAGTTGATTATTCCGTCAAATTTCTCTAACTCAATCTTTACTACACTTGAAACACATGACATTGTAGCCAAACCTTTCATGCGACAATTTTTTTTCCAACCAACACAATAAATTTTTTTCCTGATGTGGAAGATCAGAAAAAACCGCAACCATAACACATAGTAAAAAACTTTATACTCCACCAAACCAAGACTCTTAATACCAATTGTTAGGAAAAACAAATACATAGAGAAAAAGAGGAACACAATAACAACACATGAATTTAATGTGGAAACTCCAAAATCAGAGGAAAACCCACGACCGTCTTCAAATGACAACCAGAGAATAATACTATTTAAAAATTGTTACAACATATAGACTACTCTCAACCACCTCAAAGCTTCAATAAACCCACACTCTTCAAAGCAAATATTTAACTTTCTCTCACAACACTCTAATACAAGACTATAAGAGAATATATAAAAAGTCAAATACAAGTTTAAAATATTTTTGACTGGTGGATTTTGTAAGGAAGAATTTGAATCCTTTATATAGCCTGGGATTCGCTAAGCGACCAGTATCCAACCCACTGAACCGACTAATCCGGTTCGAGAGTTAGCTCTAGCATCAAATGGTTCCAATCTCCTCCCCATCGCAATTGTAGGGGATCGAATTGTAATCCTCCCTATCAAATTCAATGTCAATCACCATTAAACCAATTAACGTTTGATCATCCTTCATTTTGAAGATGCAATCTTGTGGCAGTATAAATATATTATCGAAGTCATATTTTTTTTCATGTTATAAGATGAGATGAAAGTAAATACAAAGGAAATCAAATTTAGTTTTTCACACTTATCCACATTACACCTATTTAACTTAATTAATATAATAAATAACATTAATATAATAAAAATTTATAAAAAAATCTTACCTTAAAAATAAAATAAAAAGAATTATATTAGTATTAAGGATGGAGATATATTACTCATTCTAGTTTAATAGTTGTATTGCTTACTATATATATATATATATATATATATATATATATATATATATATATATATATATATATATATATATATATATATATATATATATATATATATATATATATATATATATATATATATATATATATATATATATATATTATATATATATATATATATATATATATATATATATATATATATATATATATATATATATATATATATATATGCGGTGCTCTTTGAAGTTACTAAAGATCCATATGCTAGAAATCTGAATATTGTCATTTACTACTTTTTGTGTTGTTCATTGTACAGAATACGTTTTTGTATTTATGAGAAACGTCATTTATGTAGTATTTAAATATCCATTTTGGATCTCAAAAAATTAAATCCACTCTGATGTTTGCTTGCTCTGTTGTCGACAACCTCTATTACTATAGCATTGATGAAATGAGGTGGGTGTAGTGTGTGTATCGACGGTAACGGGGAGAGTGAATACATTACTATAGTTGATTTTAATGATATAAATAGTATAATTTATTAGAATACCCTAATAATTGTAGTCAATGAAATAGTTTCTTAAAATAAAAATTAATAAATAAGATATAATAATAAAAAATAATGAATGTTGTCTTTGTATTTTAATTAAATAATTATTTTGACATAAAGAAAAAGTGAAATTGAGATCATTTTTCTATCGAACAAAAAGAATAATTAGTACTATTAATCGTTAGTTGATTTAATGGTGATTAACACTGAATTTGGTAAGGAAGACGACAGTTTGACCCTTCTTAACTGTGATTGGGAAGAAATTAAAATCATTTGATGTCTGAACTGATTCCCGAATCGAATTAGTTGTTTAAGTGAATTAAATTCTGAAGGTGAAAAAAATTAATATTTAAAAAGTGTGATGTATGTAAGTTAATTATCTCAATGATTAATAAATATAAAATTATAGTATATGTACCATAACTGATCATATTCATAAATAATTTTTAGTCTCGTAAGTTTTAAGAAAAGATGATCAATTTCATCTAATTTTAATTATTTTTCAGTTTTGAAATAATATATTATTATCATATGAAGATGTATAAAACTAATAGAATAACAAATATATTATACACTATTATAAAAAGAATCTTTCATCTCAGTTAAGAAAAATGTTAAACTCTGATAAGATTTGGAGATATCGAAGGGTGTTATCGAAAGTAGTTATTTTTTTTCTCGAATTATTGGTCGGGCTGAAAAAGTATATAGAGCACCACTTTTTCCCATAGATGAAATACTAAATGAGGGGAAAAATTGAAAAAATTGTTTGGTCATGAGTTCAAATCTCAATAACAATATTTTGACATTGTTAAAATGACGTGTTGTACTATTGACTTTTTCTCATGGTTGAAATACTAACCAAGGTGAAAAATCAACTTTCGACCACAATTGCGCCTTTAACCCGGGGGGATAGGTTGAAGGGATCATTTTCCCCTCGGTTGGGAGGTCCAACCGTGGAGAAATACATTGTATTTTAAAATATAATTTTTTCCGTTATAACCTGTATTTTTTATGAAACATAACTAAAACAGAAACAACAACAGAATAGACGAAATTTGTGAAGCAAAACAAAAATGGCACATATTATGAACCAAAGCGATACATTATCTCATCAAAACCAAAATGACACACATTTTTATAAATTATTACGTCAAACAAGAAAATAACCAACAAACAAAATTAGTGTGCATGTGACTTTGGTTATAAATGTGGAAACTTGAGCATTTATAAGTGGGAGAACCCACACACCTATCACTCTAATATTTTGGGTGAATATGTGGTGTCGCTCTCACTTTTGTGTTGCTCTTGACCCAATGTTGATGCTCCTCCTCATGACCTAACAAATGGTATCATGAGCCTTTGGTTCGAATAAAATGGACCAACTTACTTGTATTGAAATGCTCAAGAAGAGGTGTTTCGTTGAAATCAAAATGCCCAGAAAGAGGTGTATCGAAATGTCCAGAAAGAGGTGTCAACGACATTACAGGTGTATATGGACAAAAGATTTTTCACTTGAGGGAGAGCACTGTGGACTCACACTTGAGGGAGGGGGGGGTTAAATATAATAAGTCAACTGTGAGTTGGAGTTCCACGTTGGTTATAAATCTAGAGACGTGAGCATTTATAAGTAGGAGAACTCACACACATATCTGTTAGAACAAGATTTTGATTATGCAATATATCTGTAAGTTTTGATGATAACAAAGAATGAAATAATTTGGTACCCCAATAATTTTCTTAAGTGTGCAGGATTCTAAGTTAAAATGACTATAAGGAAACTAATATCTGGCATCTGACGTAGTTCAAAAAAGCTGACCCAACACAAAGAAATCTGATCTAACTCTGAAACAGAACACATCTAAGGAGCAATCACCTGAAGAATCTGACGCTGAAGCACAAGCTCTGATATCTGAAGACTACAAGAGATATCTAAAAACTGCAAGAGATATCTGAAGACTCTGCAAGAGATATCTGAAAACTGCAAGAGATATCTGAAGACTGCAAGAGGTATCTGAACTCTAACTCTGAAGACTCTGATCACGCTCACTCTGATACATGCTCATCTCATCACCTGATCAGAAACTTACACCGGAAGTATTCTAATTTTAGTATAATTCCTTTTAAGGAAACAATTGATTGTGTTCCAAGACTGCTATGGAAAGGACAAGAAATTTAATACCTTTAACTCATATAGCTGGCACGAAATCTCCATTGATTTCCCTCCAACTGTATCATCTCAAAGTGCTATATAAAGGCCTCCTTACAACTTGCTGAAAACAAGAAATATATACAACGAAACAACTTTGCTACAACAACATTCTTATACCTCAAAAATTCTCACTATCAATATTATAAGAAATACTTTCATACAAGAGTCGTTGCTCAATATTATATGGTTGTGTTTCATAGTTTCTTAAAGTGTGTTTATACTTCTTATCTAGAAGCATCTGGTTGAACACTTGTATTCCTTAAACTCTTTATAATTCCTCAAGTGACTTGTTTAGGTCTGTAGACTTGAGAGGGCTAAAAGATTGTTAAACTCTTAAATGTTTTTTGTAATTTGTTGAGATTATTGGATTAAGTCCTTATTGAAGGCGAAATCACCTTGGCCGGGTGGACTGGAGTAGCTTTGAATTTCAAGCGAACTAGGATAAACTCTTTGTGCTATTAGCATTTACTTTGTGTGTGTGGTATTGAAAAAGTTTTTAACTATTGTGAAAACAATTCAAACCCCCTCCCCTTTCTTGTTTTTCTCTACCTTCAATTGGTATCAGAGCTTAGGCTCTGTTATTGATTTTTGAATCAAACACTTAACTATGTAGAGACATACAGGGTGAGAAAAACTTCATGGCTAACACAAATGAAAGAGATAGCTACAACGCAAAACCTCTAGTTTTTGATGGAGAAAAATTTGACTCTTGGAAGGACAAAATTGAAAGTTTCTTCCTTGGCTACGATGCTGATCTCTGGGATATGGTTACAAATGGTTATGAACCACCCATTTATGCAATTGGTATTACTATTCCAAGAAGTAGAATGAGTGATAATCAAAAGCGTGATTTCAAGAATCACCATAAAGCAAGAACCATTTTGTCAAACGTTATTTCCTACAACGAATATGAGAAGATAACCAACAAAGATATCTGAAAATTGCAAGAGATATTTGAAGACTGCTGTAAGACCCCAATTTTGACCCTAAGATCCCTCATGCAATTTCATCATAAGCATTAGCATTGGGATCATACCTTGGCATCCTCCTTACCCCTCTTTCATTGAGTTTGTTTTGGGAGAGATCACCAAGCACCATGTGATTGTATCATACTTGTATATTATCATTTTACTAACCAAAATACCAAAAATATGTCTTTGTATTTGCCTAACTCTTTTGTAGGTAGGGCATGATCACCATTGATCTATCAAGTTCATATCTAGGGTTTAAGACCCTCATGACAAAGAGAACAATCACGAATTGATCCAAGAATGGTTATGAGCATCATATATGAGTTCCATTGATTCCTACATGTTATATTGATCAAGTTTTCTTCAAGAGTTTGAGGGTGATTTGCCTTGGAAACCCTAGTTTGACTAGGTATCTTAAGTAACTTCTCCAATAAGCTATCTTACCAATTAATCAAATTTCTCTAGGTACACTTTAAAATTCATCATCTTATGCATATATGATCTACCATGAGCCAAGAAGGTCCAAAGAATTGAAGGTTAGCAAGTTGGTTGATGGTGGTTGGCCAGATGAATTCATCTGATCAAAACTGGGTCCCCCTAGACCCTATCTCCTACACTTTTCACCATATGAAAATTATTCCAAGAGAAACGTTACTCTAAATGACATTCCAAACAACTTTCATGTTGAGACCTAGATCCAGTTTTACTTGTAAAATCATTTTCTATGTTGAAACATTATAGGTCATTTTGTCTAAACCCTAATTTGAAAGTCAACTTCCCAAGGCCATAACTTGCTCAATTTTTATGAGATGAAATATTTCCAAGTTGCACAATCAAATTCAATATGTCTACTTCAACGTTTATATTTGGAGTGAGAGATAATTCAATGTTTTTGAGCATGTCATATGAGGTTACATTATAGGTCACTTTTGACCTATACCTTTGAGCAAGTGATTTTTCCAAACATAAAAAATGCATAACTCTATCATTCCAAATCCAAATGACATGAAATTGGTTACTATTTTTAAGGTATTTGAAAGAGCTACAACTTTTATGAAGACACTTTTCTCATTTGAATCTCACATAAAAAGTTAAGCAAGGTGGAATATTGAGATATATGGCTTGACACTTAGAAAACATTTCAACATGTTGAAATTTCCAAACTTCCACCTCAAAATTCACCATGATACAAGCTCCAAATGAAAAAGTGTTGAACATCAAAGTTGTTCCTCTTGATCTAACCTTTCCAAAAAGTCCAATTTGATCCATTTTGGACAAGATTTATTAGGGCTGCACATGGCTGGAACATTGCATCATCATTTGGAAAAGATCAAACTTCAAGCTTCCATGTACAATTGCCTAGCACTCCAATTTGAATTCAGACTTGTTCACACTCAATTATGGAACAAATGGAATGATCTCATGGGCCTATACACACCCATGCACACATGCACCACTCATTGCCAATTTTGGAAACTCAACTGTAAGGTGTAAATATCACATGATTAAGCTATAAATAGAGCTCCATATGCTTATAATTGAGGACCCCTTCGCGCCAGGTTTGATCCCAAACACAAAACCCTTCCATGTGAGAGGATAATCCTGAGAATTTCCTTTGGAAATTGAGTTTGATCCTCACTGTTTTGAGATTTAAAACTCCAGGGATCCAAGACCTTTTGTGCATTCTAATCTACTTCTGCAAGCATCCTGAGCAAGATCAAGCACGAGCTAAAGCAAGAACAAGTGAATCCAGACCTGCATTGAAGGTATTTTCCAGAAAATTTCATCTATTCGATTCTCTCTCAATTCCACTCAATTCTCTTGGATCTTTGATTGTCTGAAGTCCTACCAATGTAGGCAAGAAGATTGAGTTACTTAGAGGTCAAATCAAAGCAACTCAGTTGACACACCTCAAAATCCAACTCCTCATATCTTTCTATATATGTGGAGTTAGTTAAAATTGAGGCCAGATTCGTGTTCTACGCCATTTTTTATTTCAGATCATGTCCTTATTTTTCATTTATTTGATGGTGATGAGTGAACCAGTCCGGCCAGGGTCACCAGAGAAGATGATTGACTTTTGGACGCCGACGATGCGCTGGAAGTGTTCAGAGCCATTGATCTAGTTCAAATTGTTTTAATCTCGTGCGTTGCTTTTAAATACCAAGCCTATGCCGCGTTGACTGCAGTGCACCATGGAACGCACGCTTCTGGCCACTTGATTTGCCACTTCAATTAATGAGGGAGATCAAGTGGTCCATCTTTTTTTTATTTTCTGATTTTCTTTTATTCCTTTTATTTTCATTAATTCATATTAATTTTAATATTGATCCAAAAAATATGAGAGTTTCACCAAAAAATTTCAAAAAATTTCCTCTCTGAATTAAAATTATTTTTTGGATTATTATTAATATTTTTCATGATTTAATTGATTTTTCATTTGTTTTTAATTGTTTAAAAATCCTTATAAGTCTTTAAAAATTCTGAAATTTTTTCTCCAAGGTCCTTTGACCTTATTTGACCTATGATAAATCTCATGGCCATTTATTTGGTGTTTTGATGAGTTTTTAGGAATTTGACAAACCATATTTAATTTAAGTGCCTTATTTTAGTATTTTTAATTTGAATAAATGCCAAATAATTTTGTTGACCAATTGTGATGACTTGTTTATGTTTGACTCTTGTTGTTGGGCCTTGGTCAAGGTTGACTTGACTTTGTCAAGTTAATATCATTGGATTTAGGGGATTGATGGAATATACATTCCATCTCCCAAAGTGAATGGATGATATTAATTTGGTAAAAGTCCTCCTTTGACCAATTTGAGTTTTGATTCATTCCCCTCCCTCTTCATCTTATTCCCCTTCTTTATGCATCCATCTCATTTGGCCTATGATATCTCAAAGTCCTAAAGCTAGTTGATTGAAAAATTAACATGAGCATGGATGAGATTAGGCCACCTATTTTGCATATTCTTTTTTAAGTGTGGTATGTTTCATGAGCATAGTCCATTATAATATGTCTCAAACATGCATTAACACTAAAATTCTATTGCCCGACCTCAAATAGTTGTGACTTCTACATAAGTCCAATTACGATTGCTTAACATAGCGCTAAATTTGTGACACAAAAGGCATATCATTCTAGTTAGTGAGATTGTAAGTCTCCCATCTTTCATGGTATTGTATGGAAACTTGGCCTTTTTTCCTTCCTTTGGAAGATGTCTTGGCTCAAGGATCCATGATTGTGATAAGTGGGTTGAGTGTTCTCCAAAGAATGTCTTAAAATGAAATGCAAAAGCAAAACAATACTAACTTCTAACTCATTAACAACTAACTTTTAATTTCAAGTCATTTACTTTAATGTCATTTAATTCTAGCTTTTATTCATTTGCCATTGTTCATATCATTCTAATTGTTTATGTTAATGCAATTTTCACTTTGTCCACTTGGACCATATTGTGTGATATATCTTGTTCGTATATAATTTACTTGTTTGTGTGGTCTTTGACCATTAATGTACATAATAACAACAAAAATCCTAAAAAACTTTTGTGTGGACTGTTGGCTTGATCTTGGACAAATGGATATAAAACTTAGGCAACATTCCTATGCTAAAGGACTTGGCCAATGCCAACTTATTGAGAAACCAAGTGCTTGCAATTTGAAACTTCATCTGATACATCATTCAAGATCCTCTAAGTTCATTTGCAACATGATCATTGTGTAGCTGTTATTTTGAACATGTGACTTGTGGAGTTCATCTGCTACATGGGCTAATTTTGAGGAAGATCATGGAATGGATAAAGCTTGGATGTGGCTATCTTTATTTGATGCCTTTGCTCTTCAAGATAATATCATTGTGCATTTGTGTATTGCTTGATTCTAAATGTCCAAGGGAATTCTGGGTTTCTATTGACATTCTTGTCTATTGGATTGTTACCCATTTGGTCAGATCTTTTCAACTCTTAACTTTTAATTTTGTGCACAGGATTAGTCTCTTCATCTTCTCCCCATTTCTTTAATTTCAAAATCTCTCCCTCCTTTTTCAAAATCTTCTTTGATTGAACTTGTTTATTCTAAACTTTGACCACTTTGCAAAAAGGTAGAAACCTTGGCCTTATGCCATTGTATTTTCAAACTTCTCCTTCTTAAATCAAACTTGTAAATAAACTTAACTATACTTTACTTAAACTTTCAAAAAACCAAAAAGAACTAACTCATTCAAACCATTTTTAGGCCTTTGTGCCTTTCAAACTTAATTTTTGTTAAAAGCAATGCATCCATTTTTAGGCCTTTGTGCCTTTCAAACTTAATTTTTGTACCAAATACATATGCACACAAAAATGACTCCCTAGGAGTACCTAGGACACTTTGGGTGCTCCCACACATTCTATTGTTTAAAGCTCTCCCAGGCCAGGGATAAGAGTTATGAGGCACACCCCTCATTTCCATTTCATCTGCTTCACCCTAACTCTCAATGTTAGGGTTAAGAGCTCATATTACCCCATTCCAGTTGACTGTAAAGTCTAACCTTACTTGAGCCTTCTTTCTTGTGTATAGTGTGTGCTAATTGACTTGTTTGTCTGATTGCTTGATTCATCTGTGCATATCTGCTTATGTATGCCTCTGTGCATTTATCATCATTAATTGTACATTATTTCATCATCATTGCTCATATCTTTGTGACATCTTTTGTTTGTCCATTGAGGAGTCAATTGTAAGTCCATTTATTGGCAGTTGTTTCCTATGATCTGGAAGGAGTTGGGACTAAGACCATTTATTGGCATCCTATTTCCTTGGAGTCGAGTGTAAGACCATTTATTGGCAACTTGTTTCCTCTGGCTTATTGCATTTGTTTTGTTTGTTGTATGTGAGGAGTCAATTGTAAGTCCATTTATTGGCATTTGTTTCCCATGATCCTTCCTTGGAGATTGGTATAAGTCCAGTTGATTGGCATCCGATATCCATCTTTTGTTTTATTTTAGGAGATTAGTGTAAGTCCATTGATTGGCATCTGATATCCATGTTTGGTTTTGCTTTAGGAGATTGGTATAAGTCCATTGATTGGCATCTGATATCCATGTTTGTTTTAGGAGATTGGTGTAAATCCATTGATTGGTATCCGATATCCACCTTTGATTGTGAGATTGGTGTAAGTCCATTGATTGGCATCCGGTATCCATTTGTTTTGCTTATTTGTTATTGCTCATTGCCTATTCCAAAGGAATCACTTGGATCATCTACATATGATCTCAAGAGGTGAACATCTAAGAAGTTTTACATCTCTCACCTCCCACCTTTTGTTCCTTAAACCTCCACTTGCATGTTAACCCAAACTTGAAAAATATTGTGCAAACATTTTCATTCTTTTTCCAAATTAGAAACCTAGGCCTTAAGCCTTTGACTTTTCCAGACTTCATTTTCATAATACTTCTTTTGAATTGAATCCTAATCATACTTTGACCATATTTTGTGAATAAATCCTAACTGGTTAATTTCACTCATTCAATTGTTTTGTGGCTTTGTCCATTCTTGATAAGTTTTCATACATTAGCCATAGATCTCAATTATCTTAGTGGTTGATGTTAATCTCACCTTTTGTCCTTAGTGATTGAATTGTAAGACTTCCTTGCTTATTATAGGGTTAACCCCTCACTAGCAAGTTGAAGCTTTTCTCACATGGTGGACTTGTTGTTTGTATAAGGTTGAGTTTTCTCCCGTGGATAATGAAAGACCTTAGGGCTTTTGTTTAAAATCAATCCATTCATATTTTGGAAATCTTTTAGCCGAACTACGAGGTTTTGATCCTGTAAAGGTACGTAGGCAATGGTTATCCATCCAAACACAAAAATAATAACTTGTATATTCTTTTCTCATCCCTTCATCCATGTTTGCACAATAAATATTTCATAAACAAATAACCTTTCGTACAACAAGTGTGAAAAGGGCTCCCTAGGAGTACCTAGGACGTTTTGGGTGCCTAACACCTTCCCATTGCGTAATTTACCCGTTACCCCGATCTCTGATCTTTTCATTGGTTTTCTATGTGTAAAACTTCTTAGGCTTTTGTTCGCTTTTTAGCCATTCCTTCGGATAAATAAAAGTGCGGTGGCGACTCGATTCTTTGTATGCTTTGCTTTTGATTTAATCAATAAATCATAAAGTGACGAATACACCGCTACAGAAAAGTGGCGACTCTACTAGGGAACAGATCCTTGGTGGTATTGCCTACTTTTCACCCTTGTTGTATGATATTGTTTATTTGTTATATGACATATTTTTGTACAATTTGGGATAACTGTATTGATTGTAATGTTTGAATTGCTTGATATACAATTGTTGTTTGCTTGGTGATCTCTGTGAGATGAGTTCTGTACCCGAACTCGAGTGCACCTTAGGATAGGAGAATGGCATAGTCTTGTCGACTTGTGTGGAGTATTCCTTAGCAAGTTGACTTGCGAGTCCATTCACTTGGTGGAGGTCATGTTGGATTAATAATGTCACACAAGTTATTTGTGGTTAGGCATTATTCTTTCAATCATGTGCCTTAGAAGCCAAGGACCTTAGTTTACCAAGCCCATCTTGGCCTATTTTTAGGACGTAGTGCGGAAGTCGTTCAGATGTCAGATCTGATGCGATTGTTATGCGATACTACACTCATAAGAGTCTCTCTTGAGAATATTTTTGGAATACGAGTATTCGTTCCTCCGATAATATTCGAAAGATGGGATGATGACTATGGGAACCTATTGTAGAACATGTTCGGCAAGTTTAAACCCTAGTACACTCCCTTTGGGTGGTTCTTAACCGAGACTCCATGCTCGTGACTCTCAACAAACCCGTGATTCATGGTTGAGGCGTTCAAACAACCTTAATATCAATGGAACCTGGGTGTCGATAAGGTGTAAACCATAATCCACCAAAACGGATGATTGATATTAAGGATGATTGAGCCGGTTCATGTACCGTTAATATCAATGGAACTTGGGTGTCGATAAGGTGAAAACCACAATCCACCAAAATGGATGATTGATATTAAAGATACTATGAGCTTTCCCATGACCTTTGTCTGGTGTGATTTGCTTGATCCTTGAGTGTGATTGCTGCATTCATGCATTCATGCATTCATCTGCATTCATGTCATCAGAAAAAAAATCAGAAAATTTTCAAGGAACTTAAAGGGTTTATTTGCAAAATTTTCAGACATGGAAAGACCAAAAAGGCATACAAAGAAGTACAGCTTTCGACAACCCGATGTGAAAGAGTTAAGGAATCTGACATCCTATGTATTAGATCCCTTGGGTTTCAAAGCTCGTTATGGGAAGCTTCTGCCTCTGTTGACTACTCAGGTTGATGAGGGATTGATGAGTACTTTGGCGCAGTTCTATGATCCTCTGTATCACTGTTTCTCTTTTTCGGACTTCCAGCTGTTGCCTACGCTTGAGGAATATGCTCATCTTGTGGGTATTCCTATCCTGGATCAGGTGCCGTTCAGTGGCTTAGAGAGTATTCCGACTTCTCGAGAGATCGCAGACTTGTTGCACATAGATGAATCCCTGATTGAGGCGCATATGACTACCAAAGGTGGAATTCAGGGTCTTCCTTCTGAGTTCCTCATCGCTCAAGCTACCGTTTATGGGAAGGCCATGAGTGAGGATGCCTTTGAGGCTTTATTCGTGCTGCTCATCTATGGTTTGGTATTGTTCCCCAACATCGACAAATTTGTGGATGTGAACGCTATTAGGATCTTTTCAGTTCTTAATCCCGTTCCGACTCTGTTGGGTGATGCCTATGTCTCTTTGCATCTGAGGAATGCAAAGGGTGGAGGAGTTATTGTGTGCTGTTTGCCTCTGTTGTATAAGTGGTTTATTTCTCACTTACCGCAGACGGTTGCTTTCAAGGAGAACAAGGGATGTCTACGGTGGTCTACGAGACTCATGTCTCTCACTAATGACGATATCTCTTGGTATGATCGCGTGTATGATACAGTTCAGATTATTGATTATTGTGGTGAATTCCCTAATGTGCCTCTTCTTGGTACATGTGGTGGGATCAGCTACAATCCTATCTTAGCACGTCGTCATCTTGGGTTCCCCCTAAAGGATAAACCTCATAACATTCTGTTAGAAGGTGTGTTCTTTCAGGAGGGTAAAGATTCCCAAGGCCTGAAAGCCAGGATGGTTCGCGCTTGGCGCAAGATTCACAAGAAGGGTAGAAACGAGTTGGGTCCGAAGAACTGCATTGCTTTGGAGCCATATACTTCTTGGGCCAGACAGAGAGCATCAGAGTATCTTATGCCATATGATTATCCGAGACCTACACCGTTGGTTGTGGCTGGGCCTTCAACCCTCCCTAACCAAGGCGTAGAGGAGTTGAGAGAAGAAGACCTTTCACGTGCCTGGATCCGTGAAAGAGAGGAGTTGCTTCATCAGCTTAAAGAGAAGGATGCTCTGATCGAGTTTCTCGAGCATCAGGTGATAGATGATCCGAATGATACCTGGACTTCTCTGCTTCCTCAGTCTTCCAAGTTCTGGAAGAGGAAGTATGATCGACTTGCTAAGGAGAAAGCAGATATGGAAGCAGCATATGAGAGAGAGATCAAGAAGCTTTGTGTTTCTCGTCTTCCAGCATCTCGAGCTTCTAGGGATCCATAGGATGTTCATTTTCCTTTTCCCTTGTAATAATCAACAATGCTGTACTTCTTTGTCTCGAATATATATATTTGATGAGATATTTTCCATATGCGATTAAATGTTTAATATTTCAAAAAATTTGCAAGTAGAACCCTAAAAGCTCCTTGAAATAAAAACAAAGCATATGCACGAGCATTGCATGCATCATTTTGCATAAGAAGGTTGTTCTGGTCTTCTTGTCTGTGGCCTAACTCTGTGCTCTTCATTTATTTTGAAGACAAGCTGACTCACCGGTACTATACCAGAGCCAATTCTGCAAAGTGATGGATCAGTTAGAACAAGAGAACAGAGAGCTGAAGGAAGAGGTCGCTAGACTGAGCGCTCTGATGGAGCAATTCTTGGCTGCTCAGAATCAACCATCTCCACCTCCTACAACTCCTCCCCAGAGGACTGTTATATCAGAAGTGGTTGCTTCGACTGTGCCAGCTGCCAGTGCTCACTTCATGCCGAATGCCATGCCAGCCGGGTTTCCGTGGGGTATGCCTCTTGGTTTCATGCCAGATATTCCAGCTCCTACCTTTGCTTCTATGCCGGCATCTAGCCCGGTCCTTGCAATGCCTCCTCCTGTCGTGCATACCATTCCCAGGGTAGACGACACCATCTATCATTTTGAGCTGTCTGAGGGCCCAGATGTTAATGAGAAGATGGAAACTATGAATGACCAGTTCCTTGAGCTCCGAAAGGAATTGAAGACCCTCCGAGGGAAAGATCTGTTCGGCAAGTCTGCTGCTGAACTCTGCCTGGTTCCCGGTGTTAAGATACCCGTCAAATTCAAAGTCCCTGACTTTGAGAAATATAAGGGGAACACCTTCCCTCTCGCTCACCTGGTCATGTATACCAGGAAAATGTCAACTCAGACCGATAATGATCAGCTTCTGATTCATTACTTTCAGGATAGTTTGTCCGGTGCGGCTCTTCGTTGGTATATGAGCCTTGATATCGCAAACATCCGATCCTTCAACTATCTTGGCGAAGCCTTCGTCAAGCAGTACAAGTATAATGTTGATATGGCGCCTGACCGTGATCAACTCAGGGCCATGTCTCAGAAGGATAAAGAGACATTTAAGGAGTACGCCCAGAGGTGGCGAGAGTTAGCAGCTCAGATTACTCCTCCGTTGGAAGAGAAGGAGATAACTAAGATCTTTTTGAAGACTCTTAGTTCATTTTATTATGAGCGGATGGTTGCGAGTGCTCCCTCTGATTTCACCGAGATGGTGAACATGGGGATGTGTTTGGAGGAAGGTGTCTATGAAGGACGGTTGTCTAAAGATGAGAGCTCTTCTAAACGATATGGGGCGTTTAAGAAGAAAGATGGGGAGGCACATGCTGTGCAATCTCATGCTAAGCCTAGAAGACCCTCTGCCAAGAGAAAGCCAGTGCGTCATCAGCATCAGGTGGCTCATATAGCACCTGTCTTCAGAGACAACAACCAGCATCAGCAACAACCTCAGTATCAACAGCAACATCGTCCACAGCAACAGGCTTACCAGCCTCGTGGCAGCACCAGTAATCAGGCCAATTTGAGTTATGATAGGAAGAAGATCAACTTCGATCCCATTCCTATGTCATATGCTGAGTTATATCCTTCCTTATTGGAGAGGAAACTGGTTACTCCCAGAGAGCCTCCGGCTGTGCCTGCTAACCCACAGTGGTGGTACAAGCCAGATCAACATCGTGTTTATCATTCCGGTGCTCCGGGACACAATATTGAGAACTGCTATCCGTTGAAGACCAAGGTTCAAGACCTTATGCGATGCGGTATCCTGAGCTTCGAGGACTCAGGCCCCAATGTTACGAAGAACCCATTGCCCGAGCATGGGAAGTCGGTTAACATGGTCCAGGGTTGCCCTGGCAAGTATAAAGTCAAATATGTCAGCCATATTCGACAATCATTGGTCGAGTTGCATCGTTTGCTGTGTCAGTACAGTCATATGGAGCACGACCATGACAGATGCCGCATCTGTTCTGTTAACAGGTTGGGTTGTCGCCAAGTGCGCCGAGAGCTTCAAGAGCTGTTGGATGAAGGTACCATTGAGATTCTGCAGAATCGAAATGTTGACGAAGACGAACCAGAGGTGAATGTGATTTCTCCTGTGTTCAAGCTGCCCGAGCCTGTTGTCATCCGTTATGATGGTAGCAAGCCGAAGGTCTCTCCTTCTCTGGTAATCAAGCCTGCAGGCCTGTGCCTTATTCTTCAGACAAAGCAATTCCTTTCCGATACAATCCAGTTGCTGTGGAAGATGGGAAAGAAGTGCCTTTGCCTTCTACCTCTGTGGTTAATATTGCTGATGTGAGCGGGTTGACCCGTAGTGGTCGTGTGTTTTCTGCACCCCCGAAGCCTCACGTTACTTCTGATTCTGCTGAGCGTCCGATTGGGACTGCGGTGAATATTCTGAACCCGACACCTATTGCCAAACCCTCCTTTGTACAAAAGACTCCTGTTTCTTCTGTTGGCCCGAGTGGCATTGTGAATGAAGAATGTGATGAGATGCTGAGGCTCATTAAGAAGAGTGAGTACAATGTTGTAGACCAGCTTCTACAAACGCCGTCCAAGATCTCCGTATTATCTTTGCTTCTGAATTCAGAACCCCATAGGGAGGCTCTGCAGAAAGTTTTGGACCTGGCTTATGTCGATCATGATGTCACGATAGAACAGTTTGACAGTATTGTTGCAAACATTACTGCTTGCAACACTTTGAGTTTTTGTGACGCTGATCTCCCTGAGGAGGGAAGAGACCACAACATGGCTTTACATATTTCCATGAACTGCAAGACTGATGCCATGTCCAACGTGCTGGTGGACACTGGGTCATCTCTAAATGTATTGCCAAAGACCACTCTTTCGAGATTGTCGTATCAAGGTCCTCCTATGAGGCAGAGTGGTGTTGTTGTGAAGGCTTTTGATGGGTCGCGTAAGACCGTGATTGGGGAAGTTGATCTCCCAATCAAGATTGGACCAAGTGATTTCCAAGTTACCTTCCAGGTTATGGATATCCACCCATCTTATAGCTGTCTCCTTGGTAGACCATGGATTCACGAGGCTGGCGCCGTGACATCCACCCTACACCAGAAGCTGAAATTCGTTAAGAATAAGAAACTGGTCGTGGTAGGGGGAGAAAAGGCTCTCCTGGTTAGCCACTTGTCTTCTTTCTCGTATATTGATGCTGAGGATGAAGTTGGAACTCCTTTCCAAGCTTTGTCTATTGCTGAGCCGATTGAGAAGAAGTCTCCTTCATTTGCTTCCTACCGAGATGCGAAACTGGCCATCGAATGTGGTGCAGTTGCTGGTTTGGGGAAGATGATCGAGCTTGAAGACAACAAATCCCGGGCTGGCATTGGCTATTCTTCTGGGGCATTCAACGAGCAAGGGCTGTTCAAGAGTGGAGGTTTCATCCATGCTGATCAGACTGAAGAAGCTGCTGCTATCTTGGAAGAGGATGCAGAGGACTTGAGCAACTTCATCATACCTGGTGGTGTCTGCCATAATTGGGTCGCTGTGGATGTTCCTACGATCATTCATAAGTCAGCGTAATTTGTTCACTTTGTGCAAAACCCTTCTCCCATGCCAAAAGGAGAAGTGATGACATTGTTGGCAGCATTTATACAATGATATTTCATCCAATTAATGCATTGTTAAACATTTGTTTTTCCATTTGTTTTCACTTTTTGCTTTTGCATGAAATCAGTGATCACAAAAAACCATAAAAACAAGAATAAAAGCAATCTTTTTCATCTGCATAATGGTTTGCTTGTTTAAATTCTGAAGTTTTTTATTAACCAAAATCATTATGCAGGTTGATTCTAAAACCCATTGAACATAATGATCCAACGCCATCTCCCAATTTTGAATTCCCTGTATTCGAGGCAGAGGAAGATGATGTTGAAGAGATTCCTGATGAGATTACCTGTCTCCTTGAGCACGAGAAGAAGATCATTCAGTCGCATCTCGAAGATCTAGAAACAGTCAACTTGGGATCTGAGGATTGTGTTCGTATGGTGAAGATTGGGGCACTTCTTGAAGAGTCTATCAAGAAGGGGTTGATCAGTTTGCTACGAGAATATTCCGATATCTTTGCTTGGTCGTATGAAGACATGCCGAGTCTAGATACAGATATTGTACAACATTTCCTGCCTTTGAAGCCTGAGTGCGTGCCTGTGAAGCAGAAGCTCAGAAGAACTCATCCAGATATGGCAGTGAAGATCAAAGAGGAGGTTTAGAAGCAAATTGATGCGGGGTTTCTGGTGACTTCCACATATCCTCTATGGGTGGCCAACATTGTGCCTGTTCCTAAGAAGGACGGAAAAGTCCGTATGTGTATTGATTACAGAGATTTGAATAAGGCTAGTCCTAAAGATGATTTCCCTCTACCACACATTGATATGTTGGTAGAAAATACAGCTAAATTCAAAGTCTTTTCCTTTATGGACGGATTTTCCGGATATAATCAAATCAAGATGGCACCCGAAGATATGGAGAAGACAACATTCATCACACCTTGGGGAACATTCTGTTATCGAGTGATGCCCTTCGGTTTGAAGAACGCCGGAGCCACGTATCAACGTGTTATGACTACCTTGTTTCATGATATGATGCACAAGGAGATAGAGGTCTATGTTGATGATATGATTGCTAAGTCCCGAACGGAAGTTGAACATGTTGAGCATTTGTTGAAGCTTTTTCAGCGTCTGAGGAAGTTCAGGCTTCGCCTGAATCCGAACAAATGTACATTTGGAGTCCGTTCCGGCAAGTTGTTGGGTTTTGTTGTCAGCGAGAGAGGTATTGAGGTTGATCCTGCAAAGGTCAAAGCAATACAAGAGATGCCTGCACCCAAAACTGAGAAGCAAGTCCGAGGTTTTCTTGGCCGCTTGAATTACATTTCCAGATTTATATCCCACATGACTGCCACATGTGCGCCGATATTCAAGCTCCTCCGGAAAGATCAGTCTCATGATTGGACCGAGGATTGCCAGAAAGCTTTCGACAGTATCAAGGAGTATCTGTCTGAACCTCCGATCTTGTCTCCGCCTGTGGAAGGAAGTGTTGGTGTAAGCCCTAGAGGCCAATACTTTTGGTACTTGTATCGAATTATTTATTAATAATAAAAGGCATTTTCTTTATTATGGTTGATTAATAAAGTCCCTAGAATAGATAGTCCGTTTAATGTATTAAGTGTGACTTAATCATGAGAACACATTAAACATAAGGACACTATTCTTAAAGTATCCGTAGTCGAGCTTTAATGTGAAGTGGGATAACATTAAAGCATTAAGACTATTATGTTTGTAGACTGATGATCACATCTCATGGATCATGGATAAAGAGTTATCAAGTCTTAAACATAGGTATGAATATTAGGAGTAATATTTATATCGGATTGACCCGCTATGAGAATACTATATAGAAAGTTATGCAAAGTGTCATAAGTTATTCTCATGGTGATAATAGTGTATACCACTCTTCGACCTGAAACCACTATGGATCCTAGATGTAGAGTTGAGTGCTTTATTACTGATCCAACGTTATCCGTAACTGGATGACCATAAAGACAGTTGATGGGTACTCCACGAAGCATGCTGAGGGACATGAGTGTCCTAGATGGAATTTGCCAATCCTGCGTAACAGGATAAATGTCTATGGGCCCAATATTGAACTGGACAAGGGTGACACGGTCTATACCTTGTGTTCAATATAGACATAAGGGCAAAGGGGTAATTATGCACATAATTATTATCACAGGAGGTTTTGTCAGATCACATGACATTTTCGTGACTTGGGTAGCAGTGATGTGTTGCTAGATACCGCTCACTGTTTATTATGTTAAATGCATGATTTAATATAATTGCCAACGCCGCGAAAACCTATAGGGTCACACACAAAGGACGGATTGATGAGAGATAGAATAATTAAGGAACATCGTAAGGTACGGTGTACTTAAGAAGAATACGAAATATGGTAAAGTACCAAATACTTAAGTGATTTTGGCATATTCTGAGATATGGGCCAAAATGCACTTAAGTGGGCTTTTTGGCTTGAAGCCCACACAAGTGGTTCTATAAATAGAACCCCTTGGGTAGAAGCATTCACACCCCAGACAACACAACTGAAGAGTTGGAATTTCGTATCTCTCTCTCTCTCACTCAAAGCCTTCACTCACAAACAGCTAGCACTGCGATTGAAGGAATCCGTTCGTGTGGACTGAGTAGAGACGTTGTCATCGTTCAACGTTCGTGATCGCCCCGTGGATCTGTATCAAAGGTTGATCATTGTCAGAAATCTGCACCAAAGGTTTGAATCTCCACAAGAGGTAACGATTCTATCACTGATCATGCTCATTCGTAAGGATCATTAAAGGAGAAAATTTTATATTCCGCTGCGCCTTGGATGGCAATTATCCTTCAGTGGTATCAGAGCCACTTACGAAACCATGAATCTGATAACTGTTTTTGTTCTGTAATAATATGATTAAAACAGAATGAATCAAAGGTTAAATTGAGATCGATCAAGTTACATATATGTGATATATGTAACCCTGATGCAAAATACATTATATATGATATAGTGTTCTTGTTTCATTCATTCAAAAACCTCGATGATTGTTTTCCTTTGAGCGATCAATGGTCGTTTGCTTCTTGATCCGACATTTGTATGGTGAAGCAATGACGTGTTGATCAATCATACTGAATTAACAATCGAGACGTGTTTGACGGTCTGAAATTGGTGCATCAGGGTTAGTGACGACACAAGGGTTGTGTTGTTAGAGAGTTATGCGATTGGGGTTTGATTGCACAAGAGTTGTGCGTCCTAAACACTTTACCGAACAGTGTTAACCGGTTAACGCGTAAGGTTAACCGGTTAACGTAATACGAAATAATTTTTTTTAATTTTGGAACAGTGTTAACCGGTTAACGCATATGGTTAACCGGTTAACGGAATGCGAAAATAAAATTTTGAGATTTCCAAACAGTGTTAACCGGTTAACGCATTTGGTTAACCGGTTAACGCAAGGCAGAAAAGAGTTTTCTAAATGTTTTCAAACAGTGTTAACCGGTTAACGCATATGGTTAACCGGTTAACGCAAGGAAAAATTCACCGGTTCGGCTAGAAAAAGTGCTTTGAAGTATCAAGTGTTGATACGAAAAACGACGTCAATTTTTAAATGAATTGTTCATTAAAATTTTCGAGCGGGGCGCTGCCCCTTAGACCCCGCAAGGGGCGCTGCCCCCTTGACCCCTGCGTAGTGTGATCGGTCGTCGAAATTTAATTTGATTTTATTAATTAAAGGAATTAATAATAATAATAATAAAGTGTTTATTATTGTCTTGTGGTGATCGGTTATGGCCTTAGTTTTCCTTTATTCTGCTTTGTTTTTTTTAAATACGACCTGCGTGTCGTGCCTCTCTCTTAATCTCTCAAATGTAACTTCTTTTCTCATCTCACTCCCTCGTATGTAAAACGAGTTTCTTTTTGTAATGTAATGATATGAAGAAAGCAAAGAAGTCAGTGCCAAAGGAAGACAACCTTGAAGATCTTGCTTGGAGAAGCTTAGATCGTTATAGGTTAGCTTAGGTTCTCTCATTGGCTTGGGAGAACAATTGCGCTAGGGGCCATAACTGTTTCATTTTGTTTATATGTATGTTGATGCATGTGTATGTATGTTGATGCATGTGAGAGACGGTTTATATGATAAACAAGCCGGGTGAGATCAGTAAAATTGCAATTCCCTCAAAACTAAATATTAAGTTTTAAGCTTTCCAAGTTTTAACACTCATCAAGACTAGTAATGGATAATGTAGGTTTCGCCTACGCGAGGTGCATGATCTATATATTGGTAAGGTGCGATGGGATAATTGTAATATCCAACTGTTAAAACAATGGGTCAAACTTAACTAAACAAATTATGAGAATATTATATATGTTGGCTTTCCACGTTTTAGCACTCATCAAGATTGGTATAGGATATGTAGGTTTCGCCTACGCGAGGTGCATGTTTTGTATTAGTTAAGGTGCGATGGGATAATTGTAATATCCAACTGCTAAAACGATGAGTCAAACTTGATTATAATTTTCTTATATATGTTTAGAAGCAAGAGTTGGGAATAATCCATATGATGGATTGGAATAAGGAGTTATTCACCCAACTGAAATTTTCGAGAGTTGTATAAGATACAATTGGAAGGAGTTCCTACCTAAATAACCTAGTTTTGTGTAATCCGCCTACGCGGACTTAGAACGAAGTGAAATATGGATCTCGACCCACTAGAAAATCTTCCAACGGGATTTTCCGAATCAGATGATGAGGGTCATTTGTTTTGAGTAAAATAGTGGGAGCATGTTTAATTAAAGGCCTGATTAAATATGTCAATGATACTTATATTTTCTTTAATCCTTATGTAGATTACCATGACAGCAAACACCTCTAACAACATCCTGCGATCAATCCTTGATAAGGAAAAATTGTCTGGGACAAATTTTCTGGATTGGCACCGAAACCTGAGGATTGTCCTCAAACATGATAAAAAGCTGTATGTCTTGGAGACACCTGTTCCTGAAGAGGAACCTCCTAGTTCTGCACCTAAGGCAGAAAGAGATGCTTATAAGAAGCATGTCGATGATGCCAATGAAACTGCTTGTCTCATGCTGGCTACCATGAACTCAGAATTGCAAAAGCAACATGAGAACATGTCAGCGTTCGATATGATCGAACACCTGAAGTTGCTCTATCAAGAGCAAGCAAGGCATGAGAGGTTTGAAGTTTCAAAAGCCCTTTTTCAAAGCAAGTTAGCTGAAGGAGCCCCTGTAGGTCCCCATGTACTCAAGATGATTGGGTATGTGGAAAACCTTGAGAGATTGGGTTTTCCCCTCGAAAAGGAACTTGCAACTGACTTGATCTTGCAATCGTTGCCAGATAGTTTTAGTCAATTTGTCCTAAATTTCAATATGATTGATATGGACAAATCTCTTCCTGAACTGCTCGCCATGTTAAGAACTGCCGAGCAGAATCTGAAGGCAAAAGGGAAGTCCATTCTGATGATCGGAAATGGAAAGAGACAGAACAAAAGGCCCACTAAGCATAGTGATAAGGGGAAGGGCAAGGAAGTTGCCAATCCCAGACCCACTGCTGCTTTGAAGCCTAGTGGAGGCATAGCAAAAGAAGGCACCTGCTTCCATTGCGGTAAGACCGGACACTGGAAAAGGAACTGCCCAAAGTACCTGGAAGATAAGAAGAATGGAGTAGAGACTTCAACTTCAGGTATTTTTGTTATTAATTTATCTACTTCTACATCATGAGTATTAGATACTGGATGCGGTTCTTACATTTGTACAAATGTGCAGGAACTAAAAAGGAGTAGAGATTTGGCAAAAGGTGAAGTCGACCTACGAGTTGGCTATGGAGCAAAGGTTGCTGCTTTAGCCGTAGGAACTTTTGTAATGACTTTACCTAGTGGTTTAATAATTCAGTTAGAGAACTGTTATTATGTACCTGCAATTAGCAGGAATATTATTTCCATTTCTTGTTTGGACAAGTTTGGTTTTTCATTTACAATAAAGAACAATTGTTGCTCAATTTATTTGAATGATATATTCTATGCTACTGCACAAATGAACAATGGACTATATGTCCTTGATCTTGAAATGCCTATTAATAACATTAATACAAAAAGGTGAAACCTAACGAGTTAAAACCAACTAGGTAAGAATATTAAAACTCTTCGATCAGATCGAAGTGATGAGTATTTAATCCTAGAGTTTGATGACCATCTGAAAGAGTGTGGGATTCTATCCCAACTTACTCCTCCTGGAACATCCCAATAGAAGGATGTATCTGAGAGAAGAAATCAAACCCTGTTGGACATGGTCCGATTCATGATGAGTCACACCAATCTTCCAAACTCCTTTTGAGGACATACACCATTAACATCAGCTTACACACTTAACCGTGTTCCATCCAAAAGGTTGAAAAGACATCATATGAGATATGGAGTGGTAAGAGACCACATATGTCTTACATGAAGATTTGGGGTTGCGAAGTTTATGTGAAACGACAAATTTCAACTAAGCTTGAGCCCAAATCTGACCAATGCTTATTTGTGGGGTATCCTAAAGAAACAAGAGGATATTACTTCCACAATCCTTCTGAGGGCAAAGTGTTTGTCGCTCGAACTGGAGTTTTCCTAGAAAAGGATTTTATTTCCAAAGGAACCAGTGGGAGGAGAGTAGAGCTTGAAGAAATTCAAGAATCGCAAAGCATTGATACACCTATGGAGGAATTAGAGCAGGAAACACAAGTAGTTGTGTAAGAGCAACCTGCTCAAATAGAACAAGACCAGCGTAGGTCAGGCAGGATACGTCACCTACTTGAGATATATGGATATCTGATCAAGGTGATGTATTACTCATGGATCAAGATGAGCCTGTGACCTACTCATGGAATCTTCGCCTTGATGAAAAGACTGTATGGATTCATCAAGAACAAAGATGAGCCTTGTGTCTACAAGAAGGTTAGTGGGAGCATGATCGTATTCCTGGTATTATATGTAGATGACATATTACTCATTGGAATCGATATCCCTACCCTGCAACAAGTAAAGTCTTGGTTGGGGAAATGCTTTTCTATGAAGGACCTAGGTGAAGCAACCTATCAGAATCTATAGAGATAGATCATGAAATGCTTGGCCTAAGTCAGAGCACATAGACAAAGTGCTGAGACGCTTTAATATGAATGATTCCAATCTGGTTATGTATTTTGCTTAAATGGTGGCACTGTGAGCTTGAAAAGTTCAACGCAAGATGCAGTTGCTGATTCTACATCTGAGGATGAGTATATTACTGCCTTAAGTGCAGCAAAGGAAGCTGTTTAGATCAATAAACTTGGCATAGTCCCTAGCATTGTGGATCTCATTGGTCTCTATTATGATAACAATGGTGTTATCGCACAAGCTAAGGAGCCTAGATCTCACCAACGATCCAAACACATACTTAGGCGTTGTGTGAAAATATGTAAAGTACCTACACTTGACAATGTTGTTAACCCACTGAAAAGGCCTCTTGCGCAGCAGAAGCATGATGGCCATACTAGATCAATGGGCATACGGGGTATGTCTGATTGGCTCTAGTGCTAGTGGGAGATTGTTGGTGTAAGCCCTAGAGGCCAATACTTTTGGTACTTGTATCGAATTATTTATTAATAATAAAAGGCATTTTCTTTATTATGGTTGATTAATAAAGTCCCTAGAATAGATAGTCCGTTTAATGTATTAAGTGTGACTTAATCATGAGAACACATTAAACATAAGGACACTATTCTTAAAGTATCCGTAGTCGAGCTTTAATGTGAAGTGGGATAACATTAAAGCATTAAGACTATTATGTTTGTAGACTGATGATCACATCTCATGGATCATGGATAAAGAGTTATCAAGTCTTAAACATAGGTATGAATATTAGGAGTAATATTTATATCGGATTGACCCGCTATGAGAATACTATATAGAAAGTTATGCAAAGTGTCATAAGTTATTCTCATGGTGATAATAGTGTATACCACTCTTCGACCTGAAACCACTATGGATCCTAGATGTAGAGTTGAGTGCTTTATTACTGATCCAACGTTATCCGTAACTGGATGACCATAAAGACAGTTGATGGGTACTCCACGAAGCATGCTGAGGGACATGAGTGTCCTAGATGGAATTTGCCAATCCTGCGTAACAGGATAAATGTCTATGGGCCCAATATTGAACTGGACAAGGGTGACACGGTCTATACCTTGTGTTCAATATAGACATAAGGGCAAAGGGGTAATTATGCACATAATTATTATCACAGGAGGTTTTGTCAGATCACATGACATTTTCGTGACTTGGGTAGCAGTGATGTGTTGCTAGATACCGCTCACTGTTTATTATGTTAAATGCATGATTTAATATAATTGCCAACGCCGCGAAAACCTATAGGGTCACACACAAAGGACGGATTGATGAGAGATAGAATAATTAAGGAACATCGTAAGGTACGGTGTACTTAAGAAGAATACGAAATATGGTAAAGTACCAAATACTTAAGTGATTTTGGCATATTCTGAGATATGGGCCAAAATGCACTTAAGTGGGCTTTTTGGCTTGAAGCCCACACAAGTGGTTCTATAAATAGAACCCCTTGGGTAGAAGCATTCACACCCCAGACAACACAACTGAAGAGTTGGAATTTCGTATCTCTCTCTCTCTCACTCAAAGCCTTCACTCACAAACAGCTAGCACTGCGATTGAAGGAATCCGTTCGTGTGGACTGAGTAGAGACGTTGTCATCGTTCAACGTTCGTGATCGCCCCGTGGATCTGTATCAAAGGTTGATCATTGTCAGAAATCTGCACCAAAGGTTTGAATCTCCACAAGAGGTAACGATTCTATCACTGATCATGCTCATTCGTAAGGATCATTAAAGGAGAAAATTTTATATTCCGCTGCGCCTTGGATGGCAATTATCCTTCAGGAAGACCTCTGATTATGTATTTGACTGTTCTTGAAGACTCGATGGGTTGTGTACTCGGTCAACAAGACGAATCAGGGAAGAAAGAATCTGCTATCTACTACCTCAGTAAGAAGTTTACTGATTGTGAGTCTCGATACTCTATGCTTGAGAAGACGTGTTGTGCTTTGGCTTGGGCTGCTAAGCGTTTGTGCCAGTACATGATAAATCATACAACTTGGTTGATATCCAGAATGGATCCAATCAAGTATATTTTCGAGAAGCCTGCTTTAACTGGGAGGATTGCTCGTTGGCAGATGTTGTTATCTGAGTATGATATCGAGTATCGAGCTCAGAAAGCTATCAAAGGTAGTATCTTGGCTGACCATTTAGCGCACCAGCCGATTGAAGATCATCAGTCTGTTCAGTACGACTTCCCAGATGAGGAGATTCTGTATTTGAAAATGAAAGATTGTGATGAGCCTACACTTGATGAAGGTCCGGAACCTGGTTCCAGATGGACGATGGTGTTTGATGGCGCTGTGAATCAGTACGGAAATGGAATTGGGGCAGTAATCATTACTCCTCAGGGCATGCATATTCCGTTTACAGCAAGGCTAACTTTCAAATGCACGAATAATATGGCTGAGTATGAAGCATGTATTATGGGATTGGAAGAATGTATTGATTTGAGAATCAAACATCTTGATGTGTATGGTGATTCGGCCCTGGTTGTCAATCAGATCAAGGGTGAATGGGAGACGAATCAACCCAGTCTTATTCCGTAGAGAGATTATGCAAGAAGGATTTCAACGTTCTTCACTGAAGTTGACTTTCATCATATTCCTCGAGAGGATAATCGGATGGCAGATGCTCTTGCTACGCTTGCTTCAATGATTGTAGTCAAGTATTGGAATGAAGTTCCCAATATCACCGTGATGCGCTTGGATAGACCAGCTCACGTGTTTGCAGTTGAAGAAGTGAATGATGACAAGCCTTGGTATTTTGATATCAAGAATTTCCTTCAGAACCAGGTCTACCCGCCTGGGGCATCTGTGAAAGATAGGAAAACTTTGAGAAGGTTGTCAGGCAGTTTCTACCTCAGTGGTGAAGTGCTGTATAAGAGAAATTTTGACATGGTCCAGGAGGGTTCATTTGGTACTCATTCCAATGGACATGCCATGGCAAGAAAGATGTTGAGAGCAGGCTACTATTGGCTGACAATGGAGTCTGACTGCTGCAAATATGTGAAGAAATGTCACAAGTGTCAGATTTATGCGGATAAGATTCATATTCCTCCGACACTTCTGAATGTGATTTCATCACCATGGCCTTTCTCTATGTGGGGAATCGACATGATCGGCATGATTGAGCCGAAAGCGTCCAATGGGCACAGGTTTATTCTAGTAGCAATTGATTACTTCACCAAATGGGTTGAAGCCGCATCGTATGCGAATGTGACCAGGCAGGTGGTCGTGAAGTTTATCAAGAACCAGCTGATTTGCCGTTATGGTGTGCCAGATAAGATCATTACTGATAATGGATCTAATATGAATAATATGATGATGGATGAGTTGTGCGCTGAATACAAGATTGCACACCATAATTCCTCTCCTTACAGACCAAAGATGAATGGGGCTGTTGAAGCTGCTAATAAGAATATCAAGAAAATTATCCAGAAGATGACAGTTACGTACAAAGATTGGCATGAGATGCTGCCATTTGCTTTGCATGGTTATCGCACGTCTGTCCGCACTTCAACAGGGGCAACCCCTTTCTCTCTTGTTTACGGCATGGAGGTTGTTCTCCCAGTAGAGGTGGAGATCCCATCAATGAGAGTCTTGATGGAAGCCAAGTTGACTGATGCTGAATGGATTCAGAGTCGTTACGACCAGTTGAATTTGATTGAAGAGAAGCGATTGACTGCCATGTGCCGTGGTCAGTTATATCAGCAGAGAATGAAGAAAGCATTCGATAAGAAGGTCAAGCCTCGTGTGTTCCGAGAAGGTGACCTCGTGCTCAAGAAAGTCTTGTCTTTCGCGCCCGATTCCAGGGGCAAGTGGACTCCAAACTATGAGGGTCCATATGTTGTTAAGAGAGCCTTTTCAGGCGGTGCTTTGATGCTTACAACAATGGATGGGGAGGATTTCACTCGTCCTGTGAATTCAGATGCTGTCAAGAAATACTTTGCCTAAAAAAATATATAAAAGAAAAACAGAATAGCTCGCTAAGTTGAAAACCCGAAAGGGCTGCTTAGGCAAAAATGAGCGTCTCGGTGGAGAACCCGAAAGGGCGATCCAGGCAAAAGTTAGAGACAAAAAAAAGAAAAGAATATTTGTATCCCGCTAGATTGAGTACCTCACCCTGGGGAAATCTAGGCAAAAATTAGGGATTTGGCAAGTAACTGCATCCTGACAAGACTTTCTGTTCCACAGCTGTCTGTTCGTCAGAGATTCTCGATTCGTCGTCAACTAAAGCTTCGAATACACCGAGATTCAAATTGGTAGAGAAAGGATCATTATGTTCAATGTAGCCCTCTTCCAATATATATCATTGATTTCAAATTTGTACAGATCTATGGAGTCTTGCCTTTTGCAGGCTACCATTCCATCAAATAAATTTGAGCTTTATCCAATTATTTGCACTCTTATTTGTTTCAATTCAACAAATGTTTTGCATGTTTTAATTGATAAAATGTCATTGTTTTAAACAAATAATTTTTTTTCAAATTTGTTGTTTTAAACAAAGTGAACATTCATAATGATGAAAGGATACTCAAGAATTTCTCAGTGCTCTCCCGGGGGTGGCATGATTTTCAACAGGTAAGACATTTGTTCATATTCCTGGAATGGTTGTATCCTCTTTCTCCAGATTTTGTTGTTGGGGTTGTTCCCCAAGCAGAGCTTTTGTTGGGGTTGTTCCCCAAGCAGAGTGTTTGTTGAGACTTCATAGTCATCTCCAACAGTATTCTCTCCTCAGCATGGGTGCTTTCTTTTGGAAGATTCAGTGGTTGGTGGGTTGACGTCCCGGTACTTTACCACTTTCCTCAGCATAGTCGCTAGCAGGGTTTGTTGATATGATATGCTATATATCTCCCCATCAGAGCGTTTATTGAGGTTTTCACCTCTTATCCCTTCAACAGAGCAGTGTTTATTTTCCTCCTCCGCGGTTGTTGGGTTTCTCTTGGAAGGTTCATCATTTGGTGGTTGATCCCCAGCTCTCCTCCTCATTCCTAGTGGAGCCACCAGTAGATTTGTGGTATGATGGATTGTATCTATGTGATTCCTCAATAGAGTTGGTATCCCCAACAGAGTCAGGATCCCCGCCAAGAGTTGGTATTCTCAACAGAGTTGCTTTTGTGGCAGTTTCTGCCTGTTGAAACCTCTGTTTCCCCAGTTGGGCTGGTTGGTGATTTATCATCCATAGATTTGGTTGATTCCCTGATACTTTTGATCCCTAGTAGAGTGGCTTGTTGCAGAATCTACTTTTGTGATCTATTTTTCCCTCAGTGGGTTTATCCCCGATTGGAGTGGCTGACAGTATTCCCAGTAGAGTTGCTTGTGCAGTTAGATTCTACATGGATGATTTGTTCTCTCTTTGTGGGTTGTTCCCCAGCGGAGTTATTTGGAGTTGCTTTCGTGGCAGTTCTTGCTTGTGCAGTGAACTCTTGTTTCCCAGTTGATACTGAGGATCCCCCTGCAGATACCTCGAGATTTCTTCATTTCCCCAACAGATTTGTCTTTGTGGCAGTTTTTGCATGTTATGACTTTCTGTTCCCCAGTTGGGTTGATTGTTGATCCATCACTCAGAGATTTTGTGATTTCTTGATATCTCTGGATCTTTTGCCTCCCTGCAGATCTTTGCTTTTTAGCATGTGGATCTCCAGCAGATTGGCTTTCCAGCTGGTTGTTCCCCTCTGGAAGTGTAGTACCGGGCGTTTAATTCCTGGGCCTGTTTGTGTTAGAAATGTCTGTTTTGTCAGCATTCATCAAACATAAGTTACGCATATTCATGCTTAATCATAAACATTTAGATATTCATGTTGCATTTTTGCCATATATCTTTTGTTTGTTGTCTCCTGCTATGGGTGATATAGATCTCTCCAGTAGACCTCCCCAAGCAGACGTCGGGTGTTTAAATCTCTCCATATAGAGTCAGCCCCATAAGCAGAAAGTGTCTGTCTTTCCTTCTGCAGTTCCCCACTGAGATGTATCCTCGTGGATGACGGTTTCTTCCGTTTCCTCCCAACACATATATTGGGATGGATCTTCCTATTGAGTTATATCCTCATTAGGACAAGTCTTGATTCAGTCTGTCTTTTCGATTTGATCCTGAATTGGCATTTTTCAACTGTTTCTTGTGCTTCCCTGTGGAATAAATGAATGAATTGCCCAGTAACCGGCAAAAATTCTTTTTATCCCCAGCGGAATCTTTTGGGCCTCTACCCTTATACCGGTAGTTGTAAGTCCTATGTTCCTTTGCCTCTTGGCGGAATTTGTGGTTATATACCTTTTTATTCCTCAGCAAGAGTCGATGGTTTTCTACCTAGTATTCGGTAGTCGTAAATCCTAGTTTTGCTTGCTCCTCAGCAGTTGGTGGTTTGTTATAAACCCTATTTTATTTCCCGTGCGGATTTATGATTTCCTTCATTCCCCACGCGGACGTTGTTGGTTTTCTACCCCGTATTCGGTAGATGTAAACCCTATCTTTTTATCCTCATCAGAGTTGATGGCTACTACCCAGTATTCGGTAGTTATAAGTCCTATCTCTTTTCCCCTAGCAGAGGTAACCTTTGTGGTTCAGTCTGGTTGATGGTGGATTTTGTGGTCTTCTACCCCGTATTCGGTAGTTGTAAATCCTATGTTGTTGTGGTTTTATCCCTAGCAGAGTCTGTGCTTTCTTGTGGATACTTGCCGGATGCTAGCAATTTTATCCTTAGCCAGAGTTTGTGGTTTTCTACCCCGTATTCGGTAGTTGTAAACCCTAATTTCTCCCCTTTGCAGAGTTAACCTTGTTGTTCATCCTAACTGATGATGGTTACTCTTTGTGGTTATCTTCATTCAATATTCGATATTGATATTCCCTCCTTGCTTCTAGATAATTGCCGTTTGCTAGCAATTGTATCCCCAGCAAGTCCTTGTGGATAATTGCTGTTTATGCAATTCATCCCCAACGGGTCGTCTTTCATTTGCCCTTTTGCTTGGTAATGATTGTTGTTCCCTTTGATTGGTCATCATTATATACCTAGTTTTGGTATCCCGATGCCTTTCTTTTCGGTTGATTTATCCTTTATTAACCCTGTAACCGGTTGTGGATAATCTTCCATGCGAGTATGTTATCCACGTTCTGACGGTAATGGATAATATATCTCATGCACTCTTCAGTCGAAGCCTGTTGTGTTTCCCCAGTCGAGTAAGATTCGTTTTTCCTTTGTGGAATCGAATATTTGTTGTCTCTCGGATAATTGCCGGATGCTTGCAATTTATCCCCTGTGAGTTATCTTTCGTTTACCCTGTTGTTGTGGTAACGATTTGTCTCTCTTTTTCGGGTAGGTCACCTATTATATACCCAGTAGCCGGTATCTCTGGTGTCTCTTCCTTTTCGAGTGTATTATTCACGTTCTGACGGTAATGAATAATATATCTCTTTCACTCTTTGGTTGGAATCCTTTGTTGATTTTCCCCAGCGGAGTAAGATTCGTATTCTTTGTAGAATCGAATATCCATCCTTTGATAAGTTTGCGTTTTGCCTTCTTCAGGATGATGAGTGTTTTGGCATATATACCAATTCACGGTTTCGGTAGGTCACATATTATATACCCAGTAACCGGTATCCCTGGTGTTTCCTTCCATGCGAGTATATTGTCTACGTTCTGACGGTAATAGATAATATATCTCATGCGAGTATACTATCCACGTTTTGACGGTAATGGATATTATATCTCATGCACTCTTTGGGTTTGTTTTCCCAGCTGAGTAAGATTCGTTTTCCCGTTGTGGATTCGAATGTCCATCCTGTAAGTCGATTTGCTTTTTCAAGCCCTTCTTTCGGATGATGAGTGTCTTGGCATATATACCAATTCACGCTTTGGTCGGTCACCTATTATATACCCAGTAACCGGTATCCCTGGTGTTCCTTCCTTTCTGCTCCCTATTATGACCTTGATCCCCTGTGGAGTCAGATTTTCCTGAGATGATGTACCTTTTTCAGGTCTTTCTCAGATGTTTGGTTGATTGATATCTCTCACCCTTATACCGGTCTTAGATATTCATTCTTCCTGAGCTTGTTACCCTTATACCGGTAACACCTCATTTCCTTGTTGCTTCTCTAGGAGAGTCTCTTTGTTAGACCTTCTCCAGTGGAGTTTCTAGTTGTGATTTTACCCTTTTGCTGTATTGGCGTTTTCCCCAATATATGCAAATTTTCCCCGGCAAGGAGGTTCTGTGTGAACCTTTTCCCCAGTCCGAGTCCGGATTTTCATCCGAAGTACCCTTTGTGGATAGTTTGAGTCAGCTTGAGTCTTTCCAATGGATGTGTCTTCCTTTGGAACTCTTTTCTCCCCAGTTTGAGTCCTTCACTCCACAGTGAGGTCTCTAGTCCAGTCGTGCTTCGTTCACGCAGTGTCAGTTTGTTCCCTAATTCAGAGTCGTTTCCTGCTCACGCATTCTTTTCTCTTTTTCTTATCCCCATGAGAGTCCTATTAGAGTCTCTGTTCCTGGTGAGTGTATTACTCCGATGGATCGTCTTTTCTTCTTTGTGGATCACTATCCCCCACAGAGGTTGTGTCTTTTGCACGCATACATCTGCATCATGAGGTCTCTTAGGGACCAAAATTTGTCTCATTATTGTTATTTAAGCCCATTCTACCGCGTCGAGATGAAGATTTCTAAACTTCACTTCTCCGGCTAGAATGACCTTAAATAGGGGCATCTGTAAGACCCCAATTTTGTCCCTAAGATCCCTCATGGCATCATATCATATCATCACATTGCCTCAAGGATCATTGTGCACCTGGCCTCCTTCCTTGTGGGTTGGTTATCTTTTTGAGAGTGATTCTTGATCACCAAGCATGTTTTGCATTTGTATATCATTGCTTTTCTTTTTACCACTAACTAAAAGTACAAAAATATGTCATCTAACCTTTGTCTTGCAGATGAAGCAATCACATGGTCAAAGCAGTCAAAGGCAGTCATTGAGCAATAGATGGTGGCCATTCTTGAGAATTTGGACCCCACAATCATTCACAAGAGTTCATATGAGTTATGATATCATTTTGAATCAAAATCCCAAGTGGTAGAGGTTTGAATCTCATCAGAACATTGCCAGGTCAACTGAAGGCCTAGAAAGTCAACTGCCAAGTCAACTGTTGGATTTGGAGGTGGGAAGTGATTAGAAATACTTCATTCATGTTCAAACAAGTCTCATTTGACATTTCAAACATCAACCTTGAAGAAAATAAAGTCAGGTCAAAACTTTCCTAAAATAGAAAGTGACCTATAATTCAAATTTGCCAAAAATGGAAAGGTTTTAACCTAACTTCAACTTCAAATTACATCATCAAGAAAGCTTCAAATGAAATTTTGTTGAACATGAAAGTTATAGATCTTTCTCTCCCATTTCCAAAAAGTCCAAGATCATCAATTTCACATGTGTGGTTAAGGAGATATGATCAAAACATGGCAAAGTGTACTTGAAGATTCAAATGGGCATAACTTCTCAACCAAAACTCCAAATTGGATGGCTCTTTTTGCATTGTTCTTATTTTGACCTCTAGTTTCCAAATCTTGCATTACATGACATGCATTATCATCACATGAACATTTGCCAATTCACTTGATTTTTGGAGGGAAATTATGAAGTTTAAAATTGGTGCATTATTTGAACATTTCACCATTGCCTTTAGCTCCAAAACAGAATTTGAAGTGAATTTGAAGCAAACTCGTGCACTGTTCACCATGCATTTCATGCATAGAGTGAAAAACCATATTTGCACTTACACCTCCAAATTCAATTAAATCCATTTGCATTTGGTTTAAGCTTAATTAAACATGATTAGTGGAGCATATATAAGCTAAAGCTCTAACTGTTTTGGGGATTAGCTTCATAATTTCAGATCTAGATCTCAAACACTCCAAATTTTCTCTCAAAAATTTCTTCAAAATTCTTCAAACAAGATCCATTTCTCTTGATCAATTCATCTTCCTGAAGCATTCTTGAGCAAGTTTGAAGGAGAATTCGGGAGAAACTGTGCCTGTTTTGTTCATAATTGAAGCTTGAAAGCATCCATGGCAATGTCAAATTCTGTTGGATTCAAGAGCAATTGAGCTTCGATCTCCCTTCCAATCACTCATACAAGCATCCTGGAGGAACATTGAAGCATCACAAGGCCTGAATTCATCCAATTCCAGGTCTGCTCTCCAAGAGGTTACAGAATCGATCTCTTTATTTCTCCAAATTCTTATGCTATTGTTGTAGATCTAAGTTTGCTGGTGATGCTGAGCTTTGAACCATGAGATTTCGTGCAAAATTGAATGAGATATGACTGTTTGAAGTTTTGATGATGAAAAATATTTCCTTCGATTCATGCATATCTTGATGTTTCTTGTTAAAATGTTTATGGATTCTTGTTGTGTGATGAATATCGCGAGGAAGAAGATGAATTTTGTCTTTGGCCACGCTTTGAATCTGTTTGAGAACGCTTTTGCTGGTTTTGCATGTTTTAGTTAGGGTTAGCATATGATAGGTCCACGTATTCGCACGCATGTCATTTTGATTGGCTCTGAGGCGCTTGACTTGGCCACATGTGCATTGACCGGCCAGGTCAATTAATGAAACGGCTGCGTTTCATTCACTGAGCGCGCCAACTTTCAAATGGTTCCCTACTTCGATTCCGCGCCATGCCATTATTTTCAAATGCTTCTTTGATTTTCCTTTTCCCTCCATGTATTCATACCATGCTTCATATGTCATTTTTTATTTTTTTTTATCATCTTTAAAAATTCATATATAATTGAAAAATCATCCAAAAATTATGAGGTTTTTTGCATTGCATTCCTTATTCTATCTATTATTTTTTGATCATTTTTCCATGAATTGTGCTTGGCTGGATTTCATTTTGTGCTAAGGGATGTGAACATGTATGCATTTTGAACATTGCCTTGCTATATCATTTTTGAAATGCTGGTCTTTGATCCAATGAATCTGAAAATTTGCATGATAAAACTAGACTCTTTGCTTGACATTTTGGTGTTGATTTGGTATTTTTACCATTTATCATTTCTGTTTTATGATCATGTTAAGTTGGTGTGACAATTTGTGTAACACCTTTGCTTGTTCAACTTGAGTGATGTGTTTGCCATGCCAAATGATCTCCAATTGTCCTGATTTTTTGTGTGATGCATATTATGGATGTTGTGAATGAGAATGGATTTTCTTGGAATTATTTGAATCATTTCTGATTTAATTGAGATTTTTCATTCTGGTTGGTCACATTTGAGCTTTAAAATTGCCTTGAACTTCAATTAATCATGAAATACTTTTGGTATGTGATATTGATGTAAGACCTTTTGGATTGTTTCAAGATGTGTTTGAAGTTGATTCATGTTAATTTTCAGCTTCTGTTTTGAATTTTTTCTCCATCTTTGACCCTAGGCTTTGACCTAGTGGTTTGCCTCTCACATTTGAGCTTTGATTTCAGGTTGAACATCCAAGTTCCATAGTTGTTGATGCTCCATCATTTGAGCATTGATGTTTGCCTTTGATTACTAATCTTTGTGTGTTTTGTAGGTTGATGTTGACTCATTTGAGTTTTGACTTTTGGCTTACACATTGTGTACATTGGGATTGTTTGTTGCTTATTGACTATTGTTTGATTGTCTGAACTTTGTACTGATTTGTTTGATGTTTCCACGGGTACATAAGTTGCTTAAAGTTCATTTGAACTTGCTTTTGTTTGGTTGCTTAACCACTTAGGTATAACCTCTCTTCTTCATGTAGTCTGGAAGACCTACTGTTATTGGTAGGCACCTGTCTGAAGTCCTCCTTAAGAGGCAATGCTTGTGATTGTTTAATTTTTGTGCCAAGCAGGAAAAGTCCTCTTATGAGGCAATTGGCAGATAAAAGAGATGTGTAATCCATCTCCTGCTACTCGGTGTGTCATTCACCTTGCTCACACAATGTGTTGATGCATTGTGGATAATAACCCAAGATCTTATAGAGTCAAATCACTTGTGGAGAAGAGTTCCAACTTTCTGAACTCCCACACATTCTATTGTTTAAAGCTCTCCCAGGCCAGGGATAAGAGTTATGAGGCACACCCCTCATTTCCATTTCATCTGCTTCACCCTAACTCTCAATGTTAGGGTTAAGAGCTCATATTACCCCATTCCAGTTGACTGTAAAGTCTAACCTTACTTGAGCCTTCTTGCTTGTGTATAGTGTGTGCTAATTGACTTGTTTGTCTGATTGCTTGATTCATCTGTGCATATCTGCTTATGTATGCCTCTGTGCATTTATCATCATTAATTGTACATTATTTCATCATCATTGCTCATATCTTTGTGACATCTTTTGTTTGTCCATTGAGGAGTCAATTGTAAGTTCATTTATTGGCAGTTGTTTCCTATGATCTGGAAGGAGTTGGGACTAAGACCATTTATTGGCATCCTATTTCCTTGGAGTCGAGTGTAAGACCATTTATTGGCAACTTGTTTCCTCTGGCTTATTGCATTTGTTTTGTTTGTTGTATGTGAGGAGTCAATTGTAAGTCCATTTATTGGCATTTGTTTCCCATGATCCTTCCTTGGAGATTGGTATAAGTCCAGTTGATTGGCATCCGGTATCCATCTTTTGTTTTATTTTAGGAGATTAGTGTAAGTCCATTGATTGGCATCTGATATCCATGTTTGGTTTTGCTTTAGGAGATTGGTATAAGTCCATTGATTGGCATCTGATATCCATGTTTGTTTTAGGAGATTGGTGTAAATCCATTGATTGGTATCCGGTATCCACCTTTGTTTGTGAGATTGGTGTAAGTCCATTGATTGGCATCCGGTATCCATTTGTTTTGCTTATTTGTTATTGCTCATTGCCTATTCCAAAGGAATCACTTGGATCATCTACATATGATCTCAAGACGTGAACATCTAAGAAGTTTTACATCCCTCACCTCCCACCTTTTGTTCCTTAAACCTCCACTTGCATGTTAACCTAAACTTGAAAAATATTGTGCAAACATTTTCATTCTTTTTTCAAATTAGAAACCTAGGCCTTAAGCCTTTGACTTTTCCAAACTTCATTTTCATAATACTTCTTTTGAATTGAATCCTAATCATACTTTGACCATCTTTTGTGAATAAATCCTAACTGGTTAATTTCACTCATTCAATTGTTTTGTGGCTTTGTCCATTCTTGATAAGTTTTCATACATTAGCCATAGATCTCAATTATCTTAGTGGTTGATGTTAATCTCACCTTTTGTCCTTAGTGATTGAATTGTAAGACTTCCTTGCTTATTATAGGGTTAACCCCTCACTAGCAAGTTGAAGCTTTTCTCACATGGTGGACTTGTTGTTTGTATAAGGTTGAGTTTTCTCCCGTGGATAATGAAAGACCTTAGGGCTTTTGTTTAAAATCAATCCATTCATATTTTGGAAATCTTTTAGCCGAACTACGAGGTTTTGATCCTGTAAAGGTACGTAGGCAATGGTTATCCATCCAAACACAAAAATAATAACTTGTATATTCTTTTCTCATCCCTTCATCCATGTTTGCACAATAAATATTTCATAAACAAATAACCTTTCGTACAACAAGTGTGAATAGGGCTCCCTAGGAGTACCTAGGACGTTTTGGGTGCCTAACACCTTCCTGTAGCGGTGTATTCGTCGCTATATGATTTATTGATTAAACCATAAGCAATGTATACAATGAATCGAGTCGCCACCGCACTTTTATTTATCCCAAGGACTGGTTAAAAAGCGAACAAAAACCTAAGAAGTTTTACACGTAGAAAACTAATGAAAAAGATCAGAGAATCTGGGTAAGGGGTAAATTACGCAATGGGAAGGTGTTAGGCACCCATCACGTCCTAGGTACTCCTAGGGAGCCGTTTTCACACTTGTTGTATAAAAATATGTTTATTTGTTTTTGACATATTGTGCAAACATGAATGGGATGATGAGAAAAGAATGTACAAGTTAGTTATTTTTGTGTTTGAACGGATGAACCCGTTGCCTACGTACCTTCCATCAAAGGTAAGGATCAAAACGCCGTAGTTCGGCTAAAAGATTTCCAAAAATTAGTGAGTTCAATTTTAAAACACAAGCACTAAGGCTTTTCATTACCAATGGGAGAAAACTCAACCTGAATTCAACAATCCACCATGCGAGGACGGCTTCAACATACTAGTGAGGGGTTAACCCTATAATAAGTATGGAAAACTTACAATCAACTCACTAAGGATAAGGTAAGATTTACATCAACCACTATGGTAATTAAAACCTACGGCTAATGTATGAAAACATATTAACAATGGACAAAGCCAAAACAATTGAATGGGTGAAGTTAATTGATTATGATTATTCACAAAATATGGTCAAGGTATGATTAAAATTGATTCAAAGAAGTGTTATGAAAAAGTGAAGTTTGAAAAGTCAAGGACTTAAGGTCCAAGTTTCTAATTTGAAAAGGGATGAAGATGTTTGCACAACAAGTCAAAAGTTTTTGAAAGCAAAGTGTGAAAAGGTTCAGGACAAAGAGGGTGTGGATGATGGAATGTAAAACTTCTTAAAAAGGTTCACCTCTTGAAATCATATAGAAGATGATTCAAGTGTGTCCTTAGGAATGAGGCAACAAAGCAAGTAAGCAAAGATAAAGCGAGGTGATACCGGATGCCATCAATGGGCTTATACCAATCTCACACACAAAAGCGGATATCAGATACCAATAAATGGGTTTACACCAATCTCCTAAAACAAAACAATGATACCGGATGCCATCAATGGTCTTATACCAATCTCACAAAGCAAAAGCGGATATCGGATACCAATAAATGGGTTTACACCAATCTCCTAAAGTAAAAAAAACTTGGATGTCAGATGCCAATCTATCTGGACTTATACCAACCTCTAAAGGATGATCATAGGAATACAAATGCCAACGACATGGACTTATAATTGCATCCTCACATACAACAAACAAACAAGCATTTAAGCAATGGACATGAGTGACCAGGTGAAATGGTCTTACACTCTATCCCTTCTAAATCCTAGGAACAAAGGCCAAAGAACATGGTCTTACAATTGTCCTCAATGGGTAAACCATACATGGATCATGAAGGTATGCAATGATGATCATGCAATAATGAACAATTTATGATGATAAGTGCACAAAGGCAAGCAAGCATGTACAAATGCAACAAGCAATCAATCGAACAAAGTCATTTAACACTCACTATAACCAAACAATTAGGCTCAATCAAAGGGTTAGACTTAAAAAGTCAACTGGAATAGGGTAAATGGTGCTCTTAACCTTGACATTGAGAGCCAAGGTGAAGCAGATGAAAGGATGTGAGGGGTGTGCCTCATCACTCTTATCCCTGGTCGGGGAGAGCATTGAATATCAGAAGGTGTGGGAGTTCAGAAAGATGGAACTCTCTCCACAAGTTAGACTCGATAGATCTTGGGTTTTTACTCACTATGCATCAACACATGTGGTGTGAGCAAGGTGAGTGACTCACAGAATAGTAGGAGATAGGCTACATATCTCTTTTGTCTACCAATTGCCTCACATGAGGTCTTTTCCTGCTTGGGGACAAAGTTAAACAATCACAAACATCGCCTCTTAAGGAGGACTTCAGACAGTTGCCTGGCTAAATAACAAGCCAGGTCTTCCAGACTACATGGAGACAAGAGAGTCTACCTCAATGCTTAAGCAAAGCAAAGCAATAGCAAGTTCTCAAAAGAACTAAAGCGACTATGGTACCTGAAATCAATCAAATATAATCAGTATCCCAATCACAAAGTCAAAACAGACAAGTTATGAACCAACAGTCAACACAATCAATCATATGTGCAAAGCACAAACTCAAAGCAAATGAGTTAGCATCCTACAAAACAAACCAAGTTAGTTCATCACAATCAATTAAACCAAACTCAATCAACTTGAATTAAACTCCTTAAAGCAATTGCTTCTTTAACCTGAAAAAACAACTCAAATGTGAGAAGTAAGACCACTAGGACAAGCCTAGGGTCAAAAGGAGGTGAAAAATTCAAAACAACAAGTGAAAATTGATCAAAATCAAGATTTATCAAATAAGAACAACTTCCAGTTGGTCCCATATCAAAAACATTCACCAAATCCATTTCATAAGCTAAACATGTCAAATTATGCATTTTGGAATCACATTGGAGCAAACAGAATGATCACAATCAAACCAATACCAAAATAGCTCAATAAATTCCCAGAAAATTCAAGCTTAAACAGAACACATTCAATGAGCAACACATCAAATTTCATGTCATTTGGACAAATGAAAGTAAGTCAATTAAAATCAACAAATCATGGTATGCAAAAACAAACCCAACCAAGGCCACAAATCATGTATCAACTTTAGGCAAGTGTAAAACAGCAATGGCATAAGATAAATGAACCACACCAAAGCCAAAATGAAGTCAAACATATTAAGACTCAATCCACAAAGTTTCAGCTTCATATGATAAGGCATGAGAATTTCACAAGTCATGTAAGTTGAACACTCCACAAAAGTTCAAAAAATGACTAAACAGCAAAGAAAATCCCAATCAAATAGGAAATGAATTTAAAAAATCTACAAAAAATCATGCTCAAACTAGACATAGAGAAGTAATCACATGCAACAATTCAGAGCAATTGGCATAGCACAAGCATGGAAACAAAATTCAAGAAGTTGGACAAAACCTAATGTGACATACATTGTTACACTCATGAAGATCACATCATATCTCTCAATCCAGAAATGCAAAATTAGCAAACCATATACCAAAATCACCAGGAATGAGTCTAGATCATGCATATAAAATTTCAAGCATTTTGGAGCAAGCATCAAGATTTCATGAATGAAATGGAAAAACATATGCAAGAAACATACATGAACAAAGACATTAGACCAAAATAAAAACCATCCGTGCACAACTTGTGTTATCATGCTCATAAAAAACTAGATGAAAAATGGAGATGGATGCAAAAATCCCCACACAATTTGGATCATCCAAGAATTATTTATGAATTTTTGAAGTTAATGATGAAAATGAAAATAAACATTTATCAATTAAAATGAATTTAAATGGAGGCAGTGGCATTGTCGTAATTCAGACGCTCACTAAATGAAACGCTGCATTTCATTTAGTGAGGTGGCAGCACGCGAATGGCTAGAGCACGCGGGAAACAACAATTCGAAAACAAAGCCAGGCATAGTGAATCAAACAGCATCTGGACTCATATTTTGAACACCTTCATCGTGTTCTTGATGTTCATCATCAACATGAACAAAGTCTCTCAGAAATGCACAAGCCATATACCATTCAAACCAGCGTTCAACGTACATCAATAATCTAACAAGCATTCATCCTATTTCTACGCATGGAAACCGGATCGAGCAAAAGAAGTTTTGGTGTCCAAACTTAAAATCAAGATTTCTCAGTCAATTCTCAACGAAAGTTCATGATTCAAGTTGCAGTGTACTCTACAATAGAGGATCTATACAAACCACATGCTAATTTCAAGAATCGAAGGATTCGAAATCTCACCTTATGATGAAGCTGCTGTTGAATTCGTGCGAATTTTGCTTGAATCAGTTGAAACAGATGGCTTATAATGATGATGGAGATGAATGGAATCAATGCTTCAGCTCAACAATGCTTGAATCACCAGAATTTTCCAACTGCCATGTGAAGGAGCTTGCTTCAACAGTCACGATTATCAAGTGTTCTTCCACTTTTTGCCTTCAACAGTTCTTCAATTTCACCTGCCAATGATGAACAACACGAAAGGAAGCAAAAAGAATGATGAATTCTTGATGAACAAGTGAAAAAAGTGTGAGAAAAATTGAGAGAATTTGGAAGTTTTTGGTTTGGGATCTGAGCCAATGATTGTGGATTTCGAATTCAGTTATGATTAAGCTCTTATACCCTCTGTTAATCCAGCTACTAAACATGATTAGCACAAACCAAATGGATTAGTAAAAATGAGCTTGTTATGTAATTTGGCAAAATTGCCCTTTTGATGATGCAGCCAATGGAACAGTGAAACACCTGTTGAAGCAAGTCACAAATCATGTTTAGAAGCAATTTGAATTGGCTTGGCATGAAAATTCCATGTACTTTTGAAAATGGCCTTTTTCCCCACCGAAAATTAATTGGTTCACTTGAAAAATGACCTTTTTATGTGATGCTTTTTGAAGAAATGTGATGATGCATTATGATAGTACATGTCAAATGGGATTTGCTCAAAAAAGAATCACCCAAATTGGCCAAATGGTTTGAAAGTTATGCCACTTTGAAATCCCAAAATTCTTGAAAATGATTTGATCATAACTTGCCAACCACACATGAGAAATGAGTGTTCTTGGACTTTTTGGAAAGGCAAGAGCAAGATATTCAACTTTCATTTTGGACAAATTTTGATTTGAAGCTTGCTTGGACATGTAATTTTGAGGAGAATGACTTTCCATTTTGGGCAGTTGAAAATTACAGGTCATTACTATTTTGGGAAACTTTTTGTCTGACCTCCAATCCTTCACTGTGGATGTTTGAAATGTCATATGAGGCTTGTATGGACATGAATAAGACATTTCCAACCATCTCACACCATCAAATCACTGATTAAATGCACAGTTGACCACATTTGACTTTGCTAGGGTTTTGGTTGACTGAGCCATGCTTTGATGAATTTCAAGCCTTTTTCTCTTGAGATCTTGATACCAAATGATTTCATAACTCATATGAATCTCTTATGAATAATCATGGTGCCCAAATTCTTCAAGAATGGCCACCATCCATTGCTTAATGAATGATTTGACTGTTTTGACCTAGTTTGCTTCATCTGCAAGAAACAAGGTTAGATGACAATGTTTTTGTACTTTTGGTTAGTAAACAAATGAAAAGCAATGATATACAAATGCTAGATATGCTTGGTGATCAAGAACCACACTCACAAGATACCCACCCACTAGGAGGCAAGCAAAGGTGCACAATGATCCTTGAGGCAATGATATGATATGATATGATGCCATGAGGGATCTTAGGGCAAAAATTGGGGTCTTACAGATGCCCCTATTTAAGGTCATTCTATCCGGAGAAGTGAAGTTTAGAAATCTTCATCTCGATGCGGTAGAATGGGCTTAAATAACAGTAATGAGACAAATTTTGGTCCCTAAGAGACCTCATGATGCAAATGTATGCATGCAAAAGACACCAACTCTGTGGGGGATAAGGTTCACACAGAAGAAAAGACGATCCATCGGAGTAATACACTCACCAGGCACAGAGACTCTAACAGGACTCTTATGGGGATAATAAAAGAAAAAGAATGCGTGAGCAGGACACGACTTTGATTTGGGGAACATAGAAAACAGACTGGAGACCTTACTGGGGAAGCAAAGGACTCATACTGGGGATAAGAAATAAATCCCAGAGGAAAACACTTCCATTGGAAAGACTCAAGCTGACTCACCAAATGCATGTATTGGGGATAACACCAATACAGCAACACGAATAGGAACACAAATCCGCTGGGGAAATCTAGAAAAGACTTTCCAAGGGAAGCCAAGGATGAGATGTTACCGGTATAAGGGCAACAAATTCAGGAAGAATGAATATCTAAGACCGGTATAAGGGTGAGAGATATCAATCAATCCAAACATCTGAGAAAGACCTGAAAAAGGTACATCAACTCAGGCAAATCTGACTCCACAGGGGACCAAGGTCATAATAGGGAGCAGAAAGGAAGGAACACCAGGGATACCAAGGTATATAATAGGCGACCGACCAAAGCGTGAATTGGTATATATGCCAAGACACTCATCATCCTGAAGAAAGCTAGAAAAGCAAACTTGTTTATAGGATGGATATTCAATTCCACAAGGAATATGAATCTTACTCTGCGGAGAAAACAATCAAAAGATTGACCCAAGAGTGCATGAGACATATTATTCATTACCGGTAGACCGTGAATAATATACTCGAAAAGGAAGAGACACCAGAGATACCGGGGTATATAATAGGTGACCTACCAAAGACGTGAATTGGTATATATGCCAAGACACTCATCATCCGAAAGGGGAGCTTGAAAAAAGCAAATCGACTTACAGGATGGACATTCGAATCCACAACAGGAAAAACGAATCTTACTCAACCGGGGACACAAACCCAAAGAGCGCATGAGATATAATATCCATTACCGTCAGAACGTGGATAGAATACTCGCATGAGATATATTATCTATTACCGGCAGACCGTAGATAATACACTCGCATGGTAAGAAACACCAGGGATACCGAAGTATATAATAGGTGATCTACCGAAAACGTGGATTGGTATATACGCCAAAACACGCATCATCCAAAACACAAACTGGTTAAAGGATGGATATTCGATTCTACAAAGAATACGAATCTTACTCAGTTGGGGGAAGATCAACAAAGGATTCCAACCAAAGAGCGCAAGATACATATTATTCATTACTGGCAGACCGTGAATAATATACTCGAAAAGGAAGAGGCACCAGAGATACCGAAGTATATAATAGGTGACTAACCAAAAAGAGAGACAATCGATACCAAGCATCCGGGTAAACGAAAGACAACTCAAAGGGGATAAATTGCAAGCATCCGGCAATTATCCGACAAAGAAATATTCGACTCCACAAAGGGAAACAACGAATCTTACTCGACTAGGGAAACACAAAAGGCTTCGACTGAAGAGTGCATGAGATGTATTATCCATTACCGTCAGAACGTGGATAACACACTCGCATGGAAGATTATCCACAACCGGCTACTGGGTTAACAAAGGATAAATCGACCGAAAAAAAAGGCATCGGGATACCAACCAGGCAGATAATGATGACCAATCAAAGAAGCAACAATCATTACCAGGCAAATGGGTAAATGAAAGGCGATCCGCTGAGGATGAATTGCAAGCATCCGACAATTATCCACAGGGACTGGCTGGGGATACATTGATAAACAATCAATGATCCGGGGAACAAATCACTAGCAAACGGTGAAAAGACCCACTGGCAACTTCAAAAAGGATAACATTGCGAGCATACGGCAATGATCCAGAAGACAACTTGCTGGGGATAAATTGCTAGCATCCGGCAATTATCCACAAGCAAAGGGAGGAATATCAACATCAAATATTGAATGAAGATAACCACAAAGAGTAACCATCATCGGTTAGGACGAACAACAAGGTTAAATCTGCAAAGGGGAGAAATTAGGGTTTACAACTACCGAATACGGGGTAGAATACCAAAAATCTGGCTGAGGAAACAAGAGGTTAACACTACCGACTACTGGGTAGAAACCACAGACTCAGCTGGGATAAAATTGCAAGCATCCGGCAATTATCCACTCGTACCATAAGGCACAAACTCCGCTGGGGAGAACAAACAACATGGGATTTATAACTACCGAATACGGGGTAGAAGACCACAAACCCCACTGGGATAGGGTGAATGAAGGCCAAATACTGAGCACTTATTCAACTTATTCCACAGGGAAACGCAAACTCTGTTGGAGATAAAAACCACAACAACAGAAAATCCACCATCAACCAGAACGAACCACAAAGGTTACCTCTGCTAGGGGAAAAAAGATAGGACTTACAACTACCGAATACGGGGTAGTAGCCATACTCTGGTGGGAATAACCACAAATTAGGGTTTACATCTACCGAATACTGGGTAGAAGACCAACAACTCCGCGTGGGGATAGAACAAATCACAAATCCGCACGGGAAACAAAATAGGGTTTATAACAAACCACACGCTGCTGGAGAGCAGGCAAATAGGATTTACGACTACCGACTACTGGGTAGAAGACCAACAACTCCTGCTTGAGGAATAAAAGGTATATAACCACAAATTCCGCCAAGAAGCAAGAACATAGGACTTACAACTACCGGTTACTGGGTAGAGGCCCAACAAAACTCCGCTGGGGATAAATGAATTGATGCCGGTTACTGGGCAAATCATTCATTTCTTCCACAGGGAAGCACAAGAAACAGCTGACAAAATGCCAATTCGGGATTGATCCGGAAAGACAGACTGAATCAAAACACGTCCTATGAGGATATAACTCAATAGGAAAGTCCATCCCAATATATGTGTTGGGAGGAAACGGAAGAAACCGCCATCCACGAGGATAATCTCAGTGGGGAACTGCAGAAGGAAAGACAAACACTTTCTGCTTATGGGCTGACTCTATATGGAGAGAATTAAACACCCGACATCTGCTTGGGAAGATCTATAGGAGAGATCTATATCACCCAAAGCAGGAGAACAACAATCAAGAGATATATGGCAAAAAAATGCAACATGAATATCTGAATGTTTTTGAATATGCATGAATATGTGTGATTTATGTTTGATGAATGCTGACAAAACAGACAATTCTAACACAACAGGCCCAGGAATCAAACGCCCGGTACTATACTTCCAAGGAAAAACCAACTGGAAAGCCAATCTGCTAGAGATCCACATGCTGTAAAGCAAAGATCTGCGGGTACTGCAGGGGATCAGGAGAATCCTGAGGATATCTGCTGGGGATCCCAGCATCAACTGAGAAACAAGAGTTCATGGCACAACCAAGAACTGCTGCAAAAACAACTCCAAACAACTCCGGGGGACAACCCACTGCAAGAGAATCATCCGAGTAGAATCTAACTACACAAGCAACTCTACTGGGGAAAGTTGTTAACTATCCTTTCGGAGAACAAACCAATGAAGGAGAAAGCACCACACAAGTAGATTCTGCAACAAACCACTCTACTCGGGGAGAACATACATCCGACGGATCACACAAGTAGATTCTGCAAATAGCCACTCTACTGAGGATCAAAAGTAATCAGGAAATCATTCCAATCTTTGGGATGCTAGAGCCACCAACCGACCCTACTGGGGATTGAGAGCTTTCAATAGGCAGAAACTGCCACAACAACCATTCCGCAGACTAAGCTGGAAAAAATGGAAAGCAACCATGCTGAGGAGAGACACAACAGCTCCGCTGGCGACTGCACTGGGGAGAGACTATTGCTGGAGAAGAACGCGAAGTCTTCAACAACATCTCTGCTCGCGACTATATTGGGGAACAACCCCACCAACAGCTCTGCTTGCGACAATGCTAGGGGAAAAGTGGTAAAGTACCGGGATATCAATCCACCAACCGCTGAACCTACCACAAGGAGAACAACCATGCTAGGGAGATTACTGCTGGAGAAGAAACTGAGCCTTCAACAACATCTCTGCTTGGGGAACAACCCCAACATCAAAGCGGGAGAAAGAGGATACAACCAAATGCCAGGAATATGAACCAATGTCTTACCTGTTGGGAATCATGCCACCCTCGGGAGAGCACTGGGACATTCCCGAGTATCCTTTCATCATTATGAATATTCACTTTGTTTAAAACAATGATTTGAAAAATTCTTTGTTTAAAACAATGATATTTTATCAATTAAAACATGCAAAACATTTGTTGAATTGAAACAAATAAGAATGCAAATAATTGGATAAAAGCTCAAATTTATTTGATGGAATGGTAGCCTGCAAATGGAAAGACTCCATAGATCTGTACAAATTTGAAATCAGTGATATATATTGGAAGAGGGCTACATTGAACATAATGATCCTTTCTCTACCAATTTGAATCTCGATGTATTCGAAGCTTCAGTTGACGACGAATCGAGAATCTCTGACGAAATGACGGCTGCGGAACAGAAAGTCTTGTCAGGATGCAGTTACTTGCCAAATCCCTAATTTTTGCCTAGATTGCCCCAGGGTGAGGTACTCAATCTAGCGGGATGCAAATATATTTTTTCCAAGTCTCTAATTTTTGCCTGGATCGCCCTTGCGGGTTCTCCACCGAGACGCTCATTTTTGCCTAAGCAGCCCTTTCGGGTTTTCAACTTAGCAAGCTATTCTGTTTTTTATTTGCATATACTTTTTTTTAGGCAAAGTATTTCTTGACTGCATCTGAATTCACAGGACGAGTGAAATCCTCCCCATCCATTGTTGTAAGCATCAAAGCACCGCCTGAAAAGGCTCTCTTAACAACATATGGACCCTCATAGTTTGGAGTCCACTTGCCCCTGGAATCGGGCACGAAAGACAAGACTTTCTTGAGCACGAGGTCACCTTCTCGGAACACACGAGGTTTGACCTTCTTATCGAATGCTTTATTCATTCTCTGTTGATACAATTGACCATGGCACATGGCAGTTAATCGCTTCTCTTCAATCAAATTCAACTGGTCGTAACGACTCTGAATCCATTCAGCATCAGTCAACTTGGCTTCCATCAAGACTCACATTGATGGGATCTCCACCTCTACTGGGAGAACAGCTTCCATGCCGTAAACAAGAGAAAAAGGGGTTGCCCCTGTTGAAGTGCGGACAGATGTACGATATCCATGCAAAGCAAATGGCAGCATCTCGTGCCAATCTTTGTACGTAACTGTCATCTTCTGGATGATCTTCTTGATATTCTTATTAGCAGCTTCAACAGCCCCATTCATCTTGGGTCTGTAGGGAGAGGAATTATGGTGTGCAATCTTGAATTAAGCGCACAACTCATCCATCATCTTATTATTCAGATTAGATCCATTATCAGTAATGATCTTATCTGGCACACCATAACGACAAATCAGCTGGTTCTTGATAAACTTCATAACCACCTGTCTAGTCACGTTCGCGTACGAAGCGGCCTCAACCCATTTGGTGAAGTAGTCAATTGCTACGAGAATAAACCTGTGTCCGTTGGACGCTTTCGGTTCAATCATGCCAATCATGTCGATTCCCCACATAGAGAAAGGCCATGGTGATGAAATCACATTCAGAAGTGTCGGAGGAATATGAATCTTATCCGCGTAAATCTGACACTTGTGGCATTTCTTCACATACTTGCAGCAGTCAGACTCCATTGTCAGCCAATAGTAGCCTGCTCTCAGCATCTTTCTAGCCATGGCATGTCCATTGGAATGAGTACTAAATGAACCCTCATGGACCTCAGTCATCAACAGGTTTGCTTCGTGTCTATCCACGCATCTGAGCAAGACCATGTCAAAATTTCTTTTATACAGCACTTCACCACTGAGGTAGAAACTGCCTGACAACCTTCTCAGGGTTTTCCTATCTTTCACAGATGCCCCAGGCGGGTAGACCTGGTTCTGGAGGAAATTCTTGATATAAAAATACCAAGGCTTGTCATCATTCACTTCTTCGACTGCAAATACGTGAGCTGGTCTATCCAAGCGCATCACGGCAATATTGGGGACTTCATTCTAATACTTGACAACAATCATGGAAGCAAGCGTGGCAAGAGCGTCTGCCATCCGATTATCCTCTCGAGGAATATGATGAAAGTCAACTTCTGTAAAGAATGTTGAAATCCTTCTTGCATAATCTCTGTACGGGATGAGACTTGGCTGATTTGTCTCCCATTCACCCTTGATCTGATTGACAACCAGGGCCGAATCACCATATACATCAAGATGCTTGATTCTCAAATCAATACATTCTTCAAGTCCCATAATACAGGCCTCATACTCAGCCATATTATTCGTGCATTTGAAAGTTAGCCTTGTTGTAAGCGGAATATGTATGCCATGAGGAGTAACGATTATTGCCCCAATACCATTTCCGTATTGATTTACAGTGCCATCAAACACCATCGTCCATCTGGAACCAGGTTCCGGACCTTCATCAAGTGTTGGCTCGTCACAATCTTTCATTTTCAAATACAGAATTTCCTCGTCTGGGAAGTCATACTGAACAGACTGATGATCTTCAATTGGCTGGTGCGCTAAATGGTCAGCCAAGATACTACCTTTGATAGCTTTCTGAGCTCGATACTCAATATCATACTCAGACAACAGCATCTGCCAACGGGCAATCCTCCCAGTTAAAGCAGGCTTCTCGAAGATATACTTAATCGGATCCATTCTGGATATCAACCAAGTTGTATGATTTATCATGTACTGGCGTAAACGCTTAGCAGCCCAAGCTAAAGCACAACACGTCTTCTCAAGCATAGAGTACCGAGACTCACAATCAGTAAATTTCTTACTGAGGTAGTATATAGCGGATTCTTTCTTCCCTGATTCATCTTGCTGACCGAGTACACAACCCATCGAGTCTTCAAGCACAGTCAAATACATAATCAGAGGTCTTCCTTCCACAGGCGGAGACAAGATCGGAGGTTCAGACAGATATTCTTTGATACTGTCGAAAGCTTTCTGGCAATCCTCGGTCCAATCATGAGACTGATCTTTCTGAAGGAGCTTGAATATCGGCGCACATGTGGCAGTCATGTGGGATATAAATCTGGAAATGTAATTCAAGCGACCAAGAAAACCTCGGACTTGCTTTTCAGTTTTGGGTGCAGGCATCTCTTGTATTGCTTTGACCTTTGCAGGATCAACCTCAATACCTCTTTCGCTTACCACAAAACCCAACAACTTGCCGGAACGGACTCCAAATGTACATTTGTTCGGATTCAGGCGAAGTCTGAACTTCCTCAGACGCTGAAAAAGCTTCAGCAAATGCTCAATATGCTCAACTTCCGTTCGGGACTTAGCGATCATATCATCAACATATACTTCTATCTCCTTGTGCATCATATCATGAAACAAGGTAGTCATAGCTCGTTGGTACGTGGCTCCGGCGTTCTTCAAACCGAAGGGCATCACTCGATAACAGAATGTTCCCCAAGGTGTGATGAATGTTGTCTTCTCCATATCTTCGGGTGCCATTTTGATTTGATTATATCCGGAAAATCCGTCCATAAAGGAAAAGACTTTGAATTTAGCTGTATTGTCTACCAACATATCAATGTGTGGTAGAGGAAAATCATCTTTAGGACTAGCTTTATTCAAATCTCTGTAATCAACACACATACGGACTTTTCCGTCCTTCTTAGGAACAGGCACAATATTGGCCACCCATTGAGGATATGTAGAAGTCACCAGAAACCCCGCGTCAATTTGCTTCTGAACTTCCTCTTTGATCTTCACTGCCATATCTGGATGAGTTCTTCTGAGCTTCTGCTTCACAGGCACGCACTCAGGCTTCAAAGGCAGGAAATGTTGCACAATATCTGTATCTAAACCCGGCATGTCTTCATATGACCAAGCGAAGATATCGGAATATTCTCGTAGAAAATTAATCAGATCCTTCTTGACAGACTCTTCAAGAAGTGCCCCAATCTTCACCATACGAACACAATCCTCAGACCCCAAGTTGACTGTTTCCAAATCTTCAAGGTGCGGCTAAATGATCTTCTTCTCGTGCTCAAGGAGACGGGAAATCTCATCAGGGATTCCTTCAACATCATCTTCCTCTGCCTCGAATACAGGGAATTCAAAATTGGGAGATGGCGTTGGATCATTATGTTCAATGGGTTTTAAGATCAACCTGCATAATGATTTTGGTTAATAAAAAACTTTAGAATTTAAACAAGCAAATCATTATGTAGATGAAAAATGTTTGCTTTTATTCTTGCTTTTTATGGGTTTTTTGTGATCACTGATTTCATGCAAAAAGCAAAAAGTGAAAACAAATGGAAAAACAAATGTTTAACAATGCATCAATTGAATGAAACATCATTTATGCTGCCAACAATGTCATCACTTCTCCTTTTGGCATGGGAGAAGGGTTTTAAATAAAGTGAACAATTACTCTGATCTATGGATGACTGTAGGAACATCTACAGCGACCCAATTGTGGCAGACACCACCAGGTATAACGAAATTGTTCAGGTCCTCTGCATCCTCTTCCAAGATAGCAGCAGCTTCTTCCTCAGGTTGATCGTCATGGATGAATCCTCCACTCGTGAACAGCCCTTGCTCATCATATGCCCCAGACGAATAGCCAATGCCAGCCCGAGATCTGTTGTCTTCAAGCTCAATCACCTTCCCTAAACCAGCTACTACACCACAGTCAATGGCCAGCTTTGCATCTCGGTAGGAAGAAAATGAAGGAGACTTCTTCTCGATTGGTTCATCAATAGATAAAGCTTGGAACGGAGTTCCAACTTCATCCTCAGCGTCAATATACGAGAAAGAAGACAAGTGGCTAACCAGGAGAGCCTTTTCTCCCCCTACCACAACCAGTTTCTTGTTCTTGACAAATTTCAGCTTCTGGTGTAGGGTGGATGTCACGGCGCCTGCCTCGTGAATCCATGGTCTGCCTAAGAGACAGCTATAAGATGGGTGGATATCCATTACTTGGAAAGTAACCTGGAAATCACTTGGTCCAATTTTGATTGGGAGATCAACTTCCCCAATCACGGTCTTGCGCGACCCATCAAACGCTTTCACAACAACCCCACTCTGCCTCATAGGAGGACCTTGATATGACAACTTGGAGAGTATGGTCTTTGGCAACACATTCAGAGATGATCCAGTGTCCACCAGCACGTTGGACATGGCATCAGATTTGCAATTCAGGGAGATGTGTAAAGCCATGTTGTGGTCTCTTCCCTCCTCAGGGAGATCAGCGTCACAAAAACTCAAAGTGTTGCAAGCAGTAATGTTTGCAACGATACTATCGAACTGCTCGATCGTGACGTCGTGATCAACATACGCCAAATCCAAAACCTTCTACAGAGCCTCCCTATGGGGTTCTGAATTCAACAGCAGAGATAACACAGAAATCTTGGATGGCGTTTGTAGAAGCTGGTCTACAACATTGTACTCACTCTTCTTGATGAGCCTCAGCATCTCATCAGATTCTTCATTCACCATGCCACTAGGGCCAACTGAAGAAGCAGGAGCCTTTTGTACAGAGGAGGAGGGTTTGGCAACATCAAGTGCCGGATTCTGAATATTAACAGCAGTCCCAACCGGACGCTCAGCAGTATCAGAAGCAACAGGAGCCTTGGGAGGTACGGAAAACACGCGACCACTACGGGTCAGCCCACTCACATCAGCGATATTGGTGACAGACGTCGAAGGCAAAGGCACTTCTACCCCATCTTGCACAGCAACAGGATTATACCTGAACGGCACAGCTTTGTCTGAAGAGTAAGGCACCGGGCCTGCAGGCTTAATCACCAAAGACGGAGAAACCTTCGGCTTGCTGCTATCATAACGAATAACAACAGGCTCGGGCAATTTGAATACCGGTGAAATAACGTTCACCTCGGGTTCGTCTTCATCCACATTGCGATTCTGGAGGATCTCAATGGTTCCCTCATCTAGCAATTCTTGAAGCTCTCTTCGTACCTGATTGCAACCCAAACGGTTAACTGAACAAATACAACATTTGTCGTGGTCATGCTCCATGTGGCTGTACTGACACAGCAACCGATGTAATTCGACCAACGACTGTCTGATATGGCTTACATATTTAACTTTGTATTTCCCAGGACACCCCTGGACCATATTGACAGATTTCCCATGCGCGGGCAATGGGTTCTTGGTGACATTCGGGCCTGAATCTTCAAAGCTCAAAATTCCACATCTCATAAGGTCTTGAACCTTAGTCTTGAGTGGATAGAAATTCTCGATGTTGTGACCCGGAGCACCGGAATGATAAACGCAGTGCTGGTCTGGTTTATACCACCATTGGGGATTTGCAGGCACAGCAGGAGGATCCCTGGGAGAAACCAACTTCCTTTCCAACAAGGAAGGATAAAGCTCTGCATATGACATAGGAATTGGATCGAAGCTGACCTTCTTCCTATCATAACTCAAATTAGCTTGGTTGGTTGTACTTCCACGAGGCTGGTAAGCCTGTTGCTGTGGACGCTGTTGTTGCTGATGTTGAGGTTGCTGGTATTGAGCACTGTCTCTGAATACAGGTGCTATATGAGCCACCTGGTGCTGATTGCTGTTGCGCCGTGCAGGCTTCCTCTGAACAGAGGGTCTTCTAGGCTTGGCATGGGATTGCACAGCATGTGCCTCCCCATCCTTCTTCTTAAACGCCCCATACCGTTTAGAAGAAGAGCTCTCATCTTTGGCTAACCGTCCTTCACGGACACCTTCCTCAAGTCGCATCCCCATGTTCACCATCTCGGTGAAATCAGAGGGAGCGCTTGCTACCATCCGCTCGTAATAGAATGAGCTAAGAGTCTTTAAGAAGATCTTAGTCATCTCTTTCTCCTCCAGCGGTGGAGTAATTTGAGCAGCCAGCTCTCGCCACCTCTGGGCGTACTCCATGAAAGTTTCCTTTTCCTTCTGGGACATGGCCCTGAGCTGATCACGGTCAGGAGCCATATCAACGTTGTACTTATACTGCTTGACGAAGGCTTCGCCAAGATCGTTGAAGGATCGGATATTAGCACTGTCCAAACTCATATACCATCTGAGCGCAGCACCGGACAGACTGTCCTGAAAATAATGGATCAACAGCTGATCATTATCAGTTTGGGTTGACATTTTCCTGGCGTACATGACCAGGTGAGCAAGAGGACAGGTGTTCCCTTTGTATTTTTCAAAGTCAGGCACTTTGAATTTAATCGGTATCTTGACACCGGGAACCAAGCACAACTCAGCAGCAGACTTGCCGAACAAATCTTTACCTCTGAGGGTCTTCAATTCCTTCCTCAACTCAAGGAATTGGTCATTCATAGCGTCCATCTTTTCATTAACATCCGGGCCCTCAGACGGCTCGGAATGATAGATGGTGTCGTCTACCCTCGGCATGGTATGCACGACAGGAGGAGCAGCAACAGGGACCGGGCTAGATGCCGGCATGTGAGCAAAGGTTGGAGCAGGGATATCCGGCATGAAACCCGGAGGCATGCCCCAAGGGAACCTGGCTGGCATTGCGTGAGACCCAAAATGAGCACTGGCGGCTGGCACAGTCGGAACCACAATCTCTGAGATAACCGTCCTCTGAACAGGAGTTGCAGGCGGTTGAGCAAGTTGATTCTGAGCAGCGAGAAGTTGCTCCATCAAAGCGCCAAGTCTGGCGACCTCTTCTTTCAATTCTCTGTTCTCTTGTTCTAGCTGATCCATAACTCTTGCGGAATTGGCTCGAGTATAGTACCGGTGAGTCAGCTTGTCTTCAAAATAAATGAAGAACACAGAGTCAGCACAAGAAGACCAGAAACAAGGTACCTGCTTATGCAAATGATGCATGAAGTGCTAATGCATATGCTTTGTTTATTTTCAAGGAACCCTTAGGGTATTATTTGCAAATTTTGAATTTTTAAAGCATTTAACTTCATTATGGAAAATATCTCATTCAATATAATCGAGACAAAGAAGTACAGCATTTTGATTCAATTACAAGGAGAAAAGGAAAATAACATCCTATGGATCCCTAATAGCTCGGGATGCTGGAAGACGAGAAGCACACAGCTTCTTGATCTCTCTCTCATAGGCAGCTTCCATATCTGCTTTCTCTTTTGCAAGCTGATCATACTTCCTCTTCAAGAATTTGGAAGACTGAGGAAGCAAAGAAGTCCAAGTGTTGTTGGGATCGTCGATCACTCGATGCTCGAGGAACTCGATCAGAGCGTCTTTCTCCTTCAGCTGCTGTAGCAACTCCTCTCTTTCACGGATCCAAGCACGTGAAAGGTCTTCTTCTCTCAACTCCTCTACACGTTGGGTAGGGAGGGTTGAAGGCCCAGCCACATCCAACGGTGTAGGTCTCGGATGGTCGTATGGCATCAAGTACACGGCAGCTCTCTGTCTGACCCAGGAAGTATAAGGCTCCAAAGCAATGCAATTCTTCGGACCCAATTCGTTCCTATTCTTCTTGCAGATCTTGCGCCAAGCGCGGACAAATCTGGCTTTCAGGCCTTGGGGATCTTTACCCTCCTGAAAGAATACACCTTCTAACAGAATGTTATGAGGTTTATCCTTTAGGGGGAACCCAAGCTGACGTCGTGCGAGAATGGGATTGTAGCTGATCCCACCACATGTACCAAGAAGAGGCACATTAGGGAATTCACCACAATAATCAATGATCTGGACGGTATCATACACGCGATCATACCAAGAGATATCGTCATTAGTGAGAGACATGAGTCTCTGAGACCACCGTAGACATCCCTTGTTCTCCTTAAAAGCAAGTGTCTGCGGCAAGTGCGAAATAAACCACTTGTACAGCAGAGGCAGACAGCAGACAATAACTCCTCCACCCTTTGCATTCCTCAGATGCAAAGAGACATAGGCATCACCCAACAAAGTCGGAATAGGATTAAGGACTGAGAAGATCCTAATGGCGTTCATGTCCACAAATTTGTCGAAGTTGGGGAATAAGACCAACCGATAGATGAGCAGCATAAACAAAGCCTCAAAGGCATCCTCACTCATGGCCTTCCCATAGATGGTAGCTTGAGCGACGAGGAAATCAGAAGGAAAACCCTGAATTCCACCTTTGGTAGTCAGATTAGCTTTAATCAAAGCTTCGTCTATGTGCAACAAATCTGCAATCTCTCGAGCAGTCGGAATACTCTCTAAGCCACTGAACGGCACCTGATCCAGAATCGGAATCCCAATGAGGTGAGAATACTCCTCCAAAGTAGGCAACAACTGGAAGTCCGGGAATGAGAAGCAGTGATACAGAGGATCGTAGAACTGAGCCAGAGTACTCATCAGGCCCTCATCAACCTGAGTAGTCAGCAGAGGCAGAAGCTTCCCATAGCGAGCTTTGAAACCCAAGGGATCTAATACATAAGATGTCAGATTCCTTAACTCTTTCACATCAGGCTGTCTGAAGCTGTACTTCTTTGTATGCCTTTTTGGTCTTTCCATGTTTGAAAATTTTGCAAATAAACCCTTTTAAGTTCCTTGAAAATTTTCTTTTTTTCTGATGACATGAGATGCAGATGAATGCATGAATGCATGAATGCAACAATCACACTCAAGGATCAAGCAAGTCACACCAAACAAAGGTCGTGGGAAAGCTCATTGTATCCCTAATATCAATCATCCATTTTGGTGGATTTAGGTTTTCACCTTATCTACACCCAAGTTCCATTGATATTAACGGTACATGAACCGGCTCTAACATCCTTAATATCAATCATCCATTTTGGCGGATTATGGTTTTCACCTTATCGACGCCCAAGTTCCATTGATATTAACGATGTTTGAACGACTCAACCACGAATCACGGGTTTGCTGAGAGTCACGAGCATGGAGTCTCGGTTAAGAACCACCCAAAGGGAGTGTACTAGGGTTTAAACCTGCCAGACATGTTCTACCAGAGGTTCCCATAATCATCGTCTCATCTCTCGGATATTATCGGAGGAACGAATACTCGTATTCCAAAAATATTCTCAAGAGAGACTCTTATGAGTGTAGTATCGCGTAACAATCGCATCAGAACTGACATCTGAACGACCTCCGCACTACGTCCTAAAAATAGGCCAAGATGGGTTTGGTAAACTAAGGTCCTTGGCTTCTAAGGCACATGATTGAAAGAATAATGCCTAACCACAAATAACTTGTGTGACATTATTAATCCAACATGACCTCCACCAAGTGAATGGACTCGCAAGTCAACTGGCTAAGAAATACTCCACACCAGTCAACAAGACTACGCCATTCTCCTATCCTAGAGTGCACTCGAGTTCGGGTATAGAACTCATCTCACAGAGATCACCAAAGCAAACAACAATTGTATATCAAGCAATTCAAACATTACAATCAATACAGTTATCCCAAATTGTACAAAAATATGTCAAATAACACATAAACAAATATCATACAACAAGGGTGAAAAGTAGGCAATACCACCAGGGAAGGTCTAATGTTATCCCCAGCAGAGTCGCCACTTTTCTGTAGCGGTGTATTCGTCGCTATATGATTTATTGATTAAACCATAAGCAATGTATACAATGAATCGAGTCGCCACCGCACTTTTATTTATCCTAAGGACTGGTTAAAAAGCGAACAAAAACCTAAGAAGTTTTACACGTAGAAAACTAATGAAAAAGATCAGAGAATCTGGGTAAGGGGTAAATTACGCAATGGGAAGGTGTTAGGCACCCATCACGTCCTAGGTACTCCTAGGGAGCCGTTTTCACACTTGTTGTATAAAAATATGTTTATTTGTTTTTGACATATTGTGCAAACATGAATGGGATGATGAGAAAAGAATGTACAAGTTAGTTATTTTTGTGTTTGAACGGATGAACCCGTTGCCTACGTACCTTCCATCAAAGGTAAGGATCAAAACGCCGTAGTTCGGCTAAAAGATTTCCAAAAATTAGTGAGTTCAATTTTAAAACACAAGCACTAAGGCTTTTCATTACCAATGGGAGAAAACTCAACCTGAATTCAACAATCCACCATGCGGGGACGGCTTCAACATACTAGTGAGGGGTTAACCTTATAATAAGTATGGAAGACTTACAATCAACTCACTAAGGATAAGGTAAGATTTACATCAACCACTATGGTAATTAAAACCTACGGCTAATGTATGAAAACATATTAACAATGGACAAAGCCAAAACAATTGAATGGGTGAAGTTAATTGATTATGATTATTCACAAAATATGGTCAAGGTATGATTAAAATTGATTCAAAGAAGTGTTATGAAAAAGTGAAGTTTGAAAAGTCAAGGACTTAAGGTCCAAGTTTCTAATTTGAAAAGGGATGAAGATGTTTGCACAACAAGTCAAAAGTTTTTGAAAGCAAAGTGTGAAAAGGTTCAGGACAAAGAGGGTGTGGATGATGGAATGTAAAACTTCTTAAAAAGGTTCACCTCTTGAAATCATATAGAAGATGATTCAAGTGTGTCCTTAGGAATGAGGCAACAAAGCAAGTAAGCAAAGATAAAGCGAGGTGATACCGGATGCCATCAATGGACTTATACCAATCTCACACACAAAAGCGGATATCGGATACCAATAAATGGGTTTACACTAATCTCCTAAAACAAAACAATGATACCAGATGCCATCAATGGTCTTATACCAATCTCACAAAGCAAAAGCGGATATCGGATACCAATAAATGGGTTTACACCAATCTCCTAAAGTAAAACAAAACTTGGATGTCAGATGCCAATCTATCTGGACTTATACCAACCTCCAAAGGATGATCATAGGAATACAAATGCCAACGACATGGACTTATAATTGCATCCTCACATACAACAAACAAACAAGCATTTAAGCAATGGACATGAGTGACCAGGTGAAATGGTCTTACACTCTATCCCTTCCAAATCCTAGGAACAAAGGCCAAAGAACATGGTCTTACAATTGTCCTCAATGGGTAAACCAAACATGGATCATGAAGGTATGCAATGATGATCATGCAATAATGAACAATTTATGATGATAAGTGCACAAAGGCAAGCAAGCATGTACAAATGCAACAAGCAATCAATCGAACAAAGTCATTTAACACTCACTATAACCAAACAATTAGGCTCAATCAAAGGGTTAGACTTAAAAAGTCAACTGGAATAGGGTAAATGGTGCTCTTAACCTTGACATTGAGAGCCAAGGTGAAGCAGATGAAAGGATGTGAGGGGTGTGCCTCATCACTCTTATCCCTGGTCGGGGAGAGCATTGAATATCAGAAGGTGTGGGAGTTCAGAAAGATGGAACTCTCTCCACAAGTTAGACTCGATAGATCTTGGGTTTTTACTCACTATGCATCAACACATGTGGTGTGAGCAAGGTGACTGACTCACAGAATAGTAGGAGATATGCTACATATCTCTTTTGTCTACCAATTGCCTCACATGAGGTCTTTTCCTGCTTGGGGACAAAGTTAAACAATCACAAACATCGCCTCTTAAGGAGGACTTCAGACAGTTGCCTGGCTAAATAACAAGCCAGGTCTTCCAGACTACATGGAGACAAGAGAGTCTACCTCAATGCTTAAGCAAAGCAAAGCAATAGCAAGTTCTCAAAAGAACTAAAGCGACTATGGTACCTGAAATCAATCAAATATAATCAGTATCCCAATCACAAAGTCAAAACAGACAAGTTATGAACCAACAGTCAACACAATCAATCATATGTGCAAAGCACAAACTCAAAGCAAATGAGTTAGAATCCTACAAAACAAACCAAGTTAGTTCATCACAATCAATTAAACCAAACTCAATCAACTTGAATTAAACTCCTTAAAGCAATTGCTTCTTTAACCTGAAAAAACAACTCAAATGTGAGAAGTAAGACCACTAGGACAAGCCTAGGGTCAAAAGGAGGTGAAAAATTCAAAACAACAAGTGAAAATTGATCAAAATCAAGATTTATCAAATAAGAACAACTTCCAGTTGGTCCCATATCAAAAACATTCACCAAATCCATTTCATAAGCTAAACATGTCAAATTATGCATTTTGGAATCACATTGGAGCAAACAGAATGATCACAATCAAACCAATACCAAAATAGCTCAATAAATTCCCAGAAAATTCAAGCTTAAACAGAACACATTCAATGAGCAACACATCAAATTTCATGTCATTTGGACAAATGAAAGTAAGTCAATTAAAATCAACAAATCATGGTATGCAAAAACAAACCCAACCAAGGCCACAAATCATGTATCAACTTTAGGCAAGTGTAAAACAGCAATGGCATAAGATAAATGAACCACACCAAAGCCAAAATGAAGTCAAACATATTAAGACTCAATCCACAAAGTTTCAGCTTCATATGATAAGGCATGAGAATTTCACAAGTCATGTAAGTTGAACACTCCACAAAAGTTCAAAAAATGACTAAACAGCAAAGAAAATCCCAATCAAATAGGAAATGAATTTAAAAAATCTACAAAAAATCATGCTCAAACTAGACATAGAGAAGTAATCACATGCAACAATTCAGAGCAATTGGCATAGCACAAGCATGGAAACAAAATTCAAGAAGTTGGACAAAACCTAATGTGACATACATTGTTACACTCATGAAGATCACATCATATCTCTCAATCCAGAAATGCAAAATTAGCAAACCATATACCAAAATCACCAGGAATGAGTCTAGATCATGCATATAAAATTTCAAGCATTTTGGAGCAAGCATCAAGATTTCATGAATGAAATGGCAAAACATATGCAAGAAACATACATGAACAAAGACATTAGACCAAAATAAAAACCATCCGTGCACAACTTGTGTTATCATGCTCATAAAAAACTAGATGAAAAATGGAGATGGATGCAAAAATCCCCACACAATTTGGATCATCCAAGAATTATTTATGAATTTTTGAAGTTAATGATGAAAATGAAAATAAACATTTATCAATTAAAATGAATTTAAATGGAGGCAGTGGCATTGTCGTAATTCAGACGCTCACTAAATGAAACGCTGCGTTTCATTTAGTGAGGTGGCAGCGCGCGAATGGCTAGAGCACGTGGGAAACAGCAATTCGAAAACAAAGCCAGGCATAATGAATCAAACAGCATCTGGACTCATATTTTGAACACCTTCATCGTGTTCTTGATGTTCATCATCAACATGAACAAAGTCTCTCAGAAATGCACAAGCCATATACCATTCAAACCAGCGTTCAACGTACATCAATAATCTAACAAGCATTCATCCTATTTCTACGCATGGCAACCAGATCGAGCAAAAGAAGTTTTGGTGTCCAAACTTAAAATCAAGATTTCTCAGTCAATTCTCAACGAAAGTTCATGATTCAAGTTGCAGTGTACTCTACAATAGAGGATCTATACAAACCACATGCTAATTTCAAGAATCGAAGGATTCGAAATCTCACCTTATGATGAAGCTGCTGTTGAATTCGTGCAAATTTTGCTTGAATCAGTTGAAACAGATGGCTTATAATGATGATGGAGATGAATAGAATCAATGCTTCAGCTCAACAATGCTTGAATCACCAGAATTTTCCAACTGCCATGTGAAGGAGCTTGCTTCAACAGTCACGATTATCAAGTGTTCTTCCACTTTTTGCCTTCAACAGTTCTTCAATTTCACCTGCCAATGATGAACAACACGAAAGGAAGCAAAAAGAATGATGAATTCTTGATGAACAAGTGAAAAAAGTGTGAGAAAAATTGAGAGAATTTGGAAGTTTTTGGTTTGGGATCTGAGCCAATGATTGTGGATTTCGAATTCAGTTATGATTAAGCTCTTATACCCTTTGTTAATCCAGCTACTAAACATGATTAGCACAAACCAAATGGATTAGTAAAAATGAGCTTGTTATGTAATTTGGCAAAATTGCCCTTTTGATGATGCAGCCAATGGAACAGTGAAACACCTATTGAAGTAAGTCACAAATCATGTTTAGAAGCAATTTGAATTGGCTTGGCATGAAAATTCCATGTACTTTTGAAAATGGCCTTTTTCCCCACCAAAAATTAATTGGTTCACTTGAAAAATGACCTTTTTATGTGATGCTTTTTTGAAGAAATGTGATGATGCATTATGATAGTACATGTCAAATGGGATTTGCTCAAAAAAGAATCACCCAAATTGGCCAAATGGTTTGAAAGTTATGCCACTTTGAAATCCCAAAATTCTTGAAAATGATTTGATCATAACTTGCCAACCACACATGAGAAATGAGTGTTCTTGGACTTTTTGGAAAGGCAAGAGAAAGATCTTCAACTTTCATTTTGGACAAATTTTGATTTGAAGCTTGCTTGGACATGTAATTTTGGGGAGAATGACTTTCCATTTTGGGCAGTTGAAAATTACAGGTCATTACTATTTTGGGAAACTTTTTGTCTGACCTCCAATCCTTCACTGTGGATGTTTGAAATGTCATATGAGGCTTGTATGGACATGAATAAGACCTTTCCAACCATCTCGCACCATCAAATCACTGATTAAATGCACAGTTGACCACAGTTGACTTTGCTAGGGTTTTGGTTGACTGAGCCATGCTTTGATGAATTTCAAGCCTTTTTCTCTTGAGATCTTGATACCAAATGATATCATAACTCATATGAATCTCTTATGAATAATCATGGTGCCCAAATTCTTCAAGAATGGCCACCATCCATTGCTTAATGAATGATTTGACTGTTTTGACCTAGTTTGCTTCATCTGCAAGAAACAAGGTTAGATGACAATGTTTTTGTACTTTTGGTTAGTAAACAAATGAAAAGCAATGATATACAAATGCTAGATATGCTTGGTGATCAAGAACCACACTCACAAGATACCCACCCACTAGGAGGCAAGCAAAGGTGCACAATGATCCTTGAGGCAATGATATGATATGATATGATGCCATGAGGGATCTTAGGGCAAAAATTGGGGTCTTACACTTCCCATTGCGTAATTTACCCCTTACCCCGATCTCTGATCTTTTCATTGGTTTTCTATGTGTAAAACTTCTTAGGCTTTTGTTCGCTTTTTAGCCATTCCTTCGGATAAATAAAAGTGTGGTGGCGACTCGATTCTTTGTATGCTTTGCTTTTGATTTAATCAATAAATCATAAAGTGACGAATACACCGCTACAGAGACCAACTGAGGTCTATGTCTCAGAAGGATAAGGAGACATTCAAAGAGTACACACAGAGATGGAGGGAATTGGCTGCCCAGATCACTCCTCCCTTGGAGGAAAAAGATATGACAAAGATCTTTCTGAAAACTCTGAGTTCATTTTATTATGAACAAATGATTGCTAGTTCCCCCAGTGACTTTAACGAAATGGTAAACATGGGGATGAGACTTGAGGAAGGAGTCCGAGAGGGACGTTTGTCGAAAGATGAGGCATCAACAAGTAAGAGGTATGCAACAGTTTCAGCAAGAAAAAGGACAATGAAGCGAATGCAATAAGAAGTGGGAGGCAGAGGAGGCCTCAAATCAGAAGGAATCCAATATCCCGTGAACATCACCATCAAGTATCTTTCGTTATCCCGGTATTTTCTAATCAACAATCAACACCAGTTCAACAACCACAACGTCAACAACAACAACCGTAACAATGAACAAACACCTACAACAACAACACTACCAACAATCATCATCAAAACTTTGAGAGGAAGAAGGTCTCTTTCGACCCAATTCCTATGTCTTATCCAGAATTGTATCCATCCTTGGTTCTTAAGAACCTGATCCAACCGAGAAACCCGCCGCAAATTCCAGAACCACTTCCTTGGTGGTACAAGCCTGAGCTCCGTTGTGCTTTTCATCAAGGAGCACCCGGACATGATATCGAGAACTGCTACACATTCAAGTATGAGGTTCAAAAGCTGATGAAGAGTGGAATGGTGTCCTTTGGGGACCGTGCGTCGAATGTGAAAGCAAATCCGTTACCCACCCATGGGAACTCTTCTGTGAATATGGTGGATGGTTATCCTGGAGAGTTTAAAGTTTTTGATGTGCGATTTATCAGAAGGTCCTTGGTGCAGATGCACAAGGATGTTTGTTTGGTAAGTGATTGTGAGCATGACCATGATGGTTGTGCTGTTTGTAGTGTTAACCCGAGGGGTTGTGAAGTTGTGAAAAGGGACATCCAGCGAATGATGGATGAAGGCATGATTCAAATTGTTCAATCCTGTCATGTAGATGATGATGTAAATGTCATAGTTCCCATTTTCAAGCATCCAGAGAGATTGGTAATCCAGTACGACAGCAGCAACATTAACAATGTCAACAATAGATCAGTATCGCCGTTGGTAATACGTTTAGCGGGCCCAGTCTCGTATTCATCTAATAAAGCTGTGTCGTATCAGTATAATGCTACAATGATAGAAGGTGGTCAAGAGGTCCCGTTACCTACGACTAGCTGTGGTGAGCATTGCTGATGTTACTAAGGTGACTTGCAGTGGTCGCGTGTTTGAGTCGGTGTTCCCAAAGGATAAGGAAGAATCAGTTATGAGTAAGAAGGTGGAAGTGCCTGTTGAAGATCCAGTTGGTGTTTCAAAGGGTAAGTCTGGTGAATCTAGCACTGTGAAGGCCAACGATGATGATGAGGTACTTTGGTTGATTAAAAGAAGCGAGTTTAACATGGTGGAGCAAATGCTCCAAACCCCCTCAAAAATCTCAGTGTTGTCTCTGCTCATGAATTCTGAAGCGCACAAAGAAGCACTGCAGAGAGTTCTAGAACAAGCTTTTGTAGAACATGATGTTATAGTGGACCAATTCGATCATATTGTGGCTAACATCACTTTTTGCAATAATCTTAGCTTTGTGATGAAGAACTCCCTGAGGAGGGAAGAAATCATAATCTGGCTTTGCACATTTCTATGAATTGCAAAGAAGATGCTTTGTCATATGTGTTTGTTGACACCGGTTCATCGCCGAATGTACTTCCGAAGTCAACTCTGTCAAAGTTGTCATATCAAGGAGCACCTATGAGGTATAGTGGTGTAATCGTCAAGGCCTTTGATGGTTCACGCAAAACGGTTATTGGTGAAGTGGACCTTCCAGTTAAGATAGGTCTGAGTGATTTTCAAATTACTTTTCAAGTAATGGATATCCACCCGGCCTACAGTTGCTTGTTGGGAAGGCCATGGATTCATGAGGCAGGAGCTGTTACCTCCACATTGCACCAGAAACTCAAATTTGTGAAGAATGGAAAGCTTGTGATTGTTGGTGGGGAGAAGGCACTGTTGGTTAGCCATTTGTCATCTTTCTCTTATGTTGAGGCTGAGGATGAGGTTGGAACTCCGTTCCAGGCCTTATCTATTGCTGCTGAAAAGAGAGTTGGGGCACCTATGTCCTCAATGAAAGATGCTAAAAAGATTGTTGAAGAAGGCAATGTTGATCAATGGGGGCGCATGGTAGAGGTCTCCGACAACAAAGGCAGAACCGGTTTGGGGTTCCAATGAGGTTCATCAACTGCAAGGACTGAAGATATGCAACTTAGCTTCCGTAGCAGAGGGTTCATTCATGGCAATGAACAACACTTAGCTGTTGTGCTAGAGGATGGCAAAGAGGAAGACTGCACCAATTTTGTGACGCATGGAAAGGCTTGCGACAATTGGACTGTTGTTGATATTCCTGTTATTTTGCATCGATTTAAGTAATTGCTTTTATATGTTTTAAAATCCTTCTCCTATTCCTAAGGGAGAAGTGAACATTGTTTGAGCATTTTCAAATTGATCATTAATAAAACTAATTCTATTCATCCACATCTATGATGTCTTGTTTTTTACTTTTTGTTTTATTCTGAAAATGGTAATCACAAAAAACAGAAATAAACAATATAATTGTCCATCTGCATAATATTTGGTCACAGATTCACTTCTCTAAAATCAAAATATGAAATCATTATGCATGTTGGTTTCTAACCCCAATGAATAGAATGATCATTTTCCTTCTCCAAATTTTGAATTCCCTGTGTTTGAAGCCGAGGAGGAAAGTGATGTAGAAGTGAGTGATGAATTATCTTGTCTTCTTGAGCAAGATGAAAAGACTATTCAGTTGTTCAAAGAACAGATTGAGCTAGTCAACTTGGGTTCCGAGGATGATGTGAAGGAAACCAAGATTGGGTCTCGCTTGTGTTCAGATGTCAAGAAAAGGTTGATTGATTTTCTTCTAGAGTATTTAGATGTGTTTGCTTGGTCCTACCGAGACATGCCTGGTTTAGATTATGAGATTGTGGAGCATAGATTGCCGTTGAAGCCAGAATGCCCGCCAGTAAAGCAAAAATTGAGAAGAACGCACCCTGATATGGCTGTGAAGATCAAAGAGGAAGTGAAGAAGCAGATTGATGCCAGTTTCCTTGTGACCGCTGAGTATCCGTAATGGGTGGCCAATATTGTGCATGTGCTGAAGAAAGATGGAAAAGTCCGCACGTGTGTCGATTATAGAGATTTGAATAAATCCAGTCCGAAAGATGATTTCCCTCTACCACACATTGATATGTTGGTAGACAATACTTCTAAATTCAAAGTCTTTTCGTTTATGGATGGATTTTCCGGATATAATCAGATCAAGATGGAACCCGAAGATATGGAGAAGACCACATTCATTACACCTTGGGGAATATTCTGTTATAGAGTGATGCCTTCCGGTCTAAAGAATGTTGGTGCGACTTACCAGAGAGCAATGACTACTCTTTTTCATGATATGATGCATAAAGAGATTGAAGTTTATGTCGATGACATGATTGCTAAATCAATTGATGAAGAGGAACATGGTGAGCATTTGTTGAAGTTATTCCAGCATTTGAGGAAGTATAAACTCCGCTTGAATCCCAATAAGTGTACTTTTGGTGTTTGTTCTGGTAAGTTGTTGGGATTTATTGTCAGCAAGAAGGGTATTGAAGTTGATCCTGCCAAGGTCAAAGCATTACAAGAGATGCATGCGCCCAAAACTGAGAAGCAAGTCAGGGGTTTTCTCAGCCGCTTGAATTATATTCCCAGATTCATTTCACACATGACTGCCACGTGTGCACCTATATTCAAGCTTCTTCGGAAAGATCAGTCTTGTGATTGGATCAAAGACTGCCAAAAAGATTTTGACAGTATCAAGGAATATTTGCTTGAACCTCCGATTTTGTCTCCACCTGTTGAGGGAAGGTCGTTGATCATGTATTTGGATCCGCGCAATTGTGTAGCTTTGGAAGATTACACTCTTTGGGTGAAGAAGAAAGCTATGGAGTTGAAGATGCCTTATCCTTGCGAAAGACCTATGTCAATGGTTATGGTTGAGCCATTAACTCTCCCTAGCCAAGATGTAGAGGAGTTGGAAGACGCGCTCGCCAAGATGAAGCAAGAGAAGGATATGTGGGAAGAGTGTTTCTGTGCTTTGAGTAAGAAGCATGAAGAGTTGCAATTGGAGTCTAAGGAAAAAGACGCACTTATCGAGTTACTTGAAGACCGAGTGACGAAGAGACAAAGAGAGCCACAAGTTTCATCTTCTAGCATGGTTCAGCCTTCCATTGTTTGGAAGAAGATTGTTGACTAGCTTGTCCTCGAGAAGACTCAGATGAAGGCTTCTTTTGAGACCGAGATCCGCCGCATTCGAAGGAAGTACGCGCCTTCAGCCAGATCTTCTGACATTGTTGTTAGGGATCCTTATGATGACTAGTCTCCTTTTCTCTTGTATTTTTCATTTGGTTTCTGAAATTGTACTCAGTGTAATCCTTCCAATTTATATAAATAAAAAGAGATTTTTGGTCATATCAAATTATTGCAATTGCCATTTAAATATTATATATTTGCAAATGATATAGTAAGTTCCTTGAAGACAAAAATAAAAATAAACAAGCATTGTATTTCATGCATCATTTGCATAAGCAGGTTTTCGCCAGATGCCTGATTGGTGTTTCTTCTGTGCTTTAGCCAAGTTGACTCACCGGTACAATACTCGAGCCAATCATCAGAAAATCATGGAACATTTAGAGCAAGAGAACAAAGAGCTGAATGACGAGATTAGCCTCCTGACTGCCATGATGGAGTCAGTTCTTGCTGCTCAGAATCAAGCTTGTCCAACACCTGCAACTCCTCCCGCGAGGACTGTTACTTCAGAGGTGACTACCTCAACCATGCCTGCTGCTACCGCCCACTTCGTGTCGAATATTCCTGCCGGATTCTCGTGGGGAATGCCGCCCAACTTTGTTCCCGAAGGCTTTGCGCCTACATTTGCTTCCATGCCGACATCTAGCTCGGTCATGTACATGCCACCTCCCATTGTGCACACTTTGCCTCACGTAGAGGATACCATCTATCATTCTGAGCCGTTTGAGGGTCTGGATGTTTATGAGAAGATGGACGAGATGAAAGATCAGTTTCTTGAGTTACGCAAGAAATTGAAGACGCTGAGAGGTAAAGATCTATTTGAGAAGAGTGCTATTGAGTTGTGCCTAGTGCCCAATGTCAAGATCCCGGTGAAGTTCAAAGTGCCTGACTTTGAAAAGTATAAGGGGAACTCTTGTTCGCTCAGTCATCTTGTGATGTATGGCCGCAAGATGTCTACTCAGACCGACAATGATCAATTGTTTCTTCACTACTTCCAAGATAGCCTAACTGGTGTTGCACTCCGTTGGTACATAGGGTTGGATAGTGCAAGCATTCGCACTTTCAACGACTTGGGAGAGGCTTTTGTGAAGCAATACAAGTAAAATATGGACATGGCGCCGGATAGAGACCAGTTGAGGTCTATGTCTCAGAAAGACAAAGAGACATTTAAAGAGTACGCGCAAAGATGGAGGGAGTTGGCTGCCCAGATCACTCCTCCTTTGGAGGAGAAAGAGATGACAAAAATCTTCTTGAAAACCCTGAGTTCATTTTATTATGATCGCATGATCGCTAGTGTCCCCAGTGATTTTACCGAAATGGTAAATATGGGGATGAGACTTGAGGAAAGAGTTTGTGAAGGACGATTGTCAAAAGATGAGGCGTCAACCAACAAGAGATATGGTAGCAACTTTGGTAAGAAGAAGGATAGTGAGACCAATGCAGTAATTAGTGGGAGGCAAATGAGGCCTCAGATCAGAAGAAATCCACCACCCCGTCAACATCATCATCATCAAGTGTCATCAGTAATTCCGGTATTTTCTAATCAACAAGCAACACCAATTCAACAACAACATCAACAACAACAACCGCAACAAAGAACGAACACCTACAACAACAAAAATACCAACAACAATCATCATCAGTAGAACTTTGAGGGGAAGAAGGTCTCTTTTGACCCGATTCCTATGTCGTGTGCAGAGCTGTATCCCTCGCTAGTTCTCAAGCACTTAATTCAACCGAGGAACCCACCACAGATCCCAGAACCACTTCCCTGGTGGTATAAACCTGAACTCCGCTGTGCTTTTCACCAAGGAGCAACTGAACACGATATTGAAAACTGTTATCCATTGAAGTATGAGGTTCAAAAGCTTATGAAGAGTGGTATGGTGTCCTTAGAAGACCGCACGCCAAATGTAAAAGAAAACCCTTTTCCCGCTCATGGGAACTCTTCGGTGAATATGGTGGACGGTTGTCATGGAGAATTCAAGGTTTTTGACGTCCGGTTTATCCCAAGATCTTTGGTGCAGATGCACAAGGATATCTGTTTGGTGAGTGACTGTGAACATGACCATGATGGTTGTGTTGTTTGTAGTGTGAACCCAAGAGGGTGTGATGTAGTGAAAAGGGACATCCAACGTTTGATGGATGAAGGAATGATTCAAATTGTCCAATATCGTCATGTAGATGACAACATCAATGTCATAGTGTCCGTTTTCAAACAACAAGAGCGTTGGTAATCCAATATGATAGCAGCAACAATAATAACGTCAGTCAAAGATCAGTATCTCCGTTGGTAATACGGTTAACAGACCCAGTCCCGTATTCATCTGATAAGGTTGTACCATACCAGTACAATGCTACAATGATAAAGAATAGTCAAGAGGTCTCGTTACCTATGACTAGTTCAGTAGTGAGCATTGTCGATGTAACGAAGGTGACCCGTAGTGGTCGATTGTTTCGACCGGTGTTCCCAAAAGATAAAGAAGAAACGATTGTTGGTAAAAAGGTGGAGGTGCCTAATGTAGATCCGATTGGTTGTTCAAAAGATAAGTCTGGTGAATCCAGCAATTTGAAAGCCAGTGATGATGATGAGGTACTCCGATTAATAAAAAGGAGCGAATTTAATGTTGCTCAGCAATTGCTCCAAACCCCCTCAAAAATCTCAGTGTTGTCTCTGCTGATGAATTTCGAAGCGCATTGAGAAGCACTACAAAGAGTTCTTGAACAAGCATATGTAGAGCATGATGTTACTGTGGATTAGTTTGATCACATCATGGCTAACATCACTTCATGCAATAATTTGAGCTTCTGCGATGAAGAACTCCCTGAAGAGGGAAGAAATCATAATCTGGCTTTGCATATTTCAATGAACTGTAAGGAAGATGCTTTGTCAAACGTGCTTGTTGACACTGGTTCGTCACTGAATGTGCTTCTGAAGTCAACTTTGTCAAAGCTATATTACCAAGGAGCTCCTATGAGGTATAGTGGTGTAATCGTCAAAGCCTTTAATGGTTCGCACAAGACAGTAATTGGTGAAAGGGACCTTCTAGTCAAGATAGGTCCGAGTGATTTTCATATTACTTTTCAAGTAATGGATATCCACCCAGCCTACAATTGCTTATTGGGAAGGCCATGGATTCATGAGGTAGGAGTTGTTACCTCCACTCCGCATCAGAAATTGAAATTTGTAAAGAATGGCAAGCTTGTGATTGTTGGAGGAGAGAAGGCGCTGTTGGTTAGCCATCTGTCATATTTCTTGTATGTTAAAGCTGAGGATGAGGTTGGAACTCCATTCCAAGCCTTGTCTATTTCTGCTGAGAAGAGAGTTGGGGCACCTATGGCCTCGTTGAAAGATGCTCAGAAAATTGTTGAAGAAGGCAGTGTTGATCAGTGGGGGCGCATGGTAGAGGTCTCCAACAACAAAGGCAGAACCGATTTGGGGTTCCAGAAAGGTTCATCAACTGTTAGATCTAAAGATATGCAACTCAGCTTCCGTAGCGGAGGGTTCATTCATGGCAATGTACAACACTTAGCTGTTGTGCTAGAGGATAGCGAAGAGGAAGACTCCACCAACTTTATAACGCATGGAAAGACATGCAACAATTGGACTGCCGTTGATATTCCTGTTATTTTGCATCAATCTAAGTAATTGATTTTATATTTTAAAATCCTTCTCCTATGCCTAAGGGAGAAGTGAACATTGTTTGGGCATTTTAAATTGATCATCAATAAAATTAATTCTATTCATCCACATCTTTGATGTTTATTTTTACTTTTTGCTTTATTCTGAAAATGGTAATCACAAAAAACATAAATAAACAATATAATTGTCCATCTGCATAATATTTGGTCACAAATTCACTTCTCTAAAATCAAAATATCAAATCATTATGTAGGTTGGTTCCTAACCCCATTGAATACAATGATCCTTCTCCTTCTCCAAATTTTGAATTCCCTGTGTTTGTGGCCGAGGAGGAAAGTGATGTAGCAGTGACTGATGAATTGTCTCGTCTTCTTGAGCAAGATGAGAAGATTATTTAGCCGTTTGAAGAGCAGATTGAGCTTGTCAACTTGGGTTCCGAGGATGATGTGAAGGAATTCAAGATTGGATCTCGACTGTGTCCAGATGCTAAGATAGGGTTGATTGATCTTCTTCGAGAATATTCAGATGTGTTTGCTTGGTCCTATCAAGACATGCCTGGTTTGGATTCTGAGCTCGTGGAACATAGATTGTCGTTGAACCCAGAATGCCCGCCAGTCAAGCAGAAGTTGAGAAGAATATATCCTGATATGGCTGTGAAGATCAAAGAGGAAGTGCAGAAGCAGATTGATGCCGGTTTCCTTGTGACCGCTGAGTATCCGTAATGGGTAGCCAATATTGTGCCTGTGCTGAAGAAAGATGGAAAAGTCCGCATGTGTGTCTGTAAGACCCTAATTTTGACCCTAAGATCCCTCATGGCATCATGTTATTGCACAAGTGCATTGCCTCAAGGATCATAGCATGTTTGGGCCTTAACCCTAGGGTGGGGACTTGTTTGAGTGTTTTGATACCACCAAGCATGCTTGTATTATATCTTATTGCTTTTCTTATTTTGATTACTAACCAAAAGCACAAAAATATGTCACTAACTCTTTTTGTTTTGAAGCTCAAGTGATCATGTGCTCCACAATGCTCCTAGGAGGCTCCTAAGCCCAATGCAATGGCTAGATGAAGATGAGAAAAATCATGACAATGGTCCACAAAGTTCATAATCATCATATATGTCTCCTAAGAATCTCAATTTTCCAATTTTATCAAGATAACCCAAAGGGCTTGAAGATTGTTTCCCAAGGAAACCCTAATTTCACTATGCTTTGACTATGCCTTGCCCATGAAGCAATCTCAACCTATGATCAAATTTAATCAAGGTAAGTTCTTTCATTTACCATTTTATTCATATGTGATCCTATTTGAGGCCCCTCAACCATTCATTCATCAAGATTGGAAGTTTGGCCTTGAAAAGTTGACCAGTCAAGTTATCTGACTAAACTGAGGATCAATGAGATATAATTTTTGATGTGTTTGTCAAATTAATATGACCCCAAAATAAAAAAAGTTCCTAAGAACCATATGAACAACTTTCATGTTCATCAGAAATATATTTGAAGCTTGGAAGGTCATCATTAGTTTCAAAACATTATAGGTCATTTTGACTGAAAGCCTAATTTTGGGTCAACTTACCAATGGCATAACTTTCTTAATTTTTATGATTTTGAGGTGAGACCAAATGCATTGAAAGCTTCATATGTATACTTCAAATGTTATGTTGGACAAAATTTCATAATCCTAAAATAAATACATGTGATAATACAAAACATTATAGGTCATCTTGGACCTAATTCATTGAATTTGAAAAAAGTACCCAACTTCAAATGCCCATAACTTTGTCATAGAAAATCCAAATGATGCAAACTTTGAGTCTAAATTGACTATCTTGAAAAAATATACAACTTTTAAGTTGGAGATGATTTATTTTGGAGCTTGTATCATGAAGGCATAGGGGTTTGATTAAGCTTGCTTTTGGTGAAATTTTTCAAAGTGATTTGAATGTTTTGTACTTGAATTTTCCCAGCCAGTTTTCATCAATTTGCACATGCCAAATGATTTTTTGCCCAACATGATTTTTGTTCCTTATTTCAAGAGATTTCCAACCATTACACATAATACTCATTTGGACTTACCATTTGTGAGTTTCGAAATTCTTTTCATTTATGTGCATTTTGGTATTTTTATGTTATAACTTGGTATGCGAGTTGTTTCCCTCCAAAGTGCACGACCAAATGCATTTCACGTGAACTCAACAAGTTGTTTTAGCCATCATTGGGCCTTCCATACGTCCACACAGGCCCATGCATCCAATTTTCAAATTCTCATGCACATGAGAGAAGTGTGATCAGCTGATGCATTCACCTATAAATAAAGGCGAAATGAGCTTCATTCAATAACCTTTTGGAGATCCCAAGTGCTGCAGAAGTGAAACCATAGCCCTCACCAAAGGAATCACTCAAAAAATTTCATACCTTCGAGCTTGAAATTCAGTATCATTAACTGAATTTTAAAGCCTGATTCCTTAGCCAATCACTTCCATTATATTCATAGATCAAGAAGAAGCAAGGATCTTGGAGAATTCGTGGCCAGAAGTTCATCAATTCAAAGGTATAATCTCAAACTTTTTGGATCTAGAACTCTTAATTCAATGTAGTTTGCTTGTGTTTATGTGGTTTTTTGAAGTCCTCACACTTGAGGCAAGATGTTGATGCATTTAATTTACCATTTCATGAGCAATCCGTGTGGACACCATGATTTTCTCCTTCACATTTCTCTCAATATAGGAAGAGTGAGAGAAATCCATTGGTATAGTTATGATCTCCATCATACGAGCTTCATTTCCATGGCCTTGTTTTTAATTTTTATTAAGATTTATTTTCTGCAACTGGTGGCCGGAATTTGTTGCTTCGCCGGAGAAGATGGTGGTTTCCACCACCACACCCACGTGTGCATGCTAGGGCCTTTGGATATTCATGCCACGATCTAATCTTGTTCATTCATTTTAAATACTTCATTTAATTCATGGTGTGGCGTGTTTGACTTATGTGCACATTGTTCCCTCAGATCTAAACCATTGCCTTGTGACACGTCAATTAATGAACTGGATCATGTGGCTCTGCTTTTTTCGCTTATTTTTATTTTCTTTTATTTTCTGTTAATTCATTTCATTTTCAAAAATTCATTAAAAATTCAGTTGAAGTCAGAAAAATATGAGACCAATTCCAAAAAAAATCTTGAAAAATCTAGTTTCATATTATGATTTTTAATTATTTTTGTGACTTCATTTGATACTTTTTATGAATTACTTGTCCATTCCCTTTATTGTGTTGTGAGATTTTTTGATGTTTGCTTTTGTGTGATAGGGATCTTATTTTGAGATTGTGAAAAGAGGACCATTGTCATGAGTAGCCAAGTTAAGAGTCAAGCCAAATGGAGATACAAGGAGCTTGAATTCAAATTATTAATTGCTTGTTTGTATGCTAGGTCCAAAGGAAAGGAGTATCTTGAGTCATCTCTATGACTTCCAAGAAAAGGAACTCCAAGGGTTTTTCTTTCCCCTCTTATCTTTGTATGCTTTAGGAATAACCCTTGTCTCTTCTCCCCACTCTAACCAAGCCAAAAATCATTTTCAAAACTTTGATTTTGCTTCAAATTAGAAACCTAGGCCTTAAGCCTTTGACTTTTCAAAACCATTTTTCATAAACACTCATTATAAATAAACTTTAATCCAACTTTGACCTCATTTTGTAAAGGTGTTTTGTGGTTCCAATGGCCACTTTGTTAAACCCTTTTCAAAAACATTAGTCATAGGTTTGAGTTATCATAGTAGTTGATGTAAATCTCACCTCATCCTTAGTGTTGGATTATAAGTCTTCCATGCTTATTATAGGGTTAACCCCTCACTAGCATGTTGAAGCCTTCCTCACATGGTGGATTGTTGGTTTAGGTTGAGTTTTCTCCCTTTGATAACAAAATACCTTAAGGCTTTTGATCGAAATGAATTCACCAATCTTTGAGATTTTTACCCCGAACTACGAGGTTTTGATCCTCCTTTGTGATGGTACGTAGGCAATGGGTTCATCCATTTAAACAACAAAATTTGTAAATATAATCTATTCTTCTCTTATCCCTCCAATCTTTTGCATAAATATTTTCACAAATACCAACCTACAACATGTATTTGCAAAAAGGGTTCCCTTAGAGTACTAAGGATGTTTTGGGTGCGTAAAACCTTCCCATTTCATAACCAACCCCCTTTACCTAGATCTCTGACATTTTTATTAGTTTTTGATTTGAAAAACTTCTTACTTGGATTTTGTTCGCTTTTTAGCCTTTCCTTTGGACAAATAAAAGTGCGGTGGCGACTCAAATTGTATGTTGACTTTTGGTTTAGTCAATAAACCTAAAGGTAACGAAAACCCCGCTACATAAAAGTGGCGACTCTGCTGGGGAGACATAGCCCCGTGTGTTTAGCCTACTTTTTGCTTGTATGTGTTGTATGTTTATATTTATTTGTGACATATTTTTGTGCAAATTTGGGATGAATGTATTGTTTGTAATGTATGAATTGCTTAATATATTAATTGCTTGTATGCTTGGTAGTTTCTTGTGAGATGAGTTCTATACCCGAACTCGAGTGCACTTATGATAGGAGAATGGCATAGTCTTGTTGACTTGTGTGGAGTTATTCCTTAACAAGTTAACTTGCAAGCCCATTCACTTGGTGGAGGTTTCTATTGGGATCACTAATGTCACACGAGTAGTCGTGGTTAGGCATTACTCTTTCCAATATAAACCCTAGAAGCCAAGGACCTTAGATACCTAGCCCATCTTGGCCTATTTTAGGGCGTAGTGCGAAGGTCGTTCAAGTGTAAGACTCGATGCGATTGTTACGCGATACTACACTCATAAGAGCCTCTCTTGAGAATATTTTTGGAGAACGAGTAGTCGTTTTATCCGATAATATCTGAAAGATGTGATGATGACTACGGGAACCTTTTAGAACATGATCGTCAGGTTTAACCATAGTACACTCCTGTTGGGTGGTTCTTAACTGAGACTCCATGCTCGTGACTTACAACAAACTCGTGATTCGCGGTCGATCCGTTCTCGTATATCCTCAAAATCAATGGAACTTCGGTGTTGATAAGGTGTAAACCATAATCCACCAAAATGGATGATTGATATTGACGATGACTTGAGCCATCCCGTGACCTTTGTATGGTGTGACTTGCTTGATCCTTGAGTGTATTTGTTTCATCCACACATTCATGCATTTATTCGCATTCATGTCATCAACAATAAAGATTTTACAAGGAACTTAAAGAGATCTATTTGCAAATTTTCAGACATGGATAAGCAAAGAAGGAATACGAAGTACAGTTTCAGACAACCCGACTTGAAAGAGTTAAGGCGTATGACATATTATGTATTAGAGCCCTTGGAATTCAAAGCTCACCATGGGAAGCTTCTAGCTATTCTCTCTACCAAGGTGGATGAGGGTCTGATGAGTGTGTTGGTGCAGTTCTACGATCCTTTGTATCGGTGCTTCATTTTTCCGGATTTCCAGCTTCTGCCTACCTTAGAGGAGTATGCCTATCATGTGGGTATACCTATTCTTGACCAGTTTCCGTTTAGTTGTTTAGAGAAGATTTTGTCCTCTCAAGAGATTGCTAACATGCTTCATGTGGAGGTATCTGACATTGTTGCCAATATGACTACCAAGGGTGGAATTCAAGGTCTCCCGTCTGATTTTCTGATTGCCAAAGCTACCTTGTTTGGGAAGGCCATGAGTAAGGAAGCTTTTGAAGCCATATTTGTACTCCTCATCTATGGGCTAGTGTTATTTCCCAACATTGACAACTTCGTGGATGTGAACGCTATTAGGATTTTCTCTTCTCTTAATCCTGTTCCGACTCTGTTGGGTGACACTTATTTATCTTTGCATATGAGGAATGCAAAGGGTGGTGGTTCCATTGTGTGTTGTCTGCCTCTGTTGTACAAGTGGTTTATTTCGCACTTGCCTCAGACGCTTGCCTTCAAGGAGAACAAGGGATGTCTACGGTGGTCCACGATACTTGTGTCTCTCACTAATGATGATATCTCTTGGTATAATCATGTTTATGATGGCGTCAAGATTATTGATTCTTGTGGTGAGTTTTCCAATGTACCTCTTCTTGGTACATATGGTGGAATTAACTACAACCCTGCTTTGGCTCGCCGTCAGCTTGGTTTCCCCTTAAAGGATAAACCTAACAACATTTAGTTGGAAGGCTTATTCTTTCAAGAGGGTAAAGATCTCCAAAAACTGAAGGATAGGATGGTCTGTGCCTGGCGCAAGGTTCATAGGAAAGGGAGGAATGAGCTTGGTCCGAAGAACTGTGCTGCTTTGGAGCCTTACACCTCTTGGGTAAGGAAGAGAGCCCTCGAGTACCGCATGTCGTATGAGTATCCGAGACCTACCCCTGTGGTTATGGTTGGTCCTTCAACCCTCCCTAATCAAGGAGTGGAGGAGTTGAGAGACAAAGACTGTTCGCGTGGTTGGGTTCGTGAGCGTGAGGAGCTTCTTCAGCAGCTTAAGGATAAGGATGCAATGATAGAGTTTCTAGAGCATCAGGTTATTGATGAGCCCGATGATGTGGTTACTTCTCTCCTACCTCACTCATCTAGGTTTTGGAAGAAGAGATATGATCAACTCACCAAGGAGAAGGCCGACATGGAAGCAACTTATGAGAGGGAGGTGAAGAGGATTTGTGCGACGTATCTTTTGATCTCGAAGGCTTTGGACGACTGCTTCTAGGGCTCCATAAGATGTTTATTCTCCTTTACTCTTGTATTGTATTTGGTTACCGAGATTGTACTACTTCTTTGGTGTAAAAAGTTTCCAAATATTATATTGTTATGAGTATTCCACACATATCTTAAGAAGTTCAATATTTTCAAAACAATTGCAAATAAATCTTTATAAAAGTTCCTCTGATAAAAAGAAAACAAATCATATGCACAAGCATTGCATGCATCATATGCATAAGCAGGTTTTGGTTCCGAGCTCTTGATATAGTGGTCTAACTCTTTGCTCTTCATTTATTTGAAGACAATTTGACGCACCGGTACAACAGTCGAGCAAATCATCAGAAGATCATGGAACACCTTGAACAAGAGAACCGATATCTGAAAGAGGAGATTGCCTGACTGACTGCCATGATGGAGTCAGTTCTTGCCGCTCAGAGTCAAGCTTCTCCAACTCCTGCAACTCCTCCTGCAAGGACAGTCATTTCTGAAGTGGTTACCTCAACAGTGCCTGCTGCCACCGCCCACTTCGCTCCTAATCTGCCTGCTGGGTTCCCTTGGGGAATGCCACCCAATTTCGTGTCAGAGGGTTTCGCTCCCAGCTTTGCTTCTATGTCGGCATCTAGCCCGGTCCTGTCTGTGCCACCTTCCGCTGTGCACACTTTGCCGCGAGTAGAAGACACCATCTATCACTCCGAACCATCTGAAGGCTCGAACATTTATGAAAAAATGGACGAGATGAAGGACCAATTTCTTGAGTTGCGCAAGGAATTGAAAACGCTGAGACGCAAAGATCTGTTTGGGAAGATTGCTGCTGATTTGTGCTTGGTGCCCAACATGAAAATCCCAGTCAAATTCAAAGTGTCTGACTTTGAGAAGTATAAGGGAAACTCGTGTACACTTAGTCATCCTGTGATGTATGCCCGCAAGATGTCGACCCAGACAGATAATGATCAACTCCTGATTCACTACTTTCAGGATAGCCTGACAGGTGCTACGCTCCGTTGGTATATGGGGCTAGAGAGTGCAAGCATTCACACTTTCAATGATTTAGGAGAGGCTTTCGTGAAATAGTATAAATAAAACGTGGACATGGCTCCAGACAGAGATCAGTTGAGGGCGATGTCCCAGAAAGATAAAGAAACCTTCAAGGAATACGCCCAGAGGTGGAGAGAATTGGCAGCTCAGATAGTGTCACCCTTGGAGGAGGAGGATATGACAAAGATCTTTCTGGAGACTTTGAGCTCTTTCTACTATGAGCGCATGATTGCTAGTGCTCCCTCGGACTTTACCAAAATGGTAAATATGGGGATGAGGCTAGAAGAGGGAGTCCGAGAAGGACGTTTGTCCCGTGATGATAATTCGGCAAAGAAATATGGAGGATTTCCCAAGAAGAAGGAAGGGGAAACTCATGATGTTTCTTCCTATAGTAAGAGAAGGCCCTCTGTGAGGAGGAAGGAAGTACGACCCATTATCAGCCAACACCAGGTGGCTCATATAGCACCTGCTTTCAGAGAAGCTCAACAACCACAATAACAACATTGTTAACAACAACAGGCTTACCAGCCTCACAACAACAACAATAACAACACCAACAACTATGAGAGGAAGAGGGTGACTTTTGACCCAATTCACATGACCTATGCTGAATTGTATCCTTCCTTGATCGATAGGAAGTTGATAACTCCGCATGATCCTCCTGCTGTGCCAGCCAATCCTCAATGGTGGTACAAGCCTGAACTTCATTATGTGTATCATTTCGGTGCGCCCGGACATGACGTGGAGAATTGCTTTCTGTTGAAGACCAAGGTGCAAGACCTTGTGAGGAGTGGGATACTATTCTTTGAGGATGTAGGCCCGAATGTCAAGAAGAACCCATTGCCCGAGCATGGGAAGGCAACTGTCAATATGGTTCAGGGATGTCCTGGCAAATATATAGCCCTTTATGTGAATGACATAAGGCAATCCTTGGTAGAGATGCATAGGTTGTTGTGTGAGCACAGTCATTATGAGCATGATCATGATAGGTGCCAGGTGTGCACTGTTAACGAAAGAGGATGCCTCAAGGTAAGAAGGGACATCCAAGAGATGCTAGACCAAGGGATGATTGAGATACTTCAGAATCGTAATGAGGATGAAGTCGATGTTATCACTCCTTTGTTCAAAATTCCTGATCCTGTTGTCATTAAGTATGATGGCAGCAAGAAGAAGGTGGTGCCAACTCTTGTGATTAAGCCAGCGGGCCCTGTCTCGTATGTGTCAGATAAGGCAGTCCCGTACCGTTATAATGCTGTTATGCTGGAAGATGGGAAGGAGGTGTCGTTTCCCTCAACCTCTGTTGTAAGCATTTCTGATGTTAGTGGCGTGACCCGTAGTGGTCATGTTTTCTCGGCTCAACCGAAATCCCATGAAGACGTCGTGAAGCGAGATGTTGTTAATCATGTCGGTCCCGTGGGGACTTCTTCCTCAAATCATTCCATTCCTGCTGTGAAGGGTGTTGACCCTGTTGTTGTCAAAGCTGATAAAGCTCCTATCCTGGTTGGCCAGTCTAGCATTTTGAGAGAGGACAGTGATGAGATGTTGAGGCTCATCAAGAGGAGCGAGTACAATGTTGTGGAGCAGTTGCTTCAAACTCCATAAAAGATATATGTCCTATCTTTGTTGATGAATTCAGAGCCACATCGCGAAGCGTTGCAAAGGGTGTTGGACGTGGCATATGTGGATCACGATTGAGCAGTTTGATAGCATTGTTGCAAATATAACTGCCTGCAACAATTTGAGCTTCTGTGATGATGATCTTCCCGAGGAAGGAAAAGACCATAATTTGGATTTACATATCTCTATGAATTGTAAAGACGATGCCATATCTAATGTGTTGGTTGGCACAGCGTCAACACTTAATGTATTGCCAAAATCCACTCTCGCCAAACTTTCTTATCAGGGGCCTCCCATGAGGCAGAGTGGAGTGGTAGTAAGAGCTTTTGATGGATCGCGTAAGATCGTGATTGGTGAATTAGACCTCCCAATCAAGACTGGACCCAGTGATTTCCAGATCACTTTCCAAGTTATGGACATACATCCATCATACAGCTGTTTACTTGGTAGACCATGGATTCACGAGGCAGGTGTCGTGACATCCACCCTACACCAAAAGTTGAAGTTCGTTAAGAACAAGAAGTCGGTGGTGATAGGGGGAGAGAAGGCTCTCTTGGTCATCCATTTATATTCCTTTTCCTACATTGATGTTGAGGATGAGGTTGGAACTTCATTCCAAGCCTTATCTATTGCTGAGCCTTCTAGGAAAGGACTTTCTTCATTTGTCTCCTACAATGACGCGAAGTTGTCCATCGAGCATGGTGCAACTTCTGGTTTGGGGGAAATGATAAAGATGGAAGATAATAAGTCTCGGGCTGGTATAGGGTATTCTTCCGGTGTTTCTAATGATCTTGGGCTGTTTCAGAGTGGAGGTTTCATCCACACCAATGAAGATCGAGAAGCTGCTGCCATCATTGAAGAAGATGAAGGGGAAGACCTCGACAACTTTGTCATACCTGGAGGAATCTGCAATAATTGGGTCGCTGTTGATGTTCCAACAGTTATCCATAAGTCAACGTAATATGTTCATTTTGTTTAAAAACCCTTCTCCCATGCCAAAAGGAGAAGTGAAGACATTGTTGGCATAATTGATTAATACAATGATATTCATTCAATAATCGCATGTTAAATGTTTGTTTTTCAAATTATTTTTCATTTTTTTCTTTTCGCATGAAATTGGTGATCACCATAAAACCCTAAAAAAGAGAATAAAATCAATTTTTTCATCTGCATAATGATTTGCCTTGTTTGAATTATGAAATCTCTTTTATACTCAAAATCATTATGCAGGTTAATCAAACCCATTGAACATAATGATCCAACATCATCTCCCAACTTTGAGTTCCCTGTATTTGAGGTAGAAGAAGATGATGTTGAAGAGATTCCTGATGAGATTACCTGCCTGCTTGAGTACGAGGAGAAGATCATTCAGCCACATCTTGAGAATCTGGAAACAGTCAACTTGGGGTCTGAAGACTGCATTCGTGAAGTAAAGATTGGGGCACTCCTTGAAGATTCTGTTAAGAAGGGGTTGATTGAGTTGCTACGAGAATATGTCGACGTCTTTGCTTGGTCGTATGAAGACATGCCTGATCTAGATACTGATATCGTGCAACATTTCTTGCCTGTGAAGCAAAAGCTCAAAAGAACTCATCCTGATATGGCAGTGAAGATTAAAAAGAAGTTCAGAAGAAAATTGATACGGGGTTTTTGGTGACTTCTACATATCCTCAATGGGTGGCCAATATTGTGCCTGTACCTAAGAAAGATGGAAAAGTCCGAATGTGCTAGTCCAAAAGATGATTTTCCTCTACCACACATTGATATATTGGTAGACAATACGGCTAAATTCAATGTCTTTTCGTTTATGGACGGATTTTCCGGTTATAATCAGATTAAAATGGCACCCGAGGATATGGAGAAGACAACATTCATCACACCTTGGGGAACATTTTGTTATCGAGTGATGCCCTTCGGTTTGAAGAACACCGGAGCCACGTATCAACGTGCTATGACTACCTTGTTTCATGACATGATGCACAAGAAGATCGAGGTGTATGTCGATGATATGATTGCAAAGTCGAAAACGGAAGTTGAACATGTAGAACACTTGTTGAAGCTTTTCCAGCGCTTGAGGAAGTACAAACTTCGCTTGAATCCGAATAAGTGTACATTTGAAGTTCGTTCCGGCAAGTTATTGGGCTTTATTTTTAGCGAGAGAAGTCTTGAAGTTGATCATGCCAAGGTCAAAGTAATACAGGAGATGCTTGCGCCCAAAACTGAGAAGCAAGTCCAAGATTTTCTTGGCCGCTTGAATTACATTTCGAGATTTATATCCCACATGACTGCTACATGTGCGCCTATATTCAAGCTCCTCCGGAAAGATCAATGTCATGATTGGACCGAGAATTGCCAAAAGGCCTTTGGCAGTATCAAAGAGTATCTGTCTGAACCTCCATTCTGTCTCCGCCTGTTGAAGGGAGACCATTGATTATGTACTTGATTGTGCTTGACGGCTCCATGGGTTGTGTCCTTGGTCAGCAAGATGAATCAGGAAAGAAGGAATATGCAATCTACTACTTGAGTAAGAAGTTCACCGACTGTGAGTCTCGGTACTCAATGCTTGAGAAGACATGTTGTGCTTTGGTTTGGGCTGCTAAGCATTTACGCCAGTATATGTTGAATCATACAACTTGGTTGATATCCAAAATGGATCCGATCAAGTATATCTTTGAGAAGCCTGCTTTAACTGGGAGAATTGCCCGTTGGCAAATGTTGTTATCTGAGTATGATATTGAGTATCGAGCTCAAAAAGCTATTAAAGGTAGTATCTTGGCTGACCATTTGGCGTATCAACCAATTGAAGATTATCAGTCCGTGCAATACGACTTCCCTGATGAGGAGATTCTGTATTTGAAAATGAAAGATTGTGATGAGCCTATGCTAGATGAAGGGCCAGAGCCTGGTTCCCAATGGGGTATGGTGTTTGATGGCACTATCAATCAGTATGGAAATGGCTTTGGGGCAATGATTATTACTCCTCAAGGCATACATTTTCCTTTTACAGCAAGGCTAACTTTCAAATGCACGAATAGCGGAGTATGAGGCCTGTATTATGGGTTTGGAAGAGTGTATTGATCTTAGGATCAAACATCTTGATGTTTATGGCGATTCGGCCCTTGTTGTTAATCAGATTAAGGGTGAATGGGAGACGAATCAGCTTGGCCTCATCCCATATAGAGATTATGCGAGGAGGATTTCAACTTTCTTTACTAAAGTTGACTTCCATCATATTCCTTGAGATGAGAATCGGATGGCGGATGCTCTCGCTACGCTTGCTTCAATGATTGTTGTCAATTATTGGAATGAAGTCCCAAATATTACTGTGATGCGCTTGGATAGACCAACTCATGTGTTTGCAGTTGAGGAGGTGAAAGATGATAAGCCATGGTATTATGATATCAAGTGTTTTCTCCAAAGTCAAACTTACCCGCCTGGGGCATCTGTTAAAGATAAGAAGACTTTGAGGAGATTATCTGGCAGTTTCTACCTTAATGGTGATGTGCTTTACAAGAGGAATTTCGACATGGTTCTGCTCAGATGCGTGGATAGACACGAAGCAGACCTGTTGATGACTGAAGTCCATGAGGGTTCATTTGGTACTCATTCCAGTAGACATGTTATGGCGAAGAAGATGTTGAGAGCAGGCTACTATTGGCTGACAATGGAGTCTGACTGCTGCAAGTATGTGAAGAAATGCCACAAGTGTCAGATTTATGCGGATAAGATTCATGTTCCCCCGACACTTCTGAATGTTATTTCCTCACCATGGCCTTCCTCCATGTGGGGAATTGACATGATTGGTATGGTTAAGCCTAAGGCGTCGAACGATCACCGTTTTATTCTCGTAGCCATTGATTACTTCACCAAGTGGGTTGAAGCGGCATCGTATGCAAATGTCACCAGGAAGGTGGTTGTGAGGTTTATCAAGAACCAACTCATATGTCGATATGGTGTGCCAGACAAGATCATTACTGATAATGGATCTAACTTGAACAATAAGATGATGAAAGAGTTGTGTAGCGAGTTCAAGATTGCACATCATAATTCTTCTCCCTATAGACCCAAGATGAATAGGGTTGTGGAAGCTGCTAACAGGAACATCAAGAAGATTATTCAGAAGATGGTTGTTACATACAAAGATTGGCATGAGATGCTGCCATTTGCTTTGTATGATTATCGTACATCCGTCTGCACTTCAACAGGGGCAACCCCTTTCTCCCTTGTATATGGCATGGAGGTTGTGCTCCCTGTAGAGGTCGAGATCCCATCAATGAGAGTCTTGATGGAAGCCAAGTTGACTGAGGCTGAATGGGTTCAGAGTCATTATGATCAGCTGAATTTGATTGAAGAGAAGAGATTGACTGCCATGTGTCATGGTCAGTTGTATCATCAAAGGATGTGTCCGAGAAGGTGACCTCGTGCTCAAGAAAGTCTTGTCTTTCGCTAAGTTTAAAACCCGAAAGGGCGGCTTAGGCAAAAATGAGCGTCTCGGTGGATTGAAAACCCGAAAGGGCGATCTAGGCAAAAGTTAGAGACATAAGAAATGAATATATATATATATATATATATATATATATATATATATATATATATATATATATATATATATATATATCCCGCTAGATTGAGTACCTCACCCTAGGGCAATCTAGGCAAAAATTAGGGATTTGGCAAGTAATTGCATCCTGACAAGACTTTGTTCTACAGCTGTCATCTATCAAAGATTCTCACTCAGTCATCATCAACTGAAGTTTCGAATACAGTAGATTTGGAGTTGGTGGAGAAACGGTCATTATGTTAAATGTAGCCCTTTTCCATGTATATCACCAATTTCAAATTTGTAAAGATCCATGGAGTCTCGCCATTCGCGGACTACCATTCTCTTAAATAAATTTGAGCCTTTATCCAATTCTTTGAACTCTTATTTGTTTCCGTTTAACAAATGTTTGCATGTTTTAATTGATGAATATCATTGTTTTAAAACAAATAAAGATTTCATGTATAAATTGTTTTTAAACAAAGTGAACATTCACAATGACTGAAAGGATAAGTGGAATTTCCTCAGTGCTTTCCCAAGGATGGTATGATCACCAAAAGGTAAGACATTTGTTCATATTCTAGCATCCTTATATCTTCTTCATCAGCTTTCAAGTTGTCTCCCCAGCGAGCACAGAAAGAATAGTACATAATCAGCTTCCCCGAGAGTCTGGTATGAGAAAGTTCTCCTTGATGGCAGTGGCTTGATCTGTCTTATAGATTGCTTTCCCCTAGCAGGATTCTTGGATGTTTATCCATTCCCGATAGTTTATTGTGTATGCATACTTGTTTCTCCCGTGGAGTTTTAGCAATCCATGATTGGTATATGTTTGATCTATGAATGATCCCTTCTGTTCCAATTTTTTCCTCGATCTTTTAGATATGTGAATCCTTCTATATCAGGCACTAGCATTTATGTTATCAATTATATGGTTGTCATCCCTTATGTTGACTGACTTAAAATCCCTTATAGATTGAAAAAAGTTGATATGCTTTGAGTTGAGAATATTCCTTGTCTCATTATCCTGACTGTCTACTCACGAGGAAGGTTGTCTTTCCCCAACCTGGGTAGGAATCTCCAATAGAGTAGGCATGTGTTCCCTGCAGAGCTATCTTTCCAGATATTTGTCTCCTCAGCAGGAAGTTGCCTAGTGCAGTTGGTGAAGGGCTTGTTTCCCTTTTCATTTATTTTGAAAAGAGGTATCCTCGGTTTGTCGCTTGTGGATGAAGGATTCACTTCCAACTTCTCCAGCCAGGGTAGTTTCCTCAAGAGCATTTGCAGCATGTACCCAGTAGGGTTGCCATATCAGAGCTTGATGTTTGTATCTCCTCCGAATCTGAAGATTTCTTTTAGCATTCAGAGATGGTGGTGAAGATGTTTATTTCCTTCCCCAGTAGAGCAAAATGCCATTATTCCCCTTTACAGAGTTTCCTCTCTGGCAGATAGAAGGGAGTGTTTTGATTGATGTACATCCAGTTGGTGGTTGTTCCCCATAGAGTTTTATATCATTCCTTAATAAGCTTCCTATAACACCCCAAAATTTGCCCTCCTCATTCATGCATTCATTTAGCATTTCATATTGCATTTCATCATGTCAATCAGAATTAGATCCAAAAAAAATAAAAATAAAAAACGAAAAAAAAAAAAAAAAACGAAAAAAAAAAAATAAAAAAAAAAAAAAAAAAATAATAAATAATAATAATTTTTTTTTATTAATTAATTAATTATTTAATTAATTAAATAAATAATTAAATAAATAAAATATAATAAAAATTTTTGGACTTGGGTCTCTCATTTGAGCCCACAAAACCATGAAATTCAGTCTATAAATACCAAGGTTTCACTTGAGAGAACACAGAACAAAGGGGGATTTTGAAGAGAAGCAAAATACTCTGAGGTTTCCTTGGAACAAAACCCTGAGGAAAAAGATAGTGAGAGAAGACCTAACGGAGTTCAGAGCAGCCTCCAAACCCCGAAGGGAACTCAGATACACAGAATCGCCTCTGCCTCACATAAACCCTGAAGATTGTTTTGTAAACCTCGCGGGTGCAACTCAATTTCAATCAAGCTCTCCAATCAGGGCTCACATGACTTTTGCAGGGATAACTTGCGCGGTTTCCCACTTTATTTGTGGGATAACCCCTGGAGGTTCATTCCGATTACCTATACTGACTCACCTTTCTTTGATGGCATTAGCTTGGGAGATCCCTGGGTTTCTTACTCCTTTAATTGTTGTTACTTCGGATCTTTATCCGTGTGGTACTTTTACATTTTTCCCGCATTTTACTGCTTTCCTAGCTGGAAGACCTCGATAGGAGGCAACGTTTGAGCCCCTTGGTGGTATTTTACTTTGAGATACATGTTTTGTGTTTTGTATTCATATCCCTGCAGGTAGCGCGGTTCCTTCATCAAGGACTGCCTTTTTGCCCTCGAGCATCCCAAACCCTAAAACCCAAAGCAACACGTTAACTCCTTCTACTACAGGCGAGTAAGTCTCCAAAGGTCGAGCATCCGGTAGATTGCGTAGTGACGTCGTTCGTCCAAAACCCAATCCATAACCCCGTAGTTAGCCGAACTACGTTTTGCTCTGATTCTCAGGCCAGATGAGATACGTAGGCATAAGACGCGATGTCTTAGCGAGCACACATCCCCCAACCCATAGGTCAGCCGAGCTACGAAGACTCTGATTCTCATATTCAGATGAGATACGTATGCAGTAGATGCGACATCCGCGCGAGTCATTTTCATTTAACCCTTTTTTTTGGCAAACAGCACAAGATAAACCCACACCCTTTAGACGAAAACTACAAAAGTGGATCCCGTAGAGTACTACGGATGCGTAGGGGTGCTAATACCTTCCCTTCGCATAACCGACTCCCGAACCCAAGATTTGGTTGCGAGACCCCGTCTTGTCCTTTCCTTTTTCAGGTTTACTTCGAGCGTTTCCTTTCCCTCCCTTGGGATAAATAACGCACGGTGGCGACTCTTCTGTCTTTTTCTTTCGCCGGTTGTGTTTTTTTTGCATTCCATTTTTCAGGTTGCGACAGCTGGCGACTCTGCTGGGGACCCGGTTTCCCTAAGCGAGTCCCTCCTAGCTTTTGTAGTTTGTTTGTTTGTTGGGTGTTCATGCTTTTGTACAGTTATTTATTTACCTGCTTTACCTTATTGCATTGTGTATATATCATTGCTGTTTCTGTTGGCTGGATGCTTGGTGATCTTTGTGAGATGAGTTCTATACCCGAGCTCGAGTGCACTTAGGATAGGAGAATGGCATAGTCCTGTCGACTTGTGTGGAGTTATTCCTTAGCGAGTCGACTTGCAAGCCCATTCACTTGGTGGAGGTCATGTTGAGATCAATAATGTCACACAAGTAAGTTGTGGTTAGACATTACTTGTTCCAATATAGACCTAAGAAGCCGAGGACCTTAGTTTACCAAACCCATCTTGGCCTATTCGTAGGACGTAGTGCGAAAGTCGTTCAAGTGTGAGATTTGATACGATTGTTACGCGATACTACACTCATAAGAGTCTCTCTTGAGAATATTGTTGGAATACGAGTAGTCGTTCCTCTGATAATATCCGAAAGATGGGATTATGACTATGGGAACCTTTTGTAGAACATGTTTGGCAGGTTTAAACCTTAGTACACTCCTTTTGGGTGGTTCTTAACCTAAACTCCATGCTCGTGACTTGCAACAAACCCTTGATTCATGGTTAATCCGATCAGGTATCCTTAATATCAATGAAACTCGGGTGTTGATAAGGTGTAAACCATAATCCACCAAAATGGGTGGTTGATATTAAGGATAACATGATCCATCCCATAACCTTTGTTTGGTGTGCTCTTAATTTCTCTCCAGGTAGTGCAACCTGACAGATGTTCAAGCGGGTCCATCAATTCTGATTGACATGCCTTTGCATTGCATAACATCATCTGCATATTTGCATCCAACATCTCATGCTTATTCATTTGCAGGGTATTCCCTTTCAAAACGGGGGTGCCTTAAAACTGAACAAGCAGTGCATCGCATACCATGCATATTAACCCTTGTCTGTTTTGCAGGTGTCACCGCAGTGTCTAATGTTTGTTCCCTGTATCAGGCAGTTATTGGTCCCAAGCGAGTCCACAGGTACCCGACAAAGGAAAATCGTCCACAACTAGTGATGGACCAAGTACAGAAAGAGCTGGCTGATATGCGTGAAAGGATGGATCAGTTCATGACATTAATGACTGGTATGGCAGCAGGCCAAGAAAAGCTGAGGGAATTGGTTGAGCAACCGAGACCTGATCCGGAGGTGGAGATACCAAATGTTGAGGGAAACCCTGGTATCCCTGGGAACGCTGATAACCCTGTGAACACTGGTAACGCGGGTAACGCAAATGCTGATGGAAACCCGGGTAATGTTGGCAACACGGGGAATGTTGGGAATGGTATTGGTGGAAGATACAATGTGAATCAAGGAATTCGGATTAACGGGCACCCCGTTACTGAAGATTGTTAGTGTGATCAATTTTCTTTGCACGACGAAGCCCTCGAGACCACTCGCCGTATGGATGAGCTTGCTGAGAAGCTCAAATCTTTGGAGTCTCAAAATTCCTTAGGTTTTGATGTCACAAATCTTGGTCTGGTTCAGGGAGTAAGGATTCCTCACAAGTTCAAACCCCCTACTTTTGAGAAATACAACGGGGCTTCTTGCCCACACACTCATCTCCAATCTTATTTGGGAAGGTTGGGAGCTCACACGGAAGATGAAAAGTTGTGGATGTACTATTTTGAAGACAGTCTAACTGGAGCTTCTCGTGAATGGTATTCTCATTTGTCTCGTACTACCATCAAGAGCTGGAAAGACTTGGCAGAGGCTTTTGTCAAGCAATATCAATACAACTTGGACATGGTACCAAATCGGACCTTGTTGCAAGGTATGTCCCAGACTGCCAAGGAGACCTTTAGAGAATATGCTCAACGTTGGAGACAGATTGCTGCGTCCGTCCAACCCCCTATGTCTGAAAGGGAGATGGCGGACATGTTCATGAACACTCTTCAAGGCAATTATATTGAGAGATTGGCTGCTTGCCCGTCAATCAGCTTTGCAGAGATAGTAATTGCTGGAGAAAGAATCGAGAGTCTGTTGAAGATGGGTCGAATTCAAGACAATAGTGCTTCCAAGAAACCGTTTGCTGGTAACGGTCAGCGAAGAAAAGAAGGCGAGACAAGCGTTGTGTATGCCGGCAGAGGCAGGGGTAGAGGACGCCCTAATTATTATCAAGATCAAGTGGCCGCAGTCACTATTCCAACACCTGTTCCTCAACCGCAATATCATCCGCAACAACAACCCAGGTACAACAATCAACAACAAGGAGGTAATCCGGGTCAGCAGAGACATTATCAACAACGTCCAAGGCAGACGGACCGGGTCATCGAGCCAATCCCAATGCCTTATTCAGTATTACTTCCCAAGCTGATTGACATGAATCTGGTTACATTGAGAACTCTGGCCCCACCAATCGATCCCAATAATTTGCCCAGAGGTTATGATGTCAACGCCAGATGTGCTTTTCACTCCAACGCACCTGGCCATACTACAGATAATTGCAAGGCTCTTCAGTTAAAGGTACACGATCTGAGAGATGCCCAGGCTATCAATTTTGCTCCGGTGCCTAATGTTATCCAGAACCCGATGCCGGCTCACGGCGGGCAGGGGATTAATGCTGTCGAAGTGGTTGAAGCTGGTAATGCCCAAGGCTGGGGCAAATTTGTGGAGCCAGTCATCAAAGAAGACAAGTTTGGATTGGGGTATGCTCCGGGATCTCAGAAGAATGAAACTGGTACTCTCTCCAGCGGGGGTTTGGTTTCTCCCCACATCGTCAATGCTGCAGATGAAGACAAGGCTGACAGCGACTGTGACTTAGATAGCTGGATTCGCCCGTGTGTCCCGGGAGAAAAGCTCGACAATTGGTCGTCTGAAAAAACCGTCTGGGTTACTCTACTGAAAGAGTGATTTTTATTGTTTTCCTTTATTACATGCATAATAAATTCTTACACTTTGCCCAAGGTGTAACAGCTCATTTGTAGGGCCATTCATTTAGTTACATTTCGCAATTATTTTTATCATCAATAAAGGACGGTTTTTGCAAACAATTTTGTGTTCTCTTTCTTTCAGTTTTTTTTACTTTTACAAAAAAATGGCAATGTTTCTTTTTTCGTTTTTTCTTTCTTTCCAAAAAAATCTCTCATTCTAAGGTAAAGCATGATCCTCCATCATGCAGAGCCGACCACCCAGATCTCACTGCTAACGACACTGCTATGGCCAAGTATGACTTCGACAATCCTATCTATCAAGCCGAAGAAGGGGCTGAGGAAGATTGTGAATTGCCTGAAGGGTTAGCCAGATTGTTGAAACAGGAGGACCGAGCTATTACACCTTATCAGGAGGTGGTTGAGACCATCAACGTTGGTACCGCAGACGACAAGAAAGAAATCAAGATCGGGGCCAGTCTATAGGCCGAGAGGAAAGACCGTTGATCATGTACTTGACTGTGTTAGAAAGGTCAATGGGTTGTGTGCTCGGTCAGCATGACGAGTCAGGTCGAAAAGAGCATGCAATATACTACCTTAGCAAAAGTTTACCGACTGTGAACAAAGATACTCATTGCTCGAGAAAACTTGCCGCGCTTTGGCATGGGCTGCTCGCTGACTAAGACAGTATATGTTGACTCATACGACTCTATTGATATCAAAAATGGATCCAGTCAAGTATATTTTTGAAAAGCCATCACTTACCGGAAAGGTTACTAGGTGACAAATGATACTGACAGAGTATGACATCCAATACACTTCACAAAAAGCCATCAAGGGAAGTGTCTTGTCAGACTATCTTGCAGAGCAACCGATTGATGATTACCAACCTATGAGGTTTGACTTTCCTGATGAGGACATCATGTTTCTCAAATCGAAAGATTGAGAGGAACCACTCCCGGAGGAGGGGCCTGACCCTGAATCCAAATGGGTTATGATGTTTGATGGGGCGGTCCACGTCAATGGTCGCGGAGTTGGTATAGTGTTGATCACACCGGAAGGGGGTTCATATGCCATTTGGTGCCAGAATAACTTTTCCCTGCACCAACAATGAAGCCGAATACGAAGCCTGTATCCTAAGACTTGAGGAAGCCGTCAATATACAGATTAAAACCCTGGATGTATACGGCGATTCAGCTTTGGTCATCAATCAAACCAACGGGAAATGGTGCTATGCTGGAACTACGTACCCAGAATTGACGTATCTCGGTCAGAGACGAATGAAGAAAGCATTTGGTCAGAAAGTGCGCCCTCGGGGGTATCAAGTCGTTGAATTGGTACTCAAAAGAATTCTTCCTCCCAACACAGATCACAGGGGCAAATGGACACCGAACTATGAGGGTCCGTACGTGGTTAAAAGGATTTTCTATGGCGGAGCTTTGACGCTAACAACCATGGAGGGCGAAGGATTCCCATCCCCTGTCAACTCAGACGCAGTTAAAAAATACTTTGCATAAAATAGACCCGCTGGACGATAAAAAGAATAGTCCAGGCAAAAAAAAGGGCATCCCGACGAACCAAAAAAAAGAGAATAAAGAGGTTCGGGCAAAAATTAGGGATATAAAAAAAAGAGTACACCCGGTGAGTCGAAAACCCAAAAGGGCGGCTCAGGCAAAAATGGGTATCCCGGTGGATTGAAAACCCGAAAAAGGGGGCGATCCAGGCAAAAGTTAGGGAATAAGCGAATGACTGTGATCTGAGTTCATCAGTGTTATATCACCGTTTCATTCAATCCGACAATCTTCGAAGGTTAAAGATCGACTAATCATCCACTTCAGAAAGCAAGATGAGCAGAGCGTCTTGAGGACATACGAGCCATAGCAGAGTCGAAACTCAGTGGGACCCCGTTTCCACATTTGCCATTAGGATAGTTCTTTTTTTATAGCGATCACCTATTTTCAGGGATCAGCTTCCTGATACCCTCGCCTATTCCTGGCACAAATTTTCTCCCCATTAAGAGTCGAATAATTCAGTTAAAGAGCCTCTTTATTTTTCATTTATCAGTTTGTTTGCAAAAATGTCCGAATTTTTGATAAAACATATTGCATATGAACATAATGGTGGCTTTTACAGATGATTTGCATAGGAAAACATTTAAAATTGCTTTGAATGTGCTTAATCCCGGACGGTGAATTCAAACCGAGTAATTCCCCCGAGGCATACGTGTATTTTTGGTTGCAGGTCACAGGAACCGGATGCCAAGTCATGAATCCTCATCCCTAAGCGGTTGACAAAGTCTCTCCTCAGCAGAGCATGTTCCCCAACAGAGTTGACAGTATCCAGACTGTCTATCCCCGGTAGAGTTGACAGTATCCAGACTATATATCCCCAGTGGAGTTGACAGTGTCAGACTGTATCTTCCTAGCAACAGCGGAGTGGTTGCATAACCAACGGACAAGAGGGTGGCGTTCCCAATGTTCATCTCATTCCCCAGCAGATTATTTTTAACAGATTTGTTAATCCCCAGCTTGAGGGCGATTAGCAAGTTCATATCCCCAGCAAAGGTCGATTCCTACGACATTTCCCCAGAAAGTGCTTTCCCCACAGACTCTCCTCACAGAGCCTCGCCGAACAAAGTTTCCATAGTTGATACTCCCCCCGCAAGGTCAACTTTTCAAGCAGCCAATTTATTTTTGGTGGCTCATTGGTCCCGGCAGACGGATCATTCCCCACAGAGCATTCAAGGATTGATACAGCGATCTGTTCCCTACCGGAGTTTGCTTCCCCAAGCAGATTTCTTTTTACACCATGCATAACATTTGCATTTGCATGCATATCATATCAAGCATACACATAAGCTGATAAACAGGTTCTTCCAAGCAGACTGAAGAATTACTTTACAACCAAGGTCATGAGATCCAGCCAGAGGATCAAGCGTGAGTGATCTAGCCTGAGGGTCATTTTGAAGATTCAGCCTGAGAATCGTTTTCCAGTGATTCAGCCCGAGGGTCATTTTGAAGATTCAGCCTGAGATTCGTGTTCCAGTGATCCGGCCCGAGGTTCATTTTGAAGATTCAGCCTGAGAATCGTGTTCCAGTGATCCAGCCTGAGGGTCCATTTCGAGGATTCAGCCTGAGAATCGTGTTCCAGTGATCCAGCCTGAGGGTCCATTTCGAAGATTCAGCCTGAGAATCGTGTTCCAGTGATCCAGCCTGAGGGTCATTTCAAAGATTCAGCCTGAGAATCGTGTTCCAGTGATCCAGCCTGAGGGTCATTTTGAAGATTCCCCAGTGAAGTCGCCTACAAGCTTTATTTCCCCAGCAAGTCTAATTGAGGAGTCGTTACAACATGTTCTAGCCCGAAGAATATGTACGAAGCCCAAAAGTGGAATATGCTCGAAGCTGCATATCTAATATGAAGGTTGGGTGTAGATTTCAAAAGAGGGTCAACCAGCGCATGCCTCAGATGCGGGATCCTAATGATGGGAATTTATCATCGAAACAATTCAGATCTAGCCAGAAGATCGAAGAAGATCTAGCCAGAAGATCGAAGTCAGGTCTAGCCCGAAGACCGGAAATAGATTCAGCCAGAGAATCGAAACAATTCAGATCTAGCCAGAAGATCGAAGTAGATTCAGCTAGAGAATCAAAGGAAATAGATTCAGCCAGAGAATCGAAACGGAGGAGATCTAGCCAGAAGATCGAAGAAGATCTAGCCAGAAGATCAAATTCGTATCCAGCCCGAGGATCAAAATTAATATCCAACCAGAGGACTAAATTGAGTATAGGTTCAGTCAGAGGATCGAAACTCCAGATTAAGCCAGAGGATCGGAAGAAAAATAAACAGCGCGGTGTATTTCCGCGTTTTTGTGGTGTTCTCGGAGCGCAAATTTTCGGTCTATCTTTGGTATTCGATCACAGCTCACCCCGTTTGTCTGATAAGCTGTTCGCTTTCATCCTACTCGGGTTAGCTGATGATTGAATAGGGACAGCTGTAACACCCCAAAATTTGCCCTCCTCATTCATGCATTCATTTAGCATTTCATATTGCATTTCATCATGTCAATCAGAATTAGATCCAAAAAAAAAAAAAAAAAACGAAAAAAAAAAAAAACGAAAAAAAAAATAATTAAAAAAAAAAAAAAAAACGGAATTGTTTTTTTTTTTTTTTTTTATTAATTAATTAATTATTTAATTAATTAAATAAATAATTAAATAAATAAAATATAATAAAAAATTTTGGACTTGGGTCTCTCTCATTTGAGCCCACAAAACCATGAAATTCAGTCTATAAATACCAAGGCTTCACTTGAGAGAACACAGAACAAAGGGGGATTTTGAAGAGAAGCAAAATACTCTGAGGTTTCCTTGGAACAAAACCCTGAGGAAAAAGATAGTGAGAGAAGACCTAACGGAGTTCAGAGCAGCCTCCAAACCCCGAAGGGAACTCAGCTACACAGAATCGCCTCTGCCTCACATAAACCCTGAAGATTGTTTTGTAAACCTCGCGGGTGCAACTCAATTTCAATCAAGCTCTCCAATCAGGGCTCACATGACTTTTGCAGGGATAACTTGCGCGGTTTCCCACTTTATTTGTGGGATAACCCCTGGAGGTTCATTCCGATTACCTACACTGACTCACCTTTCTTTGATGGCATTAGCTTGGGAGATCCCTGGGTTTCTTACTCCTTTAATTGCTGTTACTTCGGATCTTTATCCGTGTGGTACTTTTACATTTTTCCCGCATTTTACTGCTTTCCTAGCTGGAAGACCTCGATAGGAGGCAACGTTTGAGCCCCTTGGTGGCATTTTACTTTGAGATACATGTTTTGTGTTTTGTATTCATATCCCTGCAGGTAGCGCGGCTCCTTCATCAAGGACTGCCTTTTTGCCCTCGAGCATCCCAAACCCTAAAACCCAAAGCAACACGTTAACTCCTTCTACTACAGGCGAGTAAGTCTCCAAAGGTCGAGCATCCGGTAGATTGCGTAGTGACGTCGTTCGTCCAAAACCCAATCCATAACCCCGTAGTTAGCCGAACTACGTTTTGCTCTGATTCTCAGGCCAGATGAGATACGTAGGCATAAGACGCGATGTCTTAGCGAGCACACATCCCCCAACCCATAGGTCAGCCGAGCTACGAAGACTCTGATTCTCATATTCAGATGAGATACGTATGCAGTGGATGCGACATCCGCGCGAGTCATTTTCATTTAACCCTTTTTTTGGCAAACAACACAAGATAAACCCACACCCTTTAGACGAAAACTACAAAAGTGGATCCCGTAGAGTACTACGGATGCGTAGGGGTGCTAATACCTTCCCTTCGCATAACCGACTCCCGAACCCAAGATTTGGTTGCGAGACCCCGTCTTGTCCTTTCCTTTTTCAGGTTTACTTCGAGCGTTTCCTTTCCCTCCCTTGGGATAAATAACGCACGGTGGCGACTCTTCTGTCTTTTTCTTTCGCCGGTTGTGTTTTTTTCGCATTCCATTTTTCAGGTTGCGACACTTCCCCAGTAGAGTTTCTTCTCCGGCGGATCTTATTGTTATTTTAACCACCTGTTCCCTTAGAGAGTTGATGGAAACTCCCCGATAGATTTTCTGCATCTTCCTTATGTCAGGATTGTTTGCTCCAGGAATACTTCTCCTGTGCAGAGTGTTACCTCTTGCAGTTGGAAGCTTTGACTTTTCCTGTTCCCAGCTATGGTTAAAGACTCCCCTTGTTTACTTTTATTCCAGAGATAATCCCCCATCAGAGTTGAGTTCTCTGTTTGATTATCTTCTTTCGCTGCTCCTGGATACATCTTCTTTGTGTCCTCAGTGAGTGTAACTTTGGGATAGGGTTTGATATCCCCGATGATTTATTTTCATCCTTCTCGGGTTATTCCCAAGTTGAGTTCTCCAGTAGGCTTCGCCCTGCTTGTCGAGATGTTTGTCGAGTGTCTGTTCGTGATTCTTGGACTTGTTTGTGTTAGATATGTTTGTTTGTCAGTATTAATCATACACAAATCAGGCATATACATGCATAATCATAGTATTCAGATATTCATGTTGCATTCATTGCCATATATCTTTGCTTGTTATCCCTTGCTATTGGCGAAATGTTCTTCCCCAAGCCGATGTTGGTGTCCGATCTTTCCACATAGAGTCAGCGCCATAGGCAGAAAGTGTTTATCTTTCCTTCTTCCTTCCCCACTGGGTTATGTCCTCGTGGATGATCATTGTTTCAGTTTCCTCCCCCAAGTGTGTATCGGGATATAATTACTCCTCTGAGTTATATCCTCATCGGGTTGGATCTTGTTTGATTGTGTCCTTATAGTTTGTTCCTAGATGGATTTCCTTTCTTATTATCCCCTGCAGTTCTCTGTGGTTCAGTTGTTCAATTGCTCAGTAACCAGTAATTGTTCATCCCTTCCCCAGCGGATCTTATGGCCTTCTACCCAGTAACCGGTAGTTGTAAGTCCTATTTCTGTGGTTTTCTACCTAGTAACCGGTAGATGTAATCCCCTATTTGTTGGTTATCTTTACCCAATAACCGGTATTGATATTCCTTCGTTTTTGAGTATACCACCCAGTAACCGGTGATATATCTCTTGGATAATTGCTTTTGTCAGGCAATTTATCCCTAGTGAGTTATCTTTCATTTACCCTTGTTTGGTTATGATTGTTTCTCCTCCTGATTGGTCATCATTTTATACCTAGTAACCGGTATCCCGATGTCCTTTCTTCTCGGTCGATTTATCCTTCATTAACCCAGTGACCGGTTGTGGATAATCTTCCATGCGAGTATGTTATCTACTTTTTTACCCATATAACGGTAGTAGATAATATATCTCATGCTCTCTTCAGTCGAAGTCTTTTTCTTCCCCAGTCGAGTAATATTTGTATTTCATTATGGAATCGAATGTCCATCTTGTAAGTCGAGTTTGCTTTCTCAACCCTCCTTTCGGATGATGAGTGTCTTGGATATGTTCTCAATTCACGCCTGGTTGGTCGCCTATTATATACTCAGTAACCGGTATCCCTGGTGTTCCTTCCTTCTGCTCCTTATTATGACTTTTGGTCCCCTGTGGAGTCAGATTTTTCCTGAGTTGAGATGTGCCTTTTGGGTCCTCCTCAGATGTTTCAGATGATAGATATCTTTCACCCTTATACCGGTCTTAGATATTCTTTCTCCCTGAGCATGTTTTTCTCTCATCCAGTAACCGGTGTTTTGATGACATGTCTCTCTTTGAGTTTATTACCCAGTAACCGGTAATATCTCGTTGTTTCTTCCTCAGCTGAGTCCTTTGTGGACGTCCCCGTCTGAGTCCGGATTTTATCCGATGTATCCTTTGTGGATAGTTTGTTGTATTGGCGTATTCCCCAATACATGCGTCTTTGCGTCAGTTCGAGTCTTTCCATGGATTTATTTTCGTGGAATCCCTTCGTGTCTCCCAGTAAGTTTTCAAGTCGTGACTTGCTCGCGCATTTTTACCTTATTTCCCCCCAGAGTCTCTGTCTCCCTAGTGAGTGTGTTACTCCTATGGATTTTCAGTTTCTCCCAATTTCTTTTCCTTTGTGGCAATTATCCACCATAAAAAATTTATTTTGCATACATACATTTGCATCATGAGGTCTCTTAGGGACCAAAATTCGTCTCTTTGTTATTATTTAAGCTCATTCTATCTTGTCGAGACGAAGATTTTAACCTTCATATCTCCGGCTAGAACGACCTTAAATAGGGGCATCTATAAGACCCTAAATTTGACCCTAAGATCCCTCATGGCATCATGTTATTACACAAGTGCATTGCCTCAAGGATCATAGCATGTTTGGGCCTTAACCCTAGGGTGGGGACTTGTTTGAGTGTTTTGAGACCACCAAGCATGCTTGTATTATATGTTATTTCTTTTCTTATTTTTATTACTAACCAAAAGCACAAAAATATGTCACTAACTCTTTTTGTTTTGAAGCTCAAGTGATCATGTGCTCCACAATGCTCCTATGACGCTCCTAAGCCCAATGCAATGGCTAGATGAAGATGAGAAAAAGCATGACAATGGTCCAAAAATTTCCTAATCATCATATATGTCTCCCAAGTATCTCAATTTTCCAATTTGATCAAGATAACCCAAAGGGCTTGAAGATTGTTTCCTAAGGAAACCCTAATTTCACTGTGCTTTGACTATGCCTTGCCCATGAAGAAATCTCAACCTCTGATCAAATTTAATCAAGGTAAGTTCTTTCATTTACCATTTTATGCATATGTGAGCCTATTTGAGGCCCCTCAATCATTCATTCATCAAGATTGGAAGTTTGGCCTTGAAAAGTTGACCAGTCAAGTCATCTGACTAAACTGAGGATCAATGAGATATAATTTTTGATTTGTTTGTCAAATGAAGATGACCCCAAAATACAATATGTTCCTAAGAACCATATGAACAACTTTCATGTTCATCCAAAATCCATTTGAAGCTTTTAAGGTCATCATTCATTTCAAAACATTATAGGTCATTTTGATTGAAACCCTAATTTTGGGTCAATTTACCAAGGGCATAACTTTCTTAATTTTTACTATTTTTAAGTTATAACAAAGGCATTGGAAAAATTGAGATGTATACTTAAAATGTTATGTTGGACAAAATTTCATAATCCTAAAATAAATACATGTGATAATACAAAACATTATAGGTCATCTTGGACCTAATTCATTGAATTTGAAAAAGTACCCAACTTCAAATGCCCATAACTTTGTCATAGAAAATCCAAATGATGCAAACTTTGAGTCTAAATTGACTATCTTGAAAAAATATACAACTTTTAATTTGGAGATGATTTATTTTGGAGCTTGTATCATGAAGGCATAGGGGTTTGATTAAGCTTGCTTTTGGTGAAATTTTTCAAAGTGATTTGAATATGTTTTGTACTTGAATTTTCCCAGCCAGTTTTCATCAATTTTCACATTTTTGCCCAACATGATTTTTGTTCCTTATTTCAAGAGCTTTCCAACCATTACTCACAATACTCATTTGGACTTAGCATTTGTGAGTTTCGAAATTCTTTTCATTTATGTGCATTTTGGTATTTTTATGTTATAAGTTGGTATGCAAGCTGTTTCCATCCAAAGTGCATGACCAAATGCATTTCATGTGAACTCAGCAAGTTATTTCAGCCATCATTGGGCCTTCCATACGTCCACACAGGCCCATGCATCTAATTTTCAAATTCTCATGCACATGAGAGAAGTGTGATCAGCTGATGCATTCACCTATAAATAAAGGCGCCATGAGCTTCATTCAATAACCTTTTGGAGATCCCAAGTGCTGCAGAAGTGAAACCATAGACCTCACCAAAGGAATCACTCAAAAAAAATCATACTTTCGAGCTTGAAATTCAGTATCATTAACTGAATTTTAAAGCCTGATTCCTTAGCAAATCACTTCCATTACATTCATAGATCAAGAAGGAGCAAGGACCTTGGAGAATTCGTGGCCAGAAGTTCATCAATTCAAAGGTATAATCTCAAACTTTTTGGATCTAGAACTCTTAATTCAATGTAGTTTGCTTGTGTTTTTGTGGTTTTCTGAAGTCCTCACACTTGAGGCAAGATGTTGATGCATTTAATTTACCATTTCATGAGCAATCCGTGTGGACACCGTGATTTTCTCCTTCATATTTCTCTTAATATAGGAAGAGTGAGAGAAATCCATTGGTACAGCGATGATCTCCATCACACGAGCTTCATTTCCATGGCCTTATTTTTAATTTTTATTAAGATTTATTTTCTGCAACTGGTGGCCGGAATTTGTTGCTTTGCCGGAGAAGATGGTGGTTTCCACCACCACCACCACCACGTGTGCACGCTAGGGCCCTTGGATCTCCATGCCACGATCTAATCTTGTTCATTCATTTTAAATACTTCATTTAATTCATGGCGTGGCGCGTTTGACTTATGTGCACCGTGTTCCCTCAGATCTAAATCATTGCCTTGTGCCACATCAATTAATGAACTAGATCATGTGGCTCTGCTTTTTTCGCTTTTTTTTATTTTTTTTATTTTCTGTTAATTCATTTCATTTTCAAAAATTCATTTGAAGTCAGAAAAATATGAGACCAATTCCAAAAAATTTCTTGAAAAATCTAGTTTCATATAATGATTTTAAATTATTTTGTGACTTCATTTGATACTTTTTATGAATTACTTGTTTTTTAATGATTTTAATTCATTTTAAAATACTTTCTGACTTTTAAAAAATCCAAAAATATTTTCATAGCATTTAAGGATCATGATAAGTCAATGAAAAATAGTCTCAACAATTTCTTGATTGTTTTGAGATTATTTGAGATTTTAATTCATATTATGCTATTTTTGATTGTTTTTAATTGTTTTTAATTGCTTTCTGATTTCAAAAATTTGTGAGAAAATTAATCAAAGTTTATTTGACTATATTGAACCTATGAGAATTTAATTGGACTTGTTGAAGTTGTTTTGAATTGAATTTGAGGTTCAACTTTATTTGTTTATTTTTATTTGTATTATATTTTAATTTTAAAAAATGCCAAAAAAATATAATTTACTTCTTGACTTGTTATCTTCATTTCTCTTCTGTTTGGTGTTGATTGAGGTTGATTTAATTCAACTTTGATCAATTGGGTTTGTTTGTTAACTTCTTACCCCTTCCCTTTCTTTCCATCAATGGCCAATGAGTTAAAGTCTTAAGGTTGGTCTTGACAAATGAGAAGTTTAACCTTCTTTGATCCAAACCAAACTCAACTTGATCCATGATTAAGTGAGTTATTTTGTGTCAAAGATAGGTTGCTTCTTGGTCAAGCAAATAACCAAAAGTCAATACAAGGCCCTCCCCCTTTTGTTTGGCATGGAAAGTTTATGGAGCTTGGCTTACTAGTCATGATCTCTAACTTGTGTTCTTTGCCTATATTCTTATTGATCGACCTCAGATAGGTGTGACTACTACATTAGTCCACTTACGATTGCTTAACATAGCACTACATTGTCTTATGACAAGCTAACATAACTTTACTAACTACTAACTTTAATTTGAGCTTTTAATTTCTTGTCATTTACTTTTAATGCCATTTATTTCTTGCTCATTATTCATGCCTTTAGAATGCAAAATTTGTTGAAGAGTAACTAGGCCTCATGCCTTTAGAATGCTAAAACTCAAAGTTAACCTCAAAAGGACTTCTCCTCAAAACTTATTCTTTGTCCATTCCCTTTATTGTGTTGTGAGCTTTTTTGATGTTTGCTTTTGTGTGATAGGGATCCCATTTTGAGATTGTGAAAAGAGGACCATTATCATGAGTAGCCAAGTTAAGAGCCAAGCCAAACGGAGATCCTAGGAGGTTGAATTCAAATTATTGATTGCTTGTTTGTGTGCTAAGTCCAAAGGAAAGGAGCATCTTGAGTCATCTCTATGACTTCCAAGAAAAGGAACTCCAAGGATTTTTCTTTCCCCTCTTATCTTTGTATGCTTTAGGAATAACCCTTCTCTCTTCTCCCCACTTTAACCAAGCCAAAAATTATTTTCAAAACTTTGACTTTGCTTCTGTTGATTCTAAGTGTTGGCAGCAATTTTAGTAAAATAAAGAGTGTTCACAAGATGTTATGTGTGATGTCTTAACATGAGATATCCTATGTACCTGCTGGAATTCAAGAACATGATCATGTAGGATTGGTTCAGAATGTCATACACAAGGTCATGGCATCTGATATGTGTGTACCTGCTGGAGTTTAAATGAAAGACATGTTCGTGCAAGATTGTTTCAAGATGTCATACACAAGGTCATGGCATCTAATATGGTTGTACTTGCTGGAAGTTATAAAAGGAATTATGGAATTATGCAGGATTTTTCCAGGATGTCAGGCCCGATGTCATGACATCCTGTACACAACTTGTTTTAGAACACAACCAATACTGAGCGAAATATAGAGAGAGAGCTAGGGTTTGTGTCTGTTTAGTCGTGAGACTTGTAAGCCATTCAAGTCATCTTTTGATGATTGAATTGGACTGATTTGTGGTTGTAATTTGTCACTCTAAAATTGTTAAGCAAGAGTGTATGTCTACTTGATCAAAGCTGTGAAGCAAGATCAAGTGTGTGTCTTCTTGATCAAAGTTGTGAAGCAAGATCAAGAGTGTGTCTTATTGATTGAAACTGTGAAGTAAAATCAAGAGTGTGTTATTGAAAAGTGTTTTCTTATCTCAAGGGATTGTTGTTTAAGATCACAGGTGTGATTGTAGGGAAGTGATTGGGTTCTCATATCTAAGAGTGCTTAGGTAGAACTTGCACGGATAGAGATTAGGTGAGAAAGACTGCAACTTGTTGAAGTGTACGGAGAGTCTTTGAACTGATTCTATTTTAGTGAATTTCCTTCCTGGCTTGGTAGCCCCCAGATGTAGGTGAGTTGGACCGAACTGGGTTAACAATTGCTTGTGTATCTTGCATTACTATTCTCTATCTTTATTCTGTTTGCATTACTCAGATATTAGTGTCGTGACATTACCTTCGACATCTCATATTTGATACCAGAATTTCAATTGGTATCAGAGCAGGCATCTTGCTCTGGTTCTGGGTGAGATCTAGGGGCAATACTTTCTAGTACAATGGATAGAGATGGAGGATCTGTTCACAGGCCACCAATTTTGGATGGATCTAACTATGACTATTGGAAACCTCGAATGGTAGCCTTCTTAAAATCTCTGGATAATAAGCCTTAGAAGGTTGTGTTAACAGGATGGGTTCATCTAGTAATTACTAAGGAAGGAGCAGCCACAACTGACAAGAAGCCTGAAGAACATTGGTCCAAGGAGGAGGATGATTTAGCCCTTGGAAATTCTAAAGCATTGAATGCCATATTCAATGGAGTAGACAAGAACATCTTCAGGTTGATAAACAATTGTGAAGTGGCTAAAGAGGCCTGAGACATTCTCAAAACCACTCATGAAGGCACATCTAGGGTTAAAATGTCTATACTACATCTCCTCACCTCCAAGTTTGAAAATCTAAGGATGAAAGAAGATGAAAACATACATGAATTTCATATGAGCATTCTTGAAATTGCAAATTCCTAAGGAGCTCTGGGAGAGAAGATGTCAGATGAGAAGCTGGTAAGGAAAATACTCAGGTCACTCCCTAAGAGATTTGCTATGAAAGTAACAGCCATTGAAGAATCCCAAGACATCTCTAACATGAGGTTGATGAGCTAATTGGTTCCCTCCAAACATTTGAGATGGGATTAAATGATGGTTCTGAAAAGAAAACCAAAAGCATGGCCTTCATGTCAAACACAGAAGATGAAAACAGTCAGGATATTGATGAAGACTTGTCAAAAGAAGTAGCAATGCTGGGAAGACAGTTCAATAGACTGCTGAAAAAGATGGATGTAAGATCCAAGGCTAATGTCAAGGACATCTCACCTGACATCAGTAGATCCAACAATGCTGAAAGAAGAGAAAGGTCAGATGATAAGCCCAAAGAAGGAAAAAAAGTACAATGCTATGAATGTATGGGTATGGACACATTAGAACTGAATGTGGAACCTACCTCAAGAAGCAAAAGATGAGTCTTGCTGCCACTTGGTCTGATGAGAGCGAAACAGATGAAGCTGCAAATCTGGTAACTGCCTTGACAGGAATATGGGGTTCTGATGAAGACTCAAGTGATGATGAAGTAACCTTTGAAGAGTTGGCCTCTACCTACAGAAAGTTGTGTCACAAAAGTGTAGCGCTATGTAAACAGGTTGAAAGCCAGAAGAAGGAAATAATTCAACTTGAGAATGAGAAGGTAGAACACTTGGAAACCATCTCCAAATTAAGGACAAAAGCGGTGGCTCTGAATGCCAAGCTAGAAGTTGAAAGTCAGAAGATAGTACAATTGGAGAATGAAAAGGCAGACCATGTAGGAACCCTCTCCAAGGTAAAAACTGAAGCTATGTTCTTAAATGCTAAACTGGAAGAAATGACCAAGTATGTAAGGATGTTAAACAATGGATCTGATTCCTTAGACAAGATTCTTCAAACTGGGCAAATAACAGGAGACAAAACTGGCATTGGGTATAATGAGAGTAAGCCTAAGAGCAGTTACACTGGTTGCACACCTCAAGCCAAACCTAAATGCAGCCTTAGTAAAAGTAAACCTGAGATGTCACATCAGTTGTCACAACATCAGAAGATACATCAGAAAGGGAAACACCAAAGATGGAGATGTCATTACTGTGGGAAACTTGGTCACCTGAAGCCCTTCTGCTATAAGCTGTATGGTTATCCTAGCCCTGTTCACCATCTGACTCACTATCAACCCATACCCAAGCAGCATAGGACTATCAATAAGAAGCTATGGGTTCCTAAGACTAATGTTACAAGTCTAATAACTCACATTCCCCTCATAATCTTAGCCAAAGAAGAGTGGTATTTTGATAGTGGATGTTCTAGACACATGAATGGAAACATGGACTTGATAACTGATCTCCATCCTCATGCCATAAGCCATGTAACCTTTGGTGATGGAGCAAAGGGTGAAATAAAAGGGATAGGCAAGCTTGACTGTCCTGGAGGTCCTAAACTTGACAATATCCTACTGGTTAAGGGCTTGACTGCAAATCTAATAATCATCAGTCAACTATGTGACCTAGGTCTGAATGTTAACTTCACAAAAACTGAATGTCTAATCTCTAACAAAGACAGTGAAGTAATTATGAAAGGAATCAGGACTGTAAGACCCCAATTTTGTCCCTAAGATCCCTCATGGCATCATAACATTGCATTTGCAAAGCCTCAAGGATCATGAGCATCTTGGTTCCCTTTGCCTTTGGGTGGGACCTCTTGTGAGTGGTTTGAGATCACCAAGTATGCTTGAATTGTATATTATTGCTTTTCTCATCTAACCAAAAGCACAAAAATATGTCACCAACATCTTTTGTTTGTAGCTTGAGCAATCACAAGGTCAAGAGCTTCAAGGAGATCCTTTGTGCAAAGATATGGCCAAGAGAAGATGAAGGAAAGCATGGCAATGGTTCTCAAAGCTCTCATTCATCAAATATGCCTCCCTAGTATCCCAATTCATCATTTTGATCAAAGCAAGTCAAAGGGTTTGGAGTTTGTTTCTCAAGGAAACCCTAATTCATCTATGTACCAAGTGTGCCTTGCTCATGAAGCAACCTCAGCCCATGGTAAAATACAATCAAGGGAAGTTCTCTAATTCATCATTTCATGCATATTTGAACTTATTTGAGTGTCCTCAATCATCAATTCATCAAGATATGAGTTGTGAACTTGAGAAGTTGATCAGTCAATTCATCTGAATATTTCGAAGTGCACTCAAACCTAACTTTTTATGTGTTGGTCAAATGGAGATTATCTTAAAAGCAAAAATGTTCTTAAGGACAACATGAACAACTTTCATGTTCATCAAAAATTGATTTGAAGCTTGGAAGGTCATCTCCCATTCCAAGACATTATAGGTCATTTTGACTGAAACCCTAATTTTGGGTCAACTTCCCAAGAACATATCTCATTCATTTTTTATGATTTTGAGAGGGGATCAAATGCATTGGAAATTTTAAGATGTCTACTTCAAATGTTATGTTGAACAAAATTTCAAAATCTCAAAGGAAATACATGTGATAATGCAAAACATTATAGGTCACTTTGGACCAAATGCATTGAAAGGCAAAAAAGTCCAACTTTAAGTGCCCATAACTCCTTCATCAAAAATCTAAATGATGCAAAATTTAATTCCATTTTTATTGGATTGAAAAGATATACAACTTTGATGTTGGAGGTATTTTCATTTGGGGCTTGAATCATCAAAACAGAAGGGCTTGAAGTTGGTCCATTTTGACAAAACTCTCAAAGGCATGTTTTGCACTATGAACTTCATGGCCTGTTTTCCTAAATTTCCACACTTTAAATGAGTTTTGGCCCAACATAACATTTGTTCCTTATGTCAAGACCTTTCCAACCATTACCCAATTGCCTATGTTTCAATTTCTCAAGTGGCATTTTCGAAGAGGTGAAGTTTTAGGCTCATTTATGCATAACATGTGAGAATTCATTACACAAGCTTATACATTGCCATCTGCACGTCCATTTCAAGTGGTTTGGTCATCAGCATGCAAATGCAATTGAATTTGGGCCTTCTACATGATCATGTAAGCCCATGCAAAGAATATCCACTTGCCATGCACACGAGAATTTTCACTTGCTCAGTGTTAGATGCCCAAAAGTGCTTATTTGAGCTATCATATGTGGGCATTTTTCACTCTTTTTCCTTGCTAAAATTGTCAAAACCACATTTGTTTTACATGGAATGCATTACATTGATAAACAAGCTTGGTGCCTTTGATTTGTGTGTTATTGTGCAGGAAAGACATGAACTAATTGAAAATGAAGACACAAAGAAATTGGCAAAGGAACCAAAGAATACAAGCATTTCATCTGCCTGCTCGCTAGGCGAGGCTGTGGCGAAGCTTTGGTTCGCTAGGCGAGTTCCAGGCGAAAAGCTCCAGTAAATTAGCAAATTAATTCGCTAGGCGAGCTCAAGGCGAATGTGGTAGCGAGTTCATTCTGTTTTGGTGAAAAAACGCAGCCAGCACTCACTCGCTAGGCGAAGCTCTAGCGAGTCCCCAACGAGCATTCCAGTAGCAAAACCTCTCAACCTCGCTGGGGCGAAGGTTGAAGCGTGTCCTTTGCTAGGCGAACATCACAGTTCACCAAGACCCTGATTTCTCTGGGCGCAGGGGTCTTATGTGCCCATTTTAGACCCTCGCTAGGCGAGCCATTATGCTCGCCTAGCGAACATGACAGCCCAGCAGTGGTCTATAAGTAGCAGGTGCCACTTTTGAGCACCATACCTCATTTTTACCAACTTTTCCATTTCTGTACTTTTTCTAGATATTTTTGCAGCATTGTTTTGGGAGCTTTTATGCCCTAATTTCCATTTCTCTTCATCTAGCAACCATCTTCCACAAAAAGAAGGTGGATTCCCATCCAACTTCGATTATCCGACTTGGATGTTGATCAACCTTCTTTCCTTACTTGCCGACCAAGCTACCATGAAAATGAGTAGCTAAGTCATCCATTTGTCAAGGTTAGATGTAGGTGATTACTAGCTTTGTGTGTAAATGTAAGGATCCTCATATGTAAACTCTTTAACGGTAAATATATGATGAAAACTTTGTTTCTATTTAAAACTCTTTGTGTTGGTTTATGATCGAGAGATGTTTACCGACTCTTGACCTAGGTTTTCATCCAAACTTGTTTGTTAGCTAGAGATAGTAACGAATGATTTTGTTCACCATAAGGTTGAACCAAAAAGTTGTCATTTTGATAGATTGTGTTCGAGAGAAACAATGGATCAAAATGGCAAAACTCACAATATGTGTTCGAGAGAAACATTTTGAGAGGACTTTGTGAAATGATTTATCATCTAAAGGAGTTTATAAGATTGTTGACCGAGCAAATACATGCAAAGTGATCATTGAAACCTAACTTTGACAATATTTCTCATATTAATCAAAACATAACTTTTACCGCAATTAATTACTTTTTATGCAAGATAACTCGATTAAAATCAAAACCCTATTGTTACATTAAGTTAAGATTAAAACAACCATCGAACGACAGTGATATCTTACAATCTCTGTGGATACGATAACAAAAACCCGACACGAAATATACATTTCAACAAAATGGCGCCGTTGCCGGGGATTGTAAATTGATATTGCGAGCATCGCAATGGTTGTTTAAGTTTTAGCTTGTGAATTTTTGACTTGTGCTTGTAATTTGTTTGGTTTAGTGTGCAGCTTACGTTTTATGCGAGGGCAAATCCCTGTGGACGAACTTCTTTTTGATCTTGAGATCGAGAGAACCGCAAGGAGGCTCAATAGCAAAACGAGACGTAGGAGGCAACAGGCTAGACAACGCCAAGAGCAAGGAGAAAGTTCTTCGACCACAAATCCACACCCATTCATACCAAACATGGAGCCACAACCACCACCACCTATTTCTACTCCATGTATCAATAGTCCAAGGAACACCGCTCAGTTTGCCAACCAAACTGGAAGGCAAGCTGAGATGAAGACGGGAACTCTGAATTTATTATATGGGAGTCCATTCACCGGAATGGACCATGAAGACCCATTTGCTTTTCTCACAAAATTTTATGAGATAGCATTGGCTGCCGGAGTGGATCAGGCTCAGGAGCTTCCGTTGTTCAGACGATTATTTCCCCACGCTTTGCTCGGTAAAGCAAAGGATTGGTATCTCGATCAAACACCTGCCGTAATGACAGACTGGAACGTGTTAGAAGAGAAATTCATTGAAAGATTTTTCTCCCATAACCGATTCATGGAATCAAAGACGGCCATCTCGGTGTTTTCTCAAGGAACCAGTGAATCTTTGAATGAAGCGTGGGAGAGATTCAAGTCCATGCTTAGGGAATGTAAAGGGCATGGATTTGATGAATTAACTCAAATCCATATCTTCAGAAATGGACTTCAACCAAACTGCAAAACGTTGTTGGATGCCACCTCGGGTGGCTCGTTGATGTCAAAAAGTGCCGAAGAAGCCACCAACATTATCAATCGAATGGCTTTGAATGATCTTCAGAGTCAAAGTCGTGGAAATTCTTTGAAGAAGGCGGGAGTGCTTGAGTTAGGGACGAATGATGCCATCCTAGCCCAAAACAAGCTCATCTCACAACAAGTGGAACTCTTAACGCAACAAATCAAAGAGTTAAGAGAACCGTCAAAAGCTAAACAAATAGCTTGTTGTGAACTTTGTAAAGGTGAACATGACACCGGATTTTGTCCACCTCCCGGTTTTGACGAAGTAAACTACATGGCCAATCAACGGGACTATCAACCGAGACAACAACACCCTTATCAACCGCACCCTCAACAACAACAATTCCAAGGGAACCAAGGGTTCCAACCTAGAAGCAACTATTATCATAACCAAGGTTATGGAGGTGGTTCTTCTAGCCGTCAAAACCCTCCCCAAAATCCGTATCAATCTCAACAACCGCCGGTCGTCAATTCTAAATTGGAAGAGACATTGACGCAATTCATGCAAATGTCAATGGCCAATCAAAAGAGTAATGACGCGGCCATAAAAAATCTTGAAACTCAAGTTGGGCAACTTGCCAAGCAACTCGCGGAACAACAAACCGGTCCTTCTTTTTCGGCTAATACGCAAACAAATCCTAAGGAGCATTGTAAGGCGATTATGACGAGAAGTGGGAGGGAGTTGGGTAGTGAGAATGAAAAAAGAGTTGAGAGTGAACAAAGAGAGAAAGAGAAGGAGATTGAGGAGGAAATAATGGAGGAAAATGTTGATGGTGAAGTAGGAGTGTGGAGTGATGAGGAAGTAGTTGAAAAGAATAAAAATAATGGTGAAGTTGAAAAAGAAAAAGGTGTGGAGATTGAGGAAAATAAAATTGATGAGGTAATAAGGGAGGTAGTGAAGAAGCCTAGATGGAAAAGTGCTAGAATTGCAAAGGGAAAGGAGGTAGTAAGCGCTACTCCGGTCCAAAATCTTCCTTACCCTCATGCTCCCTCCAAAAGGGAAAATGAACGGCATTACGCCCGGTTCATGGATATTTTTAAACAGTTGCAAATCAACATTCCGTTTGCTGAAGCCTTGGAACAAATGCCAAAGTATGCCAAATTCATGAAGGACATACTAACCAAAAAGCGGAGGTATACGGAACCGGAGACCATCGTCCTTGATGCGAGCTGTAGTGCCATTATTCAAAGGACGCTTCCTAAGAAAGAGGTTGATCCGGGAAGAGTTACATTGCCGGTTAAAATTGGTGACGTGTATGTCGGAAAGGGACTTATTGACTTGGGGTCGAGTATTAATCTTATACCTTTGTCAATTATCAAGAGGCTTGGCAACATCGAGATTAAGTCCATCCGAATGACATTGCAATTGGCGGATAAGTCGACGACCCATCCTCATGGCGTAGCCCAAGATGTGTTGGTGAAGGTCGACAAATTCTTTTTCCCGGTGGATTTTATTGTAATTGATATGGAGGAAGATGATGATGCTCCGCTCATATTGGGCCGACCATTCATGAAGACCGCAAGAATGATGATAGATGTTGATGACGGTTTAATGAAGGTGCGGGTTCAAAATGAGGAAGTCACATTTGATCTATTCGAGGCGATGAAGCATTCCAAGGATAGAAATGATAGCTTTCGCATCGATGTGATCGAAGACGCTATTATAGAGGTTTCAAAGCATATTCATGAGATATCTCCTATGGAGTTAGCTCTTGACGACTCATTGGAGGTTTTCACTGTTGAAGAGGAGCTAGCTCTTGAGGAATGCTTAAAGGAACTTGATAGTTTGGAAGACCTACAACCGTGGGAAGTAGAGGAAGAAAATTTGAAGAAGGAGGTCATTGACGAGAAAGCGCCAATTGAATTAAAAGAGTTACCTTCGACTTTGAAATATGTGTTTCTAGATGAGACCGAGGCAAAGCCGGTCATCATAAGAAACCTCTTGACAAAAGAAGAAGAAGCCCGTCTAATCATTGTGCTAAAAACCAATCAAGAAGCTATGGGTTGGACTCTTTCCGATCTAAAAGGAATTAGTCCATCCTATTGTATGCACAAGATTTTGATGGAGGAAGATTTTAAGCCGGTGGCTCAACCACAACGCCGCTTAAATCCTACGATGAAGGAGGTTGTAAGAAAGGAAGTGGTGAAGCTATTGGATGCGGGAATGATTTACCCGATCTCGGATAGTCCGTGGGTTAGTCCCGTGCACGTGGTTCCGAAGAAGGGTGGAATGACCGTAATCCGAAATGACAAAGACGAATTGATCCCGACTAAAGTTGCCACGGGGTGGAGAATGTGTATAGATTATAGACGGTTGAATACCGCGACTCGTAAGGACCATTTCCCACTCCCATTTATGGATCAAATGCTTGAAAGACTATCGGGCCAACAATACTATTGTTTTTTGGACGGCTACTCCGGGTACAACCAAATTGCGGTTGACCCGGTTGATCATGAGAAGACGGCTTTCACGTGTCCGTTTGGAGTGTTCGCATACAGAAAAATGCCCTTTGGGCTGTGCAATGCACCGGCGACCTTCCAACGATGTGTCCAAGCCATTTTTGCCGATCTGATAGAGAAAACAATGGAAGTCTTCATGGATGACTTCTCGGTATTTGGTGGGACGTTTAGTCTATGCTTGGCAAATTTGAAGACGGTGTTGGAAAGGTGTGTGAAGACCAATTTGGTGCTAAATTGGGAAAAGTGTCACTTCATGGTGACCGAGGGGATTGTGCTAGGCCACAAAGTCTCTAAAAGGGGGCTTGAAGTGGATAGAGCTAAGGTTGAAGTAATTGAAAAATTACCCCCTCCGGTGAATGTGAAGGGCATCCGTAGCTTTTTGGGGCACGCAGGGTTCTACCGGCGCTTCATCAAGGACTTCTCAAAGGTGGCTAAACCTTTGAGCAATTTGCTCGCCAAAGACCAGGTATTTCTCTTCATCGAAGATTGTTTGCAAGCTTTTGAGGTTTTAAAAGAAAAATTGGTTACCGCTCCAATAATAGTCGCTCCCGATTGGAATGAAAATTTTGAACTAATGTGTGACGCGAGTGACTATGCTGTTGGAGCGGTACTTGGCCAAAGAAAAGACAAAACTTTTCATGCGATACATTATGCGAGTAAGGTTCTTAACGAGGCTCAAATAAATTATGCCACAACGGAAAAAGAACTACTCGCAATAGTGTATGCGCTAGAAAAGTTTAGGTCCTATCTTATAGGGTCTAAAGTCGTTGTGTACACCGACCACGCGGCGATTAAATATCTGCTAACCAAGCCGGATTCGAAGCAAAGGCTCATCCGTTGGATCCTCTTGTTACAAGAATTCGATGTCGAAATAAAAGACAAGAAGGGGTCGGAAAACTTGGTAGCGGATCATTTATCCCGCTTAGTGAATGTCGAGGTTACCGCATCTGAAAAGGAAATCCGGGAAGAATTTCCTGATGAAAAATTGTTTAAGGTTCAAGTTAGGCCGTGGTTTGCAGACTTTGCAAACCACAAGGCTAGCGGTTTTGTGCCTGCCGACCTAACTTCGAACCAAAAGAGGAAGTTCCTTTCGGATGCGAAGTATTATGTTTGGGATGACCCATACTTGTTTAAGTTGGGTAGCGATAACCTGTTAAGGAGATGCGTAACTGGTGATGAAGCCCAGAGCATCCTTTGGCATTGTCACAACTCGCCTTATGGCGGACATTATAATGGGGTAAGAACGGCCACTAAAATTCTTCAATCGGGATTTTATTGGCCAACTATTTTCAAAGACGCACATACCCATGCGCAAAGTTGTGACAGTTGCCAAAGAAGCGGTGGGATAGGTAAGAGAGATGAGATGCCTCTCCAAAATATCCAAGAAGTGGAAGTGTTCGATTGTTGGGGCATAGATTTCGTAGGACCTTTCCCACCCTCTTATGGGAATGAGTACATGCTTGTTGCTGTTGATTATGTCTCTAAGTGGGTTGAGGCGATTGCCTCACCTCGGGCGGATGCCAAAACGGTGATAAAATTTTTAAAGAAAAACATATTTTCCCGTTTTGGAACCCCCCGAGTGTTGATAAGTGACGGAGGGTCACACTTTTGCAATGCACCTTTGGAAACTATTTTAAAACATTATGGTGTGTCGCATAGGGTGACAACTCCGTACCACCCTCAGGCTAACGGGCAAGCGGAGGTCTCTAATCGTGAGATTAAGAGAATCCTAGAAAAAACCGTGTCTAATTCTAAAAAAGAGTGGTCCCAAAAATTGGACGAAGCATTATGGGCCTACCGTACGGCCTTTAAAGCTCCAATTGGCCTAACTCCGTTTCAATTGGTATTTGGTAAAACTTGCCATTTGCCGGTTGAATTGGAGCACAAGGCCTTGTGGGCCCTAAAGTTTTTAAATTTTGAACATGAGTTGGCCGGTAACAAAAGGAAAGTACAACTACTTGAGTTGGAGGAGATGCGCAATGCCGCATACCACTCAAGTTGGTTGTACAAGGAAAAAGCAAAGAAGTATCACGACAAGAAGATCCGTAACAAAGAATTTGTGCCCGGACAATTGGTCCTATTGTTCAACTCCCGGTTGAAGTTGTTTCCCGGGAAGTTGAAATCAAAATGGTCCGGGCCATTTCGGGTGAAGGAAGTGAAAGAGTACGGGGCCATTGTCATTGAAGACATGGACAAGAAAGATAGTTGGACCGTGAATGGCCAACGATTGAAAGTGTATCTCGGCGGTCATGTGGATCGCGAGAGTTGTGCTCAGCCGCTCGATGCTCCTCTGTGAGCATCGCACCGTCGAGCTTAGCCGACGTTAAACAAGCGCTAGTTGGGAGGCACCCCAACATTGTAAGTATTTACTGTTTTATGTTTTATGTTGTATTGAGTACACTGTGCTAAACCCATGCTGGATGACTTGCAAGTGCTGCATTTGCCATTGCACTTGCTGTCATGCTCGCTTGCAGCTCGCTAGGCGAGGCAGTAGCGAGCAAGCTCGCTACCTGCTCGCTAGGCGAGGCAGCAGCGAGCGCTGCAGTACTGTTTACTATTTAAATCTCAGCAGGGCCATTTTGCCCAAACCTTCAAAAAAAATTCTGAACGGCTCTGCTGAGGATTTTGTGCTTGGCTTCTCAAACTCTCTCCTTTGCATCTTTATCACCAACACTTGCTTCTTTCGGTAGATTGCAAACTCTTCTCACTTCACACTTCAGAATCTGTGTACCTAAGGTTTGCCCTATTACAATTTTCTTTTTGTTGCACTCTTAATTTCCAAATATGAATGGCAAATAGGATAAGTGTGGTAAGGGAACCTTGAGGTTGCATGTATTATTTTGGGAGTTTGCAATGTTTGTAGATTTAGGTTTTCAAATTGGGGATTTAATTTTACTTTAGGTTTTGCATGCGATTAGGCAATCCCCAATAGCATAGAACGATTCATTGTCATGATACATCATTAGGTTCTAATGTGGGAACCATTAGAGTATGGGTATTGGGGGAAAATCTTTGAAAATGCAGAAAACCCCAAAACCCGTAAGGTTCGCTAGCACTCGCTAGGCGAACTTGGGGCGAGCGTTCGCTGCCACTTCGCTAGGCGAAGCAGCAGCGAGCAAGGCAGTATTTTAAACTTTGCTTTGATAGCTAATCTGTTGTTTGGTGTGTGTTGTTTCTTTGTATCTTTTGCAGATGGAGTCTAGATCTGGAGCTGGTAAGAAAAGAAAGGGAGCATCTACATCTCGAACAGTTCCTATTCAATTCGACCAAGACAAGTTTGTCGGCCCGAAGCAGGCCGCCAGATACATCGCTCTGGAGAAGCGAAAAATACTTCCTGAAAAGCGCTTTCTGATCAACCCACAGGGCACTTACAGAACTTTCGCCGGGTTGATAGACGCAAAGAAGTGGGATAGGTTGATAAGTCCCTTAGAGCATTACGACATTGCGACAGTGCGGGAGTTTTATGCTAACGCACTGCCCGACGACGATGAGCCCTTTACTTGGGTTTCTAGAGTTGTCGGGCGTGCAATTCCATTTGACCGGGATGCTATCAACCGAATCCTAGGGGAACCGCTCCAGCTGGGAGCTGATCAGAGAGACCAGTACCACACCGACCTCAGACTTCATCGAGATGTTCCTGCCATTACCGCCGACCTGCTTTTACCTGGGAAATCTGTTGAGCCGAACCCATCTGGGGTTCCTGTGAGATATCACCGGGAGGACATGACTTCCATGGCTCAGCTGATACTACTCTTGGTTTTGACCAACATCCAGCCCAAATCACACACCTCTACTGTGCCGATCCCAGTGGCACATTTAGTCCATTCCATCCTCACAAATGTCGAGATAGATGTGGCGAGGATAATCGCCAATGAGCTGAAGACCGTCGTCGAGAGCGGGCTTAAGTCAGGGGCTCGTGTTAATTGTCCCCTGGCCTTCCCGTGTTTGATTATGAGCTTATGTGTTCAGGAAAGGGCGAGACTTCCGTCTCGTGGGCAAGTTAGGATCCCGGCACCTATCGATGATAGGTATGTGGCTAAATATTGTAGAGCTAAGACTACCGGTGGCAGTGCAGCCTCAGGAAGTACTCGGGCTGCTGATGGTCCTAGTGCTTCTTCTCCCGGACTTGATCCGTACCTGCGGGCTGTTTGTGACTACAGTTTTGAGTGGATGGCAGCATCCCAGCGAGCTATGATTGATATGCACAACAGTATGCAGAGGTTGGAACTGCAAGGTAATGACCCCTCCGGTGCTCGAGCATTGTTAGCGCGTGAGCAGTTTATGCTTAACGCTAATTGGCCTGTGGACAGGCCAGTCTATGGTGAGGGGGTGGACGCTGATGCTGATGATGATGATGTTGATGATGAGGCTACCGGTTCTGAGGCCGGTAGCGAAGAGGAGTCCTGAGCCCTTTGTGGGTTAAGTTTTTGTGTGTTTTCAGTTTTTATGTTATTTCTATTTGTATCTTCGGATTTTGTATTTTGACCATGGTGTTGTACTATTGGGGTGTTTTGTCCCCCACGAACAAATTTATATTTTCAGTTAATGTTATTTATTTTTGTTTTTAATTTTGTGTGTTTAATAAATTTTTGGTTGATTGAGTGGCAAACCCTTCTAGATTGGTTGCTCCTCAAGAAGTACCCAATGAAGGTGCATCCGAGCTTGGATGGCAATGATAAGAATAAACAAGTGAATGAAGCTAAGGTACATGGTTACCGTCGGCTAGAATTTTAGAATGCATTTGGAACTTTACTCTTTTTGGTAAATTGAATATTGTCTTTTTGCAACATAATTGAATGAATGCTTCATCTAGAACTTAAAACCACAAATTGTGAGGAAACCTCCATTGTACACTTAAATGCTGGATTCTAATAAGTTTTGTTGATTCATGTGATTCATTCTTTGTCTTTTATTATTGTGAAATTGTGGAAGCAATTAGAAATGATCAAGGCACTTGTTTTCTTTTGAGCACAACTACATCCAAAAACAACTTACCTGTGAGCAGAGAGAGTATTTGTTAACCCCTTTGAGCCGAAACAGTTGAATCTCGGCTTGAAATAAAGCGAGATCTCAAAAATCTTTTTTTTACAACCCGGAAAATCTTGATTATTGTTCTTTTGCCGTAAAAAGAATTGGTAAGTACCACAACTCTTGAAAAAGAAAAGAAAAACCGAGCAAGCATAGAAAAATATATGTATAGAAAATATAGAAAAGAAACATCTGTTTGTATATATGATGTGAAAGAAAAGAACAAAAATAAAAGAATGAAAATGAATGCTTGCTTGGAAGAAAAAATAAATATAAAAATGGAGTTGTGGAATATGTGTTGTGAAGGTTACAAATAAGAAACAAATGAAACAAAGTCGAGTAGTGTGAATAATACTGTGAATGTCTCTTTTGCATCGGCACTTTCGTTTCAATGGCCTTAGAAATGACCCTTGTTTGTTAACCTAACCAAGCTTCAACCGAAAAGCCCTTAGTGATCTTTATGCTTCCACAGTACCATTTTTAATTGTTAGACATTGTATGAATCTATTTGATATCTTCATTATTTGTTAGTGAGTGAGATCAGTCCCGCGGTTGCAAACGCGCAAAATCTTCATTCCTTATTCGAAGAGGAGAGATAGGATGATTCATTCAGAATAGTATTGTTGTAGATAGATAAATATTTTGCATTGCTATTTAAGTTTTAGTTCTTATGTATTATTTTATTCGAACCGTGGGAACTTGTATTTGCTGATTTCGCTTGTGTTTGAGCCGTTTATCCAACTTCGGAGAAACCGTTTCTTAAAGCAAATCCTCTTGTCCTTCAAGAGGCATACTTTGCTTGAGGACAAGCAAGAATCTAGTTGGGGAGAGTTGTTAGATGCCCAAAAGTGCTTATTTGAGCTATCATATGTGGGCATTTTTCACTCTTTTTCCTTGCTAAAATTGTCAAAACCACATTTGTTTTACATGGAATGCATTACATTGATAAACAAGCTTGGTGCCTTTGATTTGTGTGTTATTGTGCAGGAAAGACATGAACTAATTGAAAATGAAGACACAAAGAAATTGGCAAAGGAACCAAAGAATACAAGCATTTCATCTGCCTGCTCGCTAGGCGAGGCTGTGGCGAAGCTTTGGTTCGCTAGGCGAGTTCCAGGCGAAAAGCTCCAGTAAATTAGCAAATTAATTCGCTAGGCGAGCTCAAGGCGAATGTGGTAGCGAGTTCATTCTGTTTTGGTGAAAAAACGCAGCCAGCACTCACTCGCTAGGCGAAGCTCTAGCGAGTCCCCAGCGAGCATTCCAGTAGCAAAACCTCTCAACCTCGCTGGGGCGAAGGTTGAAGCGTGTCCTTCGCTAGGCGAAGGTACGTTCGCTAGGCGAACATCACAGTTCACCAAGACCCTGATTTCTCTGGGCGCAGGGGTCTTATGTGCCCATTTTAGACCCTCGCTAGGCGAGCCATTATGCTCGCCTAGCGAACATGACAGCCCAGCAGTGGTCTATAAGTAGCAGGTGCCACTTTTGAGCACCATACCTCATTTTTACCAACTTTTCCATTTCTGTACTTTTTCTAGATATTTTTGCAGCATTGTTTTGGGAGCTTTTATGCCCTAATTTCCATTTCTCTTCATCTAGCAACCATCTTCCACAAAAAGAAGGTGGATTCCCATCCAACTTCGATTATCCGACTTGGATGTTGATCAACCTTCTTTCCTTACTTGCCGACCAAGCTACCATGAAAATGAGTAGCTAAGTCATCCATTTGTTAAGGTTAGATGTAGGTGATTACTAGCTTTGTGTGTAAATGTAAGGATCCTCATATGTAAACTCTTTAACGGTAAATATATGATGAAAACTTTGTTTCTATTTAAAACTCTTTGTGTTGGTTTATGATCGAGAGATGTTTACCGACTCTTGACCTAGGTTTTCATCCAAACTTGTTTGTTAGCTAGAGATAGTAACGAATGATTTTGTTCACCATAAGGTTGAACCAAAAAGTTGTCATTTTGATAGATTGTGTTCGAGAGAAACAATGGATCAAAATGGCAAAACTCACAATATGTGTTCGAGAGAAACATTTTGAGAGGACTTTGTGAAATGATTTATCATCTAAAGGAGTTTATAAGATTGTTGACCGAGCAAATACATGCAAAGTGATCATTGAAACCTAACTTTGACAATATTTCTCATATTAATCAAAACATAACTTTTACCGCAATTAATTACTTTTTATGCAAGATAACTCGATTAAAATCAAAACCCTATTGTTACATTAAGTTAAGATTAAAACAACCATCGAACGTCAGTGATATCTTACAATCTCTGTGGATACGATAACAAAAACCCAACACGAAATATACATTTCAACACTCAGCCAATTCCATCTATAAATAGACATGTCATGCTTCATAATTCTTCAACCTAAAGGCGCCTGATATGCTGCACAACTGAATCCATAGCCATTACCAAAGGAACTAGTTCACATTTCATAAAATTTTCAGATATGAAATTCAACTAAATCTGGTTGAATCTTTAGATCTAAAATTCCTACACCTCCCTCATATGATCCATTGAACTTCTGTTTGGCCAAAAGAAGCAAGGAAGATAGCTCAAAGCTCCACAGTTCAAAGGTGATCCTTAACTGGTTTTTTCTTCGAAACTCATTAATCTTTGGTCCATTTGCTTGGCTATTGTGTTGTCTGAAGTCCTCTTCATAGAGGCAATTGTTTTGAATACTCAATTGTTGAAATCCATTACATTCAGCATGAACACCATATTTTTCTTCTTCTGATTTCTCTTTCTATGGAGATCTAGAAGAGAAACTAATGGTACAGGGGTGATGTACATCACCCCAACTTTCCAATGATATGAGGATCGCTCGTTTTCATTAAGATTTGATGACCTGCAGCTTTGGCCGGAATCTCCATGCTCGCCGGAGAAGACGGTGGTGTACACCACCGTCCGTTTGCCAGGTTGAATATGGGCCCTTGGATCTGATTCCCATATCTAATCTCCACCTTCCATCTTTATGACTTTTTTTAATTCATGGTGCTTCTCATTGACTGAGGTTCATGGTGCGCGCGCTTGCCAATGCCATTAGATCCTCCACGTCATTTAATGAGATACAATCCAACGCTCCCTGATTTTTGTTATTTTTCATTTTCTGATTTTATTTTCTTTAATTCCCTTTTATTTCAAAAATTCATAACTCTTTCATTTTAATTCCAAAAAATATGGAACCAATTGCATTCTTCTCCATTTTTATTCTAGTTTCTAAAAATGATTTTTAATATTTTTTATCTTGTCATTTGATATTTTTTGTGAATTTTCTCTTTTCTGGTTATTTTTAATTCATTTTAAATAGTTTTTGAAATTCAAAAAATACAAAAATATTTTCCTAACCTATTTGAATGATGATGGATCTATGAAAAATATTCTCATCAATTTTTTAATTGATTTGAGATTTATTTGAGATTTTAGTTCAATTAGGTTATTTTTATTCATTTTTAATGGATTAAAAATAGTTTCTAACTTTTAAAAATGCTGAAATTTTTTGTCAAACTTTGTTTGGCCTTGTTGAACTTAGGATAAATCACTTGGACCTTTCAATGTTGATTTGAGGTGATTTTGAAGTTTGACCTTTCTTTAATATTTTAATTCAAGTTTATTTTAAATATTAAAAATGCCAAGAATATGTTATTCATTTCTTGACTTCCAATCTTCATCTCACTTCTGTTTTTTATTGTTTGACCATGATCCTCAATGTCATTAGTCAACACTTATTGATTGGTACATTCTATTTCATTTAATGTCATTTATTCATTTCATCTCTATTTTTCCATTATTCATCTTCTTCTTCTTCTTCTTTCTTCTTTTTGAAGGTTGATAAGTTAACATTGATTAGGGAGGTTTAATCTTCCTTGATTAAAATCTAATTCATCTTGATCAAATGATCAAGTGAATGGCTTTGCATTAAGGATAGGTTGCTTCCTAAATCATGCAAAAGACTTAAACCAATACAAGATCAATTCTCTTCTTCTTTTTGGCATGGCAAGTTGTTGGAAATTGGTTCACTAATCAAGACTTCTAACTTGTGTTGTTTGCCTACATTATTATTGACCGGCCTCAAATAGTTGCGACTTCTACATAAGTCCAATTACGATTGCTTAACATAGCGCTAAATTTGCCTTATGGCACACTAACTACTAACATTAACCATTAACTATTAACATTTACTTTTTGCACTTTACATTTATGCAACTTATCATTCTTGTACATATTATTCATTTGCTTTTTCCTTTGCTCATTGGAGCACATGTTTATGTTAATGCCCTTTGCTTTTTGCTCACTTGAGCACATAATTGTGTATATATCTTTTGTGCTTGTGTTTTGTTTTGATTGTTGTGGACCAAATGAAAAGAAATGGACAAATGGACTTAGATATTAGGACCTTACCCAAGCTAATGGAGTTTGAAGAGCAACTAGGCCTCATGCCTTTAGAGTGCTTAAATATCAAAGAGCAACTAGGCATCATGCCTTTAGAATGCTTAAAACTTGAAGATGAACATTGAAAGGACCATACTCTAAACTCCCTCTTGTCCATTCTTTGATTGTTAATAGAACCTTTTGATGTGTGTGTTTTTGTGCTAGGGATTTCAACATTGAGCCAAATTGAGGAAGCATTGCCATGAGCTTCTAAGAGAGAGGGATCTTCCAAGAGTTCATTTGATTGTTGATTGCTTGAGTTTATGCTTACGTGATTGCTTATTCCAAAGGATGGGAGCTACTTGGATCATCAATATGATCTCAAGAGAGGAACTCCATTGTGGTCTCATTCTTTATCCCTCACCTCTTGTATGTTTAGGATTTAGCCTTTCTTCTTCTTCTCTCCACTCTAACCCAAGCCAAAACTTTTGTGCAAACATTTAACACTTCTTTTCAAACATTAGAAACCTAAGCATTATGCTTTTGATTTTCAAAATTTCTTTTTCATAACACTTATTTTGAATTGAATCTTTAAGTCAACTTTGACCATATTTTGTAAATACTTTTCATTGGTAAGTACCACTCATTCAAATACCTTTTGTGGTTTCAACGCCACTTTCTTAATCCAAACTTTTCATAACCTTTAGCTATTAGGTTTGAGTAATCCTTGAGGTAGATGTAATACTCACCTTTATCCTTAGTGATGGACAATAAGTCTTCCATGCTTATTGTAGCGGTGTATTCGTCGCTATATGATCTATCGATTAAATCATAAGCTAGGAGATACGTTGAAATTTTTCGAGTCGCCACCGCACTTTTATTTATCCAAAGGATTGGCTAAAAAGCGAACAAAAGCCTAAGAAGTTTTACACGTAGAAAACTAATAAAAAGATCAGAGATTCTGGGTAAGGGGTAAATTACGCAATGGGAAGGTGTTAGGCACCCACTACGTCCTAGGTACTCCTAGGGAGCCCTTCTCACACTTGTTATGCTAAATTATTATTTGTTATGACATAAAGATTGTGCAAACATGATTGGGATGATGAGAAAAGAATATACAATTTTTTATTATTGGGTTCGAACGGATGAACCCGTTGCCTACGTACCTTCCATCAAAGGTAAGGATCAGAACGCCGTAGTTCGGCTAAAGATTTCCAAAAGTGGGTTAGGTTCAATTTTAAACACAAACCCTAGGTCTTACGTTATCCACGGGAGAAAACTCAACCTTATACAAACAACAACGTCCACCATGTGAGAACAGCTTCAACTTGCCAGGGAGGGGTTAACCCTATAATAGGCAAGGAAGACTTACAATTCAATCACTAAAGACAGAAGGTGAGATTGACATCAACCACTAAGATAAATCAAACCTATAGCTCATGTATGAAAAGATTAATGGACAAAGCCAAAACAAGTGAATGAGTGAAGTTACTGATTATGATTATGAAAATGAAGTCAAAGTATGATTAAGATCAATTCAAATAAGTATTATGAAATGAAGTTTGAAAAAAGGTCAAGGACTTGAGTCCAGGTTTTTAGTTAGAAAAACATGAAGATGTTTGCACAACACTTATGCCAAGTTTTAAAAGATAAAGTGTGAAAAGGTTTAGGACCTAATGGGGATGGATGGATGAATATGGATTGTAAAACTTCTTAGAAGGTTCACTTCTTGAAATCATATAGCAGATGATTCAAGTGTGTCCTTTGGAATAGCAATGGATAATAACAAGCAAAGCAAAAGAAAAGCGGATATCGGATGCCAATCACTGGTCTTATACCAATCTCCTAAAACAAAACGGGATATCAGATGCCACTCAATGGTCTTACACTAATCTCCACAGGCAAAGAAATAAAAGCGGATACCGGATACCAATAGATGGATTTACACCAGTCTCCTAAAACAGAAATGGATATCAGATGCCACTCAATGGACTTACACCAATCTCCTCAAAAGAAAAGAACAAAGATGAAATATGGAAGTCAACTGCCAATTTATCTGGACTTAGGTTAACTCCACAGTATGCTCACAGGAAATCCAATGCCACATCACAGGGACTTACAATGGATCCTCACATACAAGAACAAAAGCAACAATATGATCACAGGAGTGCAAATGCCAACTTACAGGGACTTATAATTGCAACCTTACATACAAACAGATAAAACAAACTATGATCACAGGAAAGCAGATGCCAACTTACAGGGACTTATAACTGCAACCTCACATACAACAACATACAGATCAAATTATGATCACAGGAAGACAGATGCCAACTTACAGGGACTTATAACTGTATCCTCACATACACACAGATAAACAGAAGATATGAGTGACCAATGAGGTCTTACACTCTATCCTTCCATATCACAGGAGCAAATGCCAAAGCAATGGACTTACAATTGTCCTCAATGGGCAAACAACAATGATAGCATCACAAAGATAAATGAGATGATCATGCATTAATGGCAATTGATGATGATGATAAATGCATAACATATAGGCAAACAAGTGCATATGAAGCAAACAGTCAATCAATGAATAGCAAACAACACACTCTATAGCCAAACAATGGGGGCTCACACAAGAGGGTTTGACTTTAAAAGTCCACTGTAATAGGTAAGTGTCGCTCTTAACCTGGCCATTGAGAGGCTCAGGTGAAGCAGATGAAAAGGAGATGAGGGGTGTGCCTCATTGCTTCATATCTCAGATCAGAGAGAGCATAAAAGAAAGTGTGGGAGTTCAGAAAGTAGGAACTCTCTCCACATTATTGACTCGATTAGATCTTGGGTATTTATCTCATTGCTTCAACCAGGTACTGGGAGCAAAGAGAGGACATACTGAATAGTGGGGGATAGATTACTTATCCCTACCTTCCACCAATTGCCTTACTTGAAGGACTTTTCCTGCTGAGGACAAATTTAAACAAACACAGGCATTGCCTCTTAAGGAGGACTTCAGACGGTTTGCCCGGTCAAATAACAGACCGGGTCTCCAGACTACATGAAGAAGAAGTATTTATACCTCAAAAGCAATTGCTAAAAGCAAAGCAAGCAAGCAAGTTCAAAGAACTTAGGCAACTAAGGTACCTGCAAAAGTCAAACCTATTAGTAAACAAGTCAACAGTCAAAACCAAAAGGAAATGAACCAATAGTCACACAGTGGGACCAATTGTGCAAGGCACAAAGACTCAAGTATGAGTCACCTACAAAACAAGGGTTAGCATGTGGCAAACAATCAAATTTAATCACATTAGAATGATCCTCAAGGCATTGGTGCTTAACCTGAAACAGATGAACTCAAACATAAGCTCAGAAGACCACTAGGACTAGCCTAGGGTCAAAGATGAAAGGAAAAAGTCAAGGCAGCAAGAAAAAGTCAACCCAAACCAAGTCTAAACATTCAAGAAGCATTCTCAATTAGATTCAAACTTATATCATGCATCATGGTCATTTCATATGCAAAAGGATACAAAGCATGGCAAGAGAAGCATACAAAAGTCAACAGCAAAGACTTCATTCAAAAGTCAACTCAAACAATCCCAAAAATTATGAAATAAATCACACTCAATCCTAACATCTAACATAGCTAGCATGTCAAATTTCAATGCATTTGGATGAGAGGAAGGCAGTCAAGTAAAATCATGAAGTCAAGCCAAGTTCAAGTAAGCATGGTGAAAGTCAACAAGCATAGGTCAACTTCAAAAAATCATATCAATTTGAAAACAGAAGAGAAATGAATGAGATTAACACCAATGCAAAGCTTGGGATGTCTAGTTATCACATATGAAATTTCATGATCATACAATAAGATTTGAGAATTTCACAAAGGGTTTGGCAAGGCATAGCACAAAAAGTCAACAAATGACCACATATGGAAGAAAATTCTCAAATAAATGGAAAACAGCAAGATTAATTCCAAGAAAATTCATACATCAATTAGACATACAAGGGATCATTCATGCAAAATTTGGAGTCATTTGGATGTAGGGAAGTGTGTGAACAAAATTTGTGAAAATACATGATCATGGTATGACACCAAATGTAACACATAACTTCAAAAAAATCATAACTCCCAATCCACAAATGATAAATGCACAAACTTGATATGGAAATGAAGGTCAATGTGTCTAGTTCTACCACAAAAAATTTCAAGCTCATTGGATGCAATATGACAATTTCACAAAGAGAATGGCACAATGTATCATTTATGCATACATGTTGGGAAAATAATTACCATAAAAAAATCCAACCACTGGAAAATTAAATAAAATTCACAATTAAATGAAGGACACATTCATGAATATGAGGAAAAAATTTCAAGATTTTTGGAATAAAAATGAATGAGAAATTAATTTGTGAAGTTGGATGAAATAATTGGATGAAACATGGAACAATAGGCATGGCAAATGGTCAAATAAAGTCAACCGGTGGCAATTGTGTAATTCTGCAGTCACTTATTGAAGTGCTGCGTTTTGACAGGGCAAAACAAAATGTTTTGATTGGCTCTCAGCCAATAAAACAGTAACATGGCCAACCAACTTGAATTTTTGAGTTTTGGCATAAACCCTAGGGTTTACAAACAGCAGGGCATTTGGCCATCTTCCACCAACACATTCCAAATACAAACAACTCATACAGCACGGCAGTAACAAGGCAAACACATCATAAGTAACAAAACCAAAACAGTCCTAAGAATTTCTGGGCATGGCTCTATGGTTTTAGAAACAACAGCATTCATCATAACAGCAGCAGCAACATTCATCATCATGTTAAACCAAACAAGATGAACAACAGCATATACCAACAACAGCAGCATAATACATTCATCACCTCATGTTAAACCAAACAAGATGAACAACAGCATATACCAACAACAGCAGCATAATACATTCATCACCTCATGCTCATAATCATTAACTAACACCCGAAACAAGCAGATCACACAATAGCACATAAACAGCATGATGTTCAAGGTGTCTCAAAACTGCAGCAAGGTTATGTCAGCAATGGTATCAACAACATGTAACACAATGATTCGACCAAACCACACATAACAGTCACAAACCAATGGATTTCTGAGCAACTCAAAAATAGCAAACAGCAGGGCACTATGAACATCAACATTATTCGACCAAACAGGCAAACAACAGCATTCAAATGCAATTCATATGGGTTTTTTAGGCACGTTCATGTGGTTCAAAACAGCATGGCAAGCTCCATCATTCAACAATGTCCATCAAAAAAAACAACAGCATATAGCAGCACAGACATTTGGCAATGTGTAGCAACAGGATTTATGCATCATTCTACAGTATGACCCATCAGCATAGCAGCAAGCATTTGGCAAATCACATGAGCACGGCTCATGCACCAACAGACCAACAGCAGGAAGAAAATACTGGACAGTTGAGGTTTAACAGCATGGCATTGGTATTTTCAAGCAAGCAACAACATGTTTTCATGGATTTTTCTGGTGCAGGGTAATGTTTAGCAGCATGGTATTGGTAGGCTCTTCATGCAAGCTCGTCATAAACAACCAACCAAAAGCAAACATGAATAATTCTGGTGAATTCATCATAACAGCAAGCAGAGTATTTGCAGCATGCATTCGTGTTCATCATGTAATCAAACAAAACAAAACAACAGCAACAACATGTCTCATGGATTTCAGGACAATGTTTATGGGATTTCAAAACTGCAGCATTCAGCAATAGCAGCATACACATGTTTTCATCAGTCGAAAATTCAAAAAGATACATGGTGAACAGCAAGGTATATGGCATAGCAAGTGGTAATGGCTCATGCAATTAAAATAGACAACAGCAGTCAATATTCATCATCATGCGCTCATCATCATGCAGGCAACTTCAAACAGACACAAGGAACAACATGGCCAATGGTTGTTCATCAACATTCAAACAGAATAAACAACAGCACACAACAGCATGAATTTTATGTAATCCACAACCAATAATTCAACCAAGCCTCATGTAACAGCAGCAGTATTTTAGCAGTAACATTATGTGTTCAACATCAATGTTTATCATCAAACCAGTCCAAACAAACAACATAACAGAAGCAACATCCTCTTCATGTTCATCATCAGCATCAAACAGGTTTTGAGCAAAATCACTTAATGGCAGGGCATATGGCAATGTTCACATAGCAACCAAACAACAATATGCAACACAGTACATGTGGTTTTTCTGGGCAATATTCAAGCATAACAGCAGCAAGGCATGTTCATCATGTAATCAAAACAAGTTCATCATCAACATACATTCTCAACCAAAATTCAAGAGACATGGCAGTCAGCAAGGCAATGACAAAATTCATGTAATGTCCAAAGCAAACCCTAAACCAAACATAACTAACACATGGATTGCTAGGCAAATTCAAAGCAACAGCAAAGCATGTTTATCATTATCATGTAATCATCATAAGCAAACAACAAGCAAACAGCATGATGCTCACCATGGTATCACCAACATCAACACAAAATCACTTAACATGGTAAGCAACAAGGTTCATGCAACTTTTGAGCAACCACACCAAATAGATCAAGTGGAATTTCTGGTGAGAGTAAGGTTTAAACCATAGCAGGATTCATCATCATCTTCAAGAATCGACCATGAACAAAAAATCTCAGAAACAACAGTCAAGCATACAAATAGCAACATCAAACATCACATAATATAGATATGGTATCCTTTTCTTCTGATTCATCATGACCACACCAGAAAATGCTATTGGACATAAAAAAAAGGAAACCAGATTTCTCTCAATATAATTGATCACTTAGCATGATTTAAGTAGCAACATGTTCAGCATACATCCATCTACCCTAAGCATATCATGGCATGGGGAGGAAAGTGATTCGAGAACTTACTTGGTTTTGAAGAAATTATGATGCAGTGTTGTTTTGGTGATTATGAGTGCCAACAGATGGTGCTTATGCTTTATGTTGATGAATCCTCGAGGTAAACCAGCTCAAAACCACACATGTGAACTTGAACCAACCTTTGCCAATGTTGAACTCGGTGAAAAGCAGAGCGAGAAAAAGTTGTTACAGCAAGGGAATGGGGGTTCAAAAAGCTTCCTAAAGTTGTCCTAGTGAAGAAACCATGAAGAATTACTCGAAGGCTTTCAAGGTTTTGTGCAGAAAACCAATTTGGTCAAAATGCACAAGGAGAGAGTGAGGTTTTTTTTTCTGTGGCTGCAGTGTCTAGGGTTGTGAGAATGACAGAACAATGCCCTTATATTGTATGTTTATGGTTACTAATCCATGTGCTAATCAAACTCACCTTAATGAAACCCTTTTGCATATTTGCTAATTTTGAAAATGTGGAAAATGGAGGGTGCAGGCTGGCTCGAGTTGGGCTTCAAATAGGCTGCACAGACCAATACTTCTGCTGTTTGTTATTGTACATGAAAAGGCTGTACTTTATTTTGCTCTTTGAAACCAATTTGCAAAAATGCCAAGTTGGTGCATAAGTGGAAATAGAGGTATGTTTGCTGCTTGAGTGGGCTCTAAACAGGCTGTAAACAGACTGCAATTTTGCTGTTTTTGGTTGTACAGAAAATGCTGTATGTGTTTTGTTTGTGTACTTCCTTTTTTGCAACAAATGCCAAATTTGCATTTTGATTCAAAATGATGGGAAAATGGTGGTATGATGATGGTTTTGGAATTGGAACAAGTCACAAATGTGATATGGAACATTTCCCAATTGACCAAATCAAGAAAAAGTCAAAAACTCAAAAAGTCAAAGTTTGGTCAAACTTTGAATTTGAATGCAAAAGGTCCAAAAATGCCATTTTGATTGGCAAGGTTTTAGGTCATGAAATTTATATTTTTGGAAAGAGGATGAAAAATGTGGTGTGTAGGAAAAAACCCCACCAAATTTGGCCTTATGGTTTGAGAGATATGGCCCTTTGAAGTTCCAAAATTGATGAAAATGATTTGATCATATCTTGACAACCACACATGGGATTTGAGAGTTCTTGGACTTTTTGAAAATGGGAAGACAAGATCTTCAACTTTCATGTTGGGCAAAAATTCATTTGGAGCTTGTATCATGATGTAAGTTTAAGATCAAGAAGTTTCCATTTTTGGCAGTTGAAATTACAGGTCCACTTGCTATTTCTGGAAAATTTTCTGATTGGCTTGATTTTCTTCCATGATGAGGTTGAACATGATAGATGAGGCTAGTATAAGCATGAATGAACTCTTTCAAATCAATTCTATCCATCAAAAATCTGATTAAATCAACTGTTGACCAATTTTGACTTTTCTAGGGTTTTGGATGATTGAAGCATTTCTGATGGATTCCAAACCCTAATTCCTTGAGAACTTGACTTCAAATGACGTCACAAGGTGTATGAACTCTTGATTAATGATCATGGTGCCCAAATTCTGCAAGAATGGCCACCATCCATTGCTTTGACTGATCAATGACTGATTTTGACCTAATTGCTGATGATTGCTTCAACTGCAAGCCACAAGGTTAGACTGACAATATTTTTGTACTTTTTGAATGATAAACATATGAAAGGCAAAGATATACAAATGTAGAGTATGCTTGGTGATCAAGAAACAAACCCACAAGGCAATCTATCCACTAGAAGGGGACAAAGGTATGCATTGATCCTTGAGGTTATGATATGAATGATATGGGCCATGAGGGATCTTAGGGCCCAAAATTGGGGTCTTACAGATGCCCCTATTTAAGGTCATTCTAGCCGGAGAAGTGAAGTTTAGAAATCTTCATCTCGACGTGGTAGAATGGACTTAAATAACAGTAATGAGACAAATTTTGGTCCCTAAGAGACCTCATGATGTAGATGTATGCGTGCAAAAGACACAAATTCTGTGGGGAATATGATTCACAGAGAAGAAACGACGATCCATCGGAGTAGTACACTCACCAGGAATAGAGACTCAAACAAGACCCTATGGGGATAATAAAAGAAAAAAGAAATGCGTGAACAATACACGACTCCAAACTGGGGAAGAACACAACTGACCTAACGTGAACAAGACACGACTCCAAACTGGGGAAGATAAAACTGACATAATGTGAACAAAACACGACTCTGATTAAGGAAAACAGAAAAACAGACTGGAGAACTCACTGGGGAGTGAAGGACTCACACTGGGAAAAGAATTCCAAAGGAAAATAAATCCATTGGAGCAACACAAGCTGACTCCTGAGGAGAAGCAAAAGAAAACTTCACTGGGGACGTAACAACGAAATGAGATGTTACCGGGCATACGGGTAACAAACTCAGGAAAAATCTGACTCCACAGGGGGACCGAGGTCATAATAGGGAGCAGAAAGGAGGGAACACCAAGGATACCGGTTACTGGGTATATAATAGGTGACCGACCAAAGCGTGAGTTGGATTTCACTTCCAAAACACTCATCATCCTGAAGAGAGCTAGAAAAAGCAAACTTGTTTATAGGATGGACATTCAATTCCACAAAGAAAATGAATCTTACTCTGAGGGGAAAACAATCGAAAGATCGACTCAAGAGTGAACGAGATATAATATCCATTACCGTCAGAACGTGGATAGAATACTCAAATGAGACATATTATTCATTACCGGCAGACCGTGAATAATATACTCGAGAGGAAAATTATCCTGAACCGGTTACTGGGTTGTTTATAGGATAAAATCCGAAATCGTGAATTGGTTTTTACTTCCAAAACACTCATCATCCGAAAGGAGGGCTTGAAAAAGCAAAGCAACTTAAAGGATGGACATTCGAATCCACGACGGGAAAACGAATCTTACTCAAATGGGGACACAAACCCAAAGAGTGCATGAGATACAATATCCATTACCGGCAGACCGTGGATAAGAATACTCGCATGAGATATATTATCTATTACCGTCAGAACGTAGATAATAAACTCGCATGGTAAGAAACACCAGAGATACCGGTTACTGGGTATATAATAGGTGATCTACCGAAAACGTGAATTGGTTTTCACTTCCAAAACACTCATCATCCAAAACACAAACTGGTTAAAGGATGGATATTCGATTCTACAAAGAATACGAATCTTGCTCAGTTGGGGAAAATCAACAAAGGATTCCAACTAAAGAGCGCATGAGACATATTATTCATTACCGGCAGACCGTGAATAATACACTCGAAAGGAAAAGACACCAGAGATACCGGTTACTGGGTATATAATAGGTGACTAACCAAAAAAAGAGAGACAATCGATACCAAGCATACGGGTAAACGAAAGACAACTCAAAGGGATAAGTTGCAAGCATCCGGCAATTATCCATCAACAAGAATATTCGACTCCACAAAAGGGAAATAACGAATCTTACTCGACTGGGGAAACACAAAAGGCTTCGACTGAAGAGTGCATGAGATATATTATTCATTACCGGCAGACCGGGAATAATATACTCGCATGGAAGATTATCCACAACCGGTTACTGGGTTAATAAAGGATAAATCAACCGAACAGAAAGGCATCGGGATACCAGATTAGGTATATAATGATGACCAATCAAAAGGAGCAACAGACATTACCAACAAAAGGGTAAATGAAAGGCGATCTGCTGAGGATAAATTGCAAGCATCCGGCAATTATCGACAGAAGACTAGCTGGGGATGCACTGGTAAATAACCAAAGATCCGGGGAACAAATCACTAGCATACGGTGAAAAGACCCACTGGGGATAAAATTGCTAGCATACGGCAATTATCCACAAAAGACTTGCTAAGGATATAAGTGCTGATCTGAGCAACTTACACAAGCAAAGGAAAATCAACATCAAATATTGAATGAAGATAACCACAAAATTAGGGTTTACATCTACCGAATACGGGGTAGAAGACCAACAACTCCGCATGGGGATAGAACAAATCACAAATCCGCACGGGAAACCAGAATAAGGTTATAACAAACCACAAACTGCTGAAGAGCAGGAAAATAGGATTTACAACTACCGGGTATGAGGTAGAAAACCAAAAACTCTGGCTGGAGAATAAAAGGTGTATAACCACAAATTCTGTCAAGAAAGCCAGGAAAAGTAGGACTTATAACTACCGGTCATGAGGGTAGAGGCCCAAAAACATTCCGCTGGGGAACAACCCACTGGGAAGCACAAGATATCTGACAAATGGCCAATTCGGGAACAATCCGAAAAGACAGACTGAATCAAGACACGTCCTAATGAGGATGTAACTCAAATAGGAAAATCCGTCCCAATATATGTGTTGGGAGGAAACGGAAGAAACCGTCATCCACGAGGATATATCTCAGTGGGGAACTGCAGAAAGAAGGACAGACACATTTTCTGCTTATGGGGTTGACTCTATATGGAGAGATTTTAAACACCCAACATCTGCTTGGGGAGATCTGTAAAGAGATCTATATCACCATAGCAGGAGACACGATAAACAAAGGATATATGGCAAAAAATGCAACATGAATATCTGAATGTTTATGAATATGCATGAATATGCGTGATTTATGTTTGATGAATGCTGACAAAACAGACAATTCTAACACAAACAAGTTCAGGAACCAACGTCCGGTATTATACTTCCAGGGGAACAACCAGCTGGAGAGCCAATCTGCAGAGATCTATATGCTGTAAAGCAAAGATCTGCGAGTACTGCTGAAGGAGCAGAGAATCAGAGATATCGGGAAACAACCCAATCAGGGTACAGAAAGTCACAACGGGCAAGACAGCCACCAAGACGAATCTGTAGAGGAACAAGAGAAATCCCAAAGTATATCTGCAGGGGATCCCAGTGTCATCTGAGAAACAAAAGGTGCATAAGCACGAACTGCGGTAGAAGCAAATCCACACAACTCCGCTGGGGAATAACCCACTGAGGGAGAACGATATCATCCAAATAGAATCTGACTGCATAAGCAACTCTACTGGGGAAAACTGTCGGCTACTCTCTTGGGAACAAACCACTGAGGGAGGACAGATCAAACAAGTAGATTCTGCAACAAACCAATCCACTTGGGAGAATATACCAAGCAAACTGATCACAACAAGTAGGTTCTGCAATATAAGCCACTCTACTGGGGATCACAAACAGTCAGGAAATCAATCCGTTCACTGGAGGCTAGAGCCATCATCCGACCATACTGGGGATTGAAAGAGTATTCGACGGGCGAAAATGCCACAACAAACACCTGCAGACTAAGCTGAGGAAAAGATAGTTGCAATATACTGGGATATCAACCCAATCAACCACTGAGTAGGAAAATAAATCCTGCTCTGCTGAAGAGACCAAACTCTGATGGAGAGATATCAACAATTCCGTAGACGACTTCGCCGGGGAAAGGGTAAAGTACCGGGTATCAAACCACTGACTTACCGAGTCTTCAAAAAGAAAACGATCATGCTGAGGAAACAGACAGTTCCTCTAGCACACTGTATGGGGAGAAGAGGTAACAAACTCCACTTGCAATCCTGGTGGGGATAATAATAACAGCTCTACTCGCGACTCCGAGGGGAGTATCAATCAATGGCTATACTCATGACTGCGCTGAGGAGACAAATAAAGTCTGGGGCATACAACCCACTGGAGAAAGTGACGGGGCACCAAGATGACAAACCATCAACCGCCGAAACTTCACAAGAGAACACCCATGCTGGGAAAACTGCTGCTGGAGAACACGAAATCTTCAACAACACTCTTGCGATTGTACTGGGGAACAACCCCAACAACAACTTTGTTTGAGGAACAGTCTCAACAAAGATCTGAAGAAAGAAGATACCACCAAACCAGGAATATGAACAAATGTCTTACCTGTTGGGAATCATGCCACCCTCGGGAGAGCACTGAGATATTCTTGAGTATCCTTTCAATCTTGTGAATGCTCACTTTGTTTAAAACAAAAATTTTGAAAAATTGATTTGTTTAAAACAATGACATTTTATCAATTTAAAACATGCAAAACATTTGTTGAATTGAAACAAATAAGAGTGCAAATAATTGGATAAAAAGCTCAAATTGATTTGATGGAATGGTAGTCTGCAAATGGCAAGACTCCATAGATCTGTACAAATTTGAAATCAGTGATATATATTGGAAGAGGGCTACATTGAACATAATGATCCTTTCTCTACCAATTTGAATCTCGATGTATCCGAAGCTTCAGTTGACGACGAATCGAGAATCTTCTGACGAAATGACGACTGATGAACCAGAAAGTCTTGTCAGGATGCAGTTACTTGCCAAATCCCTAATTTTTGCCTAGATTGCCCCAGAGTGAGGTACTCAATCTAGCGGGATGCAAATATATCATTCTTTCAAAGTCTCTAATTTTTGCCTGGATTACCCTTGCGGGTTCTCCACCGAGACGCTCATTTTTGCCTAAGCCGCCCTTTCGGGTTTTCAACTTAGCGAGCTATTTTGTTTTTTCATTTGCTTTTTTCATTTGCATATACCTCTTTTTTTTTTTTAGGCAAAGTATCTCTTAACTGCATCTGAATTCACAGGACGAGTGAAATCCTCCCCATCCATTGTTGTAAGCATCAAAGCACCGCCTGAAAAGGCTCTCTTAACAACATATGGACCCTCGTAGTTTGGAGTCCACTTGCCCCTGGAATCGGGCGCGAAAGACAAAACTTTCTTGAGCACAAGGTCACCTTCTCGGAACACACGAGGCTTGACCTTCTTGTCGAATGCTTTCTTCATTCTCTGCTGATATAACTGACCATGGCACATGGCAGTCAATCTCTTCTCTTCAATCAAATTCAACTGGTCATAACGACTCTGAATCCATTCAGCATCAGTCAACTTGGCTTCCATCAAGACTCGCATTGATGGGATCTCCACCTCTACTGGGAGAACGGCTTCCATGCCATAAACAAGAGAGAAAGGGGTTGCCCCTGTTGAAGTGCGTACAGACGTACGATATCCATGCAAAGCAAATGGCAGCATCTCATGCCAATCTTTGTACGTGACAGTCATCTTCTGGATAATTCTCTTGATATTCTTGTTAGCAGCTTCAACAGCCCCATTCATCTTAGGTCTGTAAGGAGAGGAATTATGGTGTGCAATCTTGAATTCAGCGCACAACTCATCCATCATCTTGTTATTCAGATTGGATCCATTATCAGTAATGATCCTCTCTGGCACACCATAACGGCAAATCAACTGGTTCTTGATAAACTTCACAACCACCTGCCTGGTTACATTCGCGTACGAAGCGGCTTCAACCCATTTGGTGAAGTAATCAATTGCTACGAGAATAAACCGATGTCCGTTGGACGCTTTCGGCTCAATCATGCCGATCATGTCGATTCCCCACATAGAGAAAGGCCATGGTGATGAAATCACATTCAGGAGTGTCGGAGGAATATGAATCTTATCCGCATAAATTTGACACTTGTGACATTTCTTCACATACTTGCAACAGTCAGACTCCATTGTCAGCCAATAGTAGCCTGCTCTCAACATTTTCTTAGCCATGGCATGTCCATTGGAATGAGTACCAAATGAACCCTCATGGACCTCAGTCATCAATAGGTTTGCTTCGTGTCTATCCACGCATCTGAGCAAAACCATATCAAAATTTCTCTTGTACAGCACTTCACCACTGAGGTAGAAACTGCCTGACAACCTTCTCAAAGTTTTCCTATCTTTCACAGATGCCCCAGGCGGGTAGACCTGGTTCTGGAGGAAATTCTTGATATCAAAATACCAAGGCTTGTCATCTTTCACTTCTTCAATTGCAAATATGTGAGCGGGTCTGTCCAAGCGCATCACAGTAATGTTGGGACATCATTCCACCATCTGACAACTATCATGGAAGCAAGCGTTGCAAGGGCATCTGCCATCCGATTATCCTCTCGAGGAATATGATAAAATTCAACTTCTGTGAAGAAAGTTGAAATTCTCCTTGCATAATCTCTGTATGGGATGAGACCTGGTTGATTTGTCTCCCATTCACCTTTGATCTGATTGACAACCAAAGCTGAATCACCATAGACATCAAGATACTTGATTCTCAAGTCAATGCATTCTTCAAGTCCCATAATACAGGCTTCATACTCCGCCATATTATTCGTGCATTTGAAGGTTAGCCTTGCTGTAAATGGAATGTGCGAACCCTGGGGATTAACAATTACTGCCCCAATTCCATTTCCATATTGATTAACAGCGCCATCAAACACCATCGTCCATCTGGAACCAGGTTCTGGACCTTCATCAAGTGTAGGCTCATCGCAATCTTTCATCTTCAAATACAGAATTTCCTCGTCAGGGAAGTCATACTGAACAGACTGATGATCTTCAATCGGCTGGTGCGCTAGATGGTCAGCCAAGATACTACCTTTGATAGCTTTCTGAGCTCGATACTCAATATCATACTCAGACAACAACATCTGCCAACGGGCAATCCTCCCAGTTAAAGCAGGCTTCTCGAAGATATACTTAATTGGATCCATTCTGGATATCAACCAAGTTGTATGATTTATCATGTACTGGCGCAAACGCTTAGCTGCCCAAGCTAAAGCACAGCACGTCTTCTCAAGCATAGAGTACCGAGACTCACAATCAGTAAACTTCTTACTGAGGTAGTAGATAGCAAACTCCTTCTTCCCTGATTCATCTTGTTGACCGAGTACACAACCCATCGAGTCTTCAAGAACTGTTAAGTACATAATCAGAGGTCTTCCTTCCACTGGCGGAGACAAAATCGGAGGTTCGGACAGATAATCTTTGATACTGTCGAAAGCTTTCTGGCAATCCTCGGTCCAATCATGAGACTGATCTTTCCGGAGGAGCTTGAATATCGGCGCACATGTGGCAGTCATGTGGGATATAAATCTGGAAATGTAGTTCAAGCGGCCAAGAAAACCTCGGACTTGCTTCTCAGTTTTGGGTGCGGGCATCTCTTGTATTGCTTTGACCTTTGCAGGATCAACCTCAATACCTCTTTCACTTACCACAAAACCCAACAACTTGCCGGAACGGACTCCAAAAGTACATTTGTTCGGATTCAGACGAAGCTGGAATTTCCTCAAACGCTGAAAAAGCTTCAACAAATGCTCAATATGCTCAACTTCCGTTCGGGACTTAGCAATCATATCATCAACATAGACTTCTATCTCCTTGTGCATCATATCATGAAACAAGGTAGTCATAGCTCGTTGATACGTGGCTCCGGCGTTCTTCAAACCGAAGGGCATCACTCGATAACAGAATGTTCCCCAAGGTGTGATGAATGTTGTCTTCTCCATATCCTCTGGTGCCATCTTGATTTGATTATATCCGGAAAATCCGTCCATAAAGGAAAAGACTTTGAATTTAGCTGTATTGTCTACCAACATGTCAATGTGTGGTAGAGGAAAATCATCTTTTGGACTAGCTTTATTCAAATCTCTGTAATCAACGCACATACGGACTTTTCCGTCCTTCTTAGGAACAGGCACAATATTGGCCACCCATTGAGGATATGTCGAAGTCACCAGAAACCCCGCATCAATTTGCTTCTGAACTTCCTCTTTGATCTTCACTGCCATATCTGGATGAGTTCTTCTGAGCTTCTGCTTCACAGGCACGCACTCAGGCTTCAAAGGCAGGAAATGTTGCACAATATCTGTATCTAAACCCGGCATGTCTTCATAGGACCAAGCAAAGATATCTGAATATTCTCGTAGCAAGCTGATCAAATCTTCCTTAACAGACCCTTCAAGAAGTGCCCCAATCTTCACCAGGCGCTCACAATCTTCAGATCCCAAGTTGACTGTTTCCAAGTCTTCGAGATGCGGCTGAATGATCTTCTCTTCGTGCTCAAGGAGACGGGTGATCTCATCAGGAATCTCTTCAACGTCATCTTCCTCTGCCTCAAATACAGGGAATTCAAAATTGGGAGATGGCGTTGGATCATTATGTTCAATGGGTTTTAGGATCAACCTGCATAATGATTTTGGTTAAGAAAAATTCAGAATTTAAACAAGCAAATCATTATGCAGATGAAAAATGTTGCTTTTATAGCTTTTATTTTTGTTTTTATGGTTTTTTGTGATCACTGATTTCATAAAGAAAAGCAAAAAGTGAAAACAAAGGAAAAACAAATGTTTTGACAATGCAAAAATTGAATGAAAACATCATTGTATATATGCTTTGCCAACAATGTCATCACTTCTCCTTTTGGCATGGGAGAAGGGTTTTAAACAAAATGAACAATTACTCTGATCTATGGATAACTGTAGGAACATCCACAGCGACCCAATTGTGGCAGACACCACCAGGAATAACAAAATTGTTCAAATCTTCTGCATCTTCTTCTTCAATGATAGCAGCAGCTTCCTCTTCTGCAGGTTGATCAGCATGGATGAATCCTCCACTGGTGAACAGACCTTGCTCGTTGCATGCCCCAGAACCATAGCCAATGCCAGCCCGGGATCGGTTATCTTCAAGTTCAAGCACTTTCCCTAATCCAGCAACTGCACCACATTCAATGGCCAGCTTTGCATCACGGTAGGAAGTGAATGAAGGAGACTTCTTCTCGATTGGTTTATCAATAGATAAAGCTTGGAACTGAGTTCCAACTTCATCCTCTGCATCAATGTACGAGAAAGAAGACAAATTACTGACCAGGAGAGCCTTTTCTCCCCCTACTACAACCAATTTCTTGTTTTTCACAAACTTCAGCTTTTGGTGTAGGGTGGATGTCACGGCGCCAGCCTCGTGAATCCATGGTCTGCCCAAGAGACAGCTGTATGATGGGTGAATATCCATTACTTGAAAAGTGATCTGGAAATCACTTGGTCCAATCTTGATTGGGAGATCCACTTCCCCAATCACGGTCTTGCGCGACCCATCAAAAGCTTTTACAACAACCCCACTCTGCCTCATAGGAGGACCTTGATATGACAATCTGGAGAGTGTGGATTTTGGCAATACATTCAGAGACGATCCAGTGTCCACCAACACATTGGACATTGCATCGGATTTGCAATTCATAGATATATGTAAAGCCATGTTGTGGTCTCTTCCTTCCTCAGGGAGATCAGCGTCACAAAAGCTCAGAGTGTTGCACGCGGTAATATTTGCAACAATGCTATCAAATTGTTCCAAGGTGACGTCGTGATCGACATATGCCAGGTCCAAGACTTTCTGCAGAGATTCCCGATGAGGCTCTGAATTCAACAACAGAGAAAGGATGGAAATCTTGGAGGGCGTGTGTAGAAGCTGGTCTACAATATTGTACTCACTCTTTCTGATGAGCCTCAGCATCTCATCAGATTCTTCATCAACAATGCCACTCGGGCCAACTGAAGAAACAGGAGTCTTTTGTACAGAGGAGGAAGGCTGGGCAACATCAAGTGCCGGATTCTGAACATTCACAGCATTCCCTACAGGGTGCTCAACAGATCAGAAGCAACAGCCTTGGCAGGCGCAGAAAATACACGACCACTGCGGGTCAACCCACTAACATCAGCAATAGTGGTCACGGAAGTTGAAGGCAAAGGTACTTCAACCCCATCCTGGACAGCAACAGGATTGTACCGGAAAGGTACGGCTTTGTCGGATGAATAAGGCACAGGACCGGCTGGTTTGATAATCAAAGAAGGCGAAGCTTAGGCTTGTTGCTATTATAGCGAATAACAACGGGCTCAGGCAATTTGAACACCGGGGAGATGACACTCACTTCGGGCTCAACTACATCCATATTTCGATTCTGGAGAATCTCAATGGTACCTTCATTCAACAGCATTTGTAGTTCTTTGCGAACTTGGTCACAACCCAAACGATTGACCGAGCAGACGCGGCACTGGTCATGGTTATGCTTCAAATAGCTGTGCTGACACAGCATCTTATGTAATCCAACCAATGACTGCCGGATATGACTGATGTACTTCACCTTGTATTCCCAAGGTCCTCCTGGATCATATTCACAGATTTCCCATGCGAAGGCAATGGGTTCCTGGTGACATTCGGGTTGGAGTCTTCAAAACTCAATATTCCACTTCTCATAAGGTCTTGAACCTTATTCTTCAGCGGGAAACAGTTCTCAACGTTGTGGCCCGGAGCACCGGAATGGTAGACACAATGCTGGTCTGGTTTGTACCACCATTGCGGGTTGGCAGGAACAGCAGGAGGATCCCTGGGAGAAACCAACTTCCTCTCCAACAAGGAGGGATAAAGCTCTGTATATGTCATCGGAATAGGGTCGAAGCTGACCTTCTTCCTATCATAGTTCATGTTGGCTTGATTGGTTGTACTTCCACGAGGCTGGTAAGCCTGTTGCTGTGGACGTTGCTGTTGCTGTTGATATTGCGGTTGTGGATATTGCTGCTGATGCTGATATTGTTGAGCATTATCCTTGAATACAGGCGCCACACTAGCCACCTGATGCTGATGTCTGGCACGGTGTGCAGGCTTCCTCTGAACAGAGGGTCTTCGATGCTTTGGCTGAGACTGCACAGCATGCGCTTCTCCTTCTTTCCTCTTAAACGCTCCATACCGTTTAGAGGAAGAACCATCATCTTTTGCTAATCGTCCTTCGCGGACGCCTTCTTCAAGACGCATCCCCATGTTCACCATCTCGGTGAAATCAGAGGGAGCGCTGGCCACCATTCTCTCATAGTAAAATGACCCAAGAGTCTTCAGAAAAATCTTGGTCATCTCTTTCTCTTCTAATGGTGGAGTGATTTGAGCTGCCAGCTCACGCCATCTCTGGGCGTACTCCTTGAACGATTCTTTGTCCTTTTGTGACATAGACCTGAGTTGATCTCTGTCAGGCGCCATGTCAACGTTGTATTTATATTGCTTGACGAAAGCTTCGCCAAGATCATTGAAAGAGCGGATATTGACGCTGTCCAGGCTCATGTACCAACGGAGAGCAGCACCAGACAAACTGTCTTGAAAGTAGTGGATCAAGAGTTGATCGTTGTCGGTCTGCGTGGACATCTTTCTGGCATACATAACCAAGTGTGCCAAAGGACAAGTGTTCCCTTTATATTTTTCAAAGTCTGGGACCTTGAATTTAACAGGTATCTTAACACCGGGAACTAGACAAAGTTCGGCTGCTGACTTGCCGAAGAGATCTTTGCCTCTGAGAGTTCTCAATTCCTTTCTCAGCTCAAGGAATTGATCGTTCATAGCGTCCATCTTTTCGTGAACATCTGAGCCTTCAGAAGCTTCAGAGTGATAAATGGTGTCGTCTACCCTAGGCATGGTATGCACGACAGGAGGTACTGGAATAGGGACCGGGCTAGATGCCGGCATTTGAAAGAAGGTAGGAGCTGGCAGATCAGGCATGAAGCCAGGAGGCATCCCCCAAGGAAAACCGGGAGGCATGGCATTTGGCTGCTGGGCACTAACGGGCACCGCTGAAGTAGTTATCTCTGATATAACCGTCCGCTGAACGGGAGTTGCTGGCTGAGGAGCAGGCTGATTCTGGGCAGCAAGAAGTTGCTCCATCAAAGCGCCAAGTCTGGCAACTTCGTCTCTCAAACTCTGGTTCTCTTGTTCCAACTGCTCCATAATCCTTGCAGAGTTGACTCGCGTATAATACCGGTGAGTCAGCTTGTCTTCAAAATAAATGAAGAACAGGAGTTAGAACCGGGAGACCAGAAACAAAGGTACCTGTTTATGCAAGAATGATGCATGAAATGCTTTGTGCAAATGTTTTGATTTTCAAGGAACCCTTAGGGTATTGTTTGCAATATTTTGAATATTAAACATTTTGATTGCTCATGGAAAATATTTCTTTCAAATATATTAAGACAAAGAAGTACAGCATTCTTTTAGTTCATTACAAAGAGAAAAGGTAAATGACATCCTATGGATCCCTATTAGCTCGGGATGCTGGAAGATGAGAAGTGTACAACTTCTTGATCTCTCTCTCATAGGCGGCCTCCATATCAGCTTTCTCCTTTGCAAGTTGATCATACTTCCTTTTCCAGAATTTGGAAGACTGAGGAAGCAGAGAAGTCCAAGTGTCGTTCGGATCGTCGATCACTCGGTGCTCGAGAAATTCAATCATAGCATCCTTCTCCTTGAGCTGCTGCAGCAATTCCTCTCTCTCGCGGATCCAGGCACGCGAAAGGTCTTCTTCTCTCAACTCCTCTACACGTTGGGTAGGGAGGGTTGAAGGCCCAGCCACATCCAACAGTGTAGGTCTTGGATGATCATATGGCATCAAGTAGGTAGCAGCCCTCTGTCTGACCCAAGAGGTATAAGGCTCCAAAGCAATGCAGTTCTTTGGACCCAATTCATTCCTACTCTTTATGCGGATATTGCGCCAAGCGCGGACAAATCTGGCTTTCAGGCCTTGGGGATCTTTACCCTCCTGAAAGAATACACCTTCTAACAGAATGTTATGGGGTTTATCCTTTAGGGGGAACCCAAGCTGACGACGTGCAAGCGTAGGGTTGTAGGTAATCCCACCACATGTACCAAGAAGAGGCACATTGGGGAATTCACCACAAGAATTGATGATCTGAACGGTATCATACACGCGATCATACCAGGTGATATCATCATTGGTGAGGGACATGAGTCTCTGAGACCACCGTAGACATCCCTTGTTCTGCTTGAAAGCAACTGTCTGCGGCAAGTGCGAAATAAACCACTTGTACAGCAGGGGTAAACAGCAGACAATGACTCCTCCATTCTTCATATTCCTCAGATGCATAGAGACATAAGCATCACCCAACAAGGTCGGAACTGGATTAAGAACTGAAAAGATCCTAATAGCATTCATGTCGACGAACTTGTCGAAGTTGGGAAACAACACCAATCCATAGATAAGCAATACGAATAGAGCCTCAAAGGCATCCTCACTCATGGCCTTCCCATAAAAGGTAGCTTGGGCAATGAGGAACTCGGAAGGAAAACCCTGAATTCCGCCTTTGGTAGTCAGATTAGCTCTAATCAGATCTTCATCTATGTGCAACAAGCTGGAAATCTCTCGAGCAGATGGAATACTCTCTAAGCCACTGAACGGCACTTGATCCAGAATAGGAATCCCAATAAGGTGAGAGTATTCTTCCAAAGTCGGCAATAACTGGAAGTCCGGAAATAAGAAGCAATGATAGAGCGGATCATAGAACTGAGCAAGAGTGCTCATCAATCCCTCATCCACTTGAGTAGTCAGCAACGGCAGAAGCTTCCCATAGCGAGCTTTGAAACCCAAGGGATCTAATACATACGATGTCAGATTCCTTAACTCTTTTACATCAGGCTGCTTGAAGCTGTACTTCTTTGTGTGCCTTTTTGGTCTTTCCATGTCTGAAAATTTTGCAAATAAACCCTTTAAGTTCCTTGAAAATTTCTCTTTTTTCTGATGACATGAATGCGGATGAATGCGTGAATGCATGAATGCAACAAACACACTCAAGGATCAAACAAAGCACACCAAACAAAGGTCGTGGGAAAGCTCTATGTATCCCTAATATCAATCATCCATTTTGGTGGATTTAGGTTTTCACCTTATCGACACCCAAGTTCCATTGATATTAACGGTACATGAACCGGTTCAGACATTCTTAATATCAACCAGCCGCTTTGGTGGATTTAGGTTTTACACCTGATCCGGGATCCATTGATATTAACAATGCTTGAACGACTCAACCACGAATCACGGGTTTGTTGAGAGTCACGAGCATGGAGTCTCGGTTAAGAACCACCCAAAGGGAGTGTACTAGGGTTTAAACCTGCCAGACATGTTCTATCAGAGGTTCCCATAATCATCGTTCCATCTTTCGAATATTATCGGAGGAACGAATACTCGTATTCCAAGAATATTCTCAAGAGAAACTCTTATGAGTGTAGTATCGCGTAACAATCGTATCAGAACTGACATCTGAACGACCTCCGCACTACGGTCCTAAAAATAGGCCAAGATGGGTTTGGTAAACTAAGGTCCTTGGCTTCTGCGGAACATGATTGAAAGAATAATGCCTAACCACAAATAACTTGTGTGACATTATTAGTTCAACATGACCTCCACCAAGTGAATGGACTCGCAAGTCAACTGGCTAAGGACTACTCCACACCAGTCGACAAGACTATGCCATCCTCCTATCCTAGAGAGCACTCGAGTTCGGGTATAGAACTCATCTCACAGATCACCAAAGCAAACAGCAAATGCATATCAAGCAATTCACACATTACAATCAATACATTCATCCCAAATTGTACAAAAATATGTCAGATAAAGAATAATAATATAGCACAACAAGGGTGAAAAGTAGGCAATACAACCAGGGATTCTGGTGAGGTCTCCCCAGCAGAGTCGCCACTTTTCTGTAGCGGTGTATTCGTCGCTATATGATCTATCGATTAAATCATAAGCTAGGAGATACGTTGAAATTTTTCGAGTCGCCACCGCACTTTTATTTATCCAAAGGATTGGCTAAAAAGCGAACAAAAGCCTAAGAAGTTTTACACGTAGAAAACTAATAAAAAGATCAGAGATTCTGGGTAAGGGGTAAATTACGCAATGGGAAGGTGTTAGGCACCCACTACGTCCTAGGTACTCCTAGGGAGCCCTTCTCACACTTGTTATGCTAAATTATTATTTGTTATGACATAAAGATTGTGCAAACATGATTGGGATGATGAGAAAAGAATATACAATTTTTTATTATTGGGTTCGAACGGATGAACCCGTTGCCTACGTACCTTCCATCAAAGGTAAGGATCAGAACGCCGTAGTTCGGCTAAAAGATTTCCAAAAGTGGGTTAGGTTCAATTTTAAACACAAACCCTAGGTCTTACGTTATCCACGGGAGAAAACTCAACCTTATACAAACAACAACGTCCACCATGTGAGAACAGCTTCAACTTGCCAGGGAGGGGTTAACCCTATAATAGGCAAGGAAGACTTACAATTCAATCACTAAAGACAGAAGGTGAGATTGACATCAACCACTAAGATAAATCAAACCTATAGCTCATGTATGAAAAGATTAATGGACAAAGCCAAAACAAGTGAATGAGTGAAGTTACTGATTATGATTATGAAAATGAAGTCAAAGTATGATTAAGATCAATTCAAATAAGTATTATGAAATGAAGTTTGAAAAAAGGTCAAGGACTTGAGTCCAGGTTTTTAGTTAGAAAACATGAAGATGTTTGCACAACACTTATGCCAAGTTTTAAAAGATAAAGTGTGAAAAGGTTTAGGACCTAATGGGGATGGATGGATGAATATGGATTGTAAAACTTCTTAGAAGGTTCACTTCTTGAAATCATATAGCAGATGATTCAAGTGTGTCCTTTGGAATAGCAATGGATAATAACAAGCAAAGCAAAAGAAAAGCGGATATCGGATGCCAATCACTGGTCTTATACCAATCTCCTAAAACAAAACGGGATATCAGATGCCACTCAATGGTCTTACACTAATCTCCACAGGCAAAGAAATAAAAGCGGATACCGGATACCAATAGATGGATTTACACCAGTCTCCTAAAACAGAAATGGATATCAGATGCCACTCAATGGACTTACACCAATCTCCTCAAAAGAAAAGAACAAAGATGAAATATGGAAGTCAACTGCCAATTTATCTGGACTTAGGTTAACTCCACAGTATGCTCACAGGAAATCCAATGCCACATCACAGGGACTTACAATGGATCCTCACATACAAGAACAAAAGCAACAATATGATCACAGGAGTGCAAATGCCAACTTACAGGGACTTATAATTGCAACCTTACATACAAACAGATAAAACAAACTATGATCACAGGAAAGCAGATGCCAACTTACAGGGACTTATAACTGCAACCTCACATACAACAACATACAGATCAAATTATGATCACAGGAAGACAGATGCCAACTTACAGGGACTTATAACTGTATCCTCACATACACACAGATAAACAGAAGATATGAGTGACCAATGAGGTCTTACACTCTATCCTTCCATATCACAGGAGCAAATGCCAAAGCAATGGACTTACAATTGTCCTCAATGGGCAAACAACAATGATAGCATCACAAAGATAAATGAGATGATCATGCATTAATGGCAATTGATGATGATGATAAATGCATAACATATAGGCAAACAAGTGCATATGAAGCAAACAGTCAATCAATGAATAGCAAACAACACACTCTATAGCCAAACAATGGGGGCTCACACAAGAGGGTTTGACTTTAAAAGTCCACTGTAATAGGTAAGTGTCGCTCTTAACCTGGCCATTGAGAGGCTCAGGTGAAGCAGATGAAAAGGAGATGAGGGGTGTGCCTCATTGCTTCATAGCTCAGATCAGAGAGAGCATAAAAGAAAGTGTGGGAGTTCAGAAAGTAGGAACTCTCTCCACATTATTGACTCGATTAGATCTTGGGTATTTATCTCATTGCTTCAACCAGGTACTGGGAGCAAAGAGAGGACATACTGAATAGTGGGGGATAGATTACTTATCCCTACCTTCCACCAATTGCCTTACTTGAAGGACTTTTCCTGCTGAGGACAAATTTAAACAAACACAGGCATTGCCTCTTAAGGAGGACTTCAGACGGTTTGCCCGGTCAAATAACAGACCGGGTCTCCAGACTACATGAAGAAGAAGTATTTATACCTCAAAAGCAATTGCTAAAAGCAAAGCAAGCAAGCAAGTTCAAAGAACTTAGGCAACTAAGGTACCTGCAAAAGTCAAACCTATTAGTAAACAAGTCAACAGTCAAAACCAAAAGGAAATGAACCAATAGTCACACAGTGGGACCAATTGTGCAAGGCACAAAGACTCAAGTATGAGTCACCTACAAAACAAGGGTTAGCATGTGGCAAACAATCAAATTTAATCACATTAGAATGATCCTCAAGGCATTGGTGCTTAACCTGAAACAGATGAACTCAAACATAAGCTCAGAAGACCACTAGGACTAGCCTAGGGTCAAAGATGAAAGGAAAAAGTCAAGGCAGCAAGAAAAAGTCAACCCAAACCAAGTCTAAACATTCAAGAAGCATTCTCAATTAGATTCAAACTTATATCATGCATCATGGTCATTTCATATGCAAAAGGATACAAAGCATGGCAAGAGAAGCATACAAAAGTCAACAGCAAAGACTTCATTCAAAAGTCAACTCAAACAATCCCAAAAATTATGAAATAAATCACACTCAATCCTAACATCTAACATAGCTAGCATGTCAAATTTCAATGCATTTGGATGAGAGGAAGGCAGTCAAGTAAAATCATGAAGTCAAGCCAAGTTCAAGTAAGCATGGTGAAAGTCAACAAGCATAGGTCAACTTCAAAAAATCATATCAATTTGAAAACAGAAGAGAAATGAATGAGATTAACACCAATGCAAAGCTTGGGATGTCTAGTTATCACATATGAAATTTCATGATCATACAATAAGATTTGAGAATTTCACAAAGGGTTTGGCAAGGCATAGCACAAAAAGTCAACAAATGACCACATATGGAAGAAAATTCTCAAATAAATGGAAAACAGCAAGATTAATTCCAAGAAAATTCATACATCAATTAGACATACAAGGGATCATTCATGCAAAATTTGGAGTCATTTGGATGTAGGGAAGTGTGTGAACAAAATTTGTGAAAATACATGATCATGGTATGACACCAAATGTAACACATAACTTCAAAAAAATCATAACTCCCAATCCACAAATGATAAATGCACAAACTTGATATGGAAATGAAGGTCAATGTGTCTAGTTCTACCACAAAAAATTTCAAGCTCATTGGATGCAATATGACAATTTCACAAAGAGAATGGCACAATGTATCATTTATGCATACATGTTGGGAAAATAATTACCATAAAAAAATCCAACCACTGGAAAATTAAATAAAATTCACAATTAAATGAAGGACACATTCATGAATATGAGGAAAAAATTTCAAGATTTTTGGAATAAAAATGAATGAGAAATTAATTTGTGAAGTTGGATGAAATAATTGGATGAAACATGGAACAATAGGCATGGCAAATGGTCAAATAAAGTCAACCGGTGGCAATTGTGTAATTCTGCAGTCACTTATTGAAGTGCTGCGTTTTGACAGGGCAAAACAAAATGTTTTGATTGGCTCTCAGCCAATAAAACAGTAACATGGCCAACCAACTTGAATTTTTGAGTTTTGGCATAAACCCTAGGGTTTACAAACAGCAGGGCATTTGGCCATCTTCCACCAACACATTCCAAATACAAACAACTCATACAGCACGGCAGTAACAAGGCAAACACATCATAAGTAACAAAACCAAAACAGTCCTAAGAATTTCTGGGCATGGCTCTATGGTTTTAGAAACAACAGCATTCATCATAACAGCAGCAGCAACATTCATCATCATGTTAAACCAAACAAGATGAACAACAGCATATACCAACAACAGCAGCATAATACATTCATCACCTCATGTTAAACCAAACAAGATGAACAACAGCATATACCAACAACAGCAGCATAATACATTCATCACCTCATGCTCATAATCATTAACTAACACCCGAAACAAGCAGATCACACAATAGCACATAAACAGCATGATGTTCAAGGTGTCTCAAAACTGCAGCAAGGTTATGTCAGCAATGGTATCAACAACATGTAACACAATGATTCGACCAAACCACACATAACAGTCACAAACCAATGGATTTCTGAGCAACTCAAAAATAGCAAACAGCAGGGCACTATGAACATCAACATTATTCGACCAAACAGGCAAACAACAGCATTCAAATGCAATTCATATGGGTTTTTTAGGCACGTTCATGTGGTTCAAAACAGCATGGCAAGCTCCATCATTCAACAATGTCCATCAAAAAAAACAACAGCATATAGCAGCACAGACATTTGGCAATGTGTAGCAACAGGATTTATGCATCATTCTACAGTATGACCCATCAGCATAGCAGCAAGCATTTGGCAAATCACATGAGCACGGCTCATGCACCAACAGACCAACAGCAGGAAGAAAATACTGGACAGTTGAGGTTTAACAGCATGGCATTGGTATTTTCAAGCAAGCAACAACATGTTTTCATGGATTTTTCTGGTGCAGGGTAATGTTTAGCAGCATGGTATTGGTAGGCTCTTCATGCAAGCTCATCATAAACAACCAACCAAAAGCAAACATGAATAATTCTGGTGAATTCATCATAACAGCAAGCAGAGTATTTGCAGCATGCATTCGTGTTCATCATGTAATCAAACAAAACAAAACAACAGCAACAACATGTCTCATGGATTTCAGGACAATGTTTATGGGATTTCAAAACTGCAGCATTCAGCAATAGCAGCATACACATGTTTTCATCAGTCGAAAATTCAAAAAGATACATGGTGAACAGCAAGGTATATGGCATAGCAAGTGGTAATGGCTCATGCAATTAAAATAGACAACAGCAGTCAATATTCATCATCATGCGCTCATCATCATGCAGGCAACTTCAAACAGACACAAGGAACAGCATGGCCAATGGTTGTTCATCAACATTCAAACAGAATAAACAACAGCACACAACAGCATGAATTTTATGTAATCCACAACCAAGAATTCAACCAAGCCTCATGTAACAGCAGCAGTATTTTAGCAGTAACATTATGTGTTCAACATCAATGTTTATCATCAAACCAGTCCAAACAAACAACATAACAGAAGCAACATCCTCTTCATGTTCATCATCAGCATCAAACAGGTTTTGAGCAAAATCACTTAATGGCAGGGCATATGGCAATGTTCACATAGCAACCAAACAACAATATGCAACACAGTACATGTGGTTTTTCTGGGCAATATTCAAGCATAACAGCAGCAAGGCATGTTCATCATGTAATCAAAACAAGTTCATCATCAACATACATTCTCAACCAAAATTCAAGAGACATGGCAGTCAGCAAGGCAATGACAAAATTCATGTAATGTCCAAAGCAAACCCTAAACCAAACATAACTAACACATGGATTGCTAGGCAAATTCAAAGCAACAGCAAAGCATGTTTATCATTATCATGTAATCATCATAAGCAAACAACAAGCAAACAGCATGATGCTCACCATGGTATCACCAACATCAACACAAAATCACTTAACATGGTAAGCAACAAGGTTCATGCAACTTTTGAGCAACCACACCAAATAGATCAAGTGGAATTTCTGGTGAGAGTAAGGTTTAAACCATAGCAGGATTCATCATCATCTTCAAGAATCGACCATGAACAAAAAATCTCAGAAACAACAGTCAAGCATACAAATAGCAACATCAAACATCACATAATATAGATATGGTATCCTTTTCTTCTGATTCATCATGACCACACCAGAAAATGCTATTGGACATAAAAAAAAGGAAACCAGATTTCTCTCAATATAATTGATCACTTAGCATGATTTAAGTAGCAACATGTTCAGCATACATCCATCTACCCTAAGCATATCATGGCATGGGGAGGAAAGTGATTCGAGAACTTACTTGGTTTTGAAGAAATTATGATGCAGTGTTGTTTTGGTGATTATGAGTGCCAACAGATGGTGCTTATGCTTTATGTTGATGAATCCTCGAGGTAAACCAGCTCAAAACCACACATGTGAACTTGAACCAACCTTTGCCAATGTTGAACTCGGTGAAAAGCAGAGCGAGAAAAAGTTGTTACAGCAAGGGAATGGGGGTTCAAAAAGCTTCCTAAAGTTGTCCTAGTGAAGAAACCATGAAGAATTACTCGAAGGCTTTCAAGGTTTTGTGCAGAAAACCAATTTGGTCAAAATGCACAAGGAGAGAGTGAGGTTTTTTTTTCTGTGGCTGCAGTGTCTAGGGTTGTGAGAATGACAGAACAATGCCCTTATATTGTATGTTTATGGTTACTAATCCATGTGCTAATCAAACTCACCTTAATGAAACCCTTTTGCATATTTGCTAATTTTGAAAATGTGGAAAATGGAGGGTGCAGGCTGGCTCGAGTTGGGCTTCAAATAGGCTGCACAGACCAATACTTCTGCTGTTTGTTATTGTACATGAAAAGGCTGTACTTTATTTTGCTCTTTGAAACCAATTTGCAAAAATGCCAAGTTGGTGCATAAGTGGAAATGGAGGTATGTTTGCTGCTTGAGTGGGCTCTAAACAGGCTGTAAACAGACTGCAATTTTGCTGTTTTTGGTTGTACAGAAAATGCTGTATGTGTTTTGTTTGTGTACTTCCTTTTTTGCAACAAATGCCAAATTTGCATTTTGATTCAAAATGATGGGAAAATGGTGGTATGATGATGGTTTTGGAATTGGAACAAGTCACAAATGTGATATGGAACATTTCCCAATTGACCAAATCAAGAAAAAGTCAAAAACTCAAAAAGTCAAAGTTTGGTCAAACTTTGAATTTGAATGCAAAAGGTCCAAAAATGCCATTTTGATTGGCAAGGTTTTAGGTCATGAAATTTATATTTTTGGAAAGAGGATGAAAAATGTGGTGTGTAGGAAAAAACCCCACCAAATTTGGCCTTATGGTTTGAGAGATATGGCCCTTTGAAGTTCCAAAATTGATGAAAATGATTTGATCATATCTTGACAACCACACATGGGATTTGAGAGTTCTTGGACTTTTTGAAAATGGGAAGACAAGATCTTCAACTTTCATGTTGGGCAAAAATTCATTTGGAGCTTGTATCATGATGTAAGTTTAAGATCAAGAAGTTTCCATTTTTGGCAGTTGAAATTACAGGTCCACTTGCTATTTCTGGAAAATTTTCTGATTGGCTTGATTTTCTTCCATGATGAGGTTGAACATGATAGATGAGGCTAGTATAAGCATGAATGAACTCTTTCAAATCAATTCTATCCATCAAAAATCTGATTAAATCAACTGTTGACCAATTTTGACTTTTCTAGGGTTTTGGATGATTGAAGCATTTCTGATGGATTCCAAACCCTAATTCCTTGAGAACTTGACTTCAAATGACGTCACAAGGTGTATGAACTCTTGATTAATGATCATGGTGCCCAAATTCTGCAAGAATGGCCACCATCCATTGCTTTGACTGATCAATGACTGATTTTGACCTAATTGCTGATGATTGCTTCAACTGCAAGCCACAAGGTTTGACTGACAATATTTTTGTACTTTTTGAATGATAAACATATGAAAGGCAAAGATATACAAATGTAGAGTATGCTTGGTGATCAAGAAACAAACCCACAAGGCAATCTATCCACTAGAAGGGGACAAAGGTATGCATTGATCCTTGAGGTTATGATATGAATGATATGGGCCATGAGGGATCTTAGGGCCCAAAATTGGGGTCTTACACTTATTATAGGGTTAACCCCTCACTAGCATGTTGAAGCTATCCTCACATGGTGGATTTGTGGTTTTAGGTTGAGTTTTCTCCCTTGGATAACAAAAGACCTTAAGGCTTTTGGACCAATCAATTCACCAACTCATTTTGAGATTTTTACCCCGAACTACGAGGTTTTGATCCTAATCTTTTTTAAGATGGTACGTAGGTAATGGGTTTATCCATCCAAACGCAAAAATGTAAATAAACTTGTATATTCTCTTCTCATCTCTTCAATCATGTTTGCACAAATAAATTTTCACAAAACACCAACCTTACAACCAATGTGAAAAGGGCTCCCTAGGAGTACCTAGGATGTTTTGGGTGCCTAACACCTTCCCATTGCATAACCAACCCCCTTACCCTGATCTCTGACATTTTTACTAGTTTTTGATTCGATAGAACTTTTAGGTTTTTGTTCGCTTTCTAACCATTCCTTTGGATAAATAGAAATGCGGTGGCGACTCGACTTGTATGGTTTACCTTGGATTTAATCAATATCTCTAATGGTAACGAATACCCCGCTACAGAAAAGTCGCGACTCTGCCGGGGAGGGTATTTGCCTAGTAGGTTTTGCCTACTTTTCATATTGTGTTGTATTGTATTGTATATTGTTTTGTGACATATTTTTGTGCAATTTGGGATTACTGTATTGTATGTAATGATTGATTTGCTTGAATATTAATTCTTTGTATGCTTGGTGATCTTTGTGAGATGAGTTCTATACCCGGACTCGAGTACACTTAGGATAGGAGAATGGTATAGTCTTGTTGACTTGTGTGGAGTTATTCCTTAGCAAGTTGACTTGCAAGTCCATTCACTTGGTGGAGGTCATGTTGGGATCAATAATGTCACACAAGTAGTTGTGGTTAGACATTACTCTTTCCAATATAGACCTTAGAAGCCAAGGACCTTAGTTTACCAAGCCCATCTAGGCCTATTTTTAGGATGTAGTGCGAAAGTCGTTCAAGTGTAAGATTTGATACGATTGTTACACGATACTACACTCATAAGAGTCTCTCTTGAGAATATTTTTGGAATACGAGTAGTCGTTTCTCCGATAATATCCGAAAGATGGGATTATGACTATGGGAACCTCTTATAGAACATGTTTGGCAGGTTAAACCCTAGTACACTCCCTTTGGGTGGTTCTAAACCGAGACTCCATGCTCGTGACTTGCAACAAACCCTTGATTCATGGTTGATCCGTTCATGTATCCCTAATATCAATGGAACTTGGGTGTTGATAAGGTGTAAACCATAATCCACCAAAATGGATTATTGATATTAAGGATAATATGATCCATCCCATGACCTTTGTTTGGTGTGCTTTGCTTGATCCTTGAGTGTGTTTGTTGCATTCATGCATTCATGCACCCATTTGCATCCATATCATCAAGAAAATTTTCAAAGGAACTTAAGAGGTTTATTTGCCAATTTTCAGACATGGAAAGACAAAGAAGGAATACAAAGAAGTACAGCTTCAGACAACCAGATTTGAAAGAGCTAAGGAATTTGACATCCTATGTATTAGATCCCTTGGGTTTCAAGGCTCGTTTTGGGAAGTTCCTTCCTCTTCTGACTACTCAAGTTGATGAAGGGTTGATGAGTGTGTTGGTGCAGTTTTATGATCCCTTGTACCGTTGCTTCACATTTCCGGATTTCCAGCTTTTGCCTACGCTTGAGGAGTATGCCTATCTTGTGGGTATACCTATTCTAGACCAGTTGCCATTCAGTGGCTTGGAGAAAGTTCCTACTTATCGAGAGATAACTGATATGTTGCATATAGATGAGTCTCTGGTTGGTGCTCATATGACTATCAAAGGTGGAATTCAAGGTCTCCCTTCTGAGTTCCTCATTGCTCAAGCCACTATGTATGGGAAGGCCATGAGTGAGGATGCCTTTGAAGCCATATTTGTATTCCTCATCTATGGGTTAGTGTTGTTCCCCAACATCGACAAGTTTGTGGATGTGAACACTATTAAGATTTTCTCTACTCTTAATCCCGTTCCGACTCTGTTGGGTGACACTTATTTTTCTTTGCACATGAGGAATGCAAAGGGTGGTGGTGCCATTGTGTGCTGTTTGCCTCTGTTGTATAAGTGGTTTATTTCTCACTTATCATAGACGGTCGCCTTCAAGGAGAACAAGGGATGTCTACGGTGGTCCACAAGACTTATGTCTCTCACTAATGATGATATCTCTTGGTACAGCCGTGTGTATGATGGCATGCAGATTATCGACTCTTGTGGTGAATTCTCCAATGTACCTCTTCTTGGTACATGTGGTGGGATTAAATACAACCCTATTTTGGCGCGTCGTCAGCTTGGGTTCCCCCTAAAGGATAAACCCAATAACATTCTGTTAGAAGGTGTGTTCTTTCAGGAGGGTAAAGATCCCCAAGGCTTGAAAGCTAGGATGGTCCGCACTTGGCGCAAGATTCATAGGAAAGGAAGGAATGAGTTAGGTCCTAAGAATTGTGTCGCTTTGGAGCCTTACACTGCTTGGGTTAGAAGGAGAGCTTCTGAGTATCTCATGCCTTACGAGTATCCGAGACCTACACCTTTGGTTATGGTTGGGCCTTCAACCCTCCCTGACCAAGGAGTAGAGGAGTTGAGAGACGAAGACCGTTCACGTGCTTGGATCCGTGAACGAGAAGAGTTGCTTCAGCAGATCAAGGAGAAGGATGCTTTGATTGAATTTCTCGAGCATCAGGTTATTGATGATCCTGATGATGCATGGACTTTTCTACTTCCTCAGTCTTCTAGGTTCTGGAAGAGGAAGTACGATCGACTCGCCAAGGAGAAGGCAGATATGGAGGCAGCCTATGAGGAGGAGGTTAAAAGGCTTCGTGCATCTTATCTTCCTGTGTCCCGATCTTTGGATGATTGTTTTTAGGGATCCATAGGATGACTATTTTCCTTTTTTTCTTGTATTTGGTTACCAATGTTGTACTTCTTTGGTGAAAAAATATTTCCCAGATATTATTGATAAGATGTTCCATATGTGATAAAAATGTAATATTTCCCAAAATTTACAAGTAGAACTCTAAAAGTTCCTCTGAAATAAAAGTAAATCATATGCACAAGCATTGCATGCATCATATGCATAAGCAGGTTTTGCTCTAGGCTTCTTGTCCTATGGTCTAACTCTGTGTTCTTCATTTATTTTGAAGACAAGCTGACTCATCGGTACTACACCAGAGCCAATTCTTCGAGACTGATGGATCATTTGGAACAAGAGAACCGTGAGTTGAAAGAGGAGGTAGCCAGATTGACTGCCCTGATGGAGTCATTCTTAGCCGCTCAGAGCCAGTCTTCTCCAACACCCTTAACTCCTCCCCAGAGGACGGTCATTTCTGAGGTCGTAACTTCTACTGTGCCTGCCGCGACAACTCATTTTGCACCATCTCTGCCAGCCGGGTTCCCTTGGGGAATGCCCGCCAATTTCATGCCAGAGGGCTTCGCTCCAACTCTTGCTTCTCTGCCGGCATCTAGCCCGGTCCTTTCAGTGCCACCTCCCGTTGTGCACACACTACCAAGAGTTGAAGATACCATCTACCATTCTGAGCCATCTGAGGGCCCAGACGTTTATGAGAAGATGGATGACATGAAAGACCAATTCCTTGAGCTTCGCAAGGAACTGAAGACTTTGAGGGGGAAAAACCTCTTTGGTAAAAGTGCTGCTGAGTTGTGCCTTGTGCCCAACGTGAAGATCCCTACCAAATTCAAAGTTCCTGACTTTGATAAGTATAAAGGAAACACATGCCCTCTCAGCCATCTTATGATGTATGCTCGCAAGATGTCGACACAAACTGATAACGATCAACTGCTCATCCACTATTTCCAAGACAGTCTGTCCGGTGCCGCTATCCGGTGGTACATGGGTCTGGAAAGTTCGAACATCCACTCTTTCAACGATCTTGGCGAGGCCTTCGTCAAGCAATATAAATACAATGTGGATATGGCTCCTGATAGGGACCAGCTGAGGGCAATTTCGCAGAAAGAGAAATAGACCTTCAAAGAATACGCCTAGAGGTGGCGCGAGTTGGCAGCTCAGATAGTGCCTCCCCTTGATGAGAAAGAGATGACTAAGATCTTCTTGAATACCTTGAGCTTGTTCTACTATGAGAGGATGATAGCCAGTGCTCCCTCAGACTTCATTGAGATGGTGAATATGGGAATGAGACTGGAAGAAGGGGTCCGTGAAGGACGCTTAACTCGAGATGAGGGCTCTTCAGCAAAGAGATATGGAAGCTTTGCAAAGAATAAAGAGGGAGAGGCACATGTTGTGTCTTCCCATGTCAAAAGAAGACCCTTTGTGAAGAGGAAGATTGCTCGCCCAGTCAATAACCAGCATCAGGTGGCTCATATAGCACCTGCTTTCAGGGAAGCTCAACATTATCAGCAACCACAAACTCAGCAATATCAGCAACAACAACAGCAGGCCTACCAGCCTCGAAATAACAACAACAATGCCAACACCAGCTATGAGAGGAAGAGGGTCACCTTTGATCCAATTCCGATGACTTATGATGAACTCTATCCATCTCTAATCGATAGAAAGTTAATCACTCCGCGAGACCCTCCCGCTGTACCTGCTAACCCCCAGTGGTGGTACAAGCCTGAGCTTCATTGTGTGTATCATTCCGGTGCTCCCGGACACGATGTGGAGAATTGTTATCCCTTGAAGACCAAGGTGCAAGACCTTGTGAGAAGCGGGATTTTGTTTTTCGAGGACGTAGGTCCGAATGTGAAGAAGAACCCATTGCCCGAGCATGGGAAGACCGTTAATATGGTCCAGGGCTGTCTTGGCAAGTACAAAGTTAAATACGTCAGCCATATCCGGCAATCGCTGGTTGAGTTGCATCGCTTGCTGTGTGATTATAGCCACTATGAACATGACCATGATAGATGCAAAGTCTGTTATGTTAATCAGAGAGGATGTCGTCAGGTGCGCAGATATGTTCAAGAGATGTTGGACGAGGGAGTCATCGAGATCCTTCAAAATAGAAATGTTGACGAAGATGAGCTCGAAGTCAACGTGATTTCTCCGGTATTCCGGATACCTGAGCCTGTTGTTATCAAGTATGATGGTAGCAAGCAAAAGGTTTCTCCTACTCTTGTCATCAAGCCAGCCGGACCTGTACCGTACTCCTCCGAGAAGGCGGTTCCTTATCGCTACAATCCTGTAGCAGTGGAAAATGGAGAAGAAGTTCCCTTGCCCTCTTCGTCTGTTGTAAACATTGCTGATGTTAGCGGTTTGACCCGTAGCGGTCGTGTTTTTTCGGCTCCGGTAAAACCCCTGGATGATGCTCAAGGAAGTGTTGATGCTAATTTTGTTGAACGCCCGATTGGGAATGCTATGGGCACTCCGAATCCGGCACTTATTGCTAAGCCCTCCTCTATGTTGAGAAATCCTGCTTCTGTTGTCCCGAGTGGCAATACGAAATAAGATTGTGATGAGATGCTGAGGCTCATCAAAAGAAGCGAGTACAACATTGTAGACCAGCTTCTACAAACGCCATCCAAAATATTTGTGTTATCACTACTATTAAATTCAGAACCACACCGAGAAGCTCTGCAGAAGGTGCTGGATGTGGCGTACGTGGATCACGATGTCACGATAGAACAATTTGATAGCATTGTTGCAAACATCACCGCTTGTGACAATTTGAGTTTTTGTGACTCTGATCTCCCCGAGGAGGGAAGAGACCACAACTTGGCATTACATATATCTATGAGCTGCAAAGACGACGCCATGTCCAATGTAGTGGTGGACACTGGGTCATCGTTGAATGTATTGCCGAAGAACACTCTTACGAAGTTATCATATCAGGGGCCTCCCATGAGGCAGAGTGGAGTAGTTGTGAAGGCTTTCGATGGGTCTCGCAAAACTGTGATTGGTGAGGTTGATCTCCCAGTCAAAATCGGACCAAGTAATTTCCAGATTACCTTCCAGGTTATGGACATTCACCCATCGTATAGCTGTCTCTTAGGAAGACCATGGATTCACGAGGCAGGCGCCGTGACATCCACCCTACACCAGAAACTGAAATTTGTGAAGAATAAGAAGCTGGTGGTGGTAGGGGGAGAAAAGGCTCTCCTATTTAGCCATTTGTCTTCCTTCTTTTATATAGATGTTGAGGATGAAGTTGGAACTCCTTTCCAAGCTTTATCTATTGCTGAGCCTATTGAGAAGAGAACTCCTTCATTTGCTTCCTACAAAGATGCGAAGTTGGCCATTGTGCATGGTGCAACTGCTGGATTGGGGCAAATGATTGAGTTAGAAGACAACAAGTCCCGGGCTGGAATAGGCTATTCTTCTGGGGTCTTCAAAAAGCAAGGTTTGTTCAAGAGTGGTGGATTTATCCACACCAGTCAAGACGAAGAGGCTGCTGCCATTTTGGAAGAGGACGAAGAGGATTCTGGCAATTTCATCATCCCTGGAGGGATCTGCAATAATTGGGTTGCTGTGGATATTCCAACAGTTATCCATAAGTCAAAGTAATGTTCATTATGTTTGAAAACCTTTCTCCCATGCCAAAAGGAGAAGTGATGACATTGTTGGCCCATAAATGCAATAATATTTTCATTCAATAAATTCATGTTAAATGTTTGTTTTTCCAATTATTTCCCCTTTTTGCTTTGTGCATGAAATTGGTGATCACATAAAACCCTAAAAATAAGAATAAAATCAATCTTTTCATATGCATAATGATTTGCTTTGTTTGAATTCTAAAAGCTTTTATATCCAAAATCATTATGCAGGTTGATCAAACCCATTGAACATAATGATCCAACACCATCTCCCAACTTTGAATTCCCTGTATTTGAGGCGGAAGAAGATGATGTTGAAGAGATTCCTGACGAGATTACCCGTCTACTTGAGCATGAAGAGAAGATCATTCAGCCGCATCTTGAGAATCTGGAAATAGTCAATTTAGGGTCTGAAGATTGTGTGCGAGAAGTAAAGATTGGGGCACTCTTGGAAGAGTCTGTTAAGAAGGGGTTAATTGAATTGCTACGAGAATATGTTGACGTCTTCGCTTGGTCATATGAAGACATGCCTGGTCTAGATACTGATATCGTGCAGCATTTCCTACCTTTGTAGCCTGAGTGCGTGCCTGTGAAGCAAAAGCTCAGAAGAACTCATCCCGATATGGCTGTGAAGATCAAGGAGGAAATTCAGAAGCAAATTGATGCGGGGTTTCTGGTGACTTCTACATATCCTCAATGGGTGGCCAATATTGTACCCGTGCCTAAAAAAGATGGAAAAGTCCGAATGTGTGTGGACTATAGAGACTTGAATAAAGCTAGTCCGAAAGATGATTTCCCTCTACCACATATTGATATGTTGGTAGATAATACAGCTAAATTCAAGGTCTTCTCATTTATGGATGGATTTTCCGGATATAATCAGATTAAAATGGCACCCGAGGATATGGAGAAGACGACATTCATCACACCTTGGGGAACATTCTGTTATCGAGTGATGCCCTTCGATTTGAAGAACGCCGGAGCCACGTATCAACGAGATATGACTACCTTATTCCATGATATGATGCATAAGGAGATCGAGGTATATGTTGATGATATGATTGCTAAGTCAACAACGGAAGTTGAGCATGTAGAACACCTGTTGAAGCTTTTTCAGCGTTTGAGGAAGTACAAGATTCATCTGAATCCCAACAAGTGTACATTTGGAGTCCATTCCGGCAAGTTATTGGGCTTTATCGTTAGTGAAAGAGGTATTGAGGTTGATCCTGCAAAGGTCAAAGTAATACAAGAGATGCCTGCGCCCAAAACTGAGAAGCAAGTCCGAGGTTTTCTTGGTCGCTTGAATTACATTTCCAGATTCATATCCCACATGACTGCCACATGTGCACCAATATTCAAGCTCCTCTGGAAAGATCAATCCCATGATTGGACCGAGGATTTCCAGAAATCTTTTGACAGTATTAAAGAGTATTTGTCTGAGCCTCCGATTCTGTCTCCGCCTGTGGAAGGGAGACCATTGATCATGTATCTGACTTTTCTTGAAGACTCAATGGGTTGTGTCCTTGGTCAGCAGGATGAATCAAGAAAGAAAGAGTATGCCATCTACTATTTGAGTAAGAAGTTTACTGATTGCGAGTCTCGAAACTCAATGCTTGAGAAAACATGATATGCTTTGGCTTGGGCTGCTAAGCGCTTACGTCAGTATATGATAAATCATACGACTTGGTTGATATCCAGAATGGATCCAATCAAGTATATCTTCGAGAAGCCTGCTTTAACAGGGAGGATTGCCCGTTGGAAGATGTTGTTATCTGAGTATGATATTGAGTACCAAGCTCAAAAGGCTATTAAAGGTAGTATCTTGGCTGACCATTTGGCACATCAGCCGATTGAGGATTACTAGTTAGTTCAGTATGACTTTCCAGATGAGGAGATTCTGTATTTGAAAGTGAAAGATTGTGATGAGCCTACGCTCGATGAAGGGCCAGAGCCTGGTTCCAGATGGAGTATGGTATTTGATGGCGCTGTAAATCAATATGGAAATGGTATTGGGGCAGTGATTATTACTCCTCAAGGCACACATTTTCCTTTTACAGCAAGGCTAACTTTCAAATGCACGAATAATATGGTTGAGTATGAGGCCTGTATTATGGGATTGGAAGAATGTATTGATCTTAGGATCAAACATCTCGATGTGTATGGTGATTCGGCCCTCGTTGTTAATCAGATTAATGGTCAGTGGGAAACGAATCAGCCTGGCCTCATTCCATATGGGAATTATGCGAGGAGGATTTCAACATTCTTTACTGAGGTTGACTTCCATCATATTCCTCGAGATGAGAATCGGATGGTGGATGCCCTTGCTACACTTGCTTCAATGATTGTGGTAAGACTTTGGAATGAGGTTCCCAATATCACTGTGACGCGCTTGGATAGACCAGCTCATGTATTTTCAATTGAGGAAGTGAAAGATGATAAGCCGTGGTATTATGACATCAAATGTTTCCTACAGAGCCAGATTTACTCGCCTGGGGCATCTGTGAAAGATAAGAAGACTTTAAGGAGATTATCTGGAAGTTTCTACCTCAATGGTGGTGTGCTTTATAAGAGAAATTTTGATATGGTGCTGCACAGATGCGTGGATAGACACGAAGCAGACTTGTTGATGACTGAGGTCCATGAGGGTTCATTTGGTACTCATTCCAATGGACATGCCATGGCTAGAAAGATGTTGAGAGCAGACTACTATTGGCTGACAATGGAGTCTGACTGTTGCAAATATGTGAAGAAATGCCATAAGTGTCAGATTTATGCGGATAAGATTCATATTCCTCCGACACTTCTGAATGTGATTTCGTCACCATGGCCCTTCTCCATGTGGGGAATCGACATGATTGGCATGATAGAGTCGAAAGCGTCCAATGGACACAAATTTATTCTCGTAGCAATTGATTACTTCACTAAGTGGGTTGAAGCGGCATCATACGCAAATGTGACCAGGCAGGTGGTTGTGAAGTTTATCAAGAATCAACTCATATGCCGATATGGTGTGCCAGATAAGATCATTACTGATAATGGATCTAACTTGAACAACAAAGTGATGAAAGAGTTGTGTAGTGAGTTCAAGATTGCGCATCATAATTCTTCTCCTTACAGACCCAAGATGAATGGGGTTGTTGAAGCTGCTAATAAGAATATCAAGAAAATTATCCAGAAGATGGTTGTTACGTATAAAGATTGGCATGAGATCTTGCCATTTGCTTTGCATTGATACCGTACATTTGTCCGCACTTCAACAGGGGCAACCCCTTTCTCTCTCGTTTATGGCATGGAGGTTGTGCTCCCAGTAGAGGTGGAGATCCCATCAATGAGAGTCTTGATGGAAGCCAAGTTGACTGATGATGAATGGGTTCAGAGTCGTTATGACCAGTTAAATTTGATTGAAGAGAAGAGATTGACTGCCATGTGCCACGGACAGTTATATAAGCAAAGGATGAAGAAAGCCTTTGATAAGAAGGTCAAGCCTCGTGTGTTCCGAGAAGGCGACCTTGTGCTCAAGAAAGTCTTGTCTTTCGCGCCCGATTCCAGGGGCAAGTGGACTCCAAACCATGAAGGTCCCTATGTTGTTAAGAGAGCCTTTTCAGGCGGTGCTTTGATACTTACAACTATGGATGGGGAGGATTTCACTCGTCCTGTGAATTCAGATGCAGTCAAGAAATACTTCGCCTAAAAAAAATAAAAAAAAATAGAATAGCTCGCTAAGTTGAAACCCGAAAGGGCGACTTAGGCAAAAATGAGCGTCTCGGTGGATTGAAAACCCGAAAGGGCGATCCAGGCAAAAGTTAGAGACATGAAAAAAATGAATATATGTATCCCGCTAGATTGAGTACCTCACCCTGGGGCAATCTAGGCAAAAAAATTAGGGATTTTTTGGCAAGTAACTGCATCCTGACGAGACTTTGTTCTACAACTGTCATCAGTCAAAGATTCTCGCTCATTCACCATCAACCAAAGCTTCAAATACATCGGATTCAGAATTGGTGGAGAAACGGTCATTATGTTCAATGTAGCCCTTTTTCAATAAATTGTTTTTAAACAAAGTGAACATTCACAATGATGAAGGGATACTGGGGATGTCTTCAGTGCTCTCCCAAAGATGGTAAGATTCTTGACAAGGTAAGACATGTGTTCGTATTCCTGGCTTGCTTGTGTCCTCTTCCTCTGGAACCTTTTGTGGTTTCTTCCCCAAGCGGAGTGTTGGGAAAGTTTATTCATCCCGCCTTCCTTCAGCAGAGTAGTGATTCTTCCTCCTCAGCAGATGTGATCTCATTATTTGGAAGAGTATTTGATGACCATTGGAAACTTCTGATTTGGTGGTTGTTCCCCACAGAGTTCCATGATCCCCCCTGATAATTCCCCAGTAGAGTGCTTCCTTGGTGGATTTCATTTGTATGATGATCTTTGCCCCCAGCTGGAATGTTTTGCTCATTCCCATGCAGAGATCTTTGTGGGCCTGGCTTTCTCTCTTGAGATGTAGTACCGGATGTTTGTGTCTTATTCTTTGGATCATGTTTGTGTTAGATATGTCTGTTTGTCAGCATTCATCATACATAAACCATACATATGCGCATATTGATAACATTCATGTCGCATTTATTTGCCATATATCTTTGTTTGTTATTTGTTGATTGAGGGTATTTTTGTTCCCCAAGCAGATGTTGGTGGTTGATCTCTCCATATAGGGTCAGCCCCATAAGCAGAAAGTGTTCATCTTTCCTTCCATATTCCCCACTGAGTCATACCCTCGTAGATAATGGTTGCTTCTGTTTCCTCCCAACACATATATTGGGATGGAGTTCCCCATTGAGTTATATCCTCTTAGGGACAAGTTTTGTTTCGGCTTTGGCCTCTTTTGGTTGCTTCTTGCACTCCCCTGTGGTGTAAATGAATGATTGCTCAGTAACCAGTAATTATTCATCTTATCCCCGGCGGAGTCTGTGGCCTTCTACCCTAATACCGGTGGTTATAAGTCCTATTTTTGCGGTTCTCTACCCTCATACTGGTAGTCGTAAACCCTATTTTTATCCCCTTGCAGAGTTAACCTTTTGCTCATTCTAACCGATGACGGTTACTTCTCCGTGGTTTTCTACCCAGTATCCGGTAGATGTAATCCCCTCCTTGACGGTTATCATTATCCAATATTCGGTGCTGATATTCCCTCATCTTTTGGATAATTTCTCTAATCAAGCAATTCATCCGCAGTAAGTCATCTCTCGTCTACCCTTTGTTGTTGGTGACAATTGTTTCTCCCCGGGATTGGTCATCATTATATACCTAGTTTCGGTATCCCGATGCCTTTCTTTGTCGGTCGATTTATCCTTTATTAACCCAGTAACCGGTTGTGGATAATCTTCCATGCGAGTATATTATCTACGTTCTGACGGTAATAGATAATATATCTCATGCACTCTTCGGTCGAAGCCTTTTGTTCTTCCCCAGTCGAGTAAGATTCGTATCCCTTTTTGGAATCGAATGTCCATCCTATAATCAAGTTTGCTTTTAGCCCTCTTTTGGATGATGATTTTCTTGGGAATATTCCCCAATTCACGCTTTGGTTGGTCACCTATTATATGCCCAGTAACCGGTATCCCTTGTGTTCCTTCCTCCCTGCTCCATATTATGACTTTTTTTGTCCCTTTGTGGAGTCAGATTTTTCCTGAGCTGAAACATACCTTTTTAGGCCTTCCTCAAATGATTTCGGATGTTTGATATCTCTCACCCTTATACCGGTCTTGGATATTCATTCTCCCAGAACATGCTGTATCTCTCACCCTTATACCGGTGTTCAGATCATATGTCTCTTTGAGCTTATTACCCAGTAACGGGTAATACCTCATCCTGTTGCTTCCTTAGAGGAGTTTTTGTTTGGGTTTTCCCCAGCAAGGTCCCTTAGTGGATTCTCCCAGCCCGAGTCCAGATTTTTATCCGAAGTATCCATTACGGATAATTTTTTGCTGTATTGGCATATTCCCCAATACATGCGTCTTCGAGACAGCTCGGGTCTTTCTCCCGAAGTTTCAAGTCGTGACCTGCTAACGCATTTTATTTCTTTTCTTATCCCCATGAGAGTCCTCAGAGTCTCTATCCCGTGGAGTGAATTACTCATATAGATTATCAGTTTCTCCTGATTTCTTTTCTTTCTTTGTGGACACATATCTCCACAGAGTATTACCTTTTGCATACATACATTTTCATCATGAGGTCTCTTAGGGACCAAAATTCGTCTCTCTGATATTATTTAAGCCCATTCTACCTCGTCGAGACGAAGATTTTAACCTTCACTTCTCCGGCTAGAACGACCTTAAATAGGGGCATCTGTAAGACCCCAATTTTGTCCCTAAGATCCCTCATGGCATCATAACATTGCATTTGCAAAGCCTCAAGGATCATGAGCATCTTGGTACCCTTTGCCTTTGGGTGGGACCTCTTGTGAGTGGTTTGAGATCACCAAGTATGCTTGAATTGTATATTATTGCTTTTATCATCTAACCAAAAGCACAAAAATATGTCACTAACATCTTTTGTTTGTATCTTGAGCAATCACAAGGTCAAGAGCTTCAAGGAGATCCTTTGTGCAAAGATATGGCCAAGAGAAGATGAAGGCAAGCATGGAAATGGTTCTCAAAGCTCTCATTCATCAAATATGCCTCCCTAGTATCCCAATTCATCATTTTGATCAAAGCAAGTCAAACGGTTTGGAGTTTGTTTCTCAAGGAAACCCTAATTCATCTGTGTACCAAGTGTGCCTTGCTCATGAAGCAACCTCAGCCCATGGTCAAATACAATCAAGGGAAGTTCTCTAATTCATCATTTAATGCATATTTGAACTTATTTGAGTGTCCTCAATCATCAATTAATCAAGATATGAGTTGTGAACTTGAGAAGTTGATCAGTCAATTCATCTGACTATTTTGAAGTGCACAGAGACCTAACGTTTTATGTGTTAGTCAAATGGAGATGGTCCCAAAAGCAAAAATGTTCTTAAGGACAATATGAACAACTTTAATGTTCATCAAAAATTGATTTGAAGCTTGGAAGGTCATCTCCTATTCCAAGACATTATAGGTCATTTTGACTGAAACCCTAATTTTGTGTCAACTTCCCAAAAACATAACTCATTCATTTTTTATGATTTTGAGAGGGGATAGAATGAATTGGAAATTTTAATATGTCTACTTCAAATGTTATGTTGAACAAAATTTCAAAATCTCAAAGGAAATACATGTGATAATGCAAAACATTATAGGTCACTTTGGACCAAATGCATTGAAAGGCAAAAAAGTCCAAATTCAAGTGCCCATAACTCCTTCATCAAAAATCTAAATGATGCAAAATGTAAGTCCATTTTTATTGCCTTGAAAAGATATACAACTTTTATGTCAGAGGTATTTTCATTTGGGGCCTGCACCATCAAAACAGAAGGGCTTGAAGTTGGTCCATTTTGACAAAATTCTCAAAGGCATGTTTTGCACTATGAACTTCATGGCCCATTTTCGTAAATTTCCACACTTCAAATGAGTTTTGGTCCAACATAACATTTGTTCCTTATGTCAAGACCTTTCCAACCATTACCCACATGCCTATGTTTCAATTTTTCAAGTGGCATTTTCGAAGAGGTGAAGTTTTAGGCTCATTTATGCATAACATGTGAGAATTCATTACACAAGCTTATACATTGCCATCTGCACGTCCATTTCAAGTGGTTTGGTCATCAGCATGCAAATGCAATTGAATTTGGGCCTTCTACATGATCATGCAAGCCCATGCAAAGAATATCCACTTGCCATGCACACGAGAATTTTCACTTGCTCAGCCAATTCCATCTATAAATAGACATGCCATGTTTCATAATTCTTCAACCTATAGGTGCCTGATATGCTGCACAACTGAATCCATAGCCTTTACCAAAGGAACTAGTTCACATTTCATAAAATTTTCAGATCTGAAATTCAACTAAATCTGGTTGAATCTTTAGATCTAAAGTTCCTAGACCTCCCTCATATGATCCATTGAACTTCTGTTTGGCCAAAAGAAGCAAGAAAGATAGCTCAAAGTTCCACAGTTCAAAGGTGATCCTCAACTGGTTTTTTCTTTGAAACTCATTAATCTTTGGTACATTTGCTTGGTTATTGTGTTGTCTGAAGTCCTCTTCATAGAGGCAATTATTTTGAATGCTCAATTGTTGAAATCCATGAAGTTCAGCATGAACACCATATTTTTCTTCTTCTGATTTTTCTTTCTATGGAGATCTAGAAGAGAAACTAATGGTACAGGGGTGATGTACATCACCCCAGCTTTCCAATGATATGAGGATCGCTCGTTTTCATTAAGATTTGATGACCTGCAACTTTGGCCGGAATCTCCATGCTCGCCGGAGAAGACGATGGTGTACACCACCGTCCGTTTGCCAGGTTGAATATGGGCCCTTGGATCTGATTCCCAGATCTAATCTCCACCTTCCATCTTTATGACTTTTTTTAATTCATGGTGCTTCTCATTGACTGAGGTTCATGGTGCGCGCGCTTGCCAATGCCATTGGATCCTCCACGTCATTTAATGAGATACAATCCAACGCTCCCTGATATTTGTTATTTTTCATTTTCTGATTTTATTTTTTTTAATTCCCTTTTATTTCAAAAATTCATAACTCTTTCATTTTAATTCCAAAAAATAAGGAACCAATTGCATTCTTCTCCATTTTAATTCTAGTTTCTAAAAATGATTTTTAATATTTTTTATCTTGTCATTTGATATTTTTTGTGAATTTTCTCTTTTCTGGTTATTTTTAATTCATTTTAAATAGTTTTTGATATTCAAAAAATACAAAAATATTTTCCTAACCTATTTGAATGATGATGGATCTATGAAAAATATTCTCATCAATTTTTTAATTGATTTGAGATTTATTTGAGATTTTAGTTCAATTAAGTTATTTTTATTCATTTTTAATTGATTAAAAATAGTTTCTGACTTTTAAAAATGCTGAAATTTTTTGTCAAACTTTGTTTGATCTTGTTGAACTTAGGATAAATCACTTGGACCTTTCAAGCTTGATTTGAGGTGATTTTGAAGTTTGACCTTTCTTTAATATTTTAATTCAAGTTTATTTTAAATATTAAAAATGCCAAAAATATGTTATTCATTTCTTGACTTCCAATCTTCATCTCACTTCTGTTTTTGATTGTTTGACCATGATCCTCAATGTCATTGGTCAACACTTGTTGATTGGTACATTCTATTTCATTTAATGTCATTTATTCATTTCATCTCTATTTTTCCATTATTCATCTTCTTCTTCTTCTTCTTTCTTCTTTTTGATCAATGAGTTGAAGGTTGATAAGTTAGCATTGATTAGGGAGGTTTAATCTTCCTTGATTCAAATCTAATTCATCTTGATCAAATGATCAAGTGAATGGCTTTGCATTAAGGATAGGTTGCTTCCTAAATCATGCAAAAGACTTAAACCAATACAAGATCAATTCTCTTCTTCTTTTTGGCATGGCAAGTTGTTGGAACTTGGTTCACTAATCAAGACTTCTAACTTGTGTTGTTTGCCTACATTATTATTGACCAACCTCAAATAGTTTTGACTTCTACATAAGTCCAATTAAGATTGCTTAACATAGCGCTAAATTTGCCTTATGGCACACTAACTACTAACATTAACCATTAACTATTAACATTTACTTTTTGCACTTTACATTTATGCAATTTATCATTCTTGTACATATTATTCATTTGCTTTTTCCTTTGCTCATTGGAGCACATGTTTATGTTAATGCCCTTTGCTCTTTGCTCTTTGCTCACTTGAGCACATAATTGTGTATATATCTTTTGTGCTTGTGTTTTGTTTTGATTGTTGTGGACCAAATGCAAAGAAATGGACAAATGGACTTAGATATTAGGACCTTACCCAAGCTAATGGAGTTTGAAGAGCAACTAGGCCTCATGCCTTTAGAGTGCTTAAATGTCAAAGAGCAACTAGGCCTCATGCCTTTAGAATGCTTAAAACTTGAAGATGAACATTAAAAGGACCATACTCTAAACTCCCTCTTGTCCATTCTTTGATTGTTAATAGAACCTTTTGATGTGTGTGTTTTTGTGCTAGGGATTTCAACATTGAGCCAAATTGAGGAACCATTGCCATGAGCTTCAAAGAGAGAGGGATCTTCCAAGAGTTCATTTGATTGTTGATTGCTTGAGTTTATGCTTACGTGATTGCTTATTCCAAAGGATGGGAGCTACTTGGATCATCAATATGATCTCAAGAGAGGAACTCCATTGTGGTCTCATTCTTTATCCCTCACCTCTTGTATGTTTAGGATTTAGCCTTTCTTCTTCTTCTCTCCACTCTAACCCAAGCCAAAATTTTTGTGCAAACATTTAACACTTCTTTTCAAACATTAGAAACCGAAGCATTATGCTTTTGATTTTCAAACTTTCTTTTTCATAACACTTATTTTGAATTGAATCTTTCAGTCAACTTTGACCATATTTTGTAAATACCTTTCACTGGTAAATACCACTCATTCAAATACCTTTTGTGGTTTCAACGGCCACTTTCTTAATCCAAACTTTTCATAACCTTTAGCTATTAGGTTTGAGTTATCCTTGAGGTAGATGTAATACTCACCTCTATCCTTAGTGATGGACAATAAGTCTTCCATGCTTATTATAGGGTTAACCCCTCACTAGCATGTTGAAGTTATCCTCACATGGTGGATTTGTGGTTTTAGGTTGAGTTTTCTCCCTTGGATAACAAAAGACCTTAAGGCTTTTGGACCAATCAATTCACCAACTCATTTTGAGATTTTTACCCCGAACTACGAGGTTTTGATCCTAATCTTTTTTAAGATGGTACGTAGGCAATGGGTTTATCCATCCAAACACAAAAATGTAAATAAACTTGTATATTCTCTTCTCATCTCTTCAATCATGTTTGCACAAATAAATTTTCACAAAACACCAACCTTACAACCAATGTGAAAAGGGCTCCCTAGGAGTACCTAGGATGTTTTGGGTGCCTAACACCTTCCCATTGCATAACCAACCCTCTTACGTCGATCTCTGACATTTTTACTAGTTTTTGATTCGATAAAACTTTTAGGTTTTTGTTCGCTTTCTAACCATTCCTTTGGATAAAAATGAAATGCGGTGGCGACTCAACTTGTATGGTTTACCTTGGATTTAATCAATATCTCTAATGGTAACGAATACCCCGCTACAAGGACCAAAGACAACTGTTACATGTGGAGCTCTCAAATTGATTATTCCTCAAAGTATGTGTAGATGTTTTTGATTGGCTGCATTTTATGTTAAAACACTTACTGTACTTAGATGTCTTGACTGATGTCTTGACATGCTCAAGTAGTATGCTGCAGGATTAGCTAATACAGGATTTACTGGATGTCAAACTGAATGTTATGACATTCATCCCTAACAGCAGATGCTAAAGTATAGGCTAGTTAGTTTTTCTGTTATGTTTCAGTATTTATCTCAGGCTGATTTTTAGGAAACTAACAGCTTTGCTAAAATTAAGAGACCTAGCATATAGCCTATTTTCTGGATGTCAAACTGAATGTTATGACATTCATCCCTGACAGCAGATGCTAAAGTATAGGCTAGTTAGTTTTTCTGTTATGTTTCAGTATTTATCTCAGGCTGATTTTTAGGAAACTAACAGCTTTGCTAAAATTAAGAGACCTAGCATATAGCCTATTTTCTGGATGTCAAACTGAATGTTATGACATTCATCCCTGACAGCAGATGCTAAAGTATAGGCTAGTTAGTTTTTCTGTTATGTTTCAGTATTTATCTCAAGCTGTTTTTGAAGAAACTAACAACTGAGCTAAAATTAAGAGACCTAACATATAGCCTATTTGTTAGCACCCTAATGTGTGGAAATTAGGTTAACTTGCTTAACCTTAATTTTAGGAAATTCAAGTACAAGGCCCAAGTACTGCATTATAAAAGGATGGCAATCCTACTTTCAGCAACTCAAGGGATTTGAAGTGTGAAGAATTAAATATATCAGTATATATCCTTGTTGTACTTTTATTGTGTCTTGAATTAGGTTTTACTTGTGAGCCAAGCAATTATCACCTAGATGATTGCATTGGACTAGGGTGTTTATTGAGTTGTAATTGTTGTGTCACTCTAAGCTTTTAAGTGTGAGTGTTGTGTTTCTTGATTAAAGCTTTTAAGCACAATCAAGAGTTGTTTGAAGTATATCTTCACCACTGACTTTAAAATTCTTAATGGTTGTAATCACTGCTGTGATTGAGGGGGAGTGAGTAGGTACTCAGGTCTTAGTTTAGATTGAAATTGCATTGGGTAGGTCTTAAGTGATAGGATTAAACTGGTGGTTTAAGTCCTGAATTAATACCTCTTATAGTGGATTTCCTCCCTGGCTTGGTAGCCCCCAGATGTAGGTGTATTTGTCACCGAACTGGGTAACCAATTCTCTGTATCATTTACTGCTTTTTACATTTACTTTCTGCATACATTACCTGTCTGTGCAGAATTGGATGTCATAACATCCAGTGTGACATCGATAGTCTGTTACTAGAATTTAAGTATGCCTATGTGAAAAAGGAAGGGATGAAGATGAGTATAGCTGCTAGAGGACAAGTCTGTGGGAAATGTCAGACAAGGATGTCATAACAGAAGCTCAGACTTAAACTCACTTTCAAAGGAGAAAAGGTCATGATGGCCCAAATAGCTGAGAAGTTAGATCAAATGGGTGGACATGTGACTAATCATATGCAGTCTGAAATTGGAAAGAGCTTTGTTGGAACTGAAGGGACTATGTGTCTATCTCAAAGCAAAAGTACCAAGAACAATGTGGAGAAGATTGAGATGAAGAGTGAAAGGACTCCTGCCCCTACACATTTGAAAGATAAAAATGATATTAATGATAAAAGTATATCAGATGAAAGCAGTTGTTCTCAACTAGGTTGGATGAAACTATTGATAATTGCATACAATGTCACACACGATGTCATGATATTGTATTATGACAACCTGTATGTTGCAACTATGTCCAAAAATCATAGTCAGCACAGTTGGACCAAGTACATTATTTGTTGTCATCACTCAATTAGAAAATATGTGGAAAACAAATTCATAGTTCTAAAGCATGAAATACAACTAGCTGACAAGGCTGTAGGGGAATTGGATGATATTCAACTTGAATATGTAAGAGGGAAATTAGGGATTTGGATTCTTGATAAATTATGGAATTTAATATGGAGTGGAAAAGGTAATAAAAATATTGTCTTCCCAATTAAAAGAAAGAGCCACATTAATGATGAATCATTACCTTGTATTGGAAATAGTATCTATGTCATCTGCACACGCTACCTGAACACAACTCTTTCCATCTCCATCAAACTTCTCAGAGGACCTCTGCTAGGGCAAAGAAAATTCTCTCAAAAGTTCAACAACATGTCTCAACATCCTTCATCATCTGGGTCAAAACCCTCTCATCATGCAAAGACTCCCTCCATGGACTTTCTAGATGAAGACGTGCTGGACGTCACTCCTCTGTGTGATACCTGGTGACGCCCCAGGTCCATCTCCCACTGCTGGAAGTAAACAAGGTAATATCCCTGATAAATCTCCTCTTCCAAAGGACATGCATTATGCTGATCGTGCCATTAGGAACCTAGTTACTAGGATACTAAGTGAAGGGCATTCAGTCAAAGGTGTTTCTACCCCTCTGTCCAGAAGGGACCCCTTTCCTGAGGAGGAACCCCAAGCTGAGAAAGATGATGACTCATCTAGATCAGAAAAGGAAGTGGCTGCTGAGGGGTTGTGTTCTCTAGGAAAAACCCTACCATGCAAGATGGTGCTGCAAAATGGAAATTTGTCATTCAGAGAAGGGTAGTTGTTGAAAGAGAGCTTGGAAAAGAGGCTGTAGAGGTAAAGGAAGTAATTGAGTTGATAAAAAATGTTAGACTAATGAAGACTGTGGTTGCTCTACCCCAATGTTATGAGGGGTTAGTAAAAGAGTTTATTGTGAATATTCCTGAGGACATTTATGAAAGGAGCAGCAGGGAGTTCTGCAAGGCGTTTGTAAGGGGTAAATGTGTGAAATTCTCACCAAGCATTATCAACAAGTTCCTAGGAAGAGGAACTGATGGAGGAGTGGATCTAGAGACTACAGACAATGAGGTCTGTAGGATTATTACAGCTGGCCAAGTTAAGGAATGGCCTAGTAAGAATCACTTATCAGTTGGCAAGCTCATTGTCAAATATGTCATCTTACACAAGATTGGTTCAGCCAACTGGGTGCCTACTAATCATATATCTACCTTCTCCATTGGTCTTGGCAGAATCATTCATGCAATTGGAACCAGGATAAACTATGACTTTGGAAGATTTGTATTTGATCAAACTATCAGACATGCCTCCACAAATGCTGTGAAGCTGCCCATTGCCTTCCCATCCATTATTTGTGGTATTATCTTGAGTCAACAATCATACATACTCAATACAAATGACATTCCAAGCAGAAGAAAGCCCCCACTATCCATTCATTATAAGCTGTTTGAGGGAAGTCATGTCAAAGATGTTGTCATGACATCTGCCAGAAGGGAGCCTACATCTCAAGGAAGCTTGATTGATCAACTAAAAGATACCTACAAGGAACTGGATAATGGTATAAGGGTAGCCAAGGAAAGAAAAGAATCTCTGGAAGTTCTTATTAGGAGCCTAGAAAAGGAAGAAATGGAGAAGGCTGGTGAAGATTCAGATGCCAATACCTCAAGAGAGAGGTCAAAAGCTCAATCCAGTGGCATCTCTGAAAGCTTTGAAGGCTCTGAAGGTGAAGGTGATACTTCTTCCTCTGATTGATGGTTCCCCCTTTTGTGTTGAAGACTGAAGATTGGGTAAGGTGTACTGTGAAGATTGTTGTTTTGGAAGCTCTTCTGGTGCTGTTGTGTTTGAATACTGAAGTTTTATTGTTTTTTTAAAAATTGTGTAATTTGTGGCAGTCCTCATTGATGCCTGTTTGTAATATTTTGGGCTCTTAATGAGTTCCATGGATTTGATCATTATCTCAGCTTTCACAGCTGTGTATGATGATAGTTTGTATCTCCTGAACAATTATGTTTTAACATTTTTAATGTTATAACATCTGTGCTGACATTTTGTGCTAGGCTAATTGACATTTATTTTGTCTAATTGGTCACCTTTGGTCAATTTTGACTAAAAAGGGGGAGAAGTGTTTATATGGAGCTGGAGTTGTGAGGAGATGTATGTGGCTGGACATGGACAGATGGACAGCTATTGTTAAATAGAATGCTGTTCTGTTTACATATGTCAAAGGGGATGTCTGATGACATTCTGATTGTTACAAGTGTTGTGGTTACAAGTGTTGTTATTTTCATGGAGATGAATGCACAGATTTAGGGGGAGAAGTAGTACCCTTGTGCATTTGTGTGTCTTACTAGTTGCATCCATAACTAGTAATTCTGTTTTTGTTGCACAAATTTAGGGGGAGGAGAAGTACCCTTGTGCATATGTGTATTACTAGTAACTATAGCTAGTAATTGTGTTGTTTTTGCTGCTGTTTAAATTGTTGTTTAACTGCTGATAGTTTCTCTTGTGAACAAAAAGGACAGATATATGTTTTAGTCAAAATTTGCCAAAGGGGGAGTTTGTTGATTCTAAGTGTTGGCAGCAATTTTGGTAAAACAAAGAGTGTTCACAAGATGTTATGTGTGATGTCTTAACATGAGATATCATATGTACCTGCTGGAATTCAAGAACATGATCATGCAGGATTGTTTCAGAATGTCATACACAAGGTCATGGCATCTGATATGTGTGTACCTGCTGGAGTTTAAATGAAAGACATGTTCATGCAGGATTGTTTCAAGATGTCATACACAAGGTCATGGCATCTGATATGGTTGTACCTGCTGGAAGTTATAAAAGGAATTATGGAATTATGCAGGATTTTTCCAGGATGTCAGACCCGATGTCATGACATCCTGTACACAGAACATTTAATATGAATGTATGGTGTTTTGTGATTGCACAATTAATGGCAATCTATGTATGATTGAAGATCTGATTTGCAGGCGCATTCAATCATTGATTACAACCTGATTTACTTATTTTCCAAGGAGATCTAACCAGCTGTCATAAGAAGATTTGATTGGAAAATAGATTTAGGGTTTTCAAGATGTCCAAGCCCAGCTAAAAGCTTCTATAAAAAGGGACTTAGAAAACCTATTTTAGAACACAACCAATACTGAGCGAAATATAGAGAGAGAGCTAGGGTTTGTGTCTGTTTAGTCGTGAGACTTGTAAGCCATTCAAGTCGTCTTTTGATGATTGAATTGGACTGATTTGTGGTTGTAATTTGTCACTCTAAAGTTGTTAAGCAAGAGTGTGTGTTTACTTGATCAAAGTTGTGAAGCAAGATCAAGAGTGTGTCTTCTTGATTGAAACTGTGAAGTAAAATCAAGAGTGTGTTATTGAAAAGTGTTTTCTTTTCTCAAGGGATTGTTGTTTAAGATCACATGTGTGATTGTAGGGAAGTGAGTGGGTTCTCATATCTAAGAGTGCTTAGGTAGAAATTGCACGGGTAGAGATTAGGTGAGAAAGACTGTAACTTGTTGAAGTGTACGGAGAGTCTTTGAACTGATTCTATTTTAGTGAATTTCCTTCCTGGCTTGGTAGCCCCCAAATGTAGGTGAGTTAGACCGAACTAGGTTAACAATTGCTTGTGTATCTTGCATTACTATTCTCAATCTTTATTTTGTTTGCATTACTCAAATATTAGTGTCGTGACATTACCTTCGACATCTCATATCTGATACCAGAATTTCAGCTTCAAATTAGAAACCTAGGCCTTAAGCCTTTGACTTTTCAAAACCATATTTCATAAACACTCATTGTAAATAAACTTTAATCCATCTTTGACCTCATTTTGTAAATAAACCTAACTTGTAAATATAACCCATTTCAAGGTGTTTTGTGGTTCCAATGGCCACTTTGTTAAACCCTTTTCAAAAACATTAGTCATAGGTTTGAGTTATCATAGTAGTTGATGTAAATCTCACCTCATCCTTAGTGTTGGGTTATAAGTCTTCCATGCTTATTATAGGGTTAACCCCTCACTAGCATGTTGAAGCCTTCCTCACATGGTGGATTGTTGGTTTAGGTTGAGTTTTCTCCCTTTGATAACAAAAGACCTTAAGACTTTTGATCAAAATCAATTCACCAATCTTTGAGATTTTTACCCCGAACTACGAGGTTTTGATCCTCCTTTGTGATGGTACGTAGGCAATGGGTTCATCCATTCAAACAACAAAATTTGTAAATATAATCTATTCTTCTCTCATCCCTCCAATCTTTTGCACAAATCTTTTCACAAATACCAACCTACAACACGTATTTGCAAAAAGGGTTCCCTTAGAGTACTAAGGATGTTTTGGGTGCGTAAAACCTTCCCATTTCATAACCAACCCCCTTTACCTAGATCTCTGACATTTTTATTAGTTTTTGATTTGAAAAACTTCTTACTTGGCTTTTGTTCGCTTTTTAGCCTTTCCTTTGGACAAATAAAAGTGCGGTGGCGACTCGAATTTGTTTGTTGACTTTTGGTTTAGTCAATAAACCTAAAGGTAACAAAAACCCCGTTATAGTGTCGATTATAGAGATTTGAATAAATCCAGTCCGAAAGATGATTTCCCTCTGCCACACATTGATATGTTAGTAGACAATACTGCTAAATTCAAAGTCTTTTCGTTTATGGATGGATTTTTCGGTTATAATCAGATCAAAATGGAACCCGAAGATATGGAGAAGATCATATTCATTACACCTTGGGGAACATTCTGTTATAGAGTGATGCCATTCGGTCTAAAGAATGCTGGTGCAACTTACCAAAGAGCAATGACTACTCTTTTTCATGATATGATGCATAAAGAGATTGAAGTATATGTCGATGACATGATTGCTAAATCAATTGATAAAGAGGAACATGTTGAGCATTTGTTGAAGCTATTCCAGCGTTTGAGGAAGTATAAACTCCGCTTGAATCCCAATAAGTGGACTTTTGGTGTTCGTTCTAGTAAGGTGTTGGGCTTCATTGTCAGCGAGAAGGGTATTGAAGTTGATCCTGCCCAGGTCAAAGCAATACAAGAGATGCATGCGCCCAAAACTGAGAAGCAAGTCAGAGGTTTTCTCGGCCGCTTGAATTATATTTCCAGATTCATTTCCAACATGACTGCCACATGTACACCTATATTCAAGCTTATTCGGAAAGATCAGTCTCGTGATTGGACCAAAGACTTCCAGAAAGCTTTTGACAGTATCAAGGAATATTTGCTTGAACCTCCGATTTTTTCTCCACCTGTTGAAGGAAGACCGTTGATCATATATCTGACTGTGCTAGAAGATAGTATGGGTTGTGTTCTTGGTTAGCAAGATGAGACTGGAAATAAAGAATTTGCAATTTACTACCTCAGTAAGAAGTTCACCGACTGTGAGACTCGGTATTCTATGCTTGAAAAGACTTGTTGTGCATTGGCTTGGGCTGCTAAGTGTCTGCATCAGTACATGTTGAATCATACCACTTGGTTGATATCCAAAATGGATCTAATCAAGTATATATTTAAGAAGCCTGCTTTAATTGGGAGAATTGCCTATTGGCAGATGTTGTTGTCAGAGTATGATATCGAATACTGATCTCAGAAAGCGGTCAAAGGTAGTATCTTGGCTAACCATTTGGCTCACCAACCAATTGAAGATTACCAGTCAGTGTAGTATGATTTTCCTGATGAAGAGATTTTGTACTTGAAAATGAATGATTGTGATGAACCATTGCTTGAAGAAGGGCCAGAACCTGGTTCCCGTTGGGGCATGGTATTTGATGGAGCTGTTAATCAATATGGAAATGGCATTGGGGCAGTGATTATTACTCCTCAAGGCACGCATCTACCATTTATAGCTAGATTGACTTTCAAGTGTACAAACAACATGGTAGAATATGAAGCTTGCATTATGGGGCTTGAAGAGGCCATGAATCTCAGAATCAAGTATTTGGATGTCTTTCATGATTCGTCTTTGGTTGTGAATCAGACCAAAGGAGAATGGGAGACAAATCAACCCGGTTTAATACCATATAGAGATTATGCGAGGAGGATTTCAACTTTCTTTGCAAAGGTTGAATTTCATCATATCCCTCGAGATGAAAACCAGATGGCAGGTGCTCTTGCAACATTGGCATCAATGATTGTAGTGAAATATTGGAATGAAGTTCCCAATTTATCTGTAATGCGTCTTGATAGGTGTAGCGGGAAATTCATGATCATCAAGCTATTGACAAGCTAGAGATCAAATAACAAGAGTCGCCACCGCGCTTTTATTGTTTCCAAGGGAAAAGGGAAAAAGTACGAACAAAACCCAAAAAATAAGAAGTTTTCAAATAAAAACTAATAAAAGTAAGAGATCACAGGTAAGGGGGTTGGTTACACAGAGGGAAGGTGTTAGCACCCAAAGTGTCTTGGGTACTCCTAGGGAGTCCTTTTTGTGTGCATATGTATTTTGTATAAAGTGATGTTTACAAACAAATATAATGGGGGGATCAGAAAAGAATTCATTAATTATATTTTTGTGTTTGACAAGACCTTCGGTCTTGTGCCTACATACCAACGTAAAAATGAGGGATCAAAACCTCGTAGTTCGTGATACAAATTTCAAAGTGGATACATTGATTTTAACAAAATTAAAGTTTAGGCACAGAGGCCTAAAAATGGTTTGAATGAGTTAGTTATTTTTGGCTTTTTGAAAATTTAAGTCAAGTATAGTTAAGTTTATTTACAAGTTTGATTTAGAAAAGAAGTTTGAAAATGCAATGGCATAAGGCCAAAGTTTCTATCTTTTTGCAAAAGTGGTCAAAGTTTAGAACAAAAGTAGTTCACACAAAGAAGATTTTTAAAAAATGGAGGGAGGGATTTTGAAATTAAAGAAATGGGGAGAAGATGAAGAGACTATCCTATGCACAAAATTAAAAGTTTAGAGTTGAAAAGATCTGACCAAATGGGTAGCAATCCAATAGACAAAAATGTCAATAGAAACCCAGAATTCCTTTGGACTTTTAGAATCAAGCAATACACAAATGCACAATTATATTATCTTGAAGAGCAAGGCATCAAATAAAGATGTCCACATCCAAGCTTATCCATTCCATGACCTTCTTCCAAAATAACCAAAGTAACAGATGAATTCCACAAGTCACAGGTTCAAAATAACAGCTTCACAATGATTATGTTGCAGATGAACTCAGAGAGGTCTTCAAAGATGTATCAGATGAATTTCAAATTTGCAAGCACTTGGTTCTTCAACAAGTTGACATTGGCCAAGTCCATTAGCATAGGAAGGTTGCCTAGATTCTAAGTCCATTTGTCCAAGATCAAGCCAACAGTCCACTCAAAAAGTTTTTTTAGGGTTTTTGTTATTATTATGTACATTAATGGCCAAAGACCACACAAACAAACAAAGTATATACAAACAAAATATATCACACAATATGGTCCAAATGGACAAAGTGAAAATTGCATTAACATAAACAATTAGAATGATATGAACAATGGCAAATGAAATAAAGTGCTAAAAGTAAATTGCATTAAAGTAAAAGCTTGAAATTAAAAGTTAGTAGTTAGTAGGTTAGAAGTTAGTATTGTTTTGCTTTTACTTTTCAAGACATTCTTTGGAGAACACTTAACCCATTTATCACAAGCATGGATCCTTGAACCAAAACATCTTCCAAAGGAAGGAAAGAAGGCCAAGTTTCCACACAATACCATGAAAGAGGGGAGACTTACAATCTCACTAACTAGAATGCTTATGCCTTTTATGTCACAAATTTAGCATTATGTTAAGCAATCGTAATTGGACTTATGTAAAAGTCGCAACTATTTGAGGCCGGAGAATAGAATTTTGGTGTTAATGCATGTTAGAGACATAGTATAATGGACTATGCTCATGAAACATACCACACACAAAAAGAATATGCAAAAGGTGTGGCCTAATCTCATCCATAATCATGTCAATTTTCCAATCAACTAGCATTAGGACTTTGAGATGTCATAGGCCAAATGGAATGAATGAATGAATGAAGAAGAGGAATAAGATGAAGTGGGAGGGGGATGAATGAAATCACAAATTGGTCAAAGGAGGACTTTTACTAAATTAATATCATTATTCATTTTGGGAGATGGAATGTACATTCCATCAATCCCCTAAATCCAATGATCTTAATTTGACAAAGTCAAATCAACCTTGACCAAGGCCCAACAACAAGAGTCAAACATAAACAAAGTCATCACAATTGGTCAACAAATTTATTTGGCATTTATTCAAATTAAAATATTAAAATAGTGCATTTAAATTAAATATGGTTTGTCCAATTCCTAAACTCTCATCAAAACACCAAAGAAATGGCCATGAGATTTATCATAAGTCAAACAAGGTCAAAGGACCTTGGAGAAAAAATTTCATAATTTTTGGACGTTTAAAAATATTTTTAAACAATTAAAAACAAATTCAAAATTAATTAATTCATGAAAAATATTAATAACGATCCAAAAAATAATTTTAATTCAGAATATGAAAGAGAAAAACATTTGAAATTTTTTGGTGAAAGTCCCATATTTTTTGGATCAATATTGAATTTAATATGAATTATTGAAAATAAAACAAATAAAATGAAAATTAAAATATCAGAAAAAACGTGGACCACTTGATCTCCCTCATTAATTGAGGTGGCAGATCAAGTGGCCAGGAACGCGCTATCCACCATGGTCCTTAGTCAGCACATGGCAACTTTGGTAATCAAAACCGACGCCTAGGATTAAAACCAAATGAATGGATCATGTGGTTTAGAGACTTGCCAACGCATCGCCGGAGCCAGAGCTCCGGTCATCTTCTCCGGTTGACCTCACCGGACTGGTCCACTATCAACCATCACCAAAATTAAAAACAAGGACATGATCTTAAAGAAAAAATGGCACTGAGCTCGAATTGGCCTCAATTCACTCTAACTCCAAGTATATTAAGAGATACATGGAGTTGAAATTTGAGGTACATGAACTGAGTTGCTTCAATTTTACCTCAAAGCAACTCAAACTTCTTGCTTACATTGATAGGACTTCAGATAACCAAAGAATCAATAAAATTGAGCAAGAATTTGAGAGAATCGAAGAGTTCAAAATTTCTGGAAAATACCTTCAATGGAGGTCTGGATTCAACTGATCTTGATCTTGCTTGTGCTTGATCTCACTCCACTTGCTTGCAGAAGAAGGATTAGATGCTTGAAAGGTTATGGATTCCTGGAGATTTGAATTTCAAAACAGTGGAAATTCAACCTCAAATTCAAAAGAATTTCTCAGGCTTATCTTTTGCAAGGTGAGGGTTTGAGATGGGGGATCAAAGCTGGCGCGAATGTGTGTGAAATTCTGAGCAATTGAAGCTCTATTTATAGCCAAAACAGTTGATAATTGCACACTTTAAATCACTTTCCAATTTTGGCAAATGGTGATGCAAGGGTGCATGGGCATGCACAGGCCCGTGAAATCATTGCTTGAGGTCCACAAATGAATATTGGATGGTCTGAATTAAGCTTGGATTGCAAGGCAAGTGTGCATTGATGTTTGAAGTTTGATCCTTGCCAAGTTATATCACCACGTTCATGCCATGTGCAGCCTATGCATTCCTTGTTCAAAATGAATTAATTTGAGCTCTTTGGAAAGGTGAGGTCAAGAGAAACAACTTTCATGTTCAACACTTTTTCATTTGGAGCTTGGAAGTTGGAGAAATTTGAGGTGGAAGTTTGGAAATTTTTGACATATCAAAATTTTTCTAAGTGTCAAGCCATATGTCTCAATATTCCATCTTGCTTAACTTTTTATATGAGCTTCAAATGAGAAACGTGTATTCATCAAAGTTGTATATCTCTCAAAGACCTTCAAAATGGTCACCAATTTCATGTCATTTGGATTTGAAATGATAGAGTTATGCATTTTTGAAGTTTGGAAAAATCACTTGATCAATGGTATAGGTCAAAAGTGACCTATAATGTAACCTCATATCACATGCTCAAAACAGTTGAATTAGCTCCAACTCAAAAGATAAAAGTTGAAGTATACACATTGAATTTTATTGTGAAACTTAGAAATCTTTCATATCATAAAAATTGAGCAAGTTATGGCCTTGGGAAGTTGACTTTCAAATTAGGGTTTAGACAAAATGACCTATAATGTTTCAACATAGAAAAATGATTTTTCAAGCAAAACTAGATCTAGGTCTCAACATGAAAGTTGTTTGGAATGTAATTTAGAGTAACTTTTTGCTTGGAATCATTTTCATATGGTGAAAATTGTAGGAGATAGGGTCTAGGGAGACCCAGTTTTGATCAGATGAATCCATCTGGTCAACCACCATCAACCAACTTGCTAAATTCCAATTCTCTTGACTTTCTTGGCTCATGGTAGATCATATATGCATAAGATGATTAATTTTGAAGTGTCCCTTGACAAATTTGATCAATTGGTGAGATAGCTTGTTGGAGAAGTTACTCAAGATACCCAGTCAAACTAGAGTTTCCAAGGCAAATAACCCTCAAACTCTTGAAGAAAACTTGATCAATTTAATATGTAGAGATCATTGGGACTCATATATGATGCTCATAATGATTCTTGAATCAATTCTTGGTTGTGCTCTTTGTTCATGAGGGTCTCAAACCCTATATGTGAACTTGATGAATCAATGAGATCATGCCCTTCCTACAAAAGAGTTAGGCAAATGCAAAGACATATTTTTGGTAGTTTAGTTAGTGAAATGATAAAATACAAGTATGATATAATCACAAAGTGTTTGGTGATCTCTCCCAAAACAAACCCAACGAAAATGAGTAAGGAGGATGCCAAGACACGATCCCAGTGCTAATGCTTATGATGTGTAAGACCCAAATTTTAGCCCTAAGATCCCTCATGGCATCATAATATTGCATTTTCATAGCCTCAAGGATCTTAGGCATCTTGGTTCCATTTGCCTTTAAGTTAGGACCTCTTGTGAGTGGTTTGAAATCACCAAGCATGCTTGAATTGTATATCATTGCTTTTTTCTCATTTATTACTAACCAAAAGCATAAAAATATGTCACTAACATCTTTTGTTTATAGCTTGAGCAGTCACAAGATCTAAAAGCTTCTAGGTGATCCTTTGTGCAATGATATGTCCAAGAGAAGATGAAAGAAAACATTGCAATGGTTCCCAAATCTCTTATCCATTAAATATGCCTCCCTAGTATCACAATTTATCATTTGGATCAAAGCAAGTCAAAGGGTTTGAGGTTTGTTTCCCAAGGAAACCCTAATTCATCTGATCATCAACAATGTCTTGCTCTTGAAGCAACCTCAGCCCATGGTCAAATATATTCAAGGGAAGTTATTTAATTCATAATTTCATGCATATTTGAACTTACTTGGGTGTCCTCAATCATCAATTCATCAAGATATGAGTTGTGGACTTGAGAAGTTGATCAGTCAATTCATCTGACTATTTTGAAATGCACTGAGACCTAACTTTTTGTGTGTTGATCAAGTGGAGATGATCCCAAGAACAAAAATGTTATTAAGGATAATATGAACAACTTTCATGTTCATCAAAATTGGATTTGAAGCTTGTAAGGTCATCATCCATTCCAATACATTACAGGTCATTTTGACTGAAACCCTAATTTTAGGTCAACTTCCCAAGAACATAACTCATTTATTTTTTATGATTTTGAGGTGGGACCAAATGCATTGGAAATCTTATTGTGTCTACCTAAACTTTTATGTTGAGCAAAACTTCAAAATCTCAAAATAAATACATGTGATAATGCAAAACATTATAGGTCACTTTGGGGCAAAGGCATTGAAAAGGAAAAAAGTCCAACTTCAAGTGCCCATAACTTCTTCATCAAAAATCCAAATGATGCAAAATGTAAGTCCAAATTGATTGTCTTGAAACGATCTACAACTTTGATGTTGGAGGTTTTTTCATTTGGAGCTTGCATAATCAAAACAGAAGGGCTTGAAGATGGTTCATTTTGACAAATTTCTCAAAGGCATATTTTGTGCATTGAACTTCATGGCCTGTTTTCATAAATTTCCACATTCCAAATGAGTTTTTGTTCAACATAACAGTTGTTCCTTATACCAAGACCTTTCCAACCATTACCCACATGCCTATGTTGCATTTTTTCAAGTGGCATTTTCGAAGAGGTGAAGTTTTAGGCTCATTTATGCATAACATGTTGAAACTCATTACACAAGCCAATTCAATCACATGTACACGTCCATTTCATCTTGCTTGCATCTGAACACTCATTTGCCATTGCATTCGGGCCTCCCATGCGCCTGTACAGGCCCATGCATGGAGGCCCCCTCACTTCATGCACACGAATTCTACATGCCTTGCATCACTTTGTACTATAAATAGAGCTGCTCAGATTCATTCTAAACCAACCTAAGGGCGCCTGAAATGCTGCAAGATTGAATCCATAACCACACTCAAAGGAATTTCTACTTTCTTCTTAAAAATTCAGATCTGAATTTCAACTACCTTGGTTGATTTTCAAACCTACAATTCCTTGGCCTTGCTTCATTCTTCATCACTAGATCCTACTGCAAGCATTAGTTGAGGAGAATCGTGCTCTCAAGATCTGCATTTCAAAGGTGGATATCAGAAGAAAAAAATCTTCGAAACTCATTATTTCTTGCTTATTTCTTGAGTTTCTTGGCCAGGCTGAAGTCCTCTCATTAGAGGCATTTGATTTGTGCTTTCAATTTTGTAAAAACACCAAGTTCAGTTTGAACTCCATCATTTCCTCCTTCTGATTTCTCTTCCTATGGAGATCTAGAGGAAAAACTAATGGTACAGGGGTGATGTACATCACCCCAGCTTTCCAATGATATGAGGATCGCTCGTTTTCATCTAGATTTTATGACCTGCAACTTTGGCCGGAATCTCCATGCTCGCCGGAGAAGACGGTGGTGTACACCACCGTCCGTTTGCCAGTTTGAGTCCTAGCCGTTGATGATGATTTCCAGATTGAATCATGGCTCTTGGATCTTATGATTTTTTTTAAATGCTTATGTTGCTCAGTTGACTTAGGTCCATGGTGCGCGCGCATGCCATAGCCGTTTGATATGCCAGATCATTTAATAAATTGGATCTGACGCGCCAGGATTTTTAGCATTTTTCATTTTCTGATTTAATTTCCATTTATTTTCTTTTATTTCATTTAACTTCAAAAATTCATAACTCTCTCATTTTAATTCCAAAAAATATGGGACTAATTGCATTATTTCTCTTTTTAATTCTAGTTTCTAAAAATGATTTTTATTTTTTTTTATTTTATCATTTGATATTTTTGTGAATTTTCTCTTTTCTTGTCATTTTTAATTCATTTTAAATAGTTTTTGATATTCAAAAAATACAAAAATATTTTCTCAATCTCTTTGAATCATGATGGATCTATGAAAAATATGCTCACCAATTTTTTAATTGATTTGAGATTTATTTGAGATTTTAGTTCAAATAGGTTATTTTTATTCATTTTTAATTGATTAAAAATAGTTTCTGACTTTTAAAAATGCTGAAATTTTTTGTCAAACTTTGTTTGACCTTGTTGAACTTGGGATAAATCACTTGGACTTTCCAAAGTTGATTTGAAGTGTTTTTGAAGTTTGACCTTTCTTTAATATTTTAATTCAAGTTTATTTTCAAATATTAAAAAATGCCAAAAATAATTTGTTTATTTCTTGACTTCCAATCTTGATCCCACTTCTGTTTTTGATAGTTTGACCATGATCCTTCATGTCATTGGTCAACACTTGTAGATTGGTACATTCCATTCTACTTAATGCACCTTATGTTCTTCATTTCCATTGTCCATCTTCTTCTTCTTCTTTTCTTTCGTAATCAATGAGTTAAAGGTTGATAAGTTAGCATTGATTAGGGAGGTTTAATCTTCCTTAATTCAAATCTAATTTATCTTGATCAAATGATCAAGTGAATGGCTTTGCATTAAGGATAGGTTGCTTCCTAAATCATGCAAAGGACTTAAACCAATACAAGATCATTTCTCTTCTTCTTTTTTGGCATGGCAAGTTGTTGGAACTTGATTCACTAATCAAGACTTCTAACTTATGTGGTTGCCTACATTATTATTGACCGACCTCAGATAGTTGTGACTTCTACATAAGTCCAATTACGATTGCTTAAAATAGCGCTAAATTTGCCTTATGGCACACTAACTACTAACACTAATCATTAACCATTAACATTTACTTTTTGCTCTTTATTTTATGCAATTTACTATTCTTGTACATATTATTCATTTGCTTTTCCCTTTGCTCACTTGAGCACATGTTTATGTTAATGCAATTTGCCTTTTGCTCACTTGAGCACATAATTGTGTATATATTATTGTGCTTGTGTTTTGTTTTGATTATTATGGACCAAAATGCAAAGAAATGGACAAATGGACTTAGTTTCTAGGACTTTCCCTATGCAAATTGGAGTAAAAGGATCTTAATGTGAAGATGGATTAGAAGGACCAAATCTCTAAACTCACTCTTGTCCATTCTTGATTTGTTTCATAAAACCTTTGATGTGTGTGCTCTTGTGCTAGGGAATTCTATAAGAGTTCAAATTGAAGAACCATTGCCATGTTCATCCAAAGTGGAAGAGACCAGATGCATTGAGGATCTCTTAGGAGACTTATGTGATTGTTGCTTGAGCTCACTATTATTTTGCTTGCTTATTCCAAAGGATGGGAGCTACTTGGATCATCAATATGATCTCAAGAGAGGAACTCCATTTGTGGTCTTGTCTCTTTTGCCTTATCTCTTGTATGATTACGACTTTAGTCATTCTTCTTCTTCCCTCCACTCTAACCCAAGCCAAAACTTTTGTGCAAACATTTAACACTTGTTTTCAAACATTAGAAACCGAAGCCTTATGCTTTTGATTTTCAAACTTGTTTTTCATAACACTTATTTTGAATTGAATCTTTAAGTCAACTTTGACCATATTTTGTAAATACTTTTCATTGGTAAATATAACCCATTCAAATGTCTTTTTGTGGTTTCAATGGCCACCCTCTTAATCAAGACTTTTTCATAACCTTTAGCTATTAGGTTTGAGTTATCCTTGAAGTAGATATAATACTGACCTATATCCTTAGTGATGGACAATGAGTCTTCCATGCTTATTATAGGGTTAACCCCTCACTAGCATGTTAAAGCTATCCTCACATGCTGGATTTGTGGTTTTAGGTTGAGTTTTCTCCCTTGGATAACAAAAGACCTTAAGGCTTTTGGACCAATCAATTTACCAACTCATTTTGAGATTTTTACCCCGAACTACGAGGTTTTGATCCTAATCTTTTTTAAGATGGTACGTAGGCAATGGGTTTATCCATCCAAACACAAAATGTAAATAAACTTGTATATTCTCTTTGCATCTCTTCAATCATGTTTGCACAAATAGATTTTCACAAAATAACAACCTTACAACAAATATGAAAAGAGCTCCCTAGGAGTACCTAGGATGTTTTGGGTGCCTAAAACCTTCCCATTGCATAACCAACCCCCTTACCCAGATCTCTGACATTTTTACTAGTTTTTGATTCGATAAAACTTTTAGGTTTTTGTTCGCTTTCTAACCATTCCTTTGGATAAATAGAAGTGCGGTGGCGACTCGACTTGTATGGTTTACCTTGGATTTAGTCAATATCTCTAATGGTAACGAATACCCCGCTACAGAAAAGTGACGACTCTGCTGGGGATGATGATTTGCCTAGTGGGTTTTGCCTACTTTTCATATTTGTTGTATTGTATTGTATTGTTTGGTGACATATTTTTTGTGCAATTTGGGATTATTGTATTGTCTATAATGATTGAATTGCTTGAATATTAATTCCTTGTATGCTTGGTGATCTTTGTGAGATGAGTTCTATACCCGAACTCGAGTGCACTTAGGATAGGAGAATGGCATAGTCTTGTTAACTTGTGTGGAGTTATTCCTTAGCAAGTTGACTTGCAAGTCCATTCACTTGGTGGAGGTCATGTTGGGATCAATAATGTCACACAAGTAGTTGTGGTTAGACATTACTCTTTCCAATATAGACCTTATAAGCCAAGGACCTTAGTTTACCAAGCCCATCTTGGCCTATTCTTAGGATGTAGTGAGAAAGTCGTTCAAGTGTAAGACTTGATACGATTGTTACGCGATACTACACTCATAAGAGTCTCTCTTGAGAATATTTTTGGAATACGAGTAGTCGTTTCTCCGATAATATCCGAAAGATGGGATGATGACTATGGGAACCTCTTGTAGAACATGTTTGGCAGGTTTAAACCCTAGTACACTCCCTTTGGGTGGTTCTTAACCGAGACTCCATGCTCGTGACTTGCAACAAACCCTTGATTCGTGGTTGATCCGTTCATGTATCGTTAATATCAATGGAACTTGGGTGTTGATAAGGTGTAAACCATAATCCACCAAAATGGATGATTGATATTAAGGATAATATGATCCATCCCATGACCTTTGTTTGGTGTGCTTTGCTTGATCCTTGAGTGTGATTGTTGCATTCATGCATCCATGCACCCATTTGCATCCATATCATCAAAATAATAAGAAAATTTTCAAGGAACTTAAGAAGTCTATTTGCAAATTTCCAGACATGGAAAAACAAAGAAGGAATACAAAGAAGTACAGTTTCAGACAACCCGACTTGAAAGAGTTAAGGAATTTGACATCCTATGTACTAGATCCCTTGGGTTTCAAGGCTCGTTTTGGGAAGCTTCTTCCTCTTCTGACTACTCAGGTGGACGAAGGGTTGATGAGTGTATTGGTGCAGTTTTATGATCCTTTGTACCATTGCTTCACGTTTCCAGACTTCCAACTTTTGCCCACGCTTGAGGAGTATGCCTATCTTGTGGGCATACCTATTCTAGACCAGTTGTCGTTCAGTGGCTTGGAGAGTATTCCTACTTCTCAAGAGATCGCTGATATGTTGCATATAGATGAATCTCTGGTTGGTGCTCATATGACTACCAAAGGTGGAAATCAAGGTCTCTCTTCTGAGTTCCTCATTGCTCAAGCTACTATGTATGGGAAGGCCATGAGTGAGGACGCCTTTGAGGCCATATTTGTACTTCTCATCTATGGGTTAGTGTTGTTCCCCAACATCGACAAGTTTGTGGATGTGAACGCTATTAGGATTTTCTCTACTCTTAATCCCGTTCCAACTCTGTTGGGTGACACTTACTTTTCTTTGCATATGAGGAATGCAAAGGGTGGTGGTGCCATTGTGTGTTGCTTGCCTCTGTTGTATAAGTGGTTTATTTCTCACTTACCGCAGACGGTCGCCTTCAAGGAGAACAAGGGATGTCTACGGTGGTCCACGAGACTTATGTCTCTCACTAATGATGATATCTCCTGGTACAACCGCATGTATGATGGTATGCAGATTATCGACTCTTGTGGTGAATTCTCTAATGTACCTCTTCTTGGTACATGTGGTGGAATTAGCTACAACCCTGTTTTGGCACGTCGTCAGCTTGGGTTCCCCCTAAAGGATAAACCCAATAACATTCTGTTAGAAGGTGTGTTCTTTCAGGAGGGTAAAGATCCCCAAGGCTTGAAGGACAGGATGGTCCGCGCTTGGCGCAAGATTCATAGGAAAGGAAGGAAAGAGCTAGGTCCGAAGAATTGTGTCGCTTTGGAGCCTTACACTGTTTGGGTTAGAAGGAGAGCTTTTGAGTATCTCATGCCTTACGAGTATCCGAGACCTACACCTTTGGTCATGGATGGGCCTCCCTGACCAAGGAGTAGAGGAGTTGAGAGATGAAGACCGTTCACGTGCTTGGATCCGTGAACGAGAAGAATTGCTTCGGCAGATCAAGGAGAAGGACGCTTTGATTGAGTTTCTGGAACATCAGGTTATTGATGATCCTAATGACGCATGGTCTTCTCTACTTCCTCAGTCTTCCAAGTTTTGGAAGAGGAAGTACGATCGACTCGCCAAGGAGAAGGAAGATATGGAGGCAGCCTATGAGGAGTAGGTGAAGAGGCTTCGTGCATCTTACCTTCCTATGTCCCGAGCTTTAGATGATTGTTTCTAGGGATCCATAAGATGATTATTTTCCTTTTCTCTTGTATTTGGTTACCAATGTTGTACTTCTTTGGTGTAAAAAATATTTTCCAGATATTATGAGATGTTTCCATATATGATAAAAGTGTAATGTTGCCCAAAATTTGCAAATAGAACTCTAAAGTTCCTCTGAAATAAAAACAAATCATATGCACAAGCATTGCATGCATCATGTGCATAAGCAGGTTTTGTTCTCGGCTTCTCGTTCTGTGGTCTAACTTTGTGTTCTTCATTCATTTCAAAGACAAGCTGACTCACCGGTACTACACCAGAGCCAACTCCTCGAGACTGATGGATCATTTGGAACAAGAGAACCGCGAGCTAAAAGAAGAGGTAGCCAGATTGACTGCCCTGATGGAGTCATTCTTGGCCGCTCAGAGCCAGTCTTCTCCAACACCTGCAACCCCTCCCCAGAGGACGGTCATTTCTGAGATCGTGACATCTATTGTGCCTGCTGCAACAGCCCATTTTGCGCCATCCATGCCGGCTGGGTTCCCGTGGGGAATGCCTGCCAATTTTGTGCCAGAGGGTTTTGCTCCTACTCTTGCTTCTTTGCCGGCATCTAGCCCAGTCCTTTCAGTGCCACCTCCCGTTGTGCACACACTACCAAGAGTTGAAGATACCATCTACCATTCTGAGCCATCTGAGGGCCCAGACGTTTATGAGAAGATGGATGATATGAAAGACCAATTCCTTGAGCTTCGCAAGGAACTGAAAACTTTGAGGGGGAAGGACCTCTTTGGTAAAAGTGCTGATGAGTTGTGCCTCGTGCCCAACGTGAAGATCCCTATTAAATTCAAAGTACCTGACTTTGAGAAGTATAAGAGAAACACATGCCCTCTCAGCCATCTTGTGATGTATGCTTGCAAGATGTCGACGCAAACTGATAATGACCAACTGGTCATCCAATATTTCTAGGACAGTCTGTCCGGTGCCGCTCTCCGGTGGTACATGGGTCTGGAAAGTTCGAACATCCTCTCTTTCAACGATCCTGGCGAGGCCTTCGTCAAGCAATATAAATACAATGTGGATATGGCTCCTGATAGGGACCAGCTGAGGGCAATGTCCCAGAAAGAGAAAGAGACCTTCAAAGAATACGCCCAGAGGTGGCGCGAGTTGGCAGCTCAGATAGTGCCACCCCTTGAGGAGAAGGAGATGACCAAGATATTTTTGAAGACCTTGAGTTCATTTTACTATGAGAGAATGATAGTCAGTGCTCCCTCAGACTTCACCGAGATGGTGAATATGGGAATGAGACTAGAAGAGGGGGTCCGTGAAGGACGTTTGACTCGAGAGGAAGGCTCTTCAGCAAAGAGATATGGAAGCTTTGCAAAGAAGAAGGAGGGAGAGGCACCTACTGTGTCTTCCCATGTCAAGAGAAGACCCTCTGTGAAGAGGAAGATTGCCCGCCCAGTCAATGTAGCGGGGTATTCGTTACCATTAGAGATATTGACTAAATCCAAGGTAAATCATACAAGTCGAGTCGCCACCGCACTTCTATTTATCCAAAGGAATGGTTAGAAAGCGAACAAAAACCTAATAGTTTTAACAAAAACTAGTAAAAGAAATAGGGATTTGGGTAAGGGGGTTGGTTATGCGATGGGAAGGTGTTAGGCACCCAAAACATCCTAGGTACTCCTAGGGAGCCCTTTTCATACTTGTGAAGGTTGTTGTTTTTGTGAGAAATTTTGTTTGTGCAAACATGATTGAAGAGATGAGAGGAGAATGTACAAGTTATTTACATTTTGTGTTTGGATGGATAAACCCATTGCCTACGTACCATATTAAAAAAGATTAGGATCAAAACCTCGTAGTTCAGGGTAAAAATCTCAAAAACAAGTTGGTGAATTGATTGGTCCAAAAGCCTTAAGGTCTTTTGTTATCAAAGGGAGAAAACTCACCCAAACCACAAATCCACCATGTGAGGATAGCTTCAACATGCTAGTGAGGGGTTAACCCTATAATAAGCATGGAAGACTCATTGTTCATCACTAAGGATATAGGTGAGTATTACATCTACCACAAAGATAACTCAAACCTAATAGCTAAAGGTTATGAAAATTTTGATTAAGAAGGTGGCCATTGGAACCACAAAAGCACATTTGAATGGGTTATATTTACCAATTAGAAGTATATACAAAATGGTCAAAGTTGACTTAAGGATTCAATTCAAAATAAGTGTTGTAAAAGAGAAAGTTTGAAAATCAAAAGCGTAAGGCTTAGGTTTCTAATGTTTGAAAACAATGGTTAAATGTTTGCACAAAAAGTTTTGGCTTGGGTTAGAGTGGAGAGAAGAAGAAGAATGGCTACATCCTAAGCAAAACAAAAAGGTGAGGGATAAGAAATGAAAACAAACTAGGAGTTCCTCTCTTGAGATCATATTGATGATCCAAGTAGCTCTCATCCTTTGGAATAAGCAACCACAGAGTATAAGCAATCAAACAAGTCTCACAAGAGATCCTCAATGTATCTTGTTTCTTCCACTTAGATGAACATGGCAATGATCCTCCAATTAAGCTCAAATGGAAACTCCTAGCACAAAAGCACACACATCAAAAGTTCCAATGAAGTAAAACAAGAATGGACAAGAGTGAGTTTAGATATTTGGTTCTTCTAATCCATCTTCACCATTAAGATCCTTTTGCTCCAATTTTGCATTAGGAAGGTCCTAGAAACTAAGTCCAATTCTCCATTTCTTTGCATAGGGAAAGTCCTAGAAACTAAGTCCATTTCTTTGCATTTGGTTCACCACAATCAAAACAAAACACAAGCAAAAATAATATATACACAATTATGTGCTCAAGTGAGGAAAAGGCAAATGGCATTAACATAAACATGTGCTCAAGTGAGCAAAGAGAAAAGCAAATGAATAATATGTGCAAGAATAGTAAACTGCATTAAAGTAAATTGCACAAAGTAAATGTTAATTGTCAATAGTTAGTGTTAGTAGTTAGTGTGCCATAAGGCAAATTTAGCGCTATGTTAAGCAATCGTAATTGGACTTATGTAGAAGTCACAACTATCTAAGGCCGGTCAATAATAATGTAGGCAACAAACACAAGTTAGGAGTCTTGATTAGTGAACCAAGTCCCAACAACTTGCCATGCCAAAAAGGAGAAGAAAATTGATCTTGTATTGGTTTAAGCCTTTTGCATGATTTAAAATACAACCTATCCTTAATGCAAAGCCATTCACTTGATCAATTGATCAAGATAAATTAGATTTGAATCAAGGAAGGTTAAATCTCCCTAATCAATGCTAACTTATCAACCTTTAACTCATTGATCAAAAAGAAGAGAAGAAGAAGAAGAAGGAGATGAATAAGAGAAATGGAAATGACAAAATGGTAAAAGAAAAATAAATGCATTAAATGGAACATCGTGTACCAATCCTTATATGTTGACCAATAACATTGAAAGTCAAGGTCAAACAATCAAAAACAGAAGTGAGATGAAGATTGGAAGTCAAGAAATGAATAAACTATTTTTGGCATTTTTTAATACTTAAAAATAAACTTGAATTAAAATAAATGGAAAGGTTAAACTTCAAAATCACTTCAAATCAACCTTGAAAGGTCCAAGTGATTTATCCTAAGTTCAACAAGGTCAAACAAAGTTTGACAAAAAATTTCAGCATTTTTAAAAGTCAGAAACTATTTTTAATCAATTAAAAATGAATAAAAATAACCTAATTGAACTAAAATCTCAAATAAATCTCAAATCAATTCAAAAATTGATGAGAATATTTTTCATAGATCTATCATCATTCAAAGAGGTTGAGAAAATATTTTTGCATTTTTTGAATATCAAAAACTATTTAAAATGAATTAAAAATAACCAGAAAAAGAGAAAATTCACAAAAAATATCAAATGACCAAATAAAAAAAATTAAAAATCAGAAATAGAAACTAGAAATTATTTGGGAAATAATGCAATTGGTCCCATAATTTTTGGATAAAAAATGAAAGAGATATGATTTTTTGAAATAAAATGGAATTAAAGAAAATAAAAGGAAATAAAAGCAGAAAATAGAAATTGGAAAAAGCGTGGACCGTCTGATCTAAGCTCATTAATTGAGCTGGCAAATCATGAAGCCATGAAGCGCGCGCCTACCATGGATCCAAGTCAACTGAGCCACACCGCGCATTATAAAAAGTCATAACAAAGAAGGGATGAGATTAAATCTGGAGATTCAAATGCACGACCTAGATTTGATCTGGAGATGGTGAAGCCACCGGAGCCACCATCTTCTCCGGTGAGCTCCAGGATTCCGACCAAATTGCAGAAACTCGAAAGGCAACCAAAACGTACGATCTATACATCATTAGAAAGCTGGGATGATGTACATCATCCCTGTACCATCCATTTTCATTCTAGATCTCTAGGATTTGAGAAATCAGAAGTTGAAAAATCTGGTGTTCATCATGAACTCAATGAATTGCAAAAATTAAAAGCATAAACATGATGCCTCTATTGAGAGGACTTCAGCCAACACAAAATCTAAGCCAAAAGGTCAATGGATTAGGAGAATCGAAGGAAATACCAGTTGGAATGTAAGCTTGAATTCTGGTATCTTGAGCTTGAAACCTTGCTTGCTTTGCCAAAACAGAAGTTCAATGAGATGTATGGTGAAGGTTTAGAAGTATTAGATCTAAGAAAACAACCAGGTGAAGCTGAATTCTAGATCTGAAAAATTTAAGAGAAATGGAACTTGCTTCTTTAGTGATGGTTAGGGAAAGATTTCTGCAGCATTTCAGGTTGAAATTGGCGTGTGAAATGAGTGAAATGAAGTCTCTATTTATAAAGGAAGAGGCAAGGAAAGTGTGCAATGATCCGTGTGCATGGCATGTGAAGCTTCATTGCATGGGCTTGCATGATCATGCACAAGGCCCAAAAACAATGCCAAATGAGTTCTGAACACCAGCCAGATGGAAATGGACGTGTAGCATGCAAGGCAATTGCCCATGTAACAAGATTTCAAGTGAATTCCTTCTTTGTACCTAAAAATTCATCTCTTCGAAAGTACCATTTAAAAAAATCCAAACATGGGCATGTGGGTAATGGTTGGAAAGGTATTTGTATAAGGAACAAATGTTATGTTGGGCAAAAACTCATTTGAGGTGTGGAAATTTATGAAATTTGAGTTTAAAGTATGATATGCAAAACATGTCAATGCAAGGTTTCTAAAATTGGCCAACTTTCAAGCCCCTCTGTTTTGATGATTCAAGCTTCAAATGGAAACACCTCCAACATCAAAGTTGTAGATTGTTTCAAGAAAATCAAAATGGACTTACATTTTTCATCATTTGGATTTTTGATGAAAGAGTTATTGGCACTTGAAGTTGGACTTTTTTGACTTTTAATGCCTTTAATCCAAAAAGACCTATAATGTCTTGCATTATCACATGTATTTCCTTTGAGATTTTGAAATTTTGTTCAACATAACATTTGAAGTAGACATCTCAAGCTTTCCAATGCATTTGATCCCACCTCAAAATAATAGAATATGAGTGAGTTATGTACTTGGGAAGTTGACCCAAAATTAGGGTTTCAGTCAAAATGACCTATAATGTATTGGAATGGCAGATGGTTTTCCAAGCTTCAAATAAAATTTTGCTGAACATGAAAGTTGTTCATATTGTCCTTAAGAACATATTTGATTTTGGAACCATCTCCATTTGACCAAAACATAAAAAGTTAGGTCTTAGTGCATTTCAAGATAGTCAGATGAATTGACTGATCAACTTCTCAAGTCCATGCCTCATATCTAGATGAATTGATGATTGAGGACACTCAAATAAGCTCAAATATGCATGAAATGATGAGTTAAAGAACTTCCCTTGATTGCATTTGACCATGGGTTGAGGTTGCTTCATGAGCAAGGCATTATGGTGCACAGATGAATTAGGGCTTCTCTGGGGAACAAACCTCAAATCCTTTGACTTTCTTTGATCAAAATGATGAATTAAGATGATAGGGAGGCATATTTGATGGATGAGAGCTTTGGGAACCATTACCATGCTTGTTTTCATCTTCTCTTGGCAATATCTTTGCACCAATGACCTCCTAGAAGCTTTGGACCTTGTAATTGCTCAGGCTACAAACAAAAGATGTTAGTGACATATTTTTGTGCTTTTGGTTAGTAAATAAAATGGGAAAAGCAATGATATACAATTCAAGCATGCTTGGTGATCTCAGACCACTCACAAGGAGTCCCACCCAAAGGCAAGGGACCAAGATGCTCAAAGATCCTTGAGGCTATGCAATGCAATATTATGATGCCATGAGGGATCTTAGGGACAAAATTGGGATCTTACAGATGCCCCTATTTAAGGTCATTCTAGCCGGAGAAGGGAAGGTTAAAATCTTCGTCTCGATGAGGTAGAATGGGCTTAAATAATAACAAAGAGACGAATTTTGGTCCCTAAGAGACCTCATGATGCAAATGTATGTATGTAAAAGGATAATACTTTGTGGGGATATGTGTCCACAAAGAAGAAAAGAAATCTGGAGGAATCGACAGTCCATAGGAGTAATACACTCACTAGGGAGATAGAGACTCTGGGGACTCTAATGGGGGATAAGAAAGAAATGCGTGAGCAGGGCACGACTCAAAGTTTGGGGGAGCAGAATTCCAAAGGGAATAAACCAATGGAAAGACTCGAGCTGACTCGAAGACGCTCGTATTGGGGAATATGCCAATACAGCAAAACTATCCACAGCGGATACTTCAGATAGAAATCCGGACAAAAACAATCCACTAAGGGACCTCGCTAGGGATGTCTAAAAAGACTCTCTTAGGGAAGCAGCGAGATGAGCTGTTACCGGTTACTGGGTAACAAGCTCAATGAGACATGTGATCTGAACACCGACATAAGGGTCAGAGATACAACATGCTCGGGAAGAAATGAATATCTAAGACCGGTATAAGGGTGAGAGATATCAAAACTTCGAAACATCTGAGGAAGACCTAAAAAGGTATATTTCAACTCAGGGAAATCTGACTCCGCAAGGAACAAAAAGTCATAATAGGGAGCATAAAGGGAGGAACACCAGGGATGCCGGTTACTGGGCATATAATAGGTGACCAACCAAGGCGTGAATTGGGGAAATTCCCAAGACACTCATCATCCAAAAGAGGGCTAAAAGCAAACTCGATTATAGGATGGATACTCGACTCCGCAAAGGGGAAACGAATCTTACTCAACTGGGGAAGAACAAAAGGCTTCGACCGAAGAGTGCATGAGATATACTATCTATTACCGTCAGAACATAGATAATATACTCGCATGGAAGATTATCCACAACCGGTTACTGGGTTAATAAAGGATAAATCGACCGAAAGGAAAAGGCATCGGGATACCGAAACTAGGTATATAATGATGACCAATCCAGGGGAGAAACAATCGTCATCAACAACAAAGGGTAGACGAGAGATGACTTGCTGGGGATAAATTGCGTAAGCAGGGCAATTATCCAGGCAAAAAAGGGAATATCAACATCGAATATTGGATGAAGATAACCACCAAGGAGGGGATTACACCTACCGAATACTGGGTAGGAAACCACGGAAAAGTAACTGTCATCGATTATGATGAACCAAAGGTTAACTCCGCAAAGAGGAGAAAATAGGGTTTACAACTACCGGTATCAGGGTAGAAAACCACAGACTCCGTCGGGGATAGTATGAATGATTACTAATTGTCGAGTAATTATTCATTTATACCGCGGGGAAACAAAGGAAACAGCTTCGAGGGGCCAATTTAGGATCAAACCAAAAAGGAAAACTGAATCAAGACTTGTCCTGGTGAGGATATAACTCAACAGGGGAACCCATCCCCATATATGTGTTGGGAGGAAGCGAAAACAACCGTCGTCCACGAGGATATAACTCAGTGGGGAATGCGGAAGGGAAGATAAACACTTCCTGCTTAATGTGTTGACTCTACGTTGAGGGACCAGACACCGACACCTGCTTGGGAAAAGTATTACCCACTAGCAGAGGGATAACAAGCAAAGATATATGGTAAACAATGCAATATGAATATTTAAATGTTCGAAAATTGTATGCACACATGCGTGGTTTATGTATGATGAATACTGACAAACAAACATTTCTAACACAAGCAGGCTTCACAGGAATAAGCACGCAGACATCCAGTACTACCCTTCAAGAGAGAAAACCAAAATCACCAGAGAGCAAACGATCTTCCGGAGATCAGAGATACCAGGAAACAACAAAATCTCTGCAGGGGAGGAATCAATAGTCAACCCGGCTGGGGATAGGAGTTACAATGAGACCACATCCACCACATGAGCAACTCTACTGGGGAGTCTATCCGATGGATAAAGGGATTCTAGAGAATCAACCTGTTGGAGATCAAATCACCCTTGGGAAAGCACTGAGGATCTCTTAAGTATCCTTTCGTCATTGTGAATGTTCACTTCGTTTAAAAACAATTTATAAAAAATATGATTGTTTAAAACAATGATATTTTCTCAATTAAAGCATGTGAAACATTTGTTGAATATAAACAAATAAGAGTGCAAACAATTGGATAACAGGCTCAAATTTATTTGATGGAATGGTAGTTTGCAAATGGCAAGACTCCATAGATCTTTACAAGTTTGAAATTGGTGATATATATTGGAAAAGGGCTACATTGAACATAATGACCGTTTCTCCACCAATTCTGAATTCGATGTATTCGAAGCTTCGGTTAATGACGAATGAACAAGAATCTCTAACGGATGATAATTGTAGAACAAAGTCTTGTCAGGATGCAGTTACTTGCCAAATCCCTAATTTTTGCCTAGATTGCCCCAGGATGAGGTACTCGATCTAGCGGGATACAAATATTCATTTTTTTCATGTGTCTAACTTTTACCTGGACCGCCCTTTCGGGTTTTCAATCCACCGAGACGCTCATTTTTGCCTAAGCCGCCCTTTCGGGTTTTCAACTTAGCGAGCTATTCTGTTTTTATTTTAGGCGAAGTATTTCTTGACTGCATCCGAATTCACAGGACGAGTAAAATCCTCCCCATCCATAGTTGTAAGTATCAAAGCACCGCCTGAAAAGGCTCTCTTAACAACATATGGACCTTCATAGTTTGGAGTCCACTTGCCCCTGGAATCGGGCGCGAAAGACAAGACTTTCTTGAGCACAAGGTCACCTTCTAGGAACACACGAGGCTTGACCTTTTTATCGAAAGCTTTCTTCATTCTTTGCTGATATAACTGACCATGGCACATGGCAGTCAATCTCTTCTCTTCAATCAAATTCAGATGGTCATACCGACTCTGAACTCATTCAGCATCAGTCAACTTGGCTTCCATCAAGACTCTCATTGACGGGATCTCCACCTCTACTGGGAGTACAGCTTCCATGCCATAAACAAGAGAGAAAGGGGTTGCCCCTGTTGAAGTGCGGACAGACGTACGATATCCATGCAAAGCAAATGGAAGCATTTCATGCCAATCTTTGTACGTAACAACCATCTTCTGGATAATTTTCTTGATATTCTTGTTAGCAGCTTCAACAGCCCCATTCATCTTGGGTCTGTAAGGAGAAGAATTATGATGTGCGATCTTGAACTCATTACACAGTTCTTTCATCATTTTATTGTTCAAGTTAGATCCATTATCAGTAACGATCTTATCTGGCACACCATACCGGCATATGAGTTGATTCTTGATAAACTTCACGACCACCTGCCTGGTCACATTCGCATATGATGCCGCTTCAACCCACTTGGTGAAGTAATCAATTGCTACGAGAATAAATCTGTGTCCATTGGACGCTTTTGGCTCTATCATGCCAATCATGTCAATTCCCCACATGGAGAAGGGCCATGGTGATGAAATCACATTTAGAAGTGTCAGGGGAATATGAATCTTATCCGCGTAAATCTGACACTTATGGCATTTCTTCACGTACTTGCAGCAGTTAGACTCCATTGTCAGCCAATAGTAGCCTACTCTCAACATCTTTCTAGCCATGGCATGTCCATTGGAGTGAGTACCAAATGAACCTTCATGAACTTCAGTCATTAACAGGTATGCTTCGTGTCTATCCACGCATCTGAGCAGAACCATGTCAAAATTTCTCTTATAAAGCACTTCGCCATCGAGGTAGAAACTGCCTGACAATCTCCTCAAAGTCTTCCTATCTTTCACAGATGCCCCAGGCGGGTAAATCTGGCTCTGAAGGAAACACTTAATGTCATAATACCATGGCTTATCATCTTTCACTTCTTCAACTGTAAATACATGAGTTGGTATATCCAAGCGCATCACAGTGATATTGGGAACTTCATTCCACAATTTAACCACAATCATTGAAGCAAGTGTGGCAAGAGCATCTACCATCTGATTCTCATTTCGAGGAATATGGTGAAAGTCAACCTCAGTAAAGAACGTTGAAATCCTCCTCGCATAATCTCTGTATGGAATGAGACCAGGCTGATTCGTTTCCCACTCACCCTTAATCTGATTAACAACAAGGGCCGAATCCCCATAAACATCAAGATGCTTGATTCTGAGATCAATGCATTCCTCTTATCCCATAATACAGGCCTCATACTCAACCATATTATTCGTGCATTTGAAAGTTAGCCTTACTGTAAAAGGAATATGTGTGCCCTGAGGAGTAATGATTACTGCCCCAATACCATTTCCATACTGATTTACAGCGCCATCAAACACCATACTCCATCGGGAACCAGGCTCTGGCCCTTCATCGAGTGTAGGCTCATCATAATCTTTCATTTTCAAATACAAAATTTCCTCATCCGGGAAGTCATACTGAACTAACTGATAATCCTCGATAGGCTGATGTGCCAAATGGTCAGCCAAGATACTACCTTTAATAGCCTTCTGAGCTCGATACTCAATATCATACTCAGACAACAACATCTGCCAATAGGCAATCCTCCCGGTTAAAGCAAGCTTCTCAAAGATGTACTTGATTGGATCCATTCTAGATATCAACCAAGTCGTATGATTTATCATATACTGGCGTAAGCGCTTAGCAGCCCAAGCCAAAGCACAACATGTTTTCTCAAGCATTGAGTATCGAGACTCACAATCAGTGAACTTCTTACTTAAGTAGTAGATAGCATACTCCTTCTTTCCTGATTCATCTTGCTGACCCAGGACACAACCCATTGAATCTTCAAGAACAGTCAGATACATGATCAATGGTCTCCCTTCCACAGGTGGGGACATAATCGGAGGCTCAGACAGATAGTCTTTAATACTATCAAAGGCTTTTTGGCAATCCTCGGCCCAATCATGAGACTGATCTTTCCGGAGGAGCTTGAATATTGGCGCACATGTGGCAGTCATGTGGGATATGAATCTGGAAATGTAATTCAAGCGACCAAGAAAACCTCGGACTTGCTTCTCAGTTTTGGGCGCAAGCATCTCTTGTATTGCTTTGACCTTTGCAGGATCAACCTCAATACCTCTTTCACTGACGATAAAGCCCAATAACTTGCCAGAACGGACTCCAAATGTACACTTGTTGGGATTCAGACGAAGCTTATACTTCCTCAGACGCCGAAAAAGCTTCAACAAGTGCTCTACATGTTCAACTTCCGTTCTTGACTTTGCAATCATATCATCAACATATACCTCAATCTCTTTGTGCATCATATCGTGAAACAAGGTAGTCATAGCTCGTTGATATGTGGCTCCGGCGTTCTTCAAACCGAAGGGCATCACTCGATAACAGAATGTTCCCCAAGGTGTGATGAATGTTGTCTTCTCCATATCCTCGGGTGCCATCTTGATCTGATTATATCCGGAAAATCCGTCCATAAATGAGAAGACTTTGAATTTAGCTGTATTGTCTACCAACATATCAATATGTGGTAAGGGGAAATCATCTTTCGGACTAGCTTTATTCAAGTCTCTATAGTCCACACACATCCGGACTTTTCCATCTTTCTTAGGCACGGGCACAATATTGGCCACCCATTGAGGATATGTAGAAGTCACCAGAAACCCTGCATCAATTTGCTTCTGAACTTCCTCTTTGATTTTCACTGCCATATCAGGATGAGTTCTTCTGAGCTTCTGCTTCACAGGCACGCACTCAGGTTTCAAAGGTAGGAAATGTTGCACAATATCAGTATCTAGACCAGGCATGTCTTCATATGACCAGGCGAAGACATCGGCATATTCTCGTAGCAATTCAATCAACCCCTTCTTAACAGATTCTTCCAAGAGTGCCCCAATCTTTACCTCTCGCACACAATCTTCAGACCCCAAGTTGACTGTTTCCAGATTCTCAAGATGCGGCTGAATGATCTTCTCTTCATGCTCAAGTAGTCGGGTGATCTCATCAGGAATCTCTTCAATATCATCTTCCTCTGCCTCAAATACAGGGAATTCAAAATTGGGAGATGGCGTTGGGTCATTATGTTCAATGGGTCTAGAAATCAACCTGCATAATGATTTTGGATATGAAAAGCTTTATAATTCAAACAAGGTAAATCATTATGCAGATGAAAAGAATGATTTTATTCTTTTTTTTTGTTTTATGTGATCACCAATTTCATGCAAAAAGCGAAAAGGGAAAACAATTGGAAAAACAAACATTTAACATGAATTTATTGAATGAAAATATCATTGTATTTATGTTGCCTACAATGTCATCACTCCTCCTTTTGGCATGGGAGAAGGGTTTTTAAACAAAGTGATCATTACGTTGACTTGTGGATAACTGTAGGAATATCCACAACGACCCAATTGTTGTAGATCCCTCCAGGGATGATGAAATTGTCTGAATCCTCTGCATCCTCTTCCAAGACAGCAGCAACTTCTTCATCCTGGCCAGTGTGGATGAAACCTCCACTCTTGAATAACCCTTGCGCGTTGAAGACCCCAGAAGAAAAGCCAATGCCAGCCCGGGACTTATTGTCTTCTAGCTCGATTATTTTTCCTAAACCAGCAGTCGCACCACACTCGATGGCCAACTTCGCATCTTTGTAGGAAGCAAATGAAGGAGTTCTCTTCTCAACAGGCTCAGCTATAGATAAAGCTTGGAAAGGAGTTCCAATTTCATCCTCAGCATCTATGTATGAGAAGGAAGACAAATGGCTAACCAGGAGAGCCTTTTCTCCCCCTACCACTACCAGTTTCTTATTCTTCACAAATTTCAGCTTCTGGTGTAGGGTGGATGTCACGGCGCCAGCCTCGTGAATCCATGGTCTGCCTAAGAGACAGTTGTACGATGGGTGAATGTCCATAACCTGGAAGGTAATTTGGAAATCACTTGGTCCAATCTTGATTGGGAGATCAACTTCCCCAATCACAGTTTTACGCGACCCATCGAAAGCCTTCACAATAATTCCACTCTGCCTCATGGGAGGCACTTGATAAGATAGTTTCGAGAGAGTGGACTTCGGCAATACATTCAGGGATGACCCAGTGTCCACCAGTACATTGGACATGGCGTCGTCTTTACAGTTCATGGAGATGTGTAATGCCAAGTTGTGGTCTCTTCCCTCCTCAGGAAGATCAGAGTCACAGAAACTCAAATTGTTACAAGCGGTAATGTTTGCAACAATACTATCGAATTGTTCTATTGTGACATCATGATCTACATATGCTACATCCAAAACTATCTGCAGAGCCTCTCTATGGGGTTCTGAATTCAGAAGTAATGATAACACGGATATCTTGGATGGCGTTTGTAGAAGCTGGTCTACAACATTGTACTCACTCTTCTTGATGAGCCTCAGCATCTCATCACAGTCTTCTTTCTCATTGCCACTAGGGCCAACAGAAGTAGGAGTTTTTAGTATAGAGGAGGGTTTAACAGCAAGTGCCGGATTCGGAGAATTCACCGCATTCCCAATCGGGCGTTCAACAAAATCAGCATTAGCTTGAGGCTTTGGTGGTGCTGAAAACACATGACCGTTGCGGGTCAAACCGCTTACATCCGCGATATTGACAACAGAGGAAGAAGGCAAAGACACTTCTTTCTCTCCTTCTACAGCAACAACGTTTTAGCGATAGGGAATTGCTTTTTCGGAAGAGTATGGTACTGGACCGGCAGGCTTAATGATCAGAGAGGGAGAAACCTTCTGCTTGCTACCATCGTACTTGATAATAACAGGTTCGGGTATCCAGAATACTGGGGAAATCACGTTGATCTCAGGTTCATCTTCGTCAACATTCCTATTCTGAAGGATCTCAATAACTCCTTCATCCAGCATTTCCTGAAGATCTTTACGCACCTGGCAAGAACCCAATCGGTTAACAGAGCAGACTCGGCATCTATCATGGTCGTGCTCATAGTGACTATAATCACATAGCAAACAATGCAACTCGACCAGAGATTGTCGAATATGACTGACATATTTGACCTTGTATTTGCCAGGGCAGCCCTGGACCATGTTGACAGATTTCCCATGCTCGGGCAATGGGTTCTTCTTCACGTTAGGACCTACGTCCTCGAAACACAGAATGCCACACCTCACAAGGTCTTGAACCTTGGTCTTCAAAGGGTAACAATTCTCCACGTCGTGGCCGGGAGCACCAGAATGGTAAACACAATGCAATTCGGGCTTATACCACCACTGGGGGTTAGCAGGTATAGCCGGTGGGTCTCTCGGAGTAATCATCTTCCTCTCTATCAAATAGGGATATAACTCTGCGTACGTCATCGAAATAGGATCGAAAGTGACCTTTTTCCTCTCGTAACTCGTGCTAGTTTGATTACTGTTTCGAGGCTGGTAGGCCTGCTGTTGCGGACGGTGCTGTTGTTGCTGATATTGCTGAGGTGGTTGCTGATTGTTGTTATGTTGGTGATACTGTTGATTGTCTCTGAAAACAGGTGCTATATGAGCCACCTGGTGCTGGTTACCGGCGGGACGCACGGTCTTCCTCCTCATAGAGGGTCTTCTTGGTTTTACATGGGAGGTCACAGCATGTGCCTCTCCATCTTTCTTCTTTGCAAACTCCCCATAACGTTTGGCAGAAGAGCCTTCTTCCTTGGTTAGACGTCCTTCTCTAATCCCTTCTTCTAGACGCATCCCCATATTCACCATCTCGGTGAAATCAGAAGGAGCGCTAGCAATCATCCGCTCATAATAGAATGAACTCAAGAGTCATTTCCTTCTCTTCTAGCGGAGGCACGATCTGTGCTGCCACCTCTCGCCACCTCTGGGCGTACTCTTTAAACGTTTCTTTGTCCTTCTGGAACATGGCCCTTAGCTGATCCCTATCGGGAGCCATATCCACGTTATACTTGTATTGCTTGACGAAGGCCTCGCCAAGGTCGTTGAAGGATCGGATGTTCGCACTGTCTAACCCCATGTACCATCTCAAGGCAGCACCGGACAAACTGTCCTGAAAGTAGTGGATGAGCAACTGGTCGTTATCAGTCTGAGTAGACATCTTCCTAGCATACATGACCAGGTGGCTGAGAGGACAAGTGTTTCCTTTGTACTTTTCAAAGTCAGGGACCTTGAACTTCACAGGAATCTTCATGTTGGGAACTAAGCAGAGATCGGCAGCAGACTTGCCAAAAAGATCCTTTCCTCTAAGAGTCTTTAATTCCTTGCGAAGCTCAAGAAATTGATCGTTCATAGCGTCCATCTTCTCATAGACATCTGGGCCCTCAGATGGCTCAGAATGATAGATGGTGTCGTCTCCCCTGGGCATGGTATGCATGACAGGAGGAGGAACAGCAAGGACCGGGCTAGATGCCGGCATAGAAGCAAAGGTTGGAGCAGGACGCTCAGGCATAAAATTAGGAGGCATTACCCACGAAAACCCGGTTGGCATGGCTGTAGGAGCAAATTGTGCACTGGCTGCAGGCACAGTTGAGGAGACAATTTCAGAGATAACTGTCCTCTGGGGAGGAGTTGAAGGTGTCGGAGAAGACTGGCTCTGTGCAGCCAAGAATGATTCCATCAAAGCGCTCAATCTAGCCACTTCCTCTTTGAGTTCACGGTTCTCTTGCTCTAGATGATCCATCAGTCTTGAAGTGTTGGCTCTAGTGTAGTACCGGTGAGTCAGCTTGTCTTCAAAATAAATGAAGAACACAGAGTTAGACCACAGGACAAGAGGCCGGAAACAAAACCTGCTTATGCACATGATGCATGCAATGCTTGTGCACATGATTTGTTTTTATATTTCATAGGAACTTTAGGGTTTTACTTGTAAATTTTGGAATCTTTTAACATTTATCGCATATAGAAATATCTCATAATATCAGGGAAAAGAAGTACAGCATTGTTAATCATGTACAAGAGGAAAGGAAAATAATCATCCTATGGATCCCTAGAAACAATCATCTAATACTCGAGACACAGGAAGATAAGATGCACGAAGCCTCTTTACTTCCTCCTCATAAGCTGCCTCCATATCCGCCTTCTCTTTGACGAGTCGATCGTACTTCCTCTTCCAAAACTGGGAAGACTGAGGAAGTAGAGAAGTCCATGCATCATTAGGATCATCAATAACCTGATGCTCAAGGAACTCTATCAAAGCGTCCTTCTCCTTAATCTGCCGAAGCAACTCTTCACGTTCACGAATCCAAGCACGTGAACGGTCTTCGTCTCTCAACTCCTCTACTCCTTGATTAGGGAGGGTTGAAGGCCCAACCACAATCATAGGTGTAGGTCTCAGATACTCGTAAGGCATGAGATACTCAGACGCTCTCTTCCTTACCCAAGCAGTGTAAAGCTCCAAAGCGATGCAATTCTTAGGACCCAACTCCTTCCTTCCTTTCTTATGAATCTTGCGCTAAGCGCGGACCATCCTAGCTTTCAAGCCCTGGGGATCTTTACCCTTCTTAAAGAATACACCTTCTAACAGAATGTTATTAGGCTTATCCTTTAGGGGGAACCCAAGTTGTCGACGTGCCAAAACAGGGTTGTAGGTAATCCCACCACATGTACCAAGAAGAGGTACATTGGAGAATTCACCACAAGAGTCGATAATCTGCACTCCATCATACACACGGTTATACCAAGAGATATCATCATTAGTGAGAGACATGAGTCTCGTGGACCACCGTAGACATCCCTTGTTCTCCTTGAAAGCGTCCGTCTGAGGTAAGTGAGAAATAAACCACTTATACAACAGAGGCAAATAGCACACAATGGCACCACCACCCTTTGCATTCCTCATATGCGAAGAGAAATAAGCATCACCCAACAGAGTCGGAACGGGATTAAGAGTAGAAAAGATCCTAATAGCGTTCACATCCACAAACTTGTCGATGTTGGGGAACAATACCAACCCATAAATGAGAAGTACAAATATGGCCTCAAAGGCGTCCTCACTCATGGCCTTCCCATAAACAGTAGCTTGAGCAATGAGGAACTCAGAAGGGAGACCTTGAATTCCACCTTTGGTAGTCATATGAGCACCAACCAGGGATTCATCTATGTGCAACATGTTAGCTATCTCTTGAGAAGTAGGAATACTCTCCAAGCCACTGAACGGCAACTGGTCTAGAATAGGTATACCCACAAGGTAAGCATACTCCTCAAGGGTAGGCAAAAGCTGAAAGTCCGGAAACGTGAAGCAACGATACAAGGGATCATAAAACTGCACCAATACGCTCATCAACCCTTCATCCACCTGAGTAGTCAGAAGAGGAAGAAGCTTCCCAAAACGAGTTTTGAAACCCAAGGGATCTAGTACATAGGATGTCAGATTCCTTAACTCTTTCAGATCTGGTTGCCTGAAGCTGTACTTCTTTGTATTCCTTCTTTGTCTTTCCATGTCTGAAAATTTTGCAAATAAACCCCTTAAGTTCCTTGAAAATTTTCTTTATTATTTGATGATATGGATGCAAATGAGTGCATGAATGCATGAATGCAACAATCACACTCAAGGATCAAGCAAAGCACACCAAACAAAGGTCATGGGATGGATCATATCATCCTTAATATCAATCATCCATTTTGGTGGATTATGGTTTACACCTTATCAACACCCAAGTTCCATTGATATTAAGGATATATGAACGGATCAACCATGAATCAAGGGTTTGTTGCAAGTCACGAGCATGGAGTCTCGGTTAAGAACCACCCAAAGGGAATGTACTATGGTTTAAACCTGCCAAACATGTTCTACAAGAGGTTCCCATAGTTATCATCCCATCTTTTGGATATTATCGGAGAAACGACTACTCGTATTCCAAAAATATTCTCAAGAGAGACTCTTATGAGTGTAGTATCGCGTAACAATCGTATCAAATCTTACACTTGAACGACTTTCGCACTACATCCTAAGAATAGGCCAAGATGGGCTTGGTAAACTAAGGTCCTTGGCTTCTAAGGTCTATATTGGAAAGAGTAATGTCTAACCACAACTTACTTGTGTGACATTATTGATCCCAACATGACATCCACCAAGTGAATAGACTTGCAAGTCAACTTGCTAAGGAATAACTCCACACAAGTCAACAAGACTACGCCATTCTACTATCCTAAGTGCACTCGAGTCCGGGTATAGAACTCATCTCACAAAGATCACCAAGCATACAAGGAATTAATATCAAGCAAATCAATCATTAAATACAATACAGTAATCCCAAATTGCACAAAAATATGTCACAAGACAAATACAATACAACAAGCATGAAAAGTTGGAAAACCCCACTAGGCAAATTGATTCCTCCCCAGCAGAGTCGCCACTTTTCTGTAGCGGGGTATTCGTTACCATTAGAGATATTGACTAAATCCAAGGTAAATCATACAAGTCGAGTCGCCACCGCACTTCTATTTATCCAAAGGAATGGTTAGAAAGCGAACAAAAACCTAATAGTTTTAACAAAAACTAGTAAAAGAAACAGAGATCTGGGTAAGGGGGTTGGTTATGCAATGGGAAGGTGTTAGGCACCCAAAACATCCTAGGTACTCCTAGGGAGCCCTTTTCATACTTGTGAAGGTTGTTGTTTTTGTGAGAAATTTTGTTTGTGCAAACATGATTGAAGAGGTAAGAGGAGAATGTACAAGTTATTTACATTTTGTGTTTGGATGGATAAACCCATTGCCTACGTACCATCTTAAAAAAGATTAAGATCAAAACCTCGTAGTTCGGGGTAAAAATCTCAAAAACAAGTTGGTGAATTGATTGGTCCAAAAGCCTTAAGGTCTTTTGTTATCAAAAGGAGAAAACTCAACCAAACCACAAATCCACCATGTGAGGATAGCTTCAACATGCTAGTGAGGGGTTAACCCTATAATAAGCATGAAAGATTCATTGTCCATCACTAAGGATATAGGTGAGTATTACATTTACCACAAAGATAACTCAAACCTAATAGCTAAAGGTTATGAAAAATTTGATTAAGAAGGTGGCCATTGGAACCACAAAAGCACATTTGAATGGGTTATATTTACCAATTAGAAGTATATACAAAATGGTCAAAGTTGACTTAAGGATTCAATTCAAAATAAGTGTTGTAAAAGAGAAAGTTTGAAAATCAAAAGCGTAAGGCTTAGGTTTCTAATGTTTGAAAATAATGGTTAAATGTTTGCACAAAATGTTTTGGCTTGGGTTAGAGTGGAGAGAAGAAGAAGAATGGCTACATCCTAAGCAAAACAAAAAGGTGAGAGATAAGAAATGAAACCAAACTAGGAGTTCCTCTCTTGAGATCATATGGATGATCCAAGTAGCTCCCATCCTTTGGAATAAGCAACCACAGAGTATAAGCAATCAAACAAGTCTCACAAGAGATCCTCAATGTATCTTGTTTCTTCCACTTAGATGAACATGACAATGGTCCTCCAATTAAGCTCAAATGGAAACTCCTAGCACAAAAGCACACACATCAAAAGTTCCAATGAAGTAAAACAAGAATGGACAAGAGTGAGTTTAGAGATTTGGTTCTTCTAATCCATCTTCACCATTAAGATCCTTTTGCTCTAATTTTGCATAAGGAAGGTCCTAGAAACTAAGTTCAATTCTCCATTTCTTTGCATAGGGAAAGTCCTAGAAACTAAGTCCATTTCTTTGCATTTGGTTCACCACAATCAAAACAAAATACAAGCAAAAATAATATATACACAATTATGTGCTCAAGTGAGCAAAAGGAAAATGGCATTAACATAAACATGTGCTCAAGTGAGCAAAGAGAAAAGCAAATGAATAATATGTGCAAGAATAGTAAATTGCATTAAAGTAAATTGCACAAAGTAAATGTTAATTGTCAATAGTTAGTGTTAGTAGTTAGTGTGCCATAAGGCAAATTTAGCGCTATGTTAAGCAATCGTAATTGGACTTATGTAGAAGTCACAACTATCTGAGGCCGGTCAATAATAATGTAGGCAACAAACACAAGTTAGGAGTCTTGATTAGTGAACCAAGTCCCAACAACTTGCCATGCCAAAAAGGAGAAGAAAATTGATCTTGTATTGGTTTAAGCCTTTTGCATGATTTAAAAGACAACCTATCCTTAATGCAAAACCATTCACTTGATCAATTGATCAAGATAAATTAGATTTGAATCAAGGAAGGTTAAATCTCCCTAATCAATGCTAACTTATCAACCTTTAACTCATTGATCAAAAAGAAGAAAAGAAGAAGAAGAAGGAGATGAATAAGAGAAATGGAAATGACAAAATGGTAAAAGAAAAATAAATGCATTAAATGGAACATCGTGTACCAATCCTTATATGTTGACCAATAACATTGAAAGTCAAGGTCAAACAATCAAAAACAGAAGTGAGATGAAGATTGGAAGTCAAGAAATGAATAAACTATTTTTGGCATTTTTTAATACTTAAAACTAAACTTGAATTAAAATAAATGGAAAGGTCAAACTTCAAAATCACTTCAAATCAACCTTGAAAGGTCCAAGTGATTTATCCTAAGTTCAACAAGGTCAAACAAAGTTTGACAAAAAAATTCAGCATTTTTAAAAGTCAGAAACTATTTTTAATCAATTAAAAATGAATAAAAATAACCTAATTGAACTAAAATCTCAAATAAATCTCAAATCAATTCAAAAATTGACGAGAATATTTTTCATAGATCTATCATCATTCAAAGAGGTTGAGAAAATATTTTTGCATTTTTTGAATATCAAAAACTATTTAAAATGAATTAAAAATAACCAGAAAAGAGAAAATTCACAAAAAATATCAAATGACCAAATAAAAAAAATTAAAAATCAGAAATAGAAACTAGAAATTATTTGGGAAATAAAATGGAATTAAAGAAAATAAAAACAAAAAATAGAAATTGGAAAAAGCGTGGATCGTCTGATCTAAGCTAATTAATTGAGTTGGCAAATCATGAAGCCATGAAGCGCGCGCCTACCATGGATCCAAGTCAACTGAGCCACACCGCGCATTATAAAAAGTCATAAAAAAGAAAGGATGAAATTAAATATGGAGATTCAAATGCACGACCTAGATTTGATCTGGAGATGATGAAGCCACCGGAGCCACTGTCTTCTCCGGTGAGCTCCAGGATTCCGGCCAAATTGCAGAAACTCGAAAGGCAACCAAAACGTGCGATCTATACATCATTAGAAAGTTGGGATGATGTACATCATCCCTGTACCATCCATTTTCATTCTAGATCTCTAGGATTTGAGAAATCAGAAGTTAAAAAATCTGGTGTTCATCATGAACTCAATGAATTGCAAAAATTAAAAGCATAAACATGATGCCTCTATTGAGAGGACTTCAGCCAACACAAAATCTAAGCCAAAAGGTCAATGGATTAGGAGAATCGAAGGAAATACCAGTTGGAATGTAAGCTTGAATTCTGGTATCTTGAGCTTGAAACCTTGCTTGCTTTGCCAAAATAGAAGTTCAATGAGATGTATGGTGAAGGTTTAGAAGCATTAGATCTAAGAAAACAACCAGGTGAAGCTGAATTCTAGATCTGAAAATTTTAAGAGAAATGGAACTTGCTTCTTTAGTGATGGTTAGGGAAAGATTTCTGCAGCATTTCAGGTTGAAATTGGCGTGTGAAATGAGTGAAATGAAGTCTCTATTTATAGAGGAAGAGGCAAGGAAAGTGTGCAATGATCCGTGTGCATGGCATGTGAAGCTTCATTGCATGGGCTTGCATGATCATGCACAAGGCCCAAAAACAATGCCAAATGAGTTCTGAACACCAGCCAGATGGAAATGGACGTGTAGCTTGCAAGGCAATTGCTCATGTAACAAGATTTCAAGTGAATTCCTTCTTTGTACCTAAAAATTCATCTCTTCGAAAGTACCATTTAAAAAAATCCAAACATGGACATGTGGGTAATGGTTGGAAAGGTATTTGTATAAGGAACAAATGTTATGTTGGGCAAAAACTCATTTGAGGTGTGAAAATTTATGAAATTTGAGTTTAAAGTGTGATATGCAAAACATGTCAATGCAAGGTTTCTAAAATTGGCCAACTTTCAAGCCCCTCTGTTTTGATGATGCAAGCTTCAAATGGAAAAACCTCTAACATCAAAGTTGTAGATATGTTCAAGACAATCAAAATGGACTTATATTTTTCATCATTTGGATTTTTGATGAAAGAGGTATGGGCACTTGAAGTTGGACTTTTTTGACTTTTAATGCCTTTGACCCCAAAAGACCTATAATGTCTTGCATTATCACATGTATTTCCTTTAAGATTTTGAAATTTTGTTCAACATAACATTTGAAGTAGACATCTCAAGATTTCCAATGCATTTGATCCCACCTCAAAATCGTAAAATATGAGTGAGTTATGTTCTTGGGAAGTTGACCCAAAATTAGGGTTTCAGTCAAAATGACCTATAATGTATTGGAATGGCAGATGGTTTTCCAAGCTTCAAATAAAATTTTGATGAACATGAAAGTTGTTCATATTGTCCTTGAGAGCATGTTTTCTTTTGGAACCATCTCCATTTGACCAATACATAAAAAGTTAGGTCTTAGTGCATTTCAAGATAGTTAGATGAATTGACTGATCAACTTCTCAAGTCCATGCCTCATATCTAGATGAATTGATGATTGAGGACACTCAAATAAGCTCAAATATGCATGAAATGATGAGTTAAAGAACTTCCCTTGATTGCATTTAGCCATGGGTTGAGGTTGCTTCATGAGCAAGGCATTGTGGTGCACAGATGAATTAGGGCTTCTCTGGGGAACAAACCTCAAATCCTTTGACTTGCTTTGATCAAAATGATGAATTAAGATGCTAGGGAGGCATATTTGATGGATGAGAGCTTTGGGAACCATTACCATGCTTGTTTTCATCTTCTCTTGGCAATATCTTTGCACCAATGACCTCCTAGAAGCTTTGGACCTTGTAATTGCTCAGGCTACAAACAAAAGATGTTAGTGACATATTTTTGTGCTTTTGGTTAGTAAATAAAATGGGAAAAGCAATGATATACAATTCAAGCATGCTTGGTGATCTCAAACCACTCACAAGGAGTCCCACCCAAAGGCAAGGGACCAAGATGCTCAAAGATCCTTGAGGCTATGCAATGCAATATTATGATGCCATGAGGGATCTTAGGGACAAAATTGGGGTCTTACAATCAACAACCAGCATTAGGTGGCTCATATAGCACCTGTTTTCAGGGAAGCCCAACATTATCAACCACAACCATCTCAGCAATATCAGCAACAACAACAGCGTCCACAATAACAGGCCTACCGGCCTCGAAACAATAACAACAATGCCAGCACCAGCTACGAGAGGAAGAGGGTCACTTTTGATCCCATTCCGATGACTTATGTTGAACTCTATCCATCGTTGATTGATAGAAAGTTAATCACTCCGCGAGACCCTCCCGCTGTACCTGCTAACCCCCAGTGGTGGTACAAGCCTGAGCTTCACTGTGTATATCATTCCGGTGCTCCCGGACATGATATGGAGAATTGTTATCCCTTGAAGACCAAGGTGCAAGACCTTGTGAGAAGTGGGATTTTATTTTTTGAGGACATAGGTCCGAATATGAAGAAGAACCCATTGCCCGAGCATGGGAAATCTGTCAATATGGTCCAGGGCTGTCCTGGCAAGTACAAGGTCAAATATGTCAGTTATATTCGACAATCGCTGGTTGAGATGCATCGTTTGCTGTGTGATTATAGCCATTATGAGCACGATCATGATAGATGTCGAGTCTGTTCTGTCAATCAGAGAGGTTGTCGCCAGGTGCGCAAGGATGTCCAAGAAATGCTTGATGAAGGAGTCATTGAGATCCTTCAAAACAGAAACATTGACGAAGATGCTATCGAAGTCAACGTAATTTCTCCGGTATTCCGGATACCTGAGCCTGTTGTCATCAAGTATGATGGTAGCAAACAGAAGGTTTCTCCTGCTCTGACCATTAAGCCAGCCGGCCCTGTACCATACTCTTCTGAGAAGGCGGTCCCCTATCGCTACAATGTTGTAGCAGTGGAAAATGGGAAAGAGGTGCCTTTGCCCTCTTCATTTGTCGTTAATATTGCTGACATTAGTGGCTTGACCCGCAGCGGTCGTGTTTTTTCGGCCCTGCCAAAACCACAAGCTGACGCTCGAAGGAATGACAATGCTGATTATGCTGAAAGACCGATTGGGAATGTTGTGAACGCTCCGAACCCGGCACTTGTTGCTAAGCCCTCCTCTACGTTGAGAACTCCTGCTTCTGCTGGCCCAAGTGGCAATGCGAAAGAAGATTGTGATGAGATGCTGAGGCTCATCAAAAGAAGCGAGTACAACGTTGTAGATCAGCTTCTACAAACGCCATCCAAAATATATGTGTTATCATTGCTATTGAATTCAGAACCACACCGAGAAGCTCTGCAGAAGGTGTTGGATGTGGCGTACGTAGATCACGACGTCACGATAGAACAATTTGACAGTATTGTTGCAAACATCACCGCTTGTAACAATTTAAGTTTTTGTGACGCTGATTTCCCCGAGGAGGAAAGAGACCACAACCTGGCATTACACATATCTATGAGCTGCAAAGATGATGCCATGTCCAATGTGCTGGTGGACACTAGATCATCATTGAATGTATTGCCGAAGTCCACTCTTACGAAGTTGTCATATCAGGGGCCTCCCATGAGGCAGAGTGGAGTAGTTGTGAAGGCTTTCGATGGGTCTCACAAAACTGTGATTGGTGAGGTTGATCTTCCAGTCAAAATCGGACCAAGTGATTTCCAGATTACCTTCCAGGTTATGGACATTCACCCATCGTATAGCTGTCTCCTAGGAAGACCATGGATTCACGAGGCTGGCGCCGTGACATCCACCCTACACCAGAAACTGAAATTTGTAAATAATAAGAAGATGGTGGTGGTAGGAGGAGAAAAGGCTCTCCAAGTAAGCCATTTGTCTTCCTTATCTTATATAGATGCTGAGGATGAAGTTGGAACTCCGTTCCAAGCTTTATCTATTGCTGAACCTGTTGAGAAGAGAACTCCTTCATTTGCTTCCTACAAAGATGTAAAGTTGGCCATTGAGCATGGTGCAACTGCCGGTCTGGGGCAAATGATTGAGATGGAAGACAACAAGTCCCGGGCTGGCATAGGCTATTCATCTGGGGTCTTCAACAAACAAGGGTTGTTCAAGAGTTGTGGATTTATCCACACCGGTCATGATGAAGAGGCTGTTGCCATTTTGGAAGAAGACGAAGAGGATTATGGCAATTTCATCATCCTTGGAGGGGTCTGCAATAATTGGGTCGCTGTGGATATTCCAACAGTTATCCATAAGTCGAAGTAATGTTCATTGTGTTTAAAAACCCTTCTCCCATGCCAAAAGGAGAAGTGATAACATTGTTGGCACATAAATACAATGATATTTTCATTCAGTAAATTCATGTTAAATGTTTGTTTTTCCAATTATTTTCCCTTTTTGCTTTTGCATGAAATTGGTGATCACATAAAACCCCATAAAAAAATATATAATAAGAATAAAATCAATCTTTTCATCTGCATAATGATTTGCTTTGTTTGAATTCTAAAGTCTTTTATATCCAAAATCATTATGCAGGTTGATCAAACCCATTGAACATAATGATCCAACGCCATCTCCCAACTTTGAATTCCCTGTATTTGAGGCGAAAGAAGATGATGTTGAAGAGATTCCTGACGAGATTACCCGTCTACTTGAGCACGAAGAGAAGATCATTCATCCGCATCTCGAGAATCTTGAAACAATCAACTTAGGGTCTGAAGATTATGTGCGAGAAGTAAAGATTGGGGCACTCCTGGAAGAATCTGTTAAGAAGGGATTGATTGAATTGCTACGAGAATATGTCAACGTCTTTGCCTGGTCATATGAAGACATGCCTGGTCTGGATACAGATATCGTGCAACATTTCCTGCCTTTGAAGCCTGAGTGCGTGCCTGTGAAGCAAAAACTCAGAAGAACCCATCCCGACATGGCAGTAAAAATCAAGGAAGAAGTTCAGAAGCAAATTGATGCGGGGTTTCTGGTGACTTCTACGTATCCTCAATGGGTGGCCAATATTGTGCCTGTGCCTAAGAAAGATGGAAAAGTCCGAATGTGTATGGACTATAGAGACTTGAATAAAGCTAGTCCGAAAGATGATTTCCCTCTACCACACATTGATATGTTGGTAGACAATACAGCTAAATTCAATGTCTTCTCATTTATGGACGGATTTTCCGGATATAATCAGATTAAGATGGCACCCGAGGATATGGAGAAGACAACATTCATCACACCTTGGGGAACATTCTGTTATCGAGTGATGCCCTTCGGTTTGAAGAACGCCGGAGCCACGTATCAACGAGCCATGACTACTTTATTTCATGATATAATGCATAAGGAGATCGAGGTATATGTTGATGATATGATTTCAAAGTCAAGAACAGAAGTTGAACATGTAGAGCACTTGTTAAAGCTTTTTCAGCGTTTGAGGAAGTATAAGCTTCGCCTGAATCCCAGCAAGTGTACATTTGGAGTCCGTTCCGGCAAGCTTTTGGGCTTTATCGTTAGTGAAAGAGGTATTGAGGTTGATCCTGCCAAGGTCAAAGCAATACAAGAGATGCCTGCGCCCAAACCTGAGAAGCAAGTCCGAGGTTTTCTTGGCCGCTTGAATTATATTTCCAGATTCATATCCCACATGACTACCACATGTGCACCAATATTCAAGCTCCTCCGGAAAGATCAGTCTCACGATTGGACCGAGGATTGCCAAAAGGCCTTTGACAGTATTAAAGAATATTTGTCTGAGCCTCCGATTCTATCTCCACTAGTGGAAGGGAGACCACTGATTATGTATCTGACTGTTCTTGAAGACTCGATGGGTTGTGTCCTTGGTCAGCAAGATGAATCGGGAAAGAAAGAATATGCTATCTACTACCTGAGTAAGAAGTTTACTGATTGTGAGTCTCGATACTCAATGCTTGAGAAAACATGTTGTGCTTTGGCTTGGGCTGCTAAGCGCTTACGCTAGTATATGTTGAATCATACGACTTGGTTGATATCCAAAATGGATCCAATCAAGTATATCTTTGAGAATCCTACTTTAACAGGGAGGATTGCCCATTGGCAGATGTTATTATCTGAATATGACATTGAGTATGGGCGCAGAAGGCCATTAAAGGTAGTATCTTGGCTGACCAATTGGCACATCAACCAATAGAAGATTATCAGTCAGTTCAGTATGATTTCCCAGATGAAGAGATCCTGTATTTGAAAATGAAAGATTGCGATGAGCCTACGCTCAATGAAGGGCCAGAGCCTGGTTCCAGATGGAGTATGGTATTTGATGGCGCTGTAAATCAATACGGAAATGGTATTGGGGCAGTGATTTTTATTCATTTTTAATTGATTAAAAATAGTTTCTGACTTTTAAAAATGCTGAAATTTTTTGTCAAACTTTGTTTGACCTTGTTGAACTTGGGATAAATCACTTGGACTTTCCAAAGTTGATTTGAAGTGATTTTGAAGTTTGACCTTTCTTTAATATTTTAATTCAAGTTTATTTTCAAATATTAAAAAATGCCAAAAATATTTTGTTTATTTCTTGACTTCCAATCTTGATCCCACTTCTGTTTTTGATAGTTTGACCATGATCCTTAATGTCATTGGTCAACACTTGTGGATTGGTACATTCCATTCTACTTAATGCACCTTATGTTCTTCATTTCCATTGTCCATCTTCTTCATCTTCTTCTTCTTCTTCTTCTTCTTTTCTTTCTTGATCAATAAGTTAAAGGTTGATAAGTTAGCATTGATTAGGGAGGTTTAATCTTCCTTAATTCAAATCTAATTTATCTTGATCAAATGATCAAGTGAATGACTTTGCATTAAGGATAGGTTGTTTCCTAAATCATGCAAAGGACTTAAACCAATACAAGATCATTTCTCTTCTTCTTTTTGGCATGGCAAGTTGTTGGAACTTGATTCACTAATCAAGACTTCTAACTTATGTGGTTGCCTACATTATTATTGACCGGCCTCAGATAGTTGTGACTTCTACATAAGTCCAATTACGATTGCTTAACATAGCGCTAAATTTGCCTTATCGCACACTAACTACTAACACTAATCATTAACCATTAACATTTACTTTTTGCTCTTTACTTTTATGCAATTTACTATTCTTGTACATATTATTCATTTGCTTTTCCCTTTGCTCACTTGAGCACATGTTTATGTTAATGCAATTTTCCTTTTGCTCACTTGAGCACATAATTGTGTATATATTATTGTGCTTATGTTTTGTTTTGATTGTTGTGGACCAAAATGCAAAGAAATGGACAAATGGACTTAGTTTCTAGGACTTTCCCTATGCAAATTGGAGTAAAAGGATCTTAATGTGAAGATGGATTAGAAGGACCAAATCTCTAAACTCACTCTTGTCCATTCTTGATTTGTTTCATAAAACTTTTGATGTGTGTGCTCTTGTGCTAGAGAATTCTATAAGAGTTCAAATTGAAGAACCATTGCCATGTTCATCCAAAGTGGAAGAGACCAGATGCATTGAGGATCTCTTAGGAGACTTATGTGATTGTTGCTTGAGCTCACTATTATTTTGCTTGCTTATTCCAAAGGATGGGAGCTACTTGGATCATCAATATTATCTCAAGAGAGGAACTCCATTTGTGGTCTTGTCTCTTTTCCCTTATCTCTTGTATGATTAGGACTTTAGCCATTCTTCTTCTTCCCTACACTCTAACCCAAGCCAAAACTTTTGTGCAAACATTTAACACTTGTTTTCAAACATTAGAAACCTAAGCCTTATGCTTTTGATTTTCAAACTTGTTTTTCATAACACTTATTTTGAATTGAATCTTCAAGTCAACTTTGACCATATTTTGTAAATACTTTTCATTGGTAAATATAACCCATTCAAATGTCTTTTTGTGGTTTCAATGGCCACCCTCTTAATCAAGACTTTTTCATAACCTTTAGCTATTAGGTTTTAGTTATCCTTGAAGTAGATATAATACTCACCTATATCCTTAGTGATGGACAATGAGTCTTCCATGCTTATTATAGGGTTAACCCCTCACTAGCATGCTAAAGCTATCCTCACATGGTGGATTTGTGGTTTTAGGTTGAGTTTTCTCCCTTGGATAACAAAAGACCTTAAGGCTTTTGGACCAATCAATTCACCAACTCATTTTGAGATTTTTACCCCGAACTACGAGGTTTTGATCCTAATCTTTTTTAAGATGGTACGTAGGCAATGGGTTTATCCATCCAAACACAAAATGTAAATAAACTTGTATATTCTCTTCTCATCTCTTCAATCACGTTTGCACAAATAGATTTTCACAAAATAACAACCTTACAACAAATTTGAAAAGGGCTCCCTAGGAGTACCTAGGATGTTTTGGGTGCCTAAAGATAAAGATACAGAATGGTAAAGCAAAAGACACAAGCAATTGTTAACCCAGTTCGGTGCAACTCACCTACGTCTGGGGGCTGCCTAGCCAGGAAGGAAATTCACTAAAATAGAATCAGTTCAAAGACTCTCCGTACATTTCAACAAGTTACAGTCTTTCTCACCTAATCTCTACCCGTGCAATTTCTACCTAAGCACTCTTAGATATGAGAACCCACTCACTTCCTTACAATCAAACTTGTGATCTTAAACAACAATACCTTGAGAAAAGAAAACACTTTTCAATAACACACTCTTGATTTTACTTCACAGTTTCAATCAAGAAGACACACTCTTGATCTTGCTTAACAGCTTTGATCAAGAAGACACACACTTGATCTTGCTTCACAGCTTTGATCAAGTAGACACACACTCTTGCTTAACAGCTTTAAGTGACAAATTACAACCACAAATCAGTTCAATTCAATCATCAAAAGATGACTTGAATGGCTTACAAGTCTTACGATTAAACAGAACACAAACCCTAGATCTCTCTCTATATTTCGCTCAGTATTGGTTGTGTTATAAAACAGGTTTTCTAAGTCCCTTTTTATAGAAGCATTCAGCTGGGCTTGGACATATTGAAAACCCTAAATCTATTTTCCAATCAAATCTTTTTATAACAACTGGTTAGATCTCCTTGGAAAATAAGTAAATCAGGTTGTAATCCATGATTGAATGCGCCAGCTAATCAGATCTTCAATCAACATAGATTGTCATTAATTGTGCAATCACAAAACACCAGACATTCATACTGAATGTTCTGTGTACAGGATGTCATGACATCGGGTCTGACATCCTGGAAAAATCCTGCATAATTCCATATTTCCTTTTACAGCTTCCAGCAGGTACATGAAGACATCAGGTGTCATGACATCGTTTATGACATCCTAATACAGTCCTGCATAATTATGTTTTTCATTTCAACTCCAGCAGGAACACAATATCAGAATTCATAGCATTGCATATGACATTCTGAAACAATCCTGCATGATTATGTTCTTGAACTCCAGCAGGTACATAGGATATCTTATGTTAAGACATCATACATAACATCTTGTGAACACTCTTTGTTTTACCAAATTGCTGCCAATATTAAGAATCAACAAACTCCCCCTTTGGCAAATTTTGGCTAAAACATATATCTGTCCTTTTTGTTCACAAGGTAAACTATCAGCAGTTAAACAACATAACAATAGTTTAAACAGCAGCAGAAGCAACACAATTACTAGCTTATGGTTACTAGTAATACACACATGCACAAGGGTACTTCTCATCCCCCTAAATCTGTGCAACAAAAACAGAATTACTAGTTATGGATGCAACTAGTAAGACACACAAATGCACAAGGGTACTCCTTCTCCCCCTAAATCTGTGCACACAACAAACAACCTCCATAACAGCTACTGTAATCACAGCACCTATACCAGCTAGAATGTCATTCTGACATCTGCTTCAACATCAACACCTGTGCACCACATCAGACATCCCCTTTGACATCTGTAAACAGAATAACATTCTGTTTTAACACCTGTGCACTTCCTTCCATAATAGTTGTCCTTCAGCTATATACATCTCACAACTTCCACAACAGCTTCCACATCAGCACTTCTCCCCCTTTTTAGTCAAAATTGACCAAAGGTGACCAATTAGACAAAATAAATGTCTATTAGCCTAGTAGAGAATGTTAGATCAGATGTTATAACATTAAGAATGTTAAAACATAATATTCAGGAAGTACAAACCATCATCATACACAGCTGTGATAGCTGAGATAATGAACAAATCCAAGGAACTCATCAAGAGCCCAAAATATTACAAACAGGCATCAATGAGGACTGCCACAAATTACACATATTTAAAAAAAACAATAAAACTTTAGCATCCAAACAGCAACACCAGAATAGCTTCAAACAAACAGTCACAACAGCCACACCAAGAACATTCTTCACACAGTCTTCATACCAGTCTTCAACATAAAGGGGGAAAACCATCAATCAGAGGAAGAAGTATCACCTTCACCTTCAGAGCCTTCAGAGCTATCAGAGCTGCCACTGGATTGGGCTTTTGACCTTGCATTTGAATCCTTACCAGCCTTCTCTATTTCTTCCTTTTCTAGGCTACAAATAAGAACCTCCAAAGCTTCTTTTCTTTCCTTGGCCACCCTTATACCATTATCCAATTCCTTGCAGGTTTCTTTTAATTGATCAATCAAGCTCCCTTGAGATGCAGGCTCTCTTCTGGTAGATGTCATGACAACATCATTGACATGACTTCCCTGAAAAAGCTTATAGTGAATTGATAGATGGGACTTTCTCCTGCTTGGAATGTCACTTGTACTCAGGATGCCTGGTTGTTTGCTCAAGATAATGCCACAAATAATGGATGGGAAGGCAATGGGCAGCTTCACAGCATTTGTGGAGGCATGTCTGATGGTTTGCTCAAATATAAACTTTCCAAAGTCATAGTTTATCTTGGTTCCAATTACATGAATGATTCTTCCAAGACCAATGGAGATGGTAGAGATATGATTAGTAGGCACCCAGTTGGCTGAACCAATCTTGTGTAAGATGGCATATTTGACACTGAGCTTGCCAGTTGAAAGGTGATTCCTACTAGGCCATTCCTTAACTTGGCCAGCTGTAATAATCCTACAGACCTCATTGTCTGTAGTCTCTAGATCCACTCCTCTATCAGTTCCTCTTCCTAGGAACTTGTTGATAATGCTTGGTGAGAATTTCACACATTTCCCCCTTACAAACACACTGCAGAACTCCCTGCTTCTCTTTTCATAAGTATCCTCAGGAATATTCAGAATAAACTCTTTTACTAACCCCTCATAACATTGGGGTAAAGCAACCACAGTCTTCATTAGTCCAGCATTTTTGATCAAATCAATTACTTCCTTTACCTCTCCAGCCTCTTTTCCAAGCTCTCTTTCAACAGCTACCCTTCTCTGAATGACAGATTTCCATTTTGCATCATCATCTTCTAAATGAAAGGAGATATTGTTTAGGTGCACTGCAGCAGTTTTGCCAAGAGACTTCTTAACAGCCTGCCTCTTTGCAGGGGAGATGTCTGGGACATCGTCTTTGACATCCTCATCAGAGTCAGAATTGTCTCTTTCTTTCCTTTTCCTAACCTCAGCTTTGCTCCAGGATTTTGAGGGTCCTACACCAGCAGCCTTTTTCACTCTTGTTGTTCTCATTTTAGCCACACTTTTCCCTTTCCTAGTTCTCATTTTCTCAGCTACACTAAGTTTTACAAGATGGACCAAAGGATCGTCCTCTTCTTCAGAGCTTTCTACCTCTAGGTCAATAATATTCTCCTGAGACACATTTGCTGGTTTCTTGCTAGGTAGGGTTTTACCTAGAGAGCATAGCCCCTCAGCAGCAACTTCCTTTTCTGATCTAGATGAGTCATCATGTTTATCAGCATGAGGTTCCTCCTCAGGTGAGGGGTCCCTTCTGGACAGAGGGGTAGAAACACCTTTGACTTCATGCCCTTCACTTAGAATCCTAGTAACTAGGTTCCTAATGGCACGATCAGCATAATGCATGTCTTTTGGAAGAGAAGATTTACCAGGGGTATTACCTTGCTTATCTCCAGCCATGGAAGAGGGACCTGGGGTGTCACCTGGTATCACGCAAAGCGGAGTAACGTCCAGCACGTCTTCATCTAGAAACTCCATTGAGGGAGTCTTTGCATGGTGAGAGAATTTTGAACCAGATGATGATGGATGTTGAGACATGTTGTAGAACTTTTGAGAGAAGTTTCTTTGCCCTAGCTGAGTTTCTCTGAGAAGTTGAATGGAGATGGAAGTTGCTGTATTTAGGTAGCGTGTGCTAAGGGCATAGATACTATTTTAAATGCTAGGGAATGATTTTTCATTAATGTGGCTCTTTCTTTTAAGTGGGCAGACACTGTTTTTATTTCCTTTTCTTTTCCACTTTAATTTCCATAATTTCACAAGAGTCCAAATCCCTAATTTCCCTCTTTCATATTCTAATTGAATATCACCCAAATTTCTTGCAGCCTTGTCAGCTATTTCCATATCATGCTTTAGACCCATGAATTTGTCTTCCACGAATTTTCTAATGGAGTGATGATAGCAAAAACTGTCCTTGGTCCACTTGTGCTGAATATGATTTTTGGACCTAGTTGCAGCATTCAGGTTGTCACAATACAATGTCATGACATCGTGTGTGACATTGTATGCAATCATCAGTAGTTTCATCCAACCCATTTGAGACCAACTACTTCCATTGTGAATACCATTTTCACCTTTCACATGTGTAGGAGCAAGTGTCATCCCAATCTTCTCCACATTGTTCTTGACATTTTTGCTTAGAGATAAACACATAGTCCCTTGTGGCCTAGTTCCAACAATCCTTTCTCCAGTTCCAGACTGCCTATGACTGGTCACATGTCCACTTATTTGTTCTAACCTCTCAGTTGTTTGAGCCATCATAACCTTTTCTCCTATGAAGGTGAGGTTAAGTCTGAGCTTCTGGTGTGATATCCTTGTCTGACATTTCCTACAGACTTGTCCTTCATCACTCTTGAGGGTTCTTCTAGCATCTATACTCATCCTTATCCCTTCCTCTTTGACATAGGAACACTTTAAGGGATAATCTTTTTGTGAGCTCCACATGTAGCAGTTGTGTTTAGTCCTGATTCCTTTCATAATCACTTCACTATCTTTGTTAAAAATTAGACATTCAGTTTGGGTGAAGTTAACATTCAGACCTTGATCACATAGTTAACTGATGCTTATTAGATTTGCAGTCAACCCCTTAACAAGTAGAACCTTGTCAAGTTTAGGAACTCAAAGACAATCAAGCTTACTTGTTCTCTTGATTTCACCTTTTTCTCCATCTCCAAAGGTTACATGGCTTATGGTATGATGATGTAGGTCAGTTAGCAGGTCTTGGTTTCCAGTCATGTGTCTGGAACATCCACTATCAAAATACCACTCTTCTTTGGCTGAGACTCTGAAGGGAATGTGAGCTATTAGACTTGTAACATTAGTCTTAGGAACCCATTGCTTCTTGATGATAGGCCTGTGCTGTTTGGGTCTGGGTTGATAGTGATTCTGATGATGAGCAGGCTTAGGATAACCATACATTTTATAGCAGTAAGGCTTCAGATGACCAAATTTCCCACAGTAATGGCATCCCCATCTTTGGTGTTTCCTTCTGCTATTTTCTCCTCTAGTGGTGTGACATATGATGTGACATCACAGGTTTACTTATACTATGGATGCACTTAGGTTTGCCTTGAGGTTTGGCACTAGTGTAGCTGCTCTCGGGCTTTGAGTCATTGTACCCAATGCCAGATTTGTCTCCTGTTATTTGTCTAGTTTGGAGAATCTTGTCTAAGGATTCAGATCCATTGCTTAACATCCTTACATACTTGGTCATCTCTTCTAGTTTAGAATTTAGGAACATGGGTTCAGTTTTCAGCTTAGAGATGGTTTTCACATGATCTGCCTTCTCACTTTCCAGCTGTGCTATCTTCTGACTTTCAGCTTGTGGATTTTCAACTAGCTTGGCATTCAGAACTGTAGCGGTGTATTCGTCGCTATATGATCTATCGATTAAACCATAAGCAAGGGATACAATGAAATTTCGAGTCGCCACCGCACTTTTATTTATCCAAAGGACTGGCTAAAAAGCGAACAAAAGCCTAAGAAGTTTTACACGTAGAAAACTAATAAAAAGATCAGAGAGTCTGGGTAAGGGGTAAATTACGCAATGGGAAGGTGTTAGGCACCCACTACGTCCTAGGTACTCCTAGGGAGCCCTTTTCACACTTGTTGTAAAAGATTGTTATTTGTTATGACATAAACATTGTGCAAACATGATTGGGATGATAAGAAAAGAATATACAATTTTTTATTTTTGTGTTATTGGGTTTGAACGGATGAACCCGCTGCCTACGTACCTTCCATCAAAGGTAAGGATCAAAACGCCGTAGTTCGGCTAAAAGATTTCCAAAAGTTGGTGGATTCAGTTTTAAACACAAGCACTGAGGCTTTTCATTATCAATGGGAGAACACTCGACCAAAAACAACATCCACCATGCGAGGATAGCTTCGACGTACTAGAGGGGTTAGCCCTGTTTTCAGTACGGAAGTCTTACTGTCGACTCACTAAGGATAGGCAAGATTTACATCAACCACAAAGATAATTAAAACCTATGGCTAATGCATGAAAAGATTAACAATGGACAAAGCCAAAACAAGTGAATGAGTGAGGTTAATTGATTGTGATTATGAAAATAAAGTCAAAGTATGATTAAGATTGATTTGAAAGAAGTGTTATGAAAATGAGTTTGAAAAAAGTCAAGGACTTGGGTCCAGGTTTTTAGTTAGAAAACATGAAGATGTTTGCACAACACTTATGTCAAATTTGAAAGGTATTGTGTGAAAAGGTTTAGGACATAATGAATGATGAATGGATGAAGATGGAAAGTAAAACTTCTTAGAAGGTTCACCTCTTGAAATCATATAGGAGATGATTCAAGTGTGTCCTTTGGAATAAGCAATGGAGTAATAACAAACAAACAAAGCACAGAAAAGCGGATACCGGATGCCAATCAATGGTCTTATACCAATCTCCTAAAACAAAATGGGATATCAGAGGCCACTCTATGGACTTACACTAATCTCCACAGGCAAAGACATAAAGGCGGATACCGGATACCAATAGATGGATTTACACCAGTCTCCTAAAATAGAACAGGATATCAGAAGCCACTCAATGGTCTTACACTAATCTCCTCAAAAGAAAAACAAAGATGAGAAATGGAAGTTAACTGCCAATCTATCTGGACTTAGGTTAACTCCACAGTATGGTCCTAGGAAATCCAATGCCACATTGCAGGGACTTACAATGGATCCTCACATACAAGAACAAAAGCAACAATATGATCACAGGAATGCAAATGCCAACTTGCAGGGACTTACAATTGCAACCTCACATAAACAGAGAAAGCAAAACATGGATGTTAGATGCCAATCTGTCTGGACTTACTCTAACATACACAGTATGATCCTAGGAATACAAATGCCAACTTGCAGGGACTTACAGTTGTATCCTCACATTCAAACAAACAAAACAACATGTGATCATAGGAGAGCAAATGCCAACTTGCAGGGACTTACAGTTGCTTCCTCACATACAATCAAATAAATGCATCAGGCAAAGATAAGATGAGTGGCCAAGGTGATGGTCTTATACTCACTTCCATATCCTAGGAGCAATGGCCAATGGATGGTCTTACAATTGTCCTCAATGGGTAAACAACAATGATAATGTCACAAAGACAAATGAGATGATTATGTATTGATGAGCAATAAATGATGATGAGTGCACAAAGCATGAAAGCAAACATGTGTATATGAAGCAATCAATCAATCAATCAATATCAAATAGCACACTCTATAGCCAAACAAGGAGGCTCACACAAGAGGGTTTGACTATGAAAGTCCACTGTAATAGATAAAGGTCGCTCTTAACCTTGCCATTGAGAGGCTAAGGTGAAGCAGATGAATAGGAGATGAGGGGTGTGCCTCATTGCTCTTATCCCTGATCAGGGAGAGCATCAAAGAAAGTGTGGGAGCTCAGAAAGATGGAGCTCTTTCCACATTATTGACTCGATAGATCTTGGGTTTTTATCTCGATGCTTCAACCATGTAATGGGAGCAAAGAGAGGACTCACTGAATAGTAGGGGATAGGCTACTTATCCCTTTGATCTACCAATTGCCTTACTTGAAGGACTTTTCCTGCTTGGGACAAATATAAACATACACAAGCATTGCCTCTTAAGGAGGACTTCAGACAGTTTGCCCGGTCAAATAACAGACCGGGTCTCCAGACTACATGAAGAAAGAGGGATTACCTCAAAGCAAATTGCTAAATAGCAAAGCAAGCAACCTAAGCAACTAAAATGTACCTGAAAAAGTCAAACCACTTAGTAAACAGCTCAACAGTTTAAAACAAAAGGAAAGGATAAACAACAGTCAACCACAGAGGGACCAATGTGCATAGCGCAAGACTCAAGTCACATGAGTCACACCTGCAAAACAAGGGTTAGCACATGATATATATAATCCAACTCAATCAAATTTGAATGATCTTTGGGGCATTGATGCTTAACCTAAAACAATAGCTCAATTGTAAGCTCAAAAGACCACTAGGACTGGCCTAGGGTCAAAGATGAAAGAAAAGGTCAAAGCAGCAAAGTAAAGTCAACCCAATTCATGTTCAAACATTTAAGAAGCTATCTCAATTGGATTCACAATCAAATCATGCATCATTGTCATTTCATACACAAAAGAATGCAAAGCATGGCAAAGGAAAGCATATAGAAGTCAACAGCAAGACTTCATTCAAAAGTCAACCCAAACAATCCCAAAAATTATCAAATAAATCACATTCAATCCTAACATCTAGCATGGCAAGCATGTCAAATTTCATTGCATTTGGATGAGAGGAAGGCAGTCAATTAAAATCAAGAAGTCAAACCAAATTCAAGCATGCACAATGAAGGTCAACAAACATGGGTCAACTTCAAAAAAATCATATCAAATTGAAAACAGATGAGAAATGAATGAGATTAACACCAATGCAAAGCTCAAGATGTCTAGTTATCACATATGAAATTTCATGGTCATACAATAAGATTTGAGAATTTCACAAAAGATTTGGCAACATGTAGCACAAAAAGTCAACAAATGACTAAGCATGGAAGAAAATTCTCAAATAAATTGGAAACAGCATGGTAAATTCCAAGAAAATTCATACACAAACTAGACATGTGATAGATCATTCATGCAAAATTTCAAGTGATTTGGAGGCCAGGAGACATGTGAACAAAAATCAAGAAAATGCACATCATTGGTGTGACACAAATTGTCACACCCTAGTTCAAAAAATCATAACTAGCAAACCACAAATGATAAATGCACAATCTTTATACCAAAATGAAGATGAATGAGTCTAGTTTCACCACAAAAAAAATTCAAGCTCGTTGGATACAACATGAGTATTTCACAATAGGAATGGCACAAGGTATCAATTATGCATACATGTCAAGAAAATAAGTATCAATTAAAATCCAGCCAATGGAAAATTAATTAAAAATCACAATCAAATACTAGACACTCTCATGGACATGATGCAAAAAAAATCAGAATTTTTGGAGTTGAAATGGATGAGAAATTAATTGTTGAAGTTAATGCACAAATTGATGAAACATGAAGCACATAGCATAGCAAGATGGTCAAACGTGGGGTCAACGGTGGCAAACTGGTAAATACCCGCCTCACTAATTGAAGCTGTGCGTTTTGGGCAAGGCAATTGAAATGTTTTGATTGGCTACTAGCCAATGGAACAGTGACGAGCCAATCAACTTCAAAGTTCTGGGTTCAACAAAACCCTAGGGTTTATGCAGTATTGTTTCTCAACATTTTCAAGCAAAATCATGGCAATCGAGCTTCCAACATAGCACACAAATAACATGGCATTGATGCGGTTCATGCAAAACAACAACAAACCAAAGGCATATGAGTTCTGGGAAAACAAAAACTGGAAACAAGCTGGGGTTTCAACAACAGCAGCATTCATCATCAACAATGTTCATCATTAATCAAAACTCGAATGGAATCAATCACACAGCATGGCAGTAATAATGTTCTTCATGCAAACACATCTTAAACCAACAAACCAAAACAAACTATGAGAAATTTTCTGGGCAGCTTAAGGTTTCAGCAAGCATTCACCATTTTCATGAACTCGAAAATCTCAACATGCCCAGAACCATAAATTAACCATAGCAAAAGCATCAACAAGCATCAAATAACAAGAATCCAACCGTGGTTGTCACTGAATCAACAACAAATGAGCAAATCGATGGAAAATAGGTTTGGATGCAAAAATGTAAATTCAGATTTCTTGGCCATGACACAACCATTTTAAGCATGCTTTAGTTCATTAGAATCAGCTCAAGAAGATCTTTCATAAATATATCATGGCATGGCAAAGGATTGAGTTCGAATACTTACTTGGTTTTGAAGCAAAATGTGAAACAGGGCTGCTTTGATGGTTACAAGTGCAAACAGATGCAGGAAATGCTTGGTAGTGAAGGATGTTTGAAGAAAATGAGCTCAATGGTGTTTGGAAGCTTCCATAACTCAAGTTGCCATTGTAGATGCTTGGAGAAAACAGGGTCTGAAAATGAAGTTCCAGCTAAGATTTCACACTTGGAATGAGCTTGCAATGATGATGGATGATGAAGAGAACAAAAGAAAGCTCGAGGGTTTGGAGGATTTGACAGAAATTCCAAAAATGCAAAATGCAAGAGTGAGAGAATCAGAGTGTTTTTGGTCTGTGGCTGCTATTCTCTAGGTCTCTAGGGTTGCAAAATGCTGAGAATGATCTTTTATATTTCTGTTTAAAGCCTACTAATCCAATGCTAAGCTGGTTTAGTTTTAATGAACTCATTTGCATTTTTGCTAAGCTGGTACAAATGAACATGGAGGTGTAAAGCTGTACCCGAATTGGGCCTGAAACCAGCTGCCAATGACATTTGCAAATGCTGTTTTTTGGTCTGCTGATGAAAAGCTCACTTGGTTTTGTTTGAATGAAGCTAATTGTACAATTTGCCAATTTTGCAACTTTGCCAAAATGATGATATAATGGTGGTATGAACATGATTTAGGGCTCTAGACAAATCACAAATGATGTTTCCAAGCATTTCCAATTGGCCAAAGTGTAAAAAAATCAAAGAATCAAAAAGTCAAAGTTTGGTCAAACTTGATTTTTAAATGGAAAAGGTCAAAAAATGCCATTTTGATTGGCAAGGTTTTGGAGGGTGAAATTTATATTTTTGGAAAGAGGATGAAAAATGTGGTTTGTAGGAAAAAACCCCACCAAATTTGGCCTTATGGTTTGAGAGATATGGCTCTTTGAAGTTCAAAAAATGGTGAAAATGAAATGATCATATCTTGACAACCACACATGGGATTTGAGAGTTCTTGGACTTTTTGAAAATGGGAAGACAAGATCTTCAACTTTCATGTTGGGCAAAAATTCATTTGAAGCTTGTATCATGATGTAAGTTTAAGATCAAGAAGTTTCCATTTTTGGCAGTTAAAATTACAGGTCCGCTTTCTATTTTGGGAAATTTCTGATTTTGCTTGATTTTCTTCCATGATGAGGTTGGACATGATATATGAGGCTTGTATAAGCATGAATGAGCTTCTTCAAATCAATTCTATCCATCAAATCATTGATTAAATCCACTGTTGACCAAGTTTGACTTTTCTGTTGACTTTTCTAGGGTTTTGGGTGACTGAAGCATTTCTGATGAATTCCAAACCCTAATTCCTTGAGAACTTGACTTCAAATGATGTCACAACATGTATGAACTCTTGATTATTGATCATGGTGCCCAAATTCTGCAAGAATGGCCACCATCCACTGCTTTGACTGACTGTTGACTGTCTTTGACCTAATTGCTGATGATTGCTTCAACTGCAAGCAACAAGGTTAGAATGACAATATTTTTGTACTTTTTGGTTAGTAAACATATGAAAGGCAAAGATCCTTGAGGCCATGATATGATATGATATGATATGGGCCATGAGGGATCTTAGGGCCCAAAATTGGGGTCTTACAGATGCCCCTATTTAAGGTCATTCTAGCCGGAGAAGTGAAGTTTAGAAATCTTCATCTCGACGCGGTAGAATGGGCTTAAATAACAGTAATGAGACAAATTTTGGTCCCTAAGAGACCTCATGATGCAAATGTATGCATGCAAAAGACACAAATTCTGTGGGGAATATGATTCACACAGAAGAAAAGACGATCCATCGGAGTAGTATACTCACCAGGAACAGAGACTCTACAAGACTCTAGTTGGGGATAAACAAAACCGACACAGCGTGAACAAGATACGACTCTGATTAGGGAATAACAGAAAACAGACTGGAGAACTCACTGGGGAGTGAAGGACTCACACTGGGGAAAAGAAAAAAATTCCAAAGGAAAATAAATCCATTGGAGAGACACAAGCTGACTCCTGGGGAGAAGCAACAGGAAAAACTTCACTGAGGAAGCACCAAAGAAAATGAGGTGTCACCGGGTATAATCAAAGCAGGAAGGAACACCAAGGATACCGGGTTGTAGGTATGTAACAGGTGACCGTCCAAAGACGTGAATTGGCGTGTGTTCCAAAACACTCATCATCCTGAAGAGAGCGAAAGCAAACTTGTTTATAGGATGGATATTTGATTCTGTAAAGAATGCAAATCTTACTCAATTGGGGAAACAAACAAAGTGTTCGACAAGAGAGTGCATGAGATATATTATTCATAGCCGTCAAAACGTGAATAATGTACTCGCATGGAAAGTTATCCTGAACCGGGTTGTAGGTTGTTTATAGGATAAGATCCGGAATCGTGAATTGGTTTGTGTTCCAAAACACTCATCACCCTGAAGAAAGCTAGAACAGCAGACTTGTTTATAGGATGGATATTCAATTCCACAAGGAAAATGAATCTTACTCTGAGGGGAAAACAACAAAAAATTGACCCTAGAGTGAACGAGATATAATATCCATTACCGTCAGAACGTGGATAGAATACTCACAAAGGAAGATTATCCTGAACCGGGTTGCTGGGTTGTTTATAGGATAAGATCCGAAATCGTGAATTGGTTTGTGTTCCAAGACACTCATCATCCTGAAGAGAGCGAAAGCAAACTTGTTTAAAGGATGGACAAAAAAACGTGAATTGGTGTGTGTTCCAAAACACTCATCATCCAAAACGCAAACTGGTTAAAGGATGGGCAAAAAACGTGAATTGGTGTGTGTTCCAAGACACTCATCATCCGAAAGAAAGCTAGAACAGCAGTCTTGTTTAAAGGATGGACAAAAAAACGTGAATTGGTGTGTGTTCCAAAACACTCATCATCCAAAACGCAAACTGGTTAAAGGATGGGCAAAAAACGTGAATTGGTGTGTGTTCCAAGACACTCATCATCCGAAAGAAAGCTAGAACAGCAGACTTGTTTAAAGGATGGGCAAAAAAACGTGAATTGGTGTGTGTTCCAAGACACTCATCATCCGAAAGAAAGCTAGAACAGCAGACTTGTTTAAAGGATGGACAAAAAACGTGAATTGGTGTGTGTTCCAAAACACTCATCATCCAAAACGCAAACTGGTTAAAGGATGGGCAAAAAAGCGTGAATTGGTGTGTGTTCCAAAACACTCATCATCCAAAACGCAAACTGGTTAAAGGATGGGCAAAAAAAGCGTGAATTGGTGTGTGTTCCAAAACACTCATCATCCGAAAGAAAGCTAGAACAGCAGACTTGTTTAAAGGATGGACAAAAAAGCGTGAATTGGTGTGTGTTCCAAAACACTCATCATCCGAAAGAAAGCTAGAACAGCAGTCTTGTTTAAAGGATGGACAAAAAAACGTGAATTGGTGTGTGTTCCAAAACACTCATCACCCTGAAGAAAGCTAGAACAGCAGACTTGTTTATAGGATGGCCGAAAAACGTGAATTGGTGTGTGTTCCAAAACACTCATCATCCAAAACACAAACTGGTTAAAGGATGGATATTCGATTCTACAGAGAATACGAATCTTGCTCAGCTGGGGAAAATCAACAAAGGATTCCAACTAAAGAGCGCATGAGATATATTATTCATAGCCGTCAAAACGTGAATAATAACCTCGCATGGAAAATTATCCTTAACCGGGTTGTAGGTTGTTTATAGGATAAAAATCCGAAAAGAAAGGCATCAGGACACCAGAATAGGTATATAATGATGACCAATCAAAAGGAGCAACAGACATTACCAACAAAAGGGTGAATGAAAGGCGATCTGCTGAGGATAATTTGCAAGCATCCGGCAATTATCCACAGGGACTAGCTGGGGATGCATTGGTATACAACCAATGATCCGGGGAACAAATCACTAGCAAACGGTGAAAGGACCCACTGGGGATAAAATTGCTAGCATACGGCAATTATCCACAAAAGACTTGCTAGGGATATAAGTGCTGATCTGAGCAACTTATACAAGCAAAGGAAAATCATCATCAAATATTGAATGAAGATAACCACAAAATTAGGGTTTACATCTACCGAATACGGGGTAGAAGACCAAAAACTCCGCGTGGGGATAGAACAAATCACAAATCCGCACGGGAAACCAAAATAGGGTTTATAACAAACCACCAACTGCTGAAGAGCAGGGAAAATAGGATTTACGACTACCGGGTAGTAGGTAGAAGACCAAAAACTCTGGCTGGAGAATAAAAGGCGTATAACCACAAATTCTGTTTAAGAAAGCCAGGAAAGATAGGACTTACAACTACCGGTTATGAGGGTAGAGGCCCAAAAACATTCCGCTGGGGAACAACCCACTGGGAAACACAAGATATCTGACAAATAGCCAATTCGGGGACGATCCGAAAAGACAGACTGAATCAAGACACGTCCTAATGAGGATATAACTCAAATAGGAAAGTCCATCCCAATATATGTGTTGGGAGGAAACGGAAGAAACCGTCATCCACGAGGATATATCTCAGTGGGGAACTGCAGAAGGAAAGACAACATTTTCTGCTTATGGGGTTGACTCTATATGGAGAGATTTATAACACCCGACATCTGCTAGGGGGGATCTGTAAAGAGATCTATATCACCATAGCAGGAGACACGACAAACAAAAGATATATGGCAAGAAATGCAACATGAATATCTGAATGTTTTATGAATATGCGTGAATATGCGTAATTTATGTTTGATGAATGCTGACAAAACAGACAGTTCTAACACAAACAGGTCCAGGAACAAACGTCCGGTATTATACTTCCAGGGGAAAAACCAGCTGGAGAGCCAATCTGCGGAGATCTATATGCTGTAAAGCAAAGATCTGCAAGTACTGCTGAAGAAGCAGAGAATCATAGATATTAAGAAACAACCCAATCGGGGTACAGAAAGTCGCAACGGGCGAAACAGCCACCAAGACGAATCTGTAGGGGAACAAGAGAAATCCCAAAGTATATCTGCAGGGGATCCCAGTGTCAACTGAGAAACAAAAGAGTGCGTAAGCACGAACACGAACTGCTGTAGAAGCAACTCCAAAAAACTCCACCGGGGAATAACCTGCTGAGGGAGAATGACATCATCCAGATAGAATCTAACTGCATAAGCAACTCTACTGGGGAAAAGCTGTCGGATACTCTCTTGGGGGAACAAGCCACTGAGGGAGGACAGATCAAACAAGTAGATTCTGGACCGAACCACTCCACTTGGGGAGAATACACAAAGCAAACTGATCACAACAAGTAGATTCTGCAATATAAGCCACTCTACTGAGGATCACAAACGGTCAGGAAATCAAATCCGTTCACTGGAGGCCAAAGCCATCATCCGACCATATTGGGGATTGAAGGAGTAATCAATGGGCGAAACTGCCACAACGAACATCCTGCAGACTAAGCTAAGGGAAAGATGGGTGAAATACTGGGATGTCAACCCAAATCAACCACTGAGTAGGGAAATAAATCCTGCTCTGCTGAAGAGAAATAAGCACTCTGATGGAGAGATAGCAACAATTCCGCAGACGACTTCGCCGGGGAAAGGGTAAAGTACCGGGTATCAACCCACTGACTTACCGAGTCTTCAAAAAGAAAGCGATCATGCTGAGGAAACAGACAGTTCCGCTGGCAACACTGCATGGGGAAAAGAGGTAACAACTCCACTTGCGACCCTGGTGGGGATATCAGCAACAACCCTACTCGCGACTCCGATGGGGATATCAATCAACAGTTATACTTATGACTGCTGAGGAGACAAATAAAGTCTGGGGCATACGACCCACTGGAGAGAGTGACGGGGCACCAAGATGACAAACTATCAACCGCCGAAACTTCACAATAAAACACCCATGCTAGGGAAAACTGCTGCTGGAGAAAACGAAGTCTTCAACAACACTCTGCTTGCGATTGTACTGGGAAACAACCCCAACAACAACTCTGTTTGCGGAACAACCTCAACAAAGATCCGAAGAAAGAAAATACCACCAAACCAGGATTATGAACGAATGTCTTACCTGTTGGAAATCATGCCACCCTCGGGAGAGCACTGAGATATTCTTGAGTATCCTTTCAATCTTGTGAATGTTCACTTTGTTTAGAACAAAATTTTTTTGAAAAATTTGATTTGTTTAAAACAATGACATTTTATCAATTTAAAACATGCAAAACATTTGTTGAATTGAAACAAATAAGAGTGCAAATAATTGGATAAAAAGCTCAAATTGATTTGATAGAATGGTAGCCTGCAAATGGCAAGACTCCATAGATCTGTACAAATTTGAAATCAGTGATATATATTGGAAGAGGGCTACATTGAACATAATGATCCTTTCTCTACCAATTTGAATCTCGATGTATCCGAAGCTTCGGTTGACGACGAGTCGAGAATCTTCTGACGAAATGACGACTGATGAACAGAAAGTCTTGTCAGGATGCAGTTACTTGCCAAATCCCTAATTTTTGCCTAGATTGCCCCAGAGTGAGGTACTCAATCTAGCGGGATGCAAATATATCTTTTTTTTTCAAGTCTCTAATTTTTGCCTGGATTACCCTTGCGGGTTCTCCACCGAGACGCTCATTTTTGCCTAAGCCGCCCTTTCGGGTTTTCAACTTAGCGAGCTATTCTGTTTTTTCATTTGTTTTTTTTTTTTTTTCATTTGCATATACTTTTTTTTAGGCAAAGTATCTCTTAACTGCATCTGAATTCACAGGACGAGTGAAATCCTCCCCATCCATTGTTGTAAGCATCAAAGCACCGCCTGAAAAGGCTCTCTTAACAACATATGGACCCTCGTAGTTTGGAGTCCACTTGCCCCTGGAATCGGGCGCGAAAGACAAAACTTTCTTGAGCACAAGGTCACCTTCTCGGAACACACGAGGCTTGACCTTCTTATCGAATGCTTTCTTCATTCTCTGCCGATATAACTGACCATGACACATGGCAGTTAACCGCTTTTCTTCAATCAAATTCAGTTGGTCGTAACGACTCTGAATCCATTCAGCATCAGTCAACTAGGGACTTGAGGGTATACTTTTTTCTTTTTGAAAATTTTTTCCTGATTTTTGCTTTTTTCTTCTTTTTCACCCTCTTTCTTCTTTCTTTTTTTGTTTTTGTTTTTTTTTTGTTTTTGTTTTTTTTTGTAATCCCCAGTTTGACTGTTTTGCTGATTCTCATGATACAGCTGAATGAGCTTCTTCGTGTGCTCAAGAAGGCGGGTAATCTCGTCAGGAATCCCCTTCAACATCATCTTCCTCTGCTCCGAATACAAAGACTTCAAGATTGGGAGATGGCGTTGGATCATTATGTTCAATGGGTTTAGAAATCCCTGCATAATGATTCTGGATAATGAAAAGCTTTTGAATTTTAAATAAGCAAATCATTTATGCAGATGAAAAAGCTGTTTTTGTTTTTCATGGTTTTTTGTGATCACTGATTTCATGCAAAAGCGAAAAGTGAAAACAAATGGAAAAACAAATGTTTGACAATGCATTAATTGAATGAAAACATCATTGTATTAAATGCTGCCAACAATGTCATCACTTCTCCTTTTGGCATGGGAGAAGGGTTTTAAATAAAGTGAACAAATCACGCTGACTTATGAATGACCGTAGGAACATCCACAGCGACCCAATTGTGGCAAGACACCACCAGAAATGATGAAATTGTTCAAATCTTATGCGTCCTCTTCAATGATAGCAGCAGCCTCTTCTTCAAGTTGATCGTCATGGATGAATCCTCCACTTGTGAACAGACCTTGCTCATTACATGCCCCAGAACAGTAGCCTATGCCAGCCCGGGATTGGTTAGCCAGGAATAAACTCATCAACAGGAATAAATCCATCAACAGGAATAAATCCATCAACAGGAATAAATCCATTAAAAGCACTAAGGCTGGCAAAATCCTCTCTGAATTCACAGCTCTCTTGCTCAGGATGATCCATCAATCTGGCAGAGATGGCTCTGGTATAGTACCGGCGAAGTGCGTCTTCAAAATAAATGAAGATCGCAGGGTCAAACCACAGGACGGGAGACCGGAACAAATCACCTGCTTGTGCAAATGATGCATGAAGTGTTTATGCATATGCTTGTTTTTATCAAAGGAACCCGAGGGTTTTATTTGCAAACTTTGAAGTTTTAAGCATTTTGATCATACATGAGAGAATATCTCATCAGATATATCAGGTGAAAATATTTTCCCGGTTTTTTCATGTTTTGAAATTTTTTGCAAATAAACTCCTTTGAGTTCCTTGAAAATTTTCTCTTTTGATGACATGAATGCGGATGAATGCGTGAATGCATGAATGCAACAAACACACTCAAGGATCAAACAAAGCACACCAAACAAAGGTCGTGGGAAAGCTCATGTATCCCTAATATCAATCATCCATTTTGGTGGATTTAGGCTTTCACCTTATCGACACCCAAGTTCCATTGATATTAACGGTACATGAACCGGTTCAAACATCCCTAATATCAACCAGCCGCTTTGGTGGATTTTAGGTTTTACACCTGATCCGGGATCCATTGATATTAACAATGTTTGAACGACTCAACCACGAATCATGGGTTTGTTGAGAGTCACGAGCATGGGGTCTCGGTTAAGAACCACCCAAAGGGAGTGTACTAGGGTTTAAACCTGCCAGACATGTTCTATCAGAGGTTCCCATAATCATCGTTCCATCTTTCGAATATTATCGGAGGAACGAATACTCGTATTCCAAGAATATTCTCAAGAGAAACTCTTATGAGTGTAGTATCGCGTAACAATCGTATCAGAACTGACATCTGAACGACCTCCGCACTACGGTCCTAAAAATAGGCCAAGATGGGTTTGGTAAACTAAGGTCCTTGGCTTCTGCGGAACATGATTGAAAGAATAATGCCTAACCACAAATAACTTGTGTGACATTATTAGTTCAACATGACCTCCACCAAGTGAATGGGCTCGCAAGTCAATTGGCTAAGGAATACTCCACACCAATCGACAAGACTATGCCATTCTCCTATCCTAGAGTGCACTCGAGTTCGGGTATAGAACTCATCTCACAGATCACCAAAGCAAACAGCAATGTATATCAAGCAATTCACACATTACAATCAATACAGTGATCCCAAATTGTACAAAAATATGTCAAATAACAAATAATAATATAGCACAACAAGGGTGAAAAGTAGGCAATACCACCAGGGTTTTTTTTCGATCCCCAGCAGAGTCGCCACTTTTCTGTGACATCTCCCCAGCAGAGTCGCCACAAGCAAGAGATACAAATGAAATTTCGAGTCGCCACCGCACTTTTATTTATCCAAAGGACTGGCTAAAAAGCGAACAAAAGCCTAAGAAGTTTTACACGTAGAAAACTAATAAAAAGATCAGAGATTCTGGGTAAGGGGTAAATTACGCAATGGGAAGGTGTTAGGCACCCACTACGTCCTAGGTACTCCTAGGGAGCCCTTTTCACACTTGTTGTATAAAATTGTTATTTGTTATGACATAAAGATTGTGCAAACATGATTGGGATGATGAGAAAAGAATGTACAAGTTTTTTATTTTTGTGTTATTGGGTTTGAACGGATGAACCCGCTGCCTACGTACCTTCCATCAAAGGTAAGGATCAAAACGCCGTAGTTCGGCTAAAAGATTTCCAAAAGTTGGTGGATTCAGTTTTAAACACAAGCACTGAGGCTTTTCATTATCAATGGGAGAACACTCGACCAAAAATAACATCCACCATGCGAGGATAGCTTCGACGTACTAGAGGGGTTAGCCCTGTTTTCAGTACGGAAGTCTTACTGTCGACTCACTAAGGATAGGCAAGATTTACATCAACCACAAAGATAATTGAAACCTATGGCTAATGCATGAAAAGATTAACAATGGACAAAGCCAAAACAAGTGAATGAGTGAGGTTAATTGATTGTGATTATGAAAATAAAGTCAAAGTATGATTAAGATTGATTTGAAAGAAGTGTTATGAAAATGAGTTTGAAAAAAGTCAAGGACTTGGGTCCAGGTTTTTAGTTAGAAAACATGAAGATGTTTGCACAACACTTATGTCAAATTTGAAAGGTATTGTGTGAAAAGGTTTAGGACATAATGAATGATGAATGGATGAAGATGGAAAGTAAAACTTCTTAGAAGGTTCACCTCTTGAAATCATATAGGAGATGATTCAAGTGTGTCCTTTGGAATAAGCAATGGAGTAATAACAAACAAACAAAGCACAGAAAAGCGGATACCGGATGCCAATCAATGGTCTTATACCAATCTCCTAAAACAAAATGGGATATCAGAGGCCACTCTATGGACTTACACTAATCTCCACAGGCAAAGACATAAAGGCGGATACCGGATACCAATAGATGGATTTACACCAGTCTCCTAAAATAGAACAGGATATCAGAAGCCACTCAATGGTCTTACACTAATCTCCTCAAAAGAAAAACAAAGATGAGAAATGGAAGTTAACTGCCAATCTATCTGGACTTAGGTTAACTCCACAGTATGGTCCTAGGAAATCCAATGCCACATTGCAGGGACTTACAATGGATCCTCACATACAAGAACAAAAGCAACAATATGATCACAGGAATGCAAATGCCAACTTGCAGGGACTTACAATTGCAACCTCACATAAACAGAGAAAGCAAAACATGGATGTTAGATGCCAATCTGTCTGGACTTACTCTAACATACACAGTATGATCCTAGGAATACAAATGCCAACTTGCAGGGACTTACAGTTGTATCCTCACATTCAAACAAACAAAACAACATGTGATCATAGGAGAGCAAATGCCAACTTGCAGGGACTTACAGTTGCTTCCTCACATACAATCAAATAAATGCATCAGGCAAAGATAAGATGAGTGGCCAAGGTGATGGTCTTATACTCACTTCCATATCCTAGGAGCAATGGCCAATGGATGGTCTTACAATTGTCCTCAATGGGTAAACAACAATGATAATGTCACAAAGACAAATGAGATGATTATGTATTGATGAGCAATAAATGATGATGAGTGCACAAAGCATGAAAGCAAACATGTGTATATGAAGCAATCAATCAATCAATCAATATCAAATAGCACACTCTATAGCCAAACAAGGAGGCTCACACAAGAGGGTTTGACTATGAAAGTCCACTGTAATAGATAAAGGTCGCTCTTAACCTTGCCATTGAGAGGCTAAGGTGAAGCAGATGAATAGGAGATGAGGGGTGTGCCTCATTGCTCTTATCCCTGATCAGGGAGAGCATCAAAGAAAGTGTGGGAGCTCAGAAAGATGGAGCTCTTTCCACATTATTGACTCGATAGATCTTGGGTTTTTATCTCGATGCTTCAACCATGTAATGGGAGCAAAGAGAGGACTCACTGAATAGTAGGGGATAGGCTACTTATCCCTTTGATCTACCAATTGCCTTACTTGAAGGACTTTTCCTGCTTGGGACAAATATAAACATACACAAGCATTGCCTCTTAAGGAGGACTTCAGACAGTTTGCCCGGTCAAATAACAGACCGGGTCTCCAGACTACATGAAGAAAGAGGGATTACCTCAAAGCAAATTGCTAAATAGCAAAGCAAGCAACCTAAGCAACTAAAATGTACCTGAAAAAGTCAAACCACTTAGTAAACAGCTCAACAGTTTAAAACAAAAGGAAAGGATAAACAACAGTCAACCACAGAGGGACCAATGTGCATAGCGCAGGACTCAAGTCACATGAGTCACACCTGCAAAACAAGGGTTAGCACATGATATATATAATCCAACTCAATCAAATTTGAATGATCTTTGGGGCATTGATGCTTAACCTAAAACAATAGCTCAATTGTAAGCTCAAAAGACCACTAGGACTGGCCTAGGGTCAAAGATGAAAGAAAAGGTCAAAGCAGCAAAGTAAAGTCAACCCAATTCATGTTCAAACATTTAAGAAGCTATCTCAATTGGATTCACAATCAAATCATGCATCATTGTCATTTCATACACAAAAGAATGCAAAGCATGGCAAAGGAAAGCATATAGAAGTCAACAGCAAGACTTCATTCAAAAGTCAACCCAAACAATCCCAAAAATTATCAAATAAATCACATTCAATCCTAACATCTAGCATGGCAAGCATGTCAAATTTCATTGCATTTGGATGAGAGGAAGGCAGTCAATTAAAATCAAGAAGTCAAACCAAATTCAAGCATGCACAATGAAGGTCAACAAACATGGGTCAACTTCAAAAAAATCATATCAAATTGAAAACAGATGAGAAATGAATGAGATTAACACCAATGCAAAGCTCAAGATGTCTAGTTATCACATATGAAATTTCATGGTCATACAATAAGATTTGAGAATTTCACAAAAGATTTGGCAACATGTAGCACAAAAAGTCAACAAATGACTAAGCATGGAAGAAAATTCTCAAATAAATTGGAAACAGCATGGTAAATTCCAAGAAAATTCATACACAAACTAGACATGTGATAGATCATTCATGCAAAATTTCAAGTGATTTGGAGGCCAGGAGACATGTGAACAAAAATCAAGAAAATGCACATCATTGGTGTGACACAAATTGTCACACCCTAGTTCAAAAAATCATAACTAGCAAACCACAAATGATAAATGCACAATCTTTATACCAAAATGAAGATGAATGAGTCTAGTTTCACCACAAAAAAAATTCAAGCTCGTTGGATACAACATGAGTATTTCACAATAGGAATGGCACAAGGTATCAATTATGCATACATGTCAAGAAAATAAGTATCAATTAAAATCCAGCCAATGGAAAATTAATTAAAAATCACAATCAAATACTAGACACTCTCATGGACATGATGCAAAAAAAATCAGAATTTTTGGAGTTGAAATGGATGAGAAATTAATTGTTGAAGTTAATGCACAAATTGATGAAACATGAAGCACATAGCATAGCAAGATGGTCAAACGTGGGGTCAACGGTGGCAAACTGGTAAATACCCGCCTCACTAATTGAAGCTGTGCGTTTTGGGCAAGGCAATTGAAATGTTTTGATTGGCTACTAGCCAATGGAACAGTGACGAGCCAATCAACTTCAAAGTTCTGGGTTCAACAAAACCCTAGGGTTTATGCAGTATTGTTTCTCAACATTTTCAAGCAAAATCATGGCAATCGAGCTTCCAACATAGCACACAAATAACATGGCATTGATGCGGTTCATGCAAAACAACAACAAACCAAAGGCATATGAGTTCTGGGAAAACAAAAACTGGAAACAAGCTGGGGTTTCAACAACAGCAGCATTCATCATCAACAATGTTCATCATTAATCAAAACTCGAATGGAATCAATCACACAGCATGGCAGTAATAATGTTCTTCATGCAAACACATCTTAAACCAACAAACCAAAACAAACTATGAGAAATTTTCTGGGCAGCTTAAGGTTTCAGCAAGCATTCACCATTTTCATGAACTCGAAAATCTCAACATGCCCAGAACCATAAATTAACCATAGCAAAAGCATCAACAAGCATCAAATAACAAGAATCCAACCGTGGTTGTCACTGAATCAACAACAAATGAGCAAATCGATGGAAAATAGGTTTGGATGCAAAAATGTAAATTCAGATTTCTTGGCCATGACACAACCATTTTAAGCATGCTTTAGTTCATTAGAATCAGCTCAAGAAGATCTTTCATAAATATATCATGGCATGGCAAAGGATTGAGTTCGAATACTTACTTGGTTTTGAAGCAAAATGTGAAACAGGGCTGCTTTGATGGTTACAAGTGCAAACAGATGCAGGAAATGCTTGGTAGTGAAGGATGTTTGAAGAAAATGAGCTCAATGGTGTTTGGAAGCTTCCATAACTCAAGTTGCCATTGTAGATGCTTGGAGAAAACAGGGTCTGAAAATGAAGTTCCAGCTAAGATTTCACACTTGGAATGAGCTTGCAATGATGATGGATGATGAAGAGAACAAAAGAAAGCTCGAGGGTTTGGAGGATTTGACAGAAATTCCAAAAATGCAAAATGCAAGAGTGAGAGAATCAGAGTGTTTTTGGTCTGTGGCTGCTATTCTCTAGGTCTCTAGGGTTGCAAAATGCTGAGAATGATCTTTTATATTTCTGTTTAAAGCCTACTAATCCAATGCTAAGCTGGTTTAGTTTTAATGAACTCATTTGCATTTTTGCTAAGCTGGTACAAATGAACATGGAGGTGTAAAGCTGTACCCGAATTGGGCCTGAAACCAGCTGCCAATGACATTTGCAAATGCTGTTTTTTGGTCTGCTGATGAAAAGCTCACTTGGTTTTGTTTGAATGAAGCTAATTGTACAATTTGCCAATTTTGCAACTTTGCCAAAATGATGATATAATGGTGGTATGAACATGATTTAGGGCTCTAGACAAATCACAAATGATGTTTCCAAGCATTTCCAATTGGCCAAAGTGTAAAAAAATCAAAGAATCAAAAAGTCAAAGTTTGGTCAAACTTGATTTTTAAATGGAAAAGGTCAAAAAATGCCATTTTGATTGGCAAGGTTTTGGAGGGTGAAATTTATATTTTTGGAAAGAGGATGAAAAATGTGGTTTGTAGGAAAAAACCCCACCAAATTTGGCCTTATGGTTTGAGAGATATGGCTCTTTGAAGTTCAAAAAATGGTGAAAATGAAATGATCATATCTTGACAACCACACATGGGATTTGAGAGTTCTTGGACTTTTTGAAAATGGGAAGACAAGATCTTCAACTTTCATGTTGGGCAAAAATTCATTTGAAGCTTGTATCATGATGTAAGTTTAAGATCAAGAAGTTTCCATTTTTGGCAGTTAAAATTACAGGTCCGCTTTCTATTTTGGGAAATTTCTGATTTTGCTTGATTTTCTTCCATGATGAGGTTGGACATGATATATGAGGCTTGTATAAGCATGAATGAGCTTCTTCAAATCAATTCTATCCATCAAATCATTGATTAAATCCACTGTTGACCAAGTTTGACTTTTCTGTTGACTTTTCTAGGGTTTTGGGTGACTGAAGCATTTCTGATGAATTCCAAACCCTAATTCCTTGAGAACTTGACTTCAAATGATGTCACAACATGTATGAACTCTTGATTATTGATCATGGTGCCCAAATTCTGCAAGAATGGCCACCATCCACTGCTTTGACTGACTGTTGACTGTCTTTGACCTAATTGCTGATGATTGCTTCAACTGCAAGCAACAAGGTTAGAATGACAATATTTTTGTACTTTTTGGTTAGTAAACATATGAAAGGCAAAGATCCTTGAGGCCATGATATGATATGATATGATATGGGCCATGAGGGATCTTAGGGCCCAAAATTGGGGTCTTACAGATGCCCCTATTTAAGGTCATTCTAGCCGGAGAAGTGAAGTTTAGAAATCTTCATCTCGACGCGGTAGAATGGGCTTAAATAACAGTAATGAGACAAATTTTGGTCCCTAAGAGACCTCATGATGCAAATGTATGCATGCAAAAGACACAAATTCTGTGGGGAATATGATTCACACAGAAGAAAAGACGATCCATCGGAGTAGTATACTCACCAGGAACAGAGACTCTACAAGACTCTAGTTGGGGATAAACAAAACCGACACAGCGTGAACAAGATACGACTCTGATTAGGGAATAACAGAAAACAGACTGGAGAACTCACTGGGGAGTGAAGGACTCACACTGGGGAAAAGAAAAAAATTCCAAAGGAAAATAAATCCATTGGAGAGACACAAGCTGACTCCTGGGGAGAAGCAACAGGAAAAACTTCACTGAGGAAGCACCAAAGAAAATGAGGTGTCACCGGGTATAATCAAAGCAGGAAGGAACACCAAGGATACCGGGTTGTAGGTATGTAACAGGTGACCGTCCAAAGACGTGAATTGGCGTGTGTTCCAAAACACTCATCATCCTGAAGAGAGCGAAAGCAAACTTGTTTATAGGATGGATATTTGATTCTGTAAAGAATGCAAATCTTACTCAATTGGGGAAACAAACAAAGTGTTCGACAAGAGAGTGCATGAGATATATTATTCATAGCCGTCAAAACGTGAATAATGTACTCGCATGGAAAGTTATCCTGAACCGGGTTGTAGGTTGTTTATAGGATAAGATCCGGAATCGTGAATTGGTTTGTGTTCCAAAACACTCATCACCCTGAAGAAAGCTAGAACAGCAGACTTGTTTATAGGATGGATATTCAATTCCACAAGGAAAATGAATCTTACTCTGAGGGGAAAACAACAAAAAATTGACCCTAGAGTGAACGAGATATAATATCCATTACCGTCAGAACGTGGATAGAATACTCACAAAGGAAGATTATCCTGAACCGGGTTGCTGGGTTGTTTATAGGATAAGATCCGAAATCGTGAATTGGTTTGTGTTCCAAGACACTCATCATCCTGAAGAGAGCGAAAGCAAACTTGTTTAAAGGATGGACAAAAAAACGTGAATTGGTGTGTGTTCCAAAACACTCATCATCCAAAACGCAAACTGGTTAAAGGATGGGCAAAAAACGTGAATTGGTGTGTGTTCCAAGACACTCATCATCCGAAAGAAAGCTAGAACAGCAGTCTTGTTTAAAGGATGGACAAAAAAACGTGAATTGGTGTGTGTTCCAAAACACTCATCATCCAAAACGCAAACTGGTTAAAGGATGGGCAAAAAACGTGAATTGGTGTGTGTTCCAAGACACTCATCATCCGAAAGAAAGCTAGAACAGCAGACTTGTTTAAAGGATGGGCAAAAAAACGTGAATTGGTGTGTGTTCCAAGACACTCATCATCCGAAAGAAAGCTAGAACAGCAGACTTGTTTAAAGGATGGACAAAAAACGTGAATTGGTGTGTGTTCCAAAACACTCATCATCCAAAACGCAAACTGGTTAAAGGATGGGCAAAAAAGCGTGAATTGGTGTGTGTTCCAAAACACTCATCATCCAAAACGCAAACTGGTTAAAGGATGGGCAAAAAAAGCGTGAATTGGTGTGTGTTCCAAAACACTCATCATCCGAAAGAAAGCTAGAACAGCAGACTTGTTTAAAGGATGGACAAAAAAGCGTGAATTGGTGTGTGTTCCAAAACACTCATCATCCGAAAGAAAGCTAGAACAGCAGTCTTGTTTAAAGGATGGACAAAAAAACGTGAATTGGTGTGTGTTCCAAAACACTCATCACCCTGAAGAAAGCTAGAACAGCAGACTTGTTTATAGGATGGCCGAAAAACGTGAATTGGTGTGTGTTCCAAAACACTCATCATCCAAAACACAAACTGGTTAAAGGATGGATATTCGATTCTACAGAGAATACGAATCTTGCTCAGCTGGGGAAAATCAACAAAGGATTCCAACTAAAGAGCGCATGAGATATATTATTCATAGCCGTCAAAACGTGAATAATAACCTCGCATGGAAAATTATCCTTAACCGGGTTGTAGGTTGTTTATAGGATAAAAATCCGAAAAGAAAGGCATCAGGACACCAGAATAGGTATATAATGATGACCAATCAAAAGGAGCAACAGACATTACCAACAAAAGGGTGAATGAAAGGCGATCTGCTGAGGATAATTTGCAAGCATCCGGCAATTATCCACAGGGACTAGCTGGGGATGCATTGGTATACAACCAATGATCCGGGGAACAAATCACTAGCAAACAGTGAAAGGACCCACTGGGGATAAAATTGCTAGCATACGGCAATTATCCACAAAAGACTTGCTAGGGATATAAGTGCTGATCTGAGCAACTTATACAAGCAAAGGAAAATCATCATCAAATATTGAATGAAGATAACCACAAAATTAGGGTTTACATCTACCGAATACGGGGTAGAAGACCAAAAACTCCGCGTGGGGATAGAACAAATCACAAATCCGCACGGGAAACCAAAATAGGGTTTATAACAAACCACCAACTGCTGAAGAGCAGGGAAAATAGGATTTACGACTACCGGGTAGTAGGTAGAAGACCAAAAACTCTGGCTGGAGAATAAAAGGCGTATAACCACAAATTCTGTTTAAGAAAGCCAGGAAAGATAGGACTTACAACTACCGGTTATGAGGGTAGAGGCCCAAAAACATTCCGCTGGGGAACAACCCACTGGGAAACACAAGATATCTGACAAATAGCCAATTCGGGGACGATCCGAAAAGACAGACTGAATCAAGACACGTCCTAATGAGGATATAACTCAAATAGGAAAGTCCATCCCAATATATGTGTTGGGAGGAAACGGAAGAAACCGTCATCCACGAGGATATATCTCAGTGGGGAACTGCAGAAGGAAAGACAACATTTTCTGCTTATGGGGTTGACTCTATATGGAGAGATTTATAACACCCGACATCTGCTAGGGGGGATCTGTAAAGAGATCTATATCACCATAGCAGGAGACACGACAAACAAAAGATATATGGCAAGAAATGCAACATGAATATCTGAATGTTTTATGAATATGCGTGAATATGCGTAATTTATGTTTGATGAATGCTGACAAAACAGACAGTTCTAACACAAACAGGTCCAGGAACAAACGTCCGGTATTATACTTCCAGGGGAAAAACCAGCTGGAGAGCCAATCTGCGGAGATCTATATGCTGTAAAGCAAAGATCTGCAAGTACTGCTGAAGAAGCAGAGAATCATAGATATTAAGAAACAACCCAATCAGGGTACAGAAAGTCGCAACGGGCGAAACAGCCACCAAGACGAATCTGTAGGGGAACAAGAGAAATCCCAAAGTATATCTGCAGGGGATCCCAGTGTCAACTGAGAAACAAAAGAGTGCGTAAGCACGAACACGAACTGCTGTAGAAGCAACTCCAAAAAACTCCACCGGGGAATAACCTGCTGAGGGAGAATGACATCATCCAGATAGAATCTAACTGCATAAGCAACTCTACTGGGGAAAAGCTGTCGGATACTCTCTTGGGGGAACAAGCCACTGAGGGAGGACAGATCAAACAAGTAGATTCTGGACCGAACCACTCCACTTGGGGAGAATACACAAAGCAAACTGATCACAACAAGTAGATTCTGCAATATAAGCCACTCTACTGAGGATCACAAACGGTCAGGAAATCAAATCCGTTCACTGGAGGCCAAAGCCATCATCCGACCATATTGGGGATTGAAGGAGTAATCAATGGGCGAAACTGCCACAACGAACATCCTGCAGACTAAGCTAAGGGAAAGATGGGTGAAATACTGGGATGTCAACCCAAATCAACCACTGAGTAGGGAAATAAATCCTGCTCTGCTGAAGAGAAATAAGCACTCTGATAGAGAGATAGCAACAATTCCGCAGACGACTTCGCCGGGGAAAGGGTAAAGTACCGGGTATCAACCCACTGACTTACCGAGTCTTCAAAAAGAAAGCGATCATGCTGAGGAAACAGACAGTTCCGCTGGCAACACTGCATGGGGAAAAGAGGTAACAACTCCACTTGCGACCCTGGTGGGGATATCAGCAACAGCCCTACTCGCGACTCCGATGGGGATATCAATCAACAGTTATACTTATGACTGCTGAGGAGACAAATAAAGTCTGGGGCATACGACCCACTGGAGAGAGTGACGGGGCACCAAGATGACAAACTATCAACCGCCGAAACTTCACAATAAAACACCCATGCTAGGGAAAACTGCTGCTGGAGAAAACGAAGTCTTCAACAACACTCTGCTTGCGATTGTACTGGGAAACAACCCCAACAACAACTCTGTTTGCGGAACAACCTCAACAAAGATCCGAAGAAAGAAAATACCACCAAACCAGGATTATGAACGAATGTCTTACCTGTTGGAAATCATGCCACCCTCGGGAGAGCACTGAGATATTCTTGAGTATCCTTTCAATCTTGTGAATGTTCACTTTGTTTAGAACAAAATTTTTTTGAAAAATTTGATTTGTTTAAAACAATGACATTTTATCAATTTAAAACATGCAAAACATTTGTTGAATTGAAACAAATAAGAGTGCAAATAATTGGATAAAAAGCTCAAATTGATTTGATAGAATGGTAGCCTGCAAATGGCAAGACTCCATAGATCTGTACAAATTTGAAATCAGTGATATATATTGGAAGAGGGCTACATTGAACATAATGATCCTTTCTCTACCAATTTGAATCTCGATGTATCCGAAGCTTCGGTTGACGACGAGTCGAGAATCTTCTGACGAAATGACGACTGATGAACAGAAAGTCTTGTCAGGATGCAGTTACTTGCCAAATCCCTAATTTTTGCCTAGATTGCCCCAGAGTGAGGTACTCAATCTAGCGGGATGCAAATATATCTTTTTTTTTCAAGTCTCTAATTTTTGCCTGGATTACCCTTGCGGGTTCTCCACCGAGACGCTCATTTTTGCCTAAGCCGCCCTTTCGGGTTTTCAACTTAGCGAGCTATTCTGTTTTTTCATTTGTTTTTTTTTTTTTTTTCATTTGCATATACTTTTTTTTAGGCAAAGTATCTCTTAACTGCATCTGAATTCACAGGACGAGTGAAATCCTCCCCATCCATTGTTGTAAGCATCAAAGCACCGCCTGAAAAGGCTCTCTTAACAACATATGGACCCTCGTAGTTTGGAGTCCACTTGCCCCTGGAATCGGGCGTGAAAGACAAAACTTTCTTGAGCACAAGGTCACCTTCTCGGAACACACGAGGCTTGACCTTCTTATCGAATGCTTTCTTCATTCTCTGCCGATATAACTGACCATGACACATGGCAGTTAACCGCTTTTCTTCAATCAAATTCAGTTGGTCGTAACGACTCTGAATCCATTCAGCATCAGTCAACTAGGGACTTGAGGGTATACTTTTTTCTTTTTGAAAATTTTTTCCTGATTTTTGCTTTTTTCTTCTTTTTCACCCTCTTTCTTCTTTCTTTTTTTGTTTTTGTTTTTTTTTTTGTTTTTGTTTTTTTTTGTAATCCCCAGTTTGACTGTTTTGCTGATTCTCATGATACAGCTGAATGAGCTTCTTCGTGTGCTCAAGAAGGCGGGTAATCTCGTCAGGAATCCCCTTCAACATCATCTTCCTCTGCTCCGAATACAAAGACTTCAAGATTGGGAGATGGCGTTGGATCATTATGTTCAATGGGTTTAGAAATCCCTGCATAATGATTCTGGATAATGAAAAGCTTTTGAATTTTAAATAAGCAAATCATTTATGCAGATGAAAAAGCTGTTTTTGTTTTTCATGGTTTTTTGTGATCACTGATTTCATGCAAAAGCGAAAAGTGAAAACAAATGGAAAAACAAATGTTTGACAATGCATTAATTGAATGAAAACATCATTGTATTAAATGCTGCCAACAATGTCATCACTTCTCCTTTTGGCATGGGAGAAGGGTTTTAAATAAAGTGAACAAATCACGCTGACTTATGAATGACCGTAGGAACATCCACAGCGACCCAATTGTGGCAAGACACCACCAGAAATGATGAAATTGTTCAAATCTTCTGCGTCCTCTTCAATGATAGCAGCAGCCTCTTCTTCAAGTTGATCGTCATGGATGAATCCTCCACTTGTGAACAGACCTTGCTCATTACATGCCCCAGAACAGTAGCCTATGCCAGCCCGGGATTGGTTAGCCAGGAATAAACTCATCAACAGGAATAAATCCATCAACAGGAATAAATCCATCAACAGGAATAAATCCATTAAAAGCACTAAGGCTGGCAAAATCCTCTCTGAATTCACAGCTCTCTTGCTCAGGATGATCCATCAATCTGGCAGAGATGGCTCTGGTATAGTACCGGCGAAGTGCGTCTTCAAAATAAATGAAGATCGCAGGGTCAAACCACAGGACGGGAGACCGGAACAAATCACCTGCTTGTGCAAATGATGCATGAAGTGTTTATGCATATGCTTGTTTTTATCAAAGGAACCCGAGGGTTTTATTTGCAAACTTTGAAGTTTTAAGCATTTTGATCATACATGAGAGAATATCTCATCAGATATATCAGGTGAAAATATTTTCCCGGTTTTTTCATGTTTTGAAATTTTTTGCAAATAAACTCCTTTGAGTTCCTTGAAAATTTTCTCTTTTGATGACATGAATGCGGATGAATGCGTGAATGCATGAATGCAACAAACACACTCAAGGATCAAACAAAGCACACCAAACAAAGGTCGTGGGAAAGCTCATGTATCCCTAATATCAATCATCCATTTTGGTGGATTTAGGCTTTCACCTTATCGACACCCAAGTTCCATTGATATTAACGGTACATGAACCGGTTCAAACATCCCTAATATCAACCAGCCGCTTTGGTGGATTTTAGGTTTTACACCTGATCCGGGATCCATTGATATTAACAATGTTTGAACGACTCAACCACGAATCATGGGTTTGTTGAGAGTCACGAGCATGGGGTCTCGGTTAAGAACCACCCAAAGGGAGTGTACTAGGGTTTAAACCTGCCAGACATGTTCTATCAGAGGTTCCCATAATCATCGTTCCATCTTTCGAATATTATCGGAGGAACGAATACTCGTATTCCAAGAATATTCTCAAGAGAAACTCTTATGAGTGTAGTATCGCGTAACAATCGTATCAGAACTGACATCTGAACGACCTCCGCACTACGGTCCTAAAAATAGGCCAAGATGGGTTTGGTAAACTAAGGTCCTTGGCTTCTGCGGAACATGATTGAAAGAATAATGCCTAACCACAAATAACTTGTGTGACATTATTAGTTCAACATGACCTCCACCAAGTGAATGGGCTCGCAAGTCAATTGGCTAAGGAATACTCCACACCAATCGACAAGACTATGCCATTCTCCTATCCTAGAGTGCACTCGAGTTCGGGTATAGAACTCATCTCACAGATCACCAAAGCAAACAGCAATGTATATCAAGCAATTCACACATTACAATCAATACAGTGATCCCAAATTGTACAAAAATATGTCAAATAACAAATAATAATATAGCACAACAAGGGTGAAAAGTAGGCAATACCACCAGGGTTTTTTTTCGATCCCCAGCAGAGTCGCCACTTTTCTGTGACATCTCCCCAGCAGAGTCGCCACAAGCAAGAGATACAAATGAAATTTCGAGTCGCCACCGCACTTTTATTTATCCAAAGGACTGGCTAAAAAGCGAACAAAAGCCTAAGAAGTTTTACACGTAGAAAACTAATAAAAAGATCAGAGATTCTGGGTAAGGGGTAAATTACGCAATGGGAAGGTGTTAGGCACCCACTACGTCCTAGGTACTCCTAGGGAGCCCTTTTCACACTTGTTGTATAAAATTGTTATTTGTTATGACATAAAGATTGTGCAAACATGATTGGGATGATGAGAAAAGAATGTACAAGTTTTTTATTTTTGTGTTATTGGGTTTGAACGGATGAACCCGCTGCCTACGTACCTTCCATCAAAGGTAAGGATCAAAACGCCGTAGTTCGGCTAAAAGATTTCCAAAAGTTGGTGGATTCAGTTTTAAACACAAGCACTGAGGCTTTTCATTATCAATGGGAGAACACTCGACCAAAAATAACATCCACCATGCGAGGATAGCTTCGACGTACTAGAGGGGTTAGCCCTGTTTTCAGTACGGAAGTCTTACTGTCGACTCACTAAGGATAGGCAAGATTTACATCAACCACAAAGATAATTGAAACCTATGGCTAATGCATGAAAAGATTAACAATGGACAAAGCCAAAACAAGTGAATGAGTGAGGTTAATTGATTGTGATTATGAAAATAAAGTCAAAGTATGATTAAGATTGATTTGAAAGAAGTGTTATGAAAATGAGTTTGAAAAAAGTCAAGGACTTGGGTCCAGGTTTTTAGTTAGAAAACATGAAGATGTTTGCACAACACTTATGTCAAATTTGAAAGGTATTGTGTGAAAAGGTTTAGGACATAATGAATGATGAATGGATGAAGATGGAAAGTAAAACTTCTTAGAAGGTTCACCTCTTGAAATCATATAGGAGATGATTCAAGTGTGTCCTTTGGAATAAGCAATGGAGTAATAACAAACAAACAAAGCACAGAAAAGCGGATACCGGATGCCAATCAATGGTCTTATACCAATCTCCTAAAACAAAATGGGATATCAGAGGCCACTCTATGGACTTACACTAATCTCCACAGGCAAAGACATAAAGGCGGATACCGGATACCAATAGATGGATTTACACCAGTCTCCTAAAATAGAACAGGATATCAGAAGCCACTCAATGGTCTTACACTAATCTCCTCAAAAGAAAAACAAAGATGAGAAATGGAAGTTAACTGCCAATCTATCTGGACTTAGGTTAACTCCACAGTATGGTCCTAGGAAATCCAATGCCACATTGCAGGGACTTACAATGGATCCTCACATACAAGAACAAAAGCAACAATATGATCACAGGAATGCAAATGCCAACTTGCAGGGACTTACAATTGCAACCTCACATAAACAGAGAAAGCAAAACATGGATGTTAGATGCCAATCTGTCTGGACTTACTCTAACATACACAGTATGATCCTAGGAATACAAATGCCAACTTGCAGGGACTTACAGTTGTATCCTCACATTCAAACAAACAAAACAACATGTGATCATAGGAGAGCAAATGCCAACTTGCAGGGACTTACAGTTGCTTCCTCACATACAATCAAATAAATGCATCAGGCAAAGATAAGATGAGTGGCCAAGGTGATGGTCTTATACTCACTTCCATATCCTAGGAGCAATGGCCAATGGATGGTCTTACAATTGTCCTCAATGGGTAAACAACAATGATAATGTCACAAAGACAAATGAGATGATTATGTATTGATGAGCAATAAATGATGATGAGTGCACAAAGCATGAAAGCAAACATGTGTATATGAAGCAATCAATCAATCAATCAATATCAAATAGCACACTCTATAGCCAAACAAGGAGGCTCACACAAGAGGGTTTGACTATGAAAGTCCACTGTAATAGATAAAGGTCGCTCTTAACCTTGCCATTGAGAGGCTAAGGTGAAGCAGATGAATAGGAGATGAGGGGTGTGCCTCATTGCTCTTATCCCTGATCAGGGAGAGCATCAAAGAAAGTGTGGGAGCTCAGAAAGATGGAGCTCTTTCCACATTATTGACTCGATAGATCTTGGGTTTTTATCTCGATGCTTCAACCATGTAATGGGAGCAAAGAGAGGACTCACTGAATAGTAGGGGATAGGCTACTTATCCCTTTGATCTACCAATTGCCTTACTTGAAGGACTTTTCCTGCTTGGGACAAATATAAACATACACAAGCATTGCCTCTTAAGGAGGACTTCAGACAGTTTGCCCGGTCAAATAACAGACCGGGTCTCCAGACTACATGAAGAAAGAGGGATTACCTCAAAGCAAATTGCTAAATAGCAAAGCAAGCAACCTAAGCAACTAAAATGTACCTGAAAAAGTCAAACCACTTAGTAAACAGCTCAACAGTTTAAAACAAAAGGAAAGGATAAACAACAGTCAACCACAGAGGGACCAATGTGCATAGCGCAAGACTCAAGTCACATGAGTCACACCTGCAAAACAAGGGTTAGCACATGATATATATAATCCAACTCAATCAAATTTGAATGATCTTTGGGGCATTGATGCTTAACCTGAAACAATAGCTCAATTGTAAGCTCAAAAGACCACTAGGACTAGCCTAGGGTCAAAGATGAAAGAAAAGGTCAAAGCAGCAAAGTAAAGTCAACCCAATTCATGTTCAAACATTTAAGAAGCTATCTCAATTGGATTCACAATCAAATCATGCATCATTGTCATTTCATACACAAAAGAATGCAAAGCATGGCAAAGGAAAGCATATAGAAGTCAACAGCAAGACTTCATTCAAAAGTCAACCCAAACAATCCCAAAAATTATCAAATAAATCACATTCAATCCTAACATCTAGCATGGCAAGCATGTCAAATTTCATTGCATTTGGATGAGAGGAAGGCAGTCAATTAAAATCAAGAAGTCAAACCAAATTCAAGCATGCACAATGAAGGTCAACAAACATGGGTCAACTTCAAAAAAATCATATCAAATTGAAAACAGATGAGAAATGAATGAGATTAACACCAATGCAAAGCTCAAGATGTCTAGTTATCACATATGAAATTTCATGGTCATACAATAAGATTTGAGAATTTCACAAAAGATTTGGCAACATGTAGCACAAAAAGTCAACAAATGACTAAGCATGGAAGAAAATTCTCAAATAAATTGGAAACAGCATGGTAAATTCCAAGAAAATTCATACACAAACTAGACATGTGATAGATCATTCATGCAAAATTTCAAGTGATTTGGAGGCCAGGAGACATGTGAACAAAAATCAAGAAAATGCACATCATTGGTGTGACACAAATTGTCACACCCTAGTTCAAAAAATCATAACTAGCAAACCACAAATGATAAATGCACAATCTTTATACCAAAATGAAGATGAATGAGTCTAGTTTCACCACAAAAAAATTCAAGCTCGTTGGATACAACATGAGTATTTCACAATAGGAATGGCACAAGGTATCAATTATGCATACATGTCAAGAAAATAAGTATCAATTAAAATCCAGCCAATGGAAAATTAATTAAAAATCACAATCAAATACTAGACACTCTCATGGACATGATGCAAAAAAAATCAGAATTTTTGGAGTTGAAATGGATGAGAAATTAATTGTTGAAGTTGATGCACAAATTGATGAAACATGAAGCACATAGCATAGCAAGATGGTCAAACGTGGGGTCAACGGTGGCAAACTGGTAAATACCCGCCTCACTAATTGAAGCTGTGCGTTTTGGGCAAGGCAATTGAAATGTTTTGATTGGCTACTAGCCAATGGAACAGTGACGAGCCAATCAACTTCAAAGTTTTGGGTTCAACAAAACCCTAGGGTTTATGCAGTATTGTTTCTCAACATTTTCAAGCAAAATCATGGCAATCGAGCTTCCAACATAGCACACAAATAACATGGCATTGATGCGGTTCATGCAAAACAACAACAAACCAAAGGCATATGAGTTCTGGGAAAACAAAAACTGGAAACAAGCTGGGGTTTCAACAACAGCAGCATTCATCATCAACAATGTTCATCATTAATCAAAACTCGAATGGAATCAATCACACAGCATGGCAGTAATAATGTTCTTCATGCAAACACATCTTAAACCAACAAACCAAAACAAACTATGAGAAATTTTCTGGGCAGCTTAAGGTTTCAGCAAGCATTCACCATTTTCATGAACTCGAAAATCTCAACATGCCCAGAACCATAAATTAACCATAGCAAAAGCATCAACAAGCATCAAATAACAAGAATCCAACCGTGGTTGTCACTGAATCAACAACAAATGAGCAAATCGATGGAAAATAGGTTTGGATGCAAAAATGTAAATTCAGATTTCTTGGCCATGACACAACCATTTTAAGCATGCTTTAGTTCATTAGAATCAGCTCAAGAAGATCTTTCATAAATATATCATGGCATGGCAAAGGATTGAGTTCGAATACTTACTTGGTTTTGAAGCAAAATGTGAAACAGGGCTGCTTTGATGGTTACAAGTGCAAACAGATGCAGGAAATGCTTGGTAGTGAAGGATGTTTGAAGAAAATGAGCTCAATGGTGTTTGGAAGCTTCCATAACTCAAGTTGCCATTGTAGATGCTTGGAGAAAACAGGGTCTGAAAATGAAGTTCCAGCTAAGATTTCACACTTGGAATGAGCTTGCAATGATGATGGATGATGAAGAGAACAAAAGAAAGCTCGAGGGTTTGGAGGATTTGACAGAAATTCCAAAAATGCAAAATGCAAGAGTGAGAGAATCAGAGTGTTTTTGGTCTGTGGCTGCTATTCTCTAGGTCTCTAGGGTTGCAAAATGCTGAGAATGATCTTTTATATTTCTGTTTAAAGCCTACTAATCCAATGCTAAGCTGGTTTAGTTTTAATGAACTCATTTGCATTTTTGCTAAGCTGGTACAAATGAACATGGAGGTGTAAAGCTGTACCCGAATTGGGCCTGAAACCAGCTGCCAATGACATTTGCAAATGCTGTTTTTTGGTCTGCTGATGAAAAGCTCACTTGGTTTTGTTTGAATGAAGCTAATTGTACAATTTGCCAATTTTGCAACTTTGCCAAAATGATGATATAATGGTGGTATGAACATGATTTAGGGCTCTAGACAAATCACAAATGATGTTTCCAAGCATTTCCAATTGGCCAAAGTGTAAAAAAATCAAAGAATCAAAAAGTCAAAGTTTGGTCAAACTTGATTTTTAAATGGAAAAGGTCAAAAAATGCCATTTTGATTGGCAAGGTTTTGGAGGGTGAAATTTATATTTTTGGAAAGAGGATGAAAAATGTGGTTTGTAGGAAAAAACCCCACCAAATTTGGCCTTATTGTTTGAGAGATATGGCTCTTTGAAGTTCAAAAAATGGTGAAAATGAAATGATCATATCTTGACAACCACACATGGGATTTGAGAGTTCTTGGACTTTTTGAAAATGGGAAGACAAGATCTTCAACTTTCATGTTGGGCAAAAATTCATTTGAAGCTTGTATCATGATGTAAGTTTAAGATCAAGAAGTTTCCATTTTTGGCAGTTAAAATTACAGGTCCGCTTTCTATTTTGGGAAATTTCTGATTTTGCTTGATTTTCTTCCATGATGAGGTTGGACATGATATATGAGGCTTGTATAAGCATGAATGAGCTTCTTCAAATCAATTCTATCCATCAAATCATTGATTAAATCCACTGTTGACCAAGTTTGACTTTTCTGTTGACTTTTCTAGGGTTTTGGGTGACTGAAGCATTTCTGATGAATTCCAAACCCTAATTCCTTGAGAACTTGACTTCAAATGATGTCACAACATGTATGAACTCTTGATTATTGATCATGGTGCCCAAATTCTGCAAGAATGGCCACCATCCACTGCTTTGACTGACTGTTGACTGTCTTTGACCTAATTGCTGATGATTGCTTCAACTGCAAGCAACAAGGTTAGAATGACAATATTTTTGTACTTTTTGGTTAGTAAACATATGAAAGGCAAAGATATACAAATGCAAAGTATGCTTGGTGATCAAGAAACAACCCACAAGGCAACCACCCACTAGGAGGACAGCTAGGGTATGCAATGATCCTTGAGGCCATGATATGATATGATATGATATGGGCCATGAGGGATCTTAGGGCCCAAAATTGGGGTCTTACAAGAACCACTGCTTTTGTTTGTAATTTGGAGATGGTTTCCAAGTATTCTAACTTCTCATTCTCAAGTTGAGTTATTTCCTTCTTCTGGCTTTCAACTTGTTTGCACAACTCTACACTTTTGTGACACAGCTTTCTGTAGGTAGAGGCCAATTCTTCAAAGGTTACTTCATCATCACTTGAGTCTTCATCAGATCCCCATCTTCCTGTCAAAGCAGTCACAAGATTTGCAGCCTCCTCTGTTTCACTCTCATCAGACCAAGTGGCAGCAAGACTCATCTTCTGCTTCTTGAGGTAGGTTCCACATTCAGTCCTGATGTGTCCATACCCATTACATTCATAGCATTGTACCTCTTTTCCTTCTTTGAGCTTCTCATCTGATCTTGCTCTTCTTTCAGCATTGTTGGATTTACTGATGTCAGATGAGATGTTCTTGACATTTGCCTTAGATCTTACATCCATATTTTTCAACAGTTTATTGAACTGTCTTCCCAGCATTGCTACTTCATTGACCAAATCTTCATCAACCTCCTGACTCTTTTCCTCTTCTGTGTTTGACATAAAGGCCATGCTCTTGGTTTTCTTTTCAAAACCATCATTTAATCCCATCTCAAAGGTTTGAAGGGAACCAATTAGCTCATCAACCCTCATGTTGGAAATGTCTTGAGATTCTTCTATGGCAGTCACCTTCATTGCAAATCTCTTAGGGAGTGACCTGAGTATTTTCCTTACCAGTTTTTCATCTGTCATTTTCTCTCCCAGGGCTCTTGAGGCATTAGCAATTTCAAGGATACTCATGTGAAATTCATGAATGTTTTCATCTTCTTTCATCCTTAAGTTTTCAAACTTGGAGGTGAGCAGCTGAAGTCTAGACATTTTTACCCTAGAGGTGCCTTCATGAGTGGTCTTGAGAATGCCCCAAGCATCTTTGGCCACTTCACAGTTGTTTACCAGCCTGAAAATATTCTTGTCTACCCCATTGAATATTGCATTCAATGCTTTAGAATTTCCAAGAGCAAGATCATCCTCCTCCTTGGACCATTGTTCTTCAGGCTTCTTCTCAGTAATGGCTTCTCCTTCTTTAGTAATGACAGGATGCACCCAACCTGTTAACACAGATTTCCAAGCCTTGTTATCAAGAGATTTTAGAAAAGCTACCATTCGAAGTTTCCAATAGTCATAGTTAGAACCATCCAAAATTTGTGGCCTATGAACAAATCCTTCATCTCTCTCCATTGTACCAAAAAGTATTGTCCCTAGATCTCACCCAGAACCAGAGCAGGATGCCTGCTTTGATACCAATTGAAATTCTGGTATCAGATATAAGATGTCGAAGGTAATGTCACGACACTAATATTTGTTAACACAAACAGGATAAAGATACAGAATGGTAAAGCAAAAGACACAAGCAATTGTTAACCCAGTTCGGTGCAACTCACCTACGTCTGGGGGCTACCAAGCCAGGAAGGAAATTCACTAAACTAGAATCAGTTCAAAGACTCTCCGTACACTTCAACAAGTTACAATCTTTCTCACCTAATCTCTACCCGTGCAATTTCTACCTAAGCACTCTTAGATATGAGAACCCACTCACTTCCTTACAATCACACATGTGATCTTAAATAACAATCCCTTGAGAAAAGAAAACACTTTTCAATAACACACTCTTGATTTTACTTCACAGTTTCAATCAAGAAGACACACTCTTGATCTTGCTTAACAACTTTGATCAAGAAGACACACACTTGATCTTGCTTCACAGCTTTGATCAAGTAGACAACACTCTTGCTTAATAGCTTTGAGTGACAAATTACAACCACAAATCAGTCCAATTCAATCATCAAAAGATGACTTGAATGGCTTACAAGTCTTACGACTAAACAGAACACAAACCCTAGCTCTCTCTCTATATTTCGCTCAGTATTGGTTGTGTTATAAAATAGGTTTTCTAAGTCCCTTTTTATAGAAGCATTCAACTGGGCTTGGACATCTTGAAAACCCTAAATCTATTTTCCAATCAAATCTCTTTATAACAACTAGTTAGATCTCCTTGGAAAATAAGTAAATCAGGTTGTAATCCATGATTGAATGCGCCAGCTAATCAGATCTTCAATCAACATAGATTGCCATTAATTGTGCAATCACAAAACACCAGACATTCATACTGAATGTTCCGTGTACAGGATGTCATGACATCGGGTCTGACATCCTGGAAAAATCCTGCATAATTCCATATTTCCTTTTATAGCTTCCAGCAGGTACATGAAGACATCAGGTGTCATAACATCGTGTATGACATCCTGATACAGTCCTGCATAATTATGTTTTTCATTTCAACTCCAGCAGGAACACAATATCAGAATTCATGGCATTGCATATGACATTCTGAAACAATCGTGCATGATTATGTTCTTGAACTCCAGCAGGTACATAGGATATCTTATGTTAAGACATCACACATAACATCTTGTGAACACTCTTTGTTTTACCAAAATTGCTGCCAATATTAAGAATCAACAATAACAACATATAGAAACAAATTTTGGTCCCTAAGATACCTCATGATGCATATGACATGAATGCAAAAGTAAGTTCTTTGTGGGGGAATATTGTCACAAAGAAAAAAGAAATCAGAGAGTTCGAAAATCCGCAGGAGCACAATGCATTCCATAAGGAAAACTCACTGAGGAGACAGAGACTCTGGGGGATAAAAAGGAATTATGCGTAGGCCAGGCTACGACTCAAAACTACTGGGGGGAACTCGAGGGAATCCATATAAAATGGAAAGACTCAGTCGGGGAAACAAACCATCTGCAGGGGATACGAGTAAATCAGGATAAAACTGAAATACTCGACTCATGCAAGGAAAACCGATTTCGCTAATGAAAAACGCACACTCAACTCAACTGGGGAAGCAAAACTTCAAAACAGGAGGAGCAGAAATCTATTATCTACTACCTGTTACTGGATAAGGAGATAATAAAGATCTGACATAGAGAACATCCGTCATCGGTTAGGATGAACATATCAAGGATGGCTCGCTGGGGAACCGCCAGGAGTGAGTATTCATTACCGGTTACTGGGTAAGAATAGCCTTGTTGGGAAAAACTGCGGAAAATAGGATTTACAACTACCAGTTACTGGGCAGAAGACCAAGGGTGAGAGTATCTGTCATCGGTTAGGATGAACGTATCAAGGATAAACTCAACAGGGAAGAAAATACGTCATCGGTTAGGATGAACATATCAAGGATAGACTTGCCTGGAAATGCCAAGGAGGATATTTGTCATCGGTTAGGATGAACATATCAAGGATATAAAAAGGGAATTACATCTATCGAATGTTGGATAGAAAACCGTCGGAGAGAAAATCCGTCACCGGTTAGGATGAACATATCAAGGATAGACTCTGCGAGGGGACAAAGTAGGATTTACAACTACCGGTTACTGGGTAGAAAACCAATCAAAGAGAAAATATGTCACCGGTTAAGATGAACATATCAAGGATCGACTCTGAAAAGGGGATAAAAATAGGATTTACAACTACCGGTTACTGGGTAGAAAACCACAAAGAGAAGACTCGTCACCGGTTAAGATGAACATATCAAGGATCGACTCTGATGAGGAGCAAAAATAGGGATTATATCTATCAGTTATAGGATAGAATACCATAGAAGAGAAAATCCGTCACCGGTTAAGATGAACATATCAAGGATTAACTCCGCACAGGGGAAAAGTAGGATATATAACTACCGGTTATTGGGTAGAAAACCACAAGGAGAAGAAAACCTGTCATCGGTTAAGATGAACATATCAAGGATTAACTGTCTGAGGAACAAAATAGGGATTACAACTACCTTTTTACTGGGTAGAATACCGAAAGTGAGAATATCCGTCACTGGTTAAACTGAACATATCAAGGATAAACACAGGCAGGGAAAAGAAAGATATCCATCATCGGTTAGGATGAACATATCAAGGATATACTTCTTGGGGACTCTACTGAGGAAAAAAAGGGTACTTTTGCCGGGTATTGGGCAAGAAGTAGAAAACTGCAAACTAAGAAGAATATTACCAGTTACGGGGTAATAGACTCTTAGGGGACCAAAGCATCTATCTAGGTAAGAGCTAGAAAGAAAACGGTCAATCAAAACTCAACCCAATGAGGACATAACTCAAGGGGAGTAATTCCATCCAGAAAATCTACTGGAGAGGAAACTGAAATAACAACCATCCACAAGGAAACAAACTCAGTGGAGAAACAGAGAAAGGTTAAAGTCTTTCTGCTTAAGGGGCTGACACTCTACAATTGAAGGAGGACAGACACCAGATTTGGTATGGGGATAAAGTACCGCCATAACAGAGAATGAGAATCTCAAAAAAATCAAATATGAAGATGCAGGATATGCAAATTATGAAATTATATGAATGTATATGTATATGTATATATGATGGTTATGCTGACAAAATGATCGCAAAGGATACAAAGGTGTCGCAAAGAGAATTGAATCACTGGTACAATCCTCGGTCAATTCGAAAAATATGGAGACAACTGTCGGAGAACAGAGAGATCAACATCCCAAAGGTTTAAACCTAACTGGGGAAAGAGGAGATCTGCTGAGGAAAGATCATCCAATCTGTGGGGAATTTTAGGTCAACACCATAACACAGTGGGAGACAACCCTACAGAGAAATAATCAACAAAAGCTGCTCAGAAACCAGGAGGAAACTCTGACTGGGAGCAAATTGAGTGATGATTAGTGGGGACACCAAAACGATCTTACTGGGGAAGATCAACCATCTCTGAAGGTCAACCCTGTTGAGGAAATACGAACTTCGCTGGGGATGTACAAACTCCACTAGGGATAGCAGAAATTCTATCAGGGAAAACAACAAGCCGTAGGGTATCTGGATCAACCAAATCAGCTGGGGACAAAGAATTCCATTAAGGATCAAACACTCCACCGAGGAATTGAATCAACACTAATGTCTATGGATACCCAAAGGGTTAACTGCTTAGGGAACCTCTGATGCTTCACACTTAAGGACTTGCTATTTATTGAAATGCTATTGATATTCCTTTTACTTGCTTTGGAAAAAATTCTTGCTTTTATATATTAAAGAAAACTTGATTTTGATTTTAAAAATTTAATTTCAAAATGATCATAATAAAATTTAAAACTATTGGCTGAAGTAAATAAGAGTAGAAACAATTTGGATAAAAGCTCAACTTTATTTAATAGAATGGTAGTCTGTAAATGACAAGACTCCATAGATTTTTCAAAGTTGAAAATGGTAATTTACATGGAAAAGGTTACATTGAATACAAATGATCCTTAATCCTTCTACCAACTCTTGATATCCACTGTGCTCTTGACCGCTGCTGGAGATGAATTGATGTCAGCCCTTGTGCTCAAACAAACCTTCAAAACACTAAAGACTAGCAGAGTGCAGTTACTTGCCATAATCCCTAATTTTTGCATAAGTTGCCCCAAGGTGGGGTACTCAACTTATCGGGAAATTCTTTCTGTTTTATGTCTCTAATTTTTGCCTGGATCACCCTTTCGGGTTTTCAATCCATCGAGACGCTCATTTTTTCCTAAGCCGCCCTTTCGGGTTTTCAACTTAGCAAGTTGTTCTTTTCTTTTTTTAGGCGAATTATTTCTTGACTGCATCTACGTTCACAGGACGAGTGAACTCTTCATCATCCATAGTTGTAAGAATCAAGGCACCACCTGAAAAGGCTCTCTTAACAACATATGGGCCTTCATAATTAGGAGTCTATTTTCCTCTGGAATCTGGCTTGAATGTCAAAATTTTCTTAAGCACAGGGTCACCTTCTCTGAACACTCGAGGTCTGACCTTCTTATCAAAAGCTTTCTTCATCCTTTATTGATATAACTGACCATGACACATGGCAATTAATCTCTTCTCTTCAATTAAATTCAACTGGTCAAACTTGGTCTGACACCATTCAGCTTCAGTCAACTTGGCTTCCATGAGCACACGTAATGAAGGAATCTTAACCTCTACAGGGAGTACTTCTTCCATACCATACACAAGAGAGAAAGGGGTTGCCCCTGTTGAAGTGTGGACGGATGTACGATACCCATGCAAAGCAAATGGGAGCATCTCATGCCAATCCTTATACGTGACAACCATCTTTTGGATAATCTTCTTGATGTTCTTATTCGCAGCTTCAACAACCCCATTCATCTTGGGTCTGTAGGGGGAAGAATGATGATGTGCAATCTTGAAGTCTTTACAAAGAGCTTCCACCATATTGTTATTCAACTTCGATCCATTATCAGTAATGATCTTACTTGGCACACCATAACGGCATATAATCTGATTCTTGATGAATCTTACAACAACTTGCTTGGTTACATTTGCATACGATGCCGCTTCAACCTATTTTATGAAGTAGTCAATTGCCACCAAAGTGAAACGATGTCCATTCGAAGCTTTAGGCTCAATCATCCCAATCATATCAATTCCCCACATGGAGAAGGGCCATGGGGAAGAGATAACATTCAATAGTGTCGGAGGAACATGAATCTTATCAGCATAAATTTGACACTTGTGGCATTTCTTCACAAACTTGCAACAGTCAGATTCCATTGTCAGCCAATAGTAACCTGCTCACAATATTTTCTTCGCCATTGCATGTCCAATGGAATGAGTACCAAAGGAACCTTCATGCACTTCGGCCACCAACAAGTCTGCTTCGTGTCTATCCACACATCTGAGCAAAACCATGTCGAAGTTTCTCTTGTATAATATATCACCATTCAAGTAGAAATTACCAGCTAATCTTCTCAAAGTCTTCTTATCTTTCAAAGATGCCCCAGACGGGTAAATCTGACTTTGGAGGAAACATTTGATGTCGTAATACCACGGCTTCTCATCTTTGATCTCTTCAACAGCAAACACATGAGCTGTCCTATTAAGACACATCATAGATAAATTGGGAAGTTCATTCCAATACTTCACTACAATCATTGACTCCAATGTTGCAAGAGCATCTGCCATCCGGTTTTCATCTCGAGGGATATGATGAAACTCAACCTTTGTAAAGAAAGTTGAAATCCTCCTCGCATAATCTTTGTATGGCACCAAACCGGGTTGATTTGTCTCCCATTCTCCTTTGATCTGATTCACAATCAAAGCCGAATCACCGAAGACATCCAAATACTTGATTATGAGATTCATGGCCTCTTCAAGCCCCATAATGCAAGCTTCATATTCTTCCATGCTGTTTGTACAGTTGAAAGTCAATCTAGCAGTAAATGGTATATACGTGCCTTGAGGAGTAATAATCACTGCCCTAATTCCATTTCCATATTGATTAACAGCTCCATCAAATACCATGTCCCAACGGGAATCAGGTTCTGGCCCTTCTTCTAGCAATGGTTCATCACAATCTTTCATTTTCAAGTACAAAATCTCTTCATCAGGAGAATCATACTGCACTGACTGATAATCTTCAATTGGTTGGTGAGCCAAATGGTCAGCCAAGATACTACCTTTGATCGCTTTTTGAGATTGGTATTCGATATCATACTCTGATAACAACATCTGTCAATGGACAATCCTCCCAGTTAAAGCAAGCTTCTCAAATATATACTTGATTGGATCCATTTTGGATATCAACCAAGTGGTATGATTCAACATGTATTGACGCAGACGCTTAGCAGCCCAAGCCAATGTGCAACAAGTTTTCTCAAGTATTGAATACCGAGTCTCACAGTCGGTGAACTTTTTACTGAGGTAATAAATTGCAAATTCTTTCTTTCCAGTCTCATCTTGCTAACCAAGAACACAACCCATACTATCTTCAAGCACAAACAAATACATGATCAACGGTCTTCCTTCAACAGGTGGAGACAAAATAGGAGGTTCAAGCAAATATTCCTTGATACTGTCAAAAGCTTTCTGACAATCTTCGGTCCAATCACAAGACTGATCTTTCCGAAGAAGCTTGAATATAGGCGCACACGTGGCAGTCATGTGGGAAATGAATCTGGAAATATAATTCAAGCGGCCGAGAAAACCTCTGAATTGCTTCTCAGTTTTGGGCGCAGGCATCTCTTGTATTGCTTTAACCTTGGCAGGATCAACTTCAATACCCTTCTCGCTGACAATAAAGCCCAACAACTTACTAGAACGAACACCAAAAGTACACTTATTGGGATTCAAGCTGAGTTTATACTTCCTTAAACGCTGGAATAGCTTCAACAAATGCTCAACATGTTCCTCTTCATCAATTGATTTAGCAATCATGTCATCGACATATACTTCAATCTCTTTATGCATCATATCATGAAAAAGAGTAGCCATTGCTCTCTTGTAAGTTGCACCAACATTCTTTAGACCGAAAGGCATCACTCTATAACAGAATGTTCCCCAGGGTGTAATGAATATGGTCTTCTCCATATCTTCGGGTGCCATTTTGATCTAATTATAACCGGAAAATCCATCCATAAACGAAAAGAATTTGAATTTAGCAGTATTGTCTACCAACATATCAATGTGTGGCAGAGGGAAATCATCTTTTGGACTGGCTTTATTCAAATCTCTATAATCAACACTGTAGCGGTGTATTCGTCGCTATATGATTTATTGATTAAATCAAAAGCAAAGCATACAATGAATCGAGTCGCCACCGCACTTTTATTTATCCAAAGGACTGGCTAAAAAGCGAACAAAAGCCTAAGAAGTTTTACACATAGAAAACTAATGAAAAGATCAGAGAGTCTGGGTAAGGGGTAAATTACGCAATGGGAAGGTGTTAGGCACCCATCACGTCCTAGGTACTCCTAGGGAGCCCTTTTCACACTTGTTGTACTAAGTTGTTATTTGTTATGAAATATTTATTGTGCAAACATGATTGGAATGATGAGAAAAGAATATACAATTTTTATTGTTTTTGTGTTCGAACGGATGAACCCGTTGCCTACGTACCTTCCATCAAAGGTAAGGATCAAAACGCCGTAGTTCGGCTAAAAGATATCCAAAAAGTTAGTGGATTCAATTTTAAACACAAGCCCTAAGGTCTTACGTTATCCACGGGAGAAAACTCAACCTTATACAAACAACGAGTCCACCATGTGAGAAAAGCTTCAACTTGCTAGTGAGGGGTTAACCCTATAATAAGCAAGGAAGACTTACAATTCAATCAACTAAGGACAAATAGGTGAGATTAACGTCAACCAACTAGGATAAATCAAACCTATGGCTAATGTATGAAAACTTAACAAGAATGGACAAAGCCACAAAACAATTGAATGGGTGAAGTTAATTGATTATGAGTATTTACAAAAGGAGGGTCAAAGTATGATTAAGATTGATTTAAAAGAAGTATTATGAAATGGAGTTTGAAAAGTCAAGGACTTAGGGTCCAGGTTTCTAATTTGAAAGCATGAAGATGTTTGCACAATATTTATCTCAAGTTTTGAAAGCAATGTGTGAAAAGGTTTAGGACAAAGAGGGATGAATGGATGAAGATGGAGTGTAAAACTTCCTAGAAGGTTCACCTCTTGAAATCATATAGAAGATGACTCAAGTGTGTCCTTTGGAATAGGCAATGAGCAATAGCAAACAAGCAAAGGAAAGGAAGAAAGTCAACAAAAGCGGATACCGGATGCCAATCACTGGACTTATACCAATCTCCTAAAACAAAACTGGATATCAGAGGCCACTCTATGGACTTATACCAATCTCCTCAACAAAGAAATAAAAAGTGGATACCGGATGCCAATCTATCTGGACTTATACCAATCTCCAACAATAACAAAGCAAACACTTGGATGTCAGATGCCAATCTATCTGGGCTTACTCTAACCTCCAACATATGATCATAGGAAAACAAATGCCAAATTACATGGACTTACAGTTGCATCCTCACATACAACAAACAAATGCATCAGGCAAAGAGAAGATGAGTGGCCAATGAAATGGTCTTATACTCACTTCCATATCATAGGAACAATGGCCAATGAATGGTCTTACAATTGTCCTCAATGGGCAAACAAAAAAGATATGTCACAAAGACAAATGAAATGATCATGCACTAATGAGCAATTAATGATGATAAATGCACAAATCATACAAGCAAACATGTACAAATGAACTAAGTAGTCAATCAACCAAAGTCATTCAGCACACTCTATAACCAAACAATTAGGCTCATACAAAGGGTTAGGCATTGAAGCTAACTGGAATAGGGTTAATGGTGCTCTTAACCTTGACATTAAGAGCCAAGGTGAAGCAGATGGAAGGATATGAGGGGTGTGCCTCATCACTCTTATCCCTGGTCAGGGAGAGCATTGAATATCAGAAGGTGTGGGAGTTCAGAAAGATGGAACTCTCTCCACAAGTTAGACTCGATAGATCTTGGGTTTTTACTTACTATGCATCAACACATGTGGTGTGAGCAAGGTGAGTGACTCACAGAATAGTAGGAGATAGGCTACATATCTCTTTTGTCTACCAATTGCCTCACATGAGGTCTTTACCTGCCTGGGGACAAAGTTAAACAATCACAAACATTGCCTCTTAAGGAGGACTTCAGACAGTTGCCTGGCCAAGTAACAGGCCAGGTCTTCCAGACTACATGAAGAAGAAGGTGCTATACCTCAATGCAAATTCTATCAAGCAAAGCAATGCAAGTTCTCGAAGAACTATTAGCAACTAATGGTACCTGAAACCAGTCAAACATAATCAGTATGCAACTCAAATTCAAAACCAATATAAGATAAGGGTCAACAGTCAACACAATCGATCCCATGTGCAAAGCACAAAGCTCAAAGCATATGAGCTAAGCATCCTACAAAAACAAACAAGTTAGTTCATGACAATCAATCAAACTCAATCAACTTGCATTAATCTCCTTAAAGCATTTGCTTCTTAACCTGAAAAACCAAACTCAAACATGAGCAACAAGACCACTAGGACAAGCCTAGGGTCAAAAGGAGATAAAAAATCCAAAACAGCAAGTGAAAGATATCCAAAATCAAGTTCAAACAATTAAGAAACAAACCTAAGTGGTTTCACATTCATATCATTCATCATTATCATTTCACAAACAAATTAGGTCAAAGCATGTCATATAGGACCTCAAAGAAGTCAACAGAAAGACCCCACTCAAATCCAATCACAAACATTTCAATAAATCCTCAAATAATTCATGATCAAACATCATCCATAACATGATAAGAATACCAAATTTCAGCTCATTTGGATCAAGGGAAGTAGGTCAATGAAAATCAAAAAGTCAAAGCAAGTTCAAGCAAACTCATACAAAGCATCAAAACATGCACCAACTTCAATTAATCATAAAACAGTGATAAAACATGATAAATGAATGGGACTAAAACCATGACAAACTTTAAGATGTCTACATTACTCATGCCAAATTTCACATCCATCCAATTAATAACCAGAATTTCACAAACCAAATACAAACATGTATCACAAAAAATCAACAAATGACCAAACAGGGGAGAAAATTCCAATCAAATAGGAAATTCCATCAATAATTCCAGAAAAATTCACATGTATTCTCAACATCCATAAGTATATTCATGCAAAAATCCAGACCATTTTGAGTTCAATAAGCATGGTAATTAAAATCACGAAGTTGGACATGAATGGTGTGACACAAATTGTCACACCTCTATTCAAAAAATCATATCTCATCAACCAGCAATGATAAAATTACAAACTCTATACCAAAATCACCATGAACATGTCTAGTTTAAGCGCAAAAAATTTGAGAGGCATTGGATTAAGTATCATCATTTCATAAGCAAAATGGCAAGGCATACACAAAATAGACACACATGAACAAACCCTAGGCATTTTTAAAATCTACACGTGCAAAAAATCTGGAAAAATCACCATAATAAACTAGAGATCATGAGGAGCATTTCACAAAAAATCCCATATTATTTGGACAAGTATTGGAAGAGTTATGGATTTTCTAAGATTGAAGATCAAAATGAAATTAAAATTGAAAAAAAGAAAATGATTTAAATGAATTAAATATCTGCAGTGGCAAACTTGTAATTACGAAGCCACTTAAGTGAAACGCCGCGTTTCACTTAAGGGCGTGGCAGCCAGCGATTGGCTTCATGGCCAAAAACACGGGAAACACATGCAGGAAACAACCAAACACGATCAAACATGGTTCTGGGTTGGAAAAAATTAGGGTTTATGCAGACATTCATCCTGTTCACCATCAATTTTCCAGCAACAACATTTTGCAACCAAAATCAATAAATGATATGCCAATACATTCATCTCACAGTGCTCATCAATAATCCAACAATGCTTTAACCTAAATCAAACTATCATGGATGAATCGAGCAAAATAAAGTCTAACAACCAAACTTCATTTCAACATAACTTTCACAATACTTGATGAAATTTCACGATTTAAAGTTCAGTATAACCAGCAAGGCAAGATCTATCCAAAGCATATCAACATTTCAAGAATAGCAAGGTTCGAAAGTTCACCTGATTTGAAGAACAGTGTTGCTTTCGTGGTTCTTTGGCCGTGTATTGTTGAAACAGTAGCTCAATGATGCTCCAGGAGATGAATGGACAATGAAATTCAGCTCAACAAACCCTGAGGTAGCTCCAATCGATATCTGCCATGAAAGAATCTCAATGCAACAGTGTTGTTCTTTGCTCTACAGTTGTAAAATTCAGCTAGCAAAAGCTTCCAAAGGGATAGTAGATGATGGACCAATGCACAAGAGCACGAATTCTTTGGAGATTTTCCAGAAAAAATCCAAGTGAAGAATGAGAGTTTTTGAGAGAAAAAAATTGTTCAGATCTGATTTTGTCAATTGTGGCTAGGGTTTTCAGTCTGAAATATGCAATATATACTCTTGATTAACAATGCCTAAACATGGTTAGTGGAATGGTAAATGAGATTAGCTCAAATGGAGGTGTTTTGGTCAATTGGTAAAAACACTCAAGTTGCATGTGCATGGCATGCTACAGTGCGAAAATGGGCCTAAACACATCCCAAATTTGGTTTTTAAACATTTGCAATTGGTAGAAAGTGTAGGCAAGGCTTAATTTGAAAGTCAATTTTTCACCTCTCCCTTTTTAATTCAATGCACTTGAAAAAGGCCATTTTGATTGGATGATTTTTGGTGAAATGTGATGAAGGATTTGGATAGAGCATATCAAATGTGACTTGTAGCAAAAAACCTCACTCAATTTGGCCAAATGGTTTGAAAGTTATCTCACTTTGAAGTTCAAAAATTCTTGAGAATGATTTGATCATAACTTGCCAACCACACATGAGAAATGAGTGTTCTTGGACTTTTTGGAAATGGGAGAACAAGATCTTCAACTTTCATGTTGGACAAAAATTCATTTGAAGCTTGTATGATGAAGTAAATTTGAGGAGAAGAACTTTCCATTTTTGGCAATTTCCAATTACAGGTCAACTTACTATTTTTGGAAACTTTTTGTCTGACCTCAAATTCTTCAATGATGATGTTTTACATGTTATATGAGGCTTATATGGACATGAATGAGACCTCTCAAACCAATTCCCACCATCAAATCACTGATTAAATGCACAGTTGACCATAGTTGACTTTGCTAGGGTTTTGGTTGACTGAACCATGTTCTGATGAATTCCAAGCCCCTACCACTTGAGATCTTGGTTCAAAATGATGTCACAACTCATATGAACTCTTGATGAATGATCATGGTGCCCAAATTCTTCAAGAATGGCCACCATCCACTGCTCAATGAATGATTTGACTGTTTTGACCTAGCTTGCTTCATCTGCAAGTAACATGGTTAGATGACAATATTTTTGTACTTTTGGTTAGTGATAAAAAGAAAAACAATGATATACAAATGCAAGGAATGCTTGGTGATCAAGAATCACTCTCAAAAAGATAACCCACCCACAGGGAAAGAAGCAAGGTGTCCAAAGATCCTTGAGGCAATGATATGGTATGATATGATGCCATGAGGGATCTTAGGGACAAATTTGGGGTCTTACAAACACACTTGCGGACTTTTCCATCTTTCTTTGGCACAGGCACAATATTGGCCACCCATTACGGATACTCAGTGGTTACAAGGAAACCGGTATCAATCTGCTTTTGCACTTCCTCTTTGATCTTCACGGCCATATCAGGATGCGTTCTTCTCAACTTCTGCTTGACTGGCGGGCATTCTGGCTTTAACGGCAATCTATGCTTCACAATCTCAGAATCCAACCCAGACATGTCTTGATAGGACCAAGCAGACACATATGAATACTCTCAAAGAAGACCAATCAACCCCTTCTTAGCATCTGGACACAGTTGAGACCCAATCTTGACTTCCTTCGCATCATCTTCGGAACCCAAGTTGACTAGCTCAATTTGCTCTTCAAACGGTTGAATAATCTTTTCATCTTGCTCAAGAAGACGAGACAATCCATCACTCACTTCCACATCAGTTTCCTCCTCGGCCTCAAACACAAGGAACTCAAAATTTGGAGAAGGAGAAGGATCATTGTATTCAATGGGGTTAGGAACCAACCTGCATAATGATTTGATATTTTGATTTTAGAGAAGTGAATTTGTGACCAAATATTATGCAGATGGACAATTATATTGTTTATTTATGTATTTTGTGATTACCATTTTCAGAATAAAGCAAAAAGTAAAAAATAAACATCAAAGATGTGGATAAATAGAATTAATTTTATTGATGATCAATTTAAAATGCCCAAACAATGTTCACTTCTCCCTTAGGCATAGGAGAAGGATTTTAAAATATAAAAGCAATTACTTATATCGATGCAAAATAAAAGGAATATCAACAACAGTCTAATTATTGCATGTCTTTCCATGCGTTACAAAGTTGGTGCAGTCTTCCTCTTAGTTATCCTCTAGCATAACAACTAAGTGTTGTTCATTGCCATGGATGAACCTGAAATTCTGGTATCAGATATGAGATGTCGAAGGTAATGTCGTGACACTAATATCTGAGTAATGCAAACAGGATAAAGATAAACAATAGTAATGCAATAAACACATGCAATTGTTAACCCAGTTCGGTCCAACTCACCTACATCTGGGGGCTACCAAGCCAGGAAGGAAATCCACTAAATAGAATCAGTTCAAAGACTCTCCGTACACTTCAACAAGTTCCAGTCTTTCTCATCTAATCTCTACCCATGCGACTTCTACCTAAGCACTCTTAGATATGAGAACCCACTCACTCCCCCTCAATCACACCTGTGATTTTAAACAACAATTCCTTGTGAAAAGAAGACACTTTTCAATAACACACACTTGATTTTGCTTAGCAGTTTTAATCAAGTAGACACACACTTGATCTTGCTTAACAGCTTTGATCAAGTAGACACACACTTGATCTTGCTTAACAACTTTGATCAAGTAGACACACACTCTTGCTTACAAGCTTAGAGTGATAATTTACAATCCACAAATCAGACCAATTCAATCATCTGTGGATGAATTGAATGGCTTACAAGTCTCACGACTAAACAAGACACAAACCCTTATATTCTCTCAATATTTCGCTCAGTATTGGTTGTGTATCAAATTAGGTTTTCCATGTCCTATATATAGAAGCATTCAGTTGGGCTTGGACATCTTTAAAACCCTAAAACTACTTTCCAATTAAATCTTCTCATGACAGCTGGTTAGATCTCCTTGGAAAATAAGTAAATCAGGTTGTAATCAATGATTGAATGCGCCTGCAAATTAGATCTTTAATCATACATAGATTGCCATTAAATGTGCAATCACAAAACACATAACATTCTCCCTGAATGTTTTGTGTACAGGATGTCATGACATCAGGTCTGACATCCTGGAACAATCCTGCATAATTCCATTTATAATTTCCAGCAGGTACATAATATCAGATGTCATGACATCGTGTATGACATCCAGAAACAATCCTGCATAATTATGTTTTTAAACTCCAGCAGGTACATAGATATCTTATGTTAAGACATCACATACAACATCTTGTGAACACTTTTTATTTTATCAAAATTGCTTCCAACACTTAGAACCAACAAACTCCCCCTTTGGCAAATTTTGGCTAAAACATATATTTGTCCTTTTTGTTCACAAGAAAAAACATCAACAGTTAAACAGCATATCAGCAGTTTAAGCAGCAACAGAAGCAAACAGAATTACCAGCTATTGATAGCAACTAGTAAAACACACAAATTCACAAGGGTACTTCTTCTCCCCCTAAATCTGTGCAACACAAACATCTCCTTTAATAATAACAGCACTTGTAACCACAGCACCTGTAACAGTCAGAATCACCCTCTGACATTTGCTCCAACATCACCTGTGCACCACATCAGATATCTCCTTTAACATCTGTAAACAGAACATCATTCTGTCTTACATTAACCACATCTCCTTTAATCATTCTGTCTTACATTAACCACATCTCCTTCAATAATAGTTGTTCCTCTGTTCAACTACACCAGTACATACATCTCCTCACACAGCTCCACATTTTTAACTGCTCCACATAATCACTTCTCCCCCTTTTTAGTCAAAATTGACCAAAGGTGACCAATTAGACAAAATAAATGTCAATCAGCCTAGCAGAGAAAGTCACAACAGATGTTATAACATTTAAAATGTTAAAACATAAATGTTAGGAGATACACACCATAATTATACACAGTTGTGATAGCTGAGATAATTAGAAATCCATGGAACTCATTAAGAGCCCATATATTACAAAAAAAAGCATCAGTAAGGACTGCCACAAAATACAAACATTCCAAAAAAAACAACAAAACATCCAAGCTTCCATAACATTCATAATAGCATCTAGAACAGCCAAAACAACACACAGTCTTCATAACAGGGGGATCTTTACTACTCAGTCTGAGGAAGTAGCATCTTCTTCTTATAAACACCTTGCTAAAATCCTTGCTATTTTTGTCAGAAATATCCTCTGGGATATAAGCCACAAACTCCTTTGATTGCTATAGATTCTCATGAATACAAATCCCCAATTTCCCTCTTAAACATTCAAATTGATTAGCATCCAAAGCTTTTGTGAATATGTCAGCTAATTGCTTTTCATTAGTAACATGCTTCAGTGCTATGATCTTCTCTTCCACAAGTTCTCTAATGAAGTGATGACGAATATCAATGTGCTTTGTCCTGCTGTGCTAAATAGGATTTTCGGAAATATTTATAGCACTCAGGTTGTCACAGTATAATGTCATGACTTCTTGTGTGACATTGTATTCAGACAACATTTGTTTCATCCAGACCAGTTGAGAACAACTACTCCCAACTGCTATGTATTCAGCTTCAGCAGTGGATAGAGATACACAGTTCTGTTTCTTGCTAAACCATGATATCAGATTGTTCCCCAAGAAGAAACATCCTTCTGATGTGCTCTTCCTATCATCAGCACTTCCAACCCAGTCAACATCACAGTAACCAGTCAGCATAGATCCAAATCCATGAGTATATAACATCCCATAGTCACTGATGCCATTGACATATTTCAGTATTCTCTTCACTTGGTTTATGTGACTGACTTTTGGTTCAGCTTTATATCTAGCACAAACACCAACAATAAATGCAATGTCAGGTCTACTTACTGTGAGATATAGCAGACTACCTATCATACTTCTGTATAGACTTTGATCTACACTAACACCATTTTCATCTTTAGAGATTTTCACATGTGTAGGAGCAGGTGTCCTTTTATGGCTTGCATTCTCCATGCCAAACTTCTTAATAATGTTCTTGGCATACTTTCTTTGAGATAGAAAGATAGAGTCTTCCATCTGCTTGACTTGTAGCCCAAGAAAGTAGGTCAGTTCGCCAACAAGGCTCATCTCAAACTCAGACTGCATTTGTCTAACAAAATGTTCAACCATCTGATCTGACATCCCACCAAACACAATGTCATCTACATATATTTGTGCCACCATGAGCTTCCCTCATTCATTCTTCACAAATAGAGTTTTGTCAATACCTCCTTTCCTGTATCCATTGTTAGTGAGGAACACTGTGAGTCTCTCATACCAAGCCCTGGGAGCTTGCTTTAACCCATAGAGGGCTTTCTTCAATCTGTATACATGTTTTTGGAAGATTTGGATCTGTGAATCCTTTAGGCTGTTTAACATATACTTCCTCATTTAAGTAGCCATTCAAGAAGGCACTTTTTACATCCATTTGGAACAGTTTGAATTTCAGAATACATGCCACTCCAAGCAATAATCTAATGGACTCAAGGCGAGCTACAGGAGCAAATGTTTCACCAAAGTCCACTCCTTCAACTTGAGTATATCCTTGTGCTACTAATGTTGCTTTGTTTTTAGTAACAACCCCTTGTTCATTAGATTTATTCTTATATACCCACTTTGTACCTATGACATTTACTCCTTCAGGTCTAGGGACCAGTTCCCATACTTCATTCCTCTTGAATTGACCTAACTCCTCCTGCATGGCATTGATCCAGAACTCATCAGTCAAGGCTTCCTTGACATTCCTAGGTTCAATCTTTGACACAAAGCAGCCATGTGAGATCACTTCCCTTTCTCTATGAGTGACCCCTTTATTTGGATCTCCTATAATGAGATCTTTGGGATGATCCTTCTGAATTCTGATAGAGGGTCCCTTGTTGATTTTATCATCTTTAGGTTCAGCTTGGGGAGGTTCACTTCCTTATTTTTGTCTGAGAAGTCAGGTGGGGAATCATTCAGAGATGTCTCGACATCGTCTGTGACATCAGTCTGTTGGTCATCAACCATAACATTAATAGATTCCATCAATATATTAGTTCTGGAATTAAAGACTCTGTAAGCTCTGTTGTTTGTTGAATAGCCCAGAAATATTCCCTCATCACTTTTGGGATCCATCTTCCTTCTTTAGTCACGATCAACCGAGATATAGCATTTACTACCAAATACATGGAAGTATTTGACTGTAGGTCTTCTTCCTTTCCAGACTTCATATAGGGTTGTAGGAGTCGCTTTCTTTAATGTCACTCTGTTGTGAACATAGCAGGCTGTGTTCATGGCTTCAGCCCAAAAATGGTAGGGCAATTCCTTAGCATGAATCATAGCTCTGGCTGATTCTTGAAGAGTTCTATTTTTTCTTTCCACCACACCATTTTGCTGGGGAGTAATGGGAGATGAGAACTCATGATGAATTCCTTCTGAAGAACAAAATTCAGCAAATTTGTTGTTCTCAAATTCCTTCCCATGATCACTTCTAATTTTGATAACAGGACTTTCCTTTTCTCTTTGTAGTTTTAGACAAAGCTCCTTGAAGACTTCAAAAACATCAGATTTTTCTCTTATAAAATTGATCCAGGTGTATCTGGAGAAATCATCCACCACCACATATGCATACTTCTTCCCACCAAGGCTTTCTACTTGCATGGGTCCCATCAAGTCCATATGGAGGAGTTCCAAAACTTTGGTAGTGGTGTCATGTCTGAGCTTCGGGTGTGATATCCTTGTCTGTTTTCCAATCTGACAATCTCCACAGATTTTTCCTTCATCAATCTTTAAGTTGGAAATTCCTCTAACAACTTCAACAGATATGATCCTCTTCATACCTTTAAGATGCAGATAGCCCAATCTTTGATGCCATATCTTCACTTCTTCCTCTTTGGCTAAGGTACACATGGAAGAGTAACCAGTTTCTTGAGAACTCCACATGTAGCAGTTGTCTTTAGACCTAACTCCTTTCATGATCACTTCATTTTCCTTGTTAGTAATCAGACATTCAGTTCTAGTGAAGTTTACATTCAGACCTTGATCACACAGTTGACTGATGCTTATTAGATTAGCAGTTAATCCCTTAACAAGTAGGACATTGTCAAGGTCAGGAACTCCAGGGCAATACAGCTTACCAATTCCCTTGATTTCACCCTTTGCTCCATCACCAAAGGTAACATAACTTGTGGCATGGGGATGAAGGTCAGTTAGCAGGTTTTTGTTTCCAATCATGTGTCTGGAACAACCACTGTCAAAATACCAATCTTCTTTGGCTGAAACTCTGAAGGAAGTGTGAGCTATTAGACTTGTAACATTTGTCTTAGGAACCCATTGCTTCTTGTTGACAGGCCTGTGATGTTTGGGTCTTGGTTGATATTGAGTCTGATGATGAACAGGGCTAAGATAACCATATAGCTTATAGCAGAAGGGCTTTAGGTGGCCAAATTTTCCATAGTAATGGCATCTCCATATTTGATGTTTCCCTTTCTGCTGTCTTCCCTTCTGATGTTGTGATATATGATGTGACATCTCAGGTTTGCTTTTAATATGGCTGCACTTAGGTTTGGATTTTGGTTTGCAACCAGTGTAACTGCACTCAGCCTTAGATTCATTGAATCCAATGCCAGATTTGTCTCCTGTTATTTGACCAGTCTAGAGAATCTTGTCTAAGATGTCAGATCCATTGTTAAGCATTCTTACATACTTGGTCATCTCATCTAGTTTGGAATTCAAGAGTACAGCTTCAGTCTTCAACTTGGAGATGGTTTCCACATATTCTCCCTTTTCATTTTCCAGCTGAGCAATCACTTTCTTCTGGCTTTCAACTTGTCTACACACTTCTGCACTTTTGTGACACAACTCTTTGTAGGTAGTGGCCAGCTCTTCAAAGGTTACTTCATCATCACTTGACTCTTCATCAGAACCCCATCTTCCTGTCAATGCAGTCACATGATTTGCAGCTTCTTTTATTTCACTTCCATCAGACCAAGAGGCAACAAGACTCCTCTTTTGTTTCTTGAGGTAGGTCCCACATTCAGTTTTAATATGAACAAACCCATCACATTCATAGCACTGAACGTCTTTTCCTTCTTTGGGATTTTCTTCAAACCTTGTTCTTCTTCCAAAACTGTTGGATTTACTGATGCAGATGCGATGTTCTTGACATTGGCCTTAGATCTTACATCTATCCTTTTCATAAGTCTATTGAACTATCTTCCCAGCATTGCTACCTCATTTTCCATATCTTCATCAATATCTTGACCACCTTCCTCATCTTCCCCTTCAGTGTTTGACATGAAGGCTATGCTCTTGGCTTTCTTTTCAGATCCATCACATATTCCCATCTCAAATGTTTGGAGGGATCCAATTAGCTCATCAACTCTCATATTTGAGATGTCTTGAGATTCTTCTATGGTTGTCACTTTCATAGCAAATCTCTTAGGGAGTGACCTGAGTATTTTCCTTACTAACTTTTCATCTGACATCTTCTCTCCCAGAGCTTCAGAGGCATTGGCAATTTCAAGGAGACTCATGTGAAATTGATGAATATTTTCATCTTCTTTCATCCTTAAGTTTTCAAACTTGGTGGTGAGCAGCTGTAGTCTAGACATTTTCACTCTATAGGTGCCTTCATGAGTGGTTTTGAGAATGTCCCAAGCATCTTTAGCCACTTCACAGTTGTTTACCAATCTGAAGATGTTCTTGTCTACTCCATTGAAGATGGCATTCAATGCTTTAGAATTTCCAAGGGCTAGGTCATCCTCCTCCTTGGACCATTGTTCTTCATGCTTCTTATTAGTAGTGGCTTCTCCTTCCTTAGTAACTACTAGATGTTCCCAGCCTATTAACACAGCCTTCCAAGCCTTATTATCAAGAGATTTTAGGTAAGCTACCATTCGAGGTTTCCAATAGTCATGGTTAGATCCATCCAAAATTGGTGGCATGTGAATAGATCCTCCATCTCTCTCCATAGTACCAGAAAGTATTATCCCTAGATCTCACCCAGAACCAGAGCAGGATGCCTGCTCTGATACCAATTGAAATTCTGGTATCAGATATGAGATGTCGAAGGTAATATCGCGACAATAATATCTGAGTAATGCAAACAGGATAAAGATAAAGAATAGTAATGCAATAGACACAAGCAATTGTTAACCCAGTTCGGTCCAACTCACCTACATCTGGGGGCTACCAAGCCAGGAAGGAAATCCACTAAATAGAATCGGTTCAAAGACTCTCCGTACACTTTTCAATAACACACACTTGATTTTGCTCAGCACCTTTAATCAAGTAGACACACACTTGATCTTGCTTAATAGCTTTGATTAAGTAGACACACACTTGATCTTGCTTAACAGCTTTGATCAAGTAGACACACACTCTTGCTTACAAGCTTAGAGTGACAATTTACAACCCACAAATCAGACCAATTCAATCATATATGGATGAATTGAATGGCTTACAAGTCTCACAACTAAACAAGACACAAACCCTTATATTCTCTCAATATTTCGCTCAGTATTGGTTGTGTATCAAATCAGGTTTTCCATATCCTATTTATAGAAGTATTCAGCTGGGCTTGGACATCTTGAAAACCCTAAAGCTATTTTCCAATTAAATCTTCTCATAACAGCTGGTTAGATCTCCTTGGAAAATAAGTAAATCAGGTTGTAATCAATGATTAAATGCGCCTGCAAATCAGATCTTCAACCATACATAGATTGCCATTAAATGCACAATCACAAAACACATAACATTCTCCCTAAATATTTTGTGTACAGGATGTCATGACATCGGGTCTGACATCCTGGAACAATCCTGCATAATTCCATTTATAATTTCTAGCAGGTACATAATATCAGATGTCATGACATCGTGTATGACATCCTGAAATAATCCTACATAATTATGTTTTTAAACTCCAGCAGGTACATAGATATCTTATGTTAAGATATCACATACAACATCTTGTGAACACTCTTTGTTTTACAAAAATTGCTGCCAACACTTAGAACCAATAGAAACCTCCGCTACGGAAGCTGAGTTGCATATCTTCAGATCTAACAGTTGATGAGCCTTTCTGGAACCCCAAACCGGTTCTGCCTTTGTTGTCGGAGACCTCTACCATGTGCCCCCACTGATCAACAACACCTTCTTCTACAATCTTCTGGGCATCTTTCAACGAGGACATAGGTGCCCCAGTTCTCTTCTCAGCAGCAATAGATAAGGCTTGGAACGGATTTCCAACCTCATCCTCAACTTCAACATACAAGAAAGATGACAGATGACTAACCAACAACGCCTTATCTCCTCCAACAATCATAAGCGTGCCATTCTAGGAAAATTTCAATTTCTGGTGCAGAGTGGAAGTAACAGCCCCTGCCTCATGAATCCATGGCCTTCCCAATAAACAGCTGTAGGCCGGGTGGATATCCATTACTTGAAAAGTAATCTAAAAATCACTCAGACCTATCTTGACTGGAAGGTCCACTTCACCAATTACCGTTTTGCGCGAACCGTCAAAGGCCTTGACGATTACACCATTATACCTCATAGGCGCTCCTTGGTACGATAGCTTTGACAAAGTTGACTTCGGCAGCATATTGAGTGACGAACTAGTGTCAACAAGCACATTTGACAAAGCATATTCCTTACAGTTCATTGAAATATGCAAAGCCAGGTTATGATTTCTTCCCTCCTCAGGGAGTTCTTCGTCGCAGAAGCTTAGATTATTGCATGAAGTGATGTTAGCCATGATGTGATCAAACTGATCCACAGTAACATCATGCTCTACATATGCTTGTTCAAGAACTCTCTGTAGTGCTTCTCTGTGTGCTTCGGAATTCAAAAGCAGAGACAACACAGAGGTTTTTGAGGAAGTCTGGAGCAGCTGCTCAACCACATTAAATTCGTTCCTCTTGATCAATCGGAGTACCTCATCATCATCATTAGCTTTCAAGTTGTTGGATTCACAAGAGTTATCTTTTGAACAACCAACTGGATCTACATTAGGTACCTCCGCCTTCTTACTAACAACCGTTTCCTCTTTACTTTCTGGGACCACCGGCCCAAACACTCGACCACTACGGATCACCTTTGTTACATCAGCAATGCTCACTACTGAACTGGTCGTAGGTAACTGGACCTCTTGACCATTCTCTATTATTGTAGAATTGTACTGGTACGGTACATCCTTATCAGATGAATACGGGACTGGGCCTACTAACCGTATTACCAACGGCGATACTGATCTTTGACTGACATTCTTAATGTTGCTACTATCATATTGGATTATCAACCACTCTTGTTGCTTGAAAATGGGCACTATGACATTGACGTCGTCATCTACATGACGAGATTGAACAATTTGAATCATGCCTTCATCCATCAGTCGCTGGATGTCTCTTTTCACCATATCACACCCTCTTGGGTTCACACTACAAACAACACAACCATCATGATCATGTTCACAGTTACTCACCAAATAGATATCCTTGTGCATCTGCACCAAAGATCTTCGGATAAACCGGACGTCAAAAACTTTGAATTCTCCAGGACAATCGTTCACCATATTCACTGAAGAGTTCCCATGAGCGGGCAAAGAGTTTGCTTTCACATTCGGCGCGCGGTCCTCAAAGGACATCATACCACTCTTCATAAGCTTTTGAGCCTCATACTTCAATGGATATCAATTTTCAATATCGTGTCCGGGTGCTCCTTGATGAAAAGCACAACGAAGCTCAGGTTTATACCACTAGGGAAGTGGTTCTGGGATCTGTGGTGGGCTCCTCGGTTGAATTAAGTTCTTGAGAACTAGCGAGGGATAAAGCTCTGCATACGACATAGGAATCGGGTCGAAAGATACCTTCTTCCTCTCGAAATTCTGCTGATGATGATTGTTGTTGGTATTGTTGTTGTTGTAGGTGTTCGTTCTTTGTTGCGGTTATTGTTGTTGACGTTGATGTTGTTGTTGTTAAATTTGTGTTGCTTGTTGATTAGAAAATACCGGAATTACTGATGACACTTGATGATGATGACGTTGACGGGGTGGTGGATTTCTTCTTATCCGAGGCCTCCTCTGCCTCCCACTGATTACTGCGTTAGTTTCACTATCCTTCTTCTTACCAAAGTTGTTACCGTATCTCTTGCTCGTTGATGCCTCATCTTTTAACAAACGTCCTTCACGGACTCCTTCCTCAAGTTCCATCCCCATATTTACCATTTCGGTAAAATCACTGGGGCACTAGCGATCATTTGTTCATAATAAAATGAACTCAGGGTTTTCAAGAAGATCTTCGTCATTTCTTTCTCCTCCAAAGGAGGAGTAATCTGGGCAACCAACTCCCTCCATCTTTGTGCATACTCTTTGAATGTCTCTTTGTCCTTCTGAGACATAGACCTCAACTGGTCTCTATCCGGCGCCATGTCCACATTATATTTATATTTCTTTACAAAAGCCTCTCCCAAGTCATTGAAAGTGTGAATGTTTGCACTATCCAACCCCATATACCAACGGAGTGCAGCACCAGTCAGGCTATCATGGAAGTAGTGAATAAGAAATTGATCATTGTTTGTCTGAGTTGACATCTTGCGGGCATACATCACAAGATGACTGAGCAGATAAGAATTCCCCTTATATTTTTCAAAGTCAGGCACTTTGAACTTCACCGGGATTTTGACATTGGCCACTAAGCACAACTCAGTAGCACTCTTCCCAAACAGATCTTTACCTCTCAGCGTCTTCAATTCCTTGCGCAGCTCAAGAAATTGATCTTTCATTTCGTCCATCTTCTCATAAACATCCGGACCCTCATACGGCTCGGAATGATAGATGGTGTCCTCTACGCGAGGTAAAATGTGCACAACGGGAGGTGGCACGGACATGACCGGGCTAGATGCCGGCATGGAAGCAAAGGTAGGCGCAAAGCCTTCTGGCACAAAGTTGGGCAGCATTCCCCACGGGAATCCGGCAGGAAGGTTCGGCACGAAGTGGGCAGTAGCAGCAGGCATGGTAGAGGTAGTCACTTTTGAAGTAACAGTCCTTGCGGGAGGAGTTGCAGGCGTTGGGGAAGCTTGACTCTGAGCAGCAAGAACTGACTCCATCATGGCAGTCAGGCGGGCGATCTCGTCCTTCAGCTCTCTGTTCTCTTGCTCTAGGTGTTCCATAATTCTTAGATGATTGGCTCGGGTATTGTACCGGTGAGTCAACTTGGCTAAAGCACAGAAGAAATACCAATCAGACATCTGGCAAAAACCTGCTTATGCAGATGATGCATGCAATGCAATGCTTGATTATTTTTATTTTTCAAGGAACTTACTATATCATTTGCAAATATATAATATTTAAATGGCAATTGCAACAATTTGATATGGCCAAAAATCTCTTTTTATTTATATAAAGTTGAAGGATTACACTGAGTACAATTTCAGAAACCAAAATAATAGATACAAGAGAAAAGGAGACTAGTCATCCTAAGGATCCCTAACAACAATGTCAGAAGATCTGGATGAAGGCGCGTACTTCTTTCGAATATGATGGATCTCGGTCTCAAAAGAAGCCTTCATCTGAGTCTGCTCGAGGAAAAGCTGATCAACAATCTTCTTCCAAGCAACGGAAGGCTGAGGCATGCTAGAAGATGAAACCTCTAGCTCTCTCTGTCTCTTCGTCATTCGGTCTTCAAGTAGCTCGATAAGTGCATCTTTGTCCTTAGACTCCAATTGCAACTCTTCATGCTTCTTGCTCAAAGCACGGAAACGCTCAACCACAACCATAGATATAGGTCTTTCCAAGGGATAAGGCATCTTCAACTCCAAAGCTCTCTTCTTCACCCAAAGAGTGTAAGCTTCCAAAGTTACACAATTGCGCGGACCAAGCTCGGATCTTCCTTTCCTATGCACATTATGCCAAGCATGCATAATCTTCTGCTTCAAATGTTAGGGATCTTTACCCTCTTGATATAAAAGACCTTATAACAACATGTTATTATGTTTGTCTCTCAAGGGGAACCCAAGTTGACGACGAGCCAAACCAGGGTTGTAGTTAATTCCTCCTTGTGTACCAATGAGAGGCACATTAGAGAATTCACCACAACTATCAATAATCTCGAAACTGCCTAAAGACAGATCATACCAAACTATATCATCATTAGTGAGAGACATAAGTCTCTGAGACCACCTTAGACATTATTTGTTCTCCACAAAAGCATGTGTCTGAGGCAAGTGCGAAATAAACCACTTGTATAGAAGAGGAATGCAACAGACAATAGTTCCACCACCCTTAGAATTCCTTAGATGCAAAGAGAAATACATATCACCCAACAAAGTAGGCACAGGATTCCCAATCAAGAAAAGTCTAATGGCATTAACATCAACAAAATCATCAATGTTAGGGAACAAAGCTAATCCATAGATGAGCAACACAAAGATAGCTTCAAAGGCGTCCACACTACCAGCTTGAGCAAAAGTAGTAGCTTCCTTGATGAGGAAAACAAATGGTAATCCAAATAACCCTCCTTTCTTCATCCAATGAGCCTCTATCTCATACTTCTTCAAGTGAAGAGCTTCAGCAATAATACTAGATCAGGGAATCTCCTCCAATCCACTAAAACACACTCTATAAGAAATAGGTATCCCCAAAAGATGAGAATACTCCTCCAAGGTAGGCACAAGCTAAAAATCTGGGAAAGTGAAACAATGGTAGAGAGGATCATAGAACTGCACTAGCACACTCAAGAGTCCTTCAACCACATCAGCAGACAAGATGGACAGAAGCTTCCCATGACGTTATTTGAAGTCCAAGGGATCTAATACAAAAGATTCTAGCTTCCTTAACTCTTCCAAGTCGGGACATCTGAAACTGAACTTCTTAGTGTTCCTTCGTCCACAATCCATGGTCTGAAAATATTTGCAAATGACACCTTAGTTCCTTGAAATTTTCGTGTGATGAATGTTATGATGCGCATGAATGCATGAATTCAACAATCACAAATAAGGGATCACACACAAGGCAAACAAAGGTCAAGGGATGAATCAAGTCATTGTCAAGATCAATCATCCATTTTGGTGGATTATGGTTTACACCTTATCAACACCCAAGTTCCATTGATATTGACAAGACTTGATTGGATCAACCAAGAATCAAGGGTTTGTTGTAAGTCACGAGCATGAAGTCTAGGTAAGAATCATCCCAAAGGAGTGAACTAAGAATAAAAACCTGTAGATCATGTTCTAAAAAAGTTCCCAGAGTCTTAATTCCATCTATCAGATATTACAGGTTAAGATGACTGACTCATCGACCCATAATATTCTCAAGAGAAACTCGTCTGAGTGTAGTATCGCGTAACAACTGTTATCAAGTCTACACTTGAACAGTTTCCGCACTATATCCTAAATAGGCCAAGATGGGTTAAATGTTCTAAGGTCCTCAGCTTCTCAGACCCAATTAGAGATAGTAATGCCTAACCACAAATACTTGTGTGACATTTCCAAATCCAAAGGAGTCTCCACTGAGCAGATGGATCTCAAGCCAACTTGTTAAGGACTACTCCACACAAGTCGAACATGACTATACCATCCTCCTATCTTAATTGCACTCAAGTTCGGGTTAGAACTTATCTCACCACTCAGAGATCACCAAGCACAACAAACAGATTATATCACACATACATATATACAAATATCACATATATACAAATATATTCACACAAAAACTAGGCTAAACCCACTAGAGACTACTCCCCAGCAGAGTCGCCACTTAATTTTTGTAGCGGGAAATTCATGATCATCAAGCTATTGATAAGCTAGAGATCAAATAACAAGAGTCGCCACCGTGCTTTTATTGTTTCCAAGGGAAAAGGGAAAAAGTACGAACAAAACCCAAAAAGTAAGAAGTTTTTAAATAAAAACTAATAAAAGTCAGAGATCACAGGTAAGGGGGTTGGTTACACAGAGGGAAGGTGTTAGCACCCAAAGTGTCCTAGGTACTCCTAGGGATCCCTTTTTGTGTGCATATGTATTTTGTATAAAGTGATGTTTACAAACAAATATAATGGGGGGATGAGAAAAGAATTTATTAATTATATTTTTGTGTTTGACAAGATCTTCGGTCTTGTGCCTACGTACCAACATAAAAATGAGGGATCAAAACCTTGTAGTTTGTGATACAAATTTCAAAGTGGATGCATTAATTTTAACAAAATTTAAGTTTGAAAGGCACAGAGGCCTAAAAATGGTTTGAATGAGTTAGTTCTTTTTGGATTTTTGAAAATTTAAGTCAAGTATATTTAAGTTTATTTACAAGTTTGATTTAGAAAAGAAGTTTGAAAATGCAATGGCATAAGGCCAAAGTTTCTATCTTTTTGCAAAAGTGGTCAAAGTTTAGAACAAAAGTAGTTCACACAAAAAAGATTTTTATAAAAATGGAGGGAGAGATTTTGAAATTAAAGAAATGGGGAGAAGATGAAGAGACTATCCTATGCTCACAATTAAAAGTTTAGAGTTGAAAAGATCTGACCAAATGGGTAGCAATCCAATAGACAAAAATGTCAATAGAAACCCAGAATTTCCTTGGACTTTTAGAATCAAGCAATATACAAATGCACAATTATATTATCTTGAAGGTCAAGGCATCAAATAAAGACGGCCACATCCAAGCTTATCCATTCCATGACCTTCTTCCAAAATAACCCAAGTAACAGATGAATTCCACAAGTCACGGGTTCAAAATAACAGCTTCACAATGATTATGTTGCAGATGAACTCAGAGAGGTCTTCAAAGATGTATCGGATGAATTTCAAATTTGCAAGCACTTGGTTCTTCAACAAGTTGGCATTGGTCAAGTCCATTAGCATAGGAAGGTTGCCTAGATTCTAAGTCCATTTGTCCAAGATCAAGCCAACAGTCCACTCAAAAAGTTTTTTAGGGTTTTTGTTATTATTATTATTTACATTAATGGTCAAAGACCACACAAACAAGCAAAGTATATACAAACAAAATATATCACACAATATGGTCCAAATGGACAAAATGAAAATTTCATTAACATAAACAATTAGAATGATATGAACAATGGCAAATGAAATAAAGTGCTAAAAGTAAATTGCATTAAAGTAAAAGCTTGAAATTAAAAGTTAGTAGTTAGTAGGTTAGAAGTTAGTATTGTTTTGCTTTTACTTTTCAAGACATTCTTTGGAGAATACTCAACCCACTTATCACAAGCATGGATCCTTGAACCAAAACATCTTCCAAAGGAATGAAAGAAGGCCAAGTTTCCACACAATACCATGAAAGAGGGGAGACTTACAATCTCACTAACTAGAATGCTTATGCCTTTTATGTCACAAATTTAGCGCTATGTTAAGTAATCGTAATTGGACTTATGTAGAAGTCATAACTATTTGAGGTCGGGCAATAGAATTTTGGTGTTAATGCATGTTAGAGACATAGTATAATGGACTATGCTCATGAAACATACCACACACAAGAAGAATATACAAAAGGTGTGGCCTAATCTCATCCATACTTGTCGCAACGCGAAAAATAACCGGCGGAAAAAAACAGTTTACAGAGCCGCCACCGATGTTATTCATCCTATGACGGAAAGGGAGCGCAAGACTAACCTAAGAAAGGGAAAGGAATGGTCTTACGCCCAGAGATTACAAGGTACGGGAGTCGGTTACGCAAGGGGAAGGTATTAGCACCCCTCACGTCCGCCGTACTCGACGGGATCCACGCTCAGAAGGTAGTTCAAAGAATAGGAAAAAGGTTGCTAATAAAACTGCTCAAAGAAATTGCACAAACTGGAATAATAAACAGGTGAAAGAAGATGGAGGAAGTGGACTCGGCAGGATGTCGCATCCTGGGCCTACGTAGTTTGTCAGAAACAAACATCAGAGTCAACGTAGTTCGGGGCAAGGAGCCATGCTCGCTAGGATATCTCATCCTATGCCTACGTATCTTCTCTATCCAGAGGAGAATCAGAGCACTCGTAGCTCGGTTAACGCACGCCGAAACAAAACACCAAAAAGAGACGCTGAGACGTCAAAAGAAACACTCAACAGGAAATAGAATGCCAATACATGGACTTATATCCGACTCCCAACAACTAAAAAGGAAACAGAATGCCAATACATGGACTCACATCCGACTCCAAACAATCAACACAAACAAGGAAACAGAATGCCAATACATGGACTTACATCCGACTCCAAACAATCAACACAAACAAGGAAACAGAATGCCAATACATGGACTCACATCCGACTCCAAACAATCAACACAAACAAGGAAACAGAATGCCAATACATGGACTCACATCCGACTCCAAACAATCAACACAAACAAGGAAACATAATGCTAATACATGGACTTACATCCGACTCCAAACAATCAACACAAACAAGGAAACAAAATGCTGATACATGGACTTACATCCGACTCCAAACAACAACAAACGCTAACCAGCGAACACCAAAGATGAACCCCAAATGAGTGACAACTGTCACAAATGAACCCCCAAAGATGATAACCATCATCACAAATGAACCCCAAGTGAGTGACAACCGTCACAAATGAACCCCAAAGATGAACCCCAAATGAGTGACAACCGTCACAAATGAACCCCAAGTGAGTGACAACCGTCAAAAATGAACCCCAAGATGATAACTGTCATCACAAATGAACCCCAAGTGAGTGACAACCGTCACAAATGAACCCCAAGATGATAACCATCATCACAAATGAACCCCAAGTGAGTGACAACCGTCACAAATGAACCCCAAAGATGAACCCCAAATGAGTGACAACCGTCACAAATGAACCCCAAGATGATAACCATCATCACAAATGAACCCCAAGTGAGTGACAACCGTCACAAATGAACCCCAAAGATGAACCCCAAATGAGTGACAACCGTCACAAATGAACCCCAAGATGATAACCATCATCACAAATGAACCCCAAGTGAGTGACAACCGTCACAAATGAACCCCAAGATGATACAGGTAAACCCCAATATGAATAACAGAAGAAAATCCCAAGGCATAAACATACGACACACACACTGAACAAACAAGTACTCACACCAAAGAAGAAGAGGGTGAACACACACAAGACAACACAGCAAAAAAGAAAAAGTTTGCCCGGAGAGATTGCTCGCAACCTCCTGCCTACGTATCTCATCTGGTATGAGAATCAGGGCGACGTAGTTCCCCTTTACAGGAGAAGGAAACAACAAACTAATAGGGAGAATCAGACTCGAGCCTAATAGTTGTCACACAAACACAAAGAGACGCTGAGACGTCAAAAGAAACAAAAAGGTTGCCCGGAGAGATCTCGCTCGATCTCCTGCCTACGTATCTCATCGGGTATGAGAATCAGGGCGACGTAGTTCCCCTGAACAAGGGTACAACTCTCTCCTAACCAGAGACCAGGGAAACAACAAACTAATAGGGACACTGACTCGAGCCTAATAGTTGTCATGCAAACAATAATCCCTAAGTTGAGGTCTCTAACATGCATTCAACTTCCTCAGAAATTAATCATACAACTCCTATAGAAATGGAGATGAGAAGAGGAAAGCAGATAAACACACCAGCACAAGTGAACAAGCATCACACACTATATCCATACAAGAGGCCCAAACAATGGGTGGGCTTTAGTCAAGAGGGGTCATATCAACCTCGACAAACAAGCCAAACTGTACAAGGGTAATCTGTAGCTCTTAACCACAAACATTGAGAGTTAGGGTGAAGCTGATCAAAGATGGAAATGAGGATGAGACCTCATAGCTCTTAACCCTGGCCAGGGTGAGCTCATGACAAAGAAAGTGTGGGGATCCAGAAAGAAGGACCCTATTCCACTTGACAGACTCTATACAAAGATCTTGGGTACTTGTTCAAAAGCATCAGCACGTAGTGCGAGCATAATGAACGACTCACTGAATAACGGGGGATTGATTGCTAATCCCTTTTATCCGTCAATTGCCTCTTCACTTAGGAGGACTTATCAAGTAACATGCCTCACTTGGAGGTCTTTGGCACAATCTGTAAACAAACACAAACAGAGCCTCTTAAGGAGGACTTCAGCCAGCAAAATGCCTGCCAAAAAGGTGACAGGACTTCCAGACTACATGGAGTAAGAGAATAGCTACCTAAGTGGTGTATCAACCATAATCCAAAGCTCAAGCAAGAGCTAAAAGCTAGCAACTAATGTACCTGTACAAAAGCTAAACAGTTAGTATCTCAGCCAACCAATCGGAAAATAAATAGTGAAACCAATCAACTGCTACACAATTAAATGAGCAATGCTCAAGGACTCATATGAAGCAATGAGCTCAACACATCACTTAAGATCCTACAAAACACAAAGAAGTCAGAACACAATCCAATTTTCATCTCAAAAGGTGAGCAACTCAACCATTAATGTTAAGTGTTCAAACCTGAAACACAAATCGATGTTAGTTCATGTACAAAACACTAGTACAAAGACTAGGTCCAAAACCAAACCAAATGATCAAAACAGAAGTCAATCTTTCACATATTGCACATTCAAACAATCAAAAAAATGTCCTCAAAAGGACCAACATCAATGCCCAAGGCAAGTAGCTCAAACGGTCAATGTAAAGCAAAGGCCAACAAAAGGTGCACAAAATGGACATCCAAGTTAGAAAATCCAAATCAAAACAGAAATGCATCCAATGGCTATGAAATTTTTTATGCAAGCTACCCATGTTATGAACAAACATCATGCAAAAAATTAGCTCCATAAGAGCTCAAATGATAGGTGAACAAAAATGCACAAATACAAAACCAAAAATGTGACACAAATTGTCACATTATATCCTCATGTGTCAAAAGCAATGAATACAAATTATAAAAAAATTCAGACCAGGGCTCAAAAAATCATATCACATGTGAAGATCAAGCATGCAAAAATTCAAATCAATTGGATCAACACATAGCATTTCACAAAGCATTGAATGTAACATGTCAATTTAACACAAGGTTCAATCAAAAATTCCAAAATAAAAATCTAGAAACAAACAATTCATGGAAATAATGCTATAAAAAACTAAACATTAAAACAAATCTATGAAAAAAAGTGGACTTAATTTGGAGCATTTTGCTATTTTTTATGATTTTTCAAAGATAAGCAAATAAAATGAAATAATAAAAGAAATGGAGGGAAAATAGTATTTGAAATTAAATTAGAATTATTCCTAGCCGTCTGATCTAGCGCGAAAATGCACATCAACGGCTCATATTTGAAAACTAAAGCACATCGTTTCATTAAAATGTGTGGCATGCACAATCAGCGGGTCAAAGCACACAAGGCATGGTCAAAGCAACAAGAGCCAATGGAATGGACAAGCGATCAGCATACAAGGCAGACACGCAAGCATAAGTGAAACGACGCATTTCACTTAATACAGTCATCAACACACTCATCAGTCAACGCATACTTGGCACAGTCAAATTGATTACGGCCAAAGGAAAGGACACGCAGGGCACACACGTGGATAACAGATGGCACAAACCCTAGGTGAACCAGACGGCAGCGCCGATCATCTTCTCCGGCCGTCTGTGGCGGAGATTCAACACGAATTTTCCAGAATTCATCAAATTGTACACCATTCGAAAGATCTTCTCATGCACAATCCAAATCCATAATCAAAACATCCTAATTCTTCCTAACATGCACGGATCGAAGCAAAACATTATGGAGATCCAAACTTTAAATCAACATAACATGCTCATTTCTCATCCATTTTCAAATATAAACATATCAGCGTGCTCAGCACAAAGAGATCTACACATTCATGTACATAAAACATCAAAGTGAGAGAATCGAATTCAACCTACTTGGAATTGCAGTTCTCTGAATTCGCGTGTTCAAGCTCTTTCCAGCTCCAGATCAACTTCCTTAACCTTGCCTTGAAGCTTTGTGCACAAAAGATCACTTGAAACCACCTAGATCTACTCTAATTTCAGAATTCCATTAACATGATGAAGCTTTTGATCTGCACGATTTCTAGCTCAATTGTCCAAACCAAGGGATGAATCTTGCTCAGAATTGCATGATGAACAAGATTATGCAAAGAGATTGAAGAGTTATGTGAAGAAAAATGAAAATTGAAGAGAGAGAAAAATTGGAGGGAAATGGAAAATTCTAGATCTAAAATTCTGTTATGAGCAATTGCAGTTAGGGTTTGGCTTTTATATGATGCACTAATCATGTTGCTAATACAATTAAGCTTGTGCTAATCATGATTAGAGAGAATTGAAGTGAAGTGCAAAAATGCAAAGTGAGCTTAGCATGGCCATGTAGCACGTGACCTTTCTCATGCAATGACTGAAATTCACTTAAAGTTAACCAATAATCATGATGGAATGGTTAAATTGCTTGTACCATAAGCCAAATTCAAATTGTGGAATTTCCCTCCAAAATGAACATGAATGAAATAGTGAACATACAAGCTTCTCCCAGGCATGGCAATGGTTCATTTGAAATGTATTGGTCATGAGGAGTATTTTGCAAAAAGAATGGACCAAATTGGAATTTTGTATCAAAAGTTATGTCACTTTGAACTTCCATGCACACCTTGTGATCATTTGGCCATAACTTCTCAACCATCCATCACATGGACATGATTTAGGACTTTTTGAAAAGGGGAGACAAAGATTTACAACTTTCATGTTCACCAAAAATACATTTTAAACTTCTTTGATGTTGATAAGTCAAGTTGAATGTGGACCAGAAACTTGCCATTTTTGGAAACTTGAAATTACAAGTCACTTTCCATTTTTGGAAACTTTTGCCATGACTTCAAAATCTTCAAGATAGATGTTTAGAATGACAAATAGACTTCATTTGAACATGAATGAGGTGTATCAACTCCTTTCCCCACCTCAAAGCCCTCAGTTGACTGCACAGTTGACTTTTTGATCCTGAGATGACCATGAAATGTATTGATGAACTTGAGCCTTTACCACTTGATGAAATGGCTCCAAAATGGACCCCTAGCTCATGTAAGCTCTTCATAACAATCATGTGATCCTCATCCCAAGAAAAAGCCTCATCTCTTTGAGAAGCCCTGGTTGGAAGAATTGCATTGATTAGGGTTGACCAGAGGTCACAACCCTAATCCAAAGGAACTTGAGGAAGACCTCTGAAACCCTTGATGATGATAGAACCATGATGATGGTAATATATCCTTGCAAATAAGATGACGTTTAAGACCTTTGAAGAATCAAGAAACCCTTACTGAAGATGCAAACCCTCAGATGGTTGATTCTCAATTCATAGAAACCCTCAGGCTTGAATCATGTAACTTCTCCATCTTTTGAAAGACTTTGAAGGATGACCTTCTTATTTCACATCTGATATGCAAAATGCAATGCCTAATGCTCTAAAATATGAAATGCAATGTGTTAAACTAGTCTCAAGAAAGAGAAGGGCAAATTTTGAGGTGTTACAGTTGCCCTTATTCAATCCACTGTGAACCTGTCGATATGAACAGCCTCGGCTTTCAGATGATCAGGGTGAAGAGTGGTTGAATACCAAGAACAGACGAACAATTTGCGCTCCACTGGGAATTATCATTATTTTTTTGCTTTTCTTGAACCCTAAAACTTCTTTGATTTTTTTTTTGCTTTTCTTGAACCCCAAAATTTCTTTGATTTTTTTTTTTGCTTTTCTTGAACCCCAAAACTTCTTTGATTTTTTTTGCTTTTCTTGAACCCCAAAACTTCTTTGATTTTTTTTTACTTTTCTTGAACCCCAAAACAAATATTTTTCTTTCGCGCGGATGATCCCTGATCACCGCATTTGAACCCCAACAACTTCATGTCACCCTTGTTGCCAAACAATGAACCCCATTCTCCATTTGAACCCCAGTCGCCTGACTATAACTCGTGATCGTCGTTGTGAACCCCGTTCTCCAGAAAACACCCCGTGTCTCCTTTTCTCCATTTGAACCCTGTTCTCCGTTCTCTTGTGATAATTCCGCTGGCAACGTCGGAAATAACACCAAACACCACTCTGATGGCGACATACCAAAGGGTACACCTTCACGAAAGGAAGGTAACATGCGCATTTCTTCCTCATAAGACACCCATAACGACTTCTGTTGGCCTCAGCCAAAGTCTAAGGTGACACATGATCAGAAGACAATCCTGAGGACCTCATCCCGGATACAATCTTCAACTCCAATCTCCAGTTGAACCCCGTCCTCCAGAAAATGCCCAGCACTTCCTTTTCTCCATTTGAACCCCAATTTTCGCGCTGATCGCGTAACGTTCTCCGATCTTCATTTCCATCTCCGCCCGACGGAAACTCTTCCTCCAATATCGCACTACTGGGGAATATTGTTGATTCAAAATCACGATGCTAAACTCCTCAGAGTAACATCTTCACCCACCGGCTAAACCAACTCTCAAACGGCAACCACGGCTTGAGACTAGTTTATGCTTGCAATGCTGATGCATGAGTTTTTTCAGCGTAATGCTCCATAACCATGGAAATGCTACGCAATGAGTTATGCAATATGTTATGCTCTTCTAAATGATGAATGTATAAAAAGCATCCCCCTCAGGGGACGACACGAGCCACTCTGTTGAGGAACTCGATATCTCTCCAATCTCCAACCCTGCTTGGGATAACACCGCTGCTGGGGAAAGGACAACCCTTACTAGGGATGACCTCCACTAAACCCGATCCGCTTGGGGACTTTACTGGGGAAAAACTACCAACGCACACCCCTGCCGGGGAATAGCAACCTTCCGACCTGCTGGGGAAATAACAATCTCAATCCTGCTAGGGGAAACAGCAAACTTCCGGCCTGGCTGCCAAGGAAACACCGACCTCGAACCCGCTGGGAAGATACGGAATATTTGACACAGAACACATGTCGGCTCGTCGAACACTGGTATTCACCATCTACCCTCAATATTGGCTTTCCACTTCTAAGAGCTCCCAGACTCATCCGGTCTCTTCTGATTCATCACCTTGTATTCTCGACTTCTCTCTACTCCGAGACAATCGATCTCCTCAGATTCAGGCCAACTCTCCAGTACTCAGACTTTAAAGAGTCTTCTTGATTAACCCTCTAGGATTGTCGCAATTCTTTCGCCGTCTCTTCACCATTCTACAATTACTTGTCCCTGATTGGACTCGAAGGATTCTTTTGTCAAAACGCTTCACGTCACAACCTGCAAGTGAGTGAAAATAAACCAACAGCACCTGCAAAAGGGATCGTCAGATAAAACGTGCCCCAGGCGTGCCAAAATTTCAACACCCAGGTCACTCAACCTTCCGAATAAGATTTTAAGCTTTCAATCCTATAAACATGCATTGGAAGGGACCCCTATGTCTCAAAATGCAAAGATTCTTTATCAAAATAAACGGATGTTTTTGCAATCAAAGCGGTAGTGAAAACAAAAAACCAAATTATTTGACTGAATATGCATTTTATTGATTGAAAAAGGTGGCTCGTAACTGAGCAATACACAGGAAGCAATCCCTGAAAAGAGGTAATTGCGCATAAAAGGAAAATATATCCTAATGGCAATGTGAACCCGTGATCTCATCAAGTTCCAACCCGGTTACAACCCATATGTCCTCAAGACTCTTCATGCTTTCCGCCTTCTGAACAAGACGCTTCTGACCGATCTCCACCGGGGATTACCCATGTGTCATATCCATAGTACAAACGATCATGCTAGACGCAGTTGTTCGTTTCATTCCCTCTTTTGCCTGGACCGCCCTTTCGGGTTTTCAGTCCACCGGGATACCCTTTTTTGCCCAAGCCGCCCTTGTGGGGTTTTCGACTTGCCGGGTGTACAGTTTTTCTCTTTTTATCCCTAATTTTTGCCCGAACCTTTTTCATTCATTTTTTTTTGTTCGCCGGGATGCCCATTTTTGCCAGGACTATTTTATTCTTTTCGTCCAGCGGGTCTCTTATACGAAGTATTTTTTAACTGCGTCCGCATTCACAAGGGATGGAAAATCCTCACCATGCATGGTCGTCAGCAACAAGGCTCCGCCAGAGAAAACCTTCTTGACCACGAATGGACCCTCATAATTGGGTGTCCACTTGCCCCGATGATAACACTAAAATTTACGTATTTTCGACTCCGATTTCACATGCATTCTAGTTGTTTTATTGTCATTTTGTTGTGTTATTACTGTTTTTTCCTTTGTTTTCAGGTTTTTACTTTAATCGGAGCCCCGATCGAGAAAAGGAGTGAAAAAGAGCTAAAAACCCTAAAATTCAGCATTTTGTGCTTATGGCCTACCCCATGGCGGGCGCCACAGACCAAGCCATGACGTGTCCAAGTCCAACTTCCTCAACTCCCATGTTTCCCCACTTCATCCACTAAGGCGCCCCACTTTGTGATTGTGGCGGGCACCATAGCCTTGTGGCGGGCGCCACAAGAAGGAAACGGTTTCCACTATTTTCAAGTTGAAGGGCATCCAAGTAAATTCCACCTTTTTTATTTGCTTATAAATAGAAACGCGAATTCAGTTTTACAATCATCCAAACTTAGAGCAGAGGCAAACTCATAAGCAACTTTGTTTCACTTAGGCATATATTCAGTATTTTATAGTGGTAATCGCTTCGCATTGGAGTGTTACCACAATTGTGTCATCAAGTCTGTGATAGAGTCTGTAATCGAGTTTGGAGCACTTTGGAAGGAAGTTAATCCTGCCACCATTTTCTTTTCCGCATTGCAATTTACTCAGCCCTCCGATTGGAGCAGGTTTTTATTACTCGCCTTTACTTTATTTATTTCCCGCACTCGCCTTTACTTTATTTATTTCCCGCACTCGCTTTACTTTATTTATTTCCCGCACTCGCTTTTACTTTATTTATTTCCCGCACTCGCTTTTACTTTATTTATTTCCCGCACTCGCTTTTACTTTATTTATTTCCTCGCACTCGCTTTAACTTATTTACTTTCCGCACTCGCACTACTTTTATTTACTTTCCGCACTCGCACTACTTTTATTTAAATTAATGCACTTTTACTTTACCATGTCTAACTAAATTTATAAGGCTAGAATGTAAGGATCGTAATTAAACCAGTAATCTGTACAATTGTTCGTAGAAACACTTAAAGGGCTATTTTAACTTTCAACTTAAGTTTTCCCGCACTTCAATTCCGTTGGGTAAGATCGAAAGTCGTCCAACGTCTTTATAAACTTAATTATTTTTAACTATTTCAAAAACAGCGAAAGCGCTTTGTTTAGTTCATTAGGTGTTTTTAACATCAAGAAGAAAAGAGATTTTAAAACTATTTTCGGACGCGTTTATAAGTTTAGAGTCTGGTTCGTGAGAACCTCTTTTGGTTAAGAAATCCAGGTTATAATACTTTTCAACTTAGTCAAGATACTATATTTCTTAAAAATAGGTTTACTACTCTAATGCAATGCGCGCCTTTTTATAAGTGACAATAAGAGGGTTTGATTAGGGAGTACAACTCGGTTCTGAATACACGAAAGCGACAGTTCCTGTTAAATTAGTTCTTTTCAAAGTAGGAAACACTGCCCATAAGTAGCTCTACTAGCAAGTACTTGGATTATAAATTAATTACGTGAATTACATTCGACCCTGTCTTTATCAATTATATTCTATTTTAATACTTTACTTTTTATTGCACACTACAAAAACACTTATTTTGATTGCCTTTGATAAACACCATAACAACAGATAACGATAGCTTGACACTTGGTCTCTGTGGATATGATAATCTTTTATATTACTCTGACGCGTTCGTATACTTGCGAACACCGCATCAAGTTTTCCAACGCATCAAGTTTTTGGCGCCGTTGCCGGGGACCAATTTCGTCAAATTTCATTTTCCTGTTGTTATATCGTTTAGACTTAGGTTATTTCCCGCCGGTCAATGCGAAGAACTCGTAGCACCGGAAGTTTAAGCTTAGTAAACCCTCTGGCGGAACCTGAACGTTACGCTCGCGCACGTTTTTTCTTTCATAGAATTAAGAGAGCTATGGCCGAAGATCAAAACCAAAGACCTCTTAAGGACTTCACTCAACCATCTAACGAAGAACCTAGTTCTAGTATAGTAAACCCAACCATCCCAGCCAATAATTTTGAACTTAAACCATCTATGTTGCAACTAGTGCAACAGAGACAATTCGCGGGTCTCGCTACCGAGAACCCTAACCAACATTTAAAAATATTTCTTCAATTAGCAGATACTTTTAAAACCAATGGAGTTTCTCCTGAGGCAATACGTTTAAGATTATTTCCTTTTTCCCTCAGAGATAAAGCCCTATCATGGTTAGATTCCCTTCCACCCAATTCCATTACGACTTGGGATAACCTTAGAAGAGTTTTTCTTGCTAGATATTTTCCCCCGAGTAAGACCGCCGTTCTTCGAAACCATATAACTAGATTTACCCAAAACCAAGGAGAATCGTTGTTCGAAGCTTGGGAGAGATATAAAGAGTTGTTACGAGCATGCCCACATCATGGCTTAGAAAATTGGTTAATCATTCAAACCTTCTATAATGGACTTCATTATAACACAAAGATGACCATCGACGCTGCCGCAGGCGGTGCTCTGATGAACAAACCTTACCCTGAAGCTAGTGCCCTCATCGAAGACATGGCTCAAAACCATCAATCATGGGGAGTCGAACGAGCGACAGTTGAGAAAAAGGAAGCCCAAGGAGGAGTGCATGAACTAAGCTCTATAGACATGATGCAGGCTAAAATGGACGCATTAGCCCTTAAGGTCGAGCATATGTGCATAAACCCGAATATTGTAGCCGCAGTTTCGTCGGATTGTGAGATATGTGGAACCCAAGGACACCAATCCGCAGAATGCAGTCTATTGAACGAAACCCACTCCGAGCAAGTGAACTACACCCAAGGGAACCCATACTCGAATACCTATAATCCTGGATGGAGGAATCACCCTAACTTCTCCTATAAAAACAATAACCCTATTCAAAATAATGCACCTCCGAGACCTGGTTATCAAGCCCCTAGATCAAATCAACCTATGCAGCCTGTACCACCAAAGCCGAGCCTTGAGAAAATTATGGAAAATTTTATCACCGCTCAAACCCAACAAAACAAGGAGTTCATGAACCAAAACATTCATGTTAACGAATTGATTACTCAGTTAGGAACCAAGGTTGACCAAATAGTTACTCATACCAAGATGCTTGAAACCCAGATCTCTCAGGTAGCTTTAAACCAAGCCCCTCAGACTACACCTGGAGGACAATTCCCTGGACAACCTCAATAAAATCCGAGAGGACAAGCCAATGCCATTACCCTAAGAAGTGGGAACGCTTATGATGAGCCACCAAACCCAAGATTAAGTGAACCCGAAACTTCTAAGGAATGTACCAAACCCCCGGACAAAGTAAAGGAACCAGAGGAATCTGAAAATCAGGAAGGTCGAGATAAAGGAGAAGAACCTAAAGATAAAATTTACGTACCGCCCCCACCATATAAACCACCTATACCGTATCCCCAAAGACTCAAACAAACCCAGATCAATAAACAGTACCAAAAATTTATTAAAGTTATAGAAAAACTTCATGTAGAAATCCCTTTCACAGAAGCCATCACCCAAATACCTTCTTATGCAAAGTTTCTGAAAGACATCCTTACCAACAAACGTAGACTTGACGACCCGAAGCCTTTGGAATGTAATGCTATTTCCGATGACAAATTAGCAAAGAAAGATAAAGATCCTGGAAATTTCTCCATTCCTTGCCTTTTGGGTAATCATGTCATCGAAAAAGCTTTTCTAGACTTAGGAGCTAGTGTGAGTTTAATTCCTTTAGCGGTTTGTGAGAGGTTAAACTTAGGAGAATTACAACCCACTATGATGTCACTTCAGTTAGCCGATAGATCTGTCAAATATCCGATAGGCATTTTGGAAGATGTTCCTGTTAGGATAGGTCAACTATTTATCCCTACTGATTTTGTCTTCATGGACATCAAAGAAGATAATGATATACCAATTCTTCTAGGTAGACCATTCTTATCGACTGCAGGAGCCATAATAGATGTCAAGAAAGGAAAGTTGACATTTGAGGTAGGTGACGAGAAAATAGAATTTATACTTTCGAAATTTCTTATGGCACCTGTGATGGGAGACTCGTGTTATGCCTTAGATATCATTGATGAATGTGTTAGAGAATTAGAACAAAAAGAAATTATAAAAATCAACCCCCATAAAGGAAGATGATGACTTTAAAGAACCTTACATCGATGATAACCTTTACGAATGTTTATCCCTTACTCCAGATCCTATGCCATGCCCTAAGAAACCAACCTTAGAACTTAAGGAACTGCCTAAGAACCTGAGATACGAGTTCCTCGATGAAAAGATGAACCGCCCAGTTATAGTCAGTGCTACCTTGAGCCAAGAGGAGACGAACCAACTTTTAAACGTTTTACGAAGATATCCCTCGGCCTTAGGATATAATATCTCTGACCTGAAAGGTATAAGCCCATCCGTATGCATGCATCGGATTTCGCTCGAAGAAGATTCAAAACCCTCTAGGGAGCATCAGAGAAGAATAAACCCTATAATGAGTGATGTTGTTAAGAAGGAAGTTCTTAAGTTACTTGAGGCAGGTATAATCTATCAGGTCTCGGATAGTAAGTGGGTGAGCCCTATGCATGTAGTACCTAAAAATGGAGGCATCACAGTCGTGCAAAACGATAAAGGCGAACACGTAGCAAAACATTTAGAAGGAGGATGGCGGATGTGTATAGATTATAGAAAATTAAATAAAGCAACTAGGAAGGACCCTTTCCCTTTACCATTCATAGACCAGATGTTGGAGCGTCTAGCCAGACACTCTTACTTCTGTTATTTAGATGGATACTCTGGATTCTTCCAAATACCTATTCACCTAGAAGATCAAGAAAAAACTACCCTTACATGCCCCTATGGAACCTTTTCCTACAGACGAATGCCTTTCAGCCTCTGTAACGCCCCAGCTACTTTCCAACGCTGCATGATGTCAATCTTTACAGATTACCTAGATGGTATCATGGAAGTGTTTATGGACGATTTCTCGGTTTGCGGATTCAATTTTCACAATTGTCTTGCTAACCTTGAGAAAATCCTGGAGAGATGCGTGGAGGTGAACCTCGTGCTAAATTGGGAAAAATGTCATTTCATGGTAACCGAAGGAATAGTTTTAGGACATATAGTTTCCGAAAAAGGTATAGAGGTAGATAAAGCTAAAATAGAAGTTATAGAAAATCTAAAACCCCCAAAAACCATCAGAGAAGTCCGAAGCTTTCTGATCGCGACTTTATGACTCGAATTTGGGGTACAAACTGCAAGTGCACAGTTCTATCGCGTAGTTTTAAAAGATATCGATCCCACAGGGACTTATGAATCGATATACCGTTATCTAAGGTTACTTCGTAAAGCTAAGGCGGGTAATACTTTGATTGTTTGGGGAAAAGTTAAAACTAAAAATAGGATCTAAATTAAATATCAACTAAACGGATATCGGTATGTAGTTCGTCGTAATTAGGGAATCAATTCTTCGTTGGTTTCTTGGTTTTAAAATAAATCTTTTCAGTTGACACTATTGATTAAAAGTCTTATCTCAAGCTCTCGCTCTGTTGAATAAACTATGGTTTTATATTAACGTAGCTGTCACTTATTAGTTAAGTCAAAAACCACTTTTTGAAAACAATAGAATCCGTAGAAACTCTTTTTAAGAAAACACTAATCGTTTAAACACCCTTATCTCAAACTCTCGCTCTGTTGACTTAGGTTATATAATCAAATTCAAATGCTTAACTCTCGTCCTCACATTCAATCTTTAAAAATACTTTTTGAAAAAGATTAGAATTTAATTAACTCTAAAAATTGCTCTCGCTCTGATCTAGAATTAATGTCCAATTAACACTGTCCAGTCAAAAACTCAAACTCTCGTTCTATTGCTTTTAACTTCTTTATGTCTTTTACTTTCGTACAAAAACCTTGTTATTAAACCTGTAAATTGAGACCGTGAAAAGAGTGATTTTAATTTTAAACTTAATTAAACCAACTTGGTTTTGATTCCTTCATTCCGCTTACTCTACATACCGATACCTAAATAAATTAGCCAGACATGCTAAACAGACTTAAATAATTATCATGCATAAACAAATTCATCTTGGGCAAATAATATAAATAAACAGTAAAGCAGGGCATAAATAAATTCAAACAATAATTAAAGAACCTGAGTAATTAACAGCAGTCTTGAACACTCCACCACAGACCGGTTGGATTTGTTCTTGAATTCTTCAATCAAACAGAAAAATAAAAGCGAAGGAATAAAAAACTAGATTCTAACGTAAGGTTAGATCCGGTGAAAGGTACACAATAGTTTCCGGTGTAGAAACTATTGTGCGAAAAAGAATTAATTAAGTGCTGAAAAAGAAAATAGAAATTGCAAAGGAAACAATATAAAAGTTGTAAAAATAATGCTGTAAAATATGCTTATGCTGCTGGAAGAGAAAAAGTGCAAAAAGAGAAAACGGCGAAGAAGCCAAACGTCCCGAGGGTTTGCCAAAAACTACAATTTATATTGGTCTCTTCTCGTAACTGCTTCCAAAGGTCTTCCGCGTCAAAGGGTCTTCACGTGCCAAATGGTCAGGCGTACAAATAGGCCTCAACGTCTCTGAAGCCAAAAATATAGGAGACTGGTGTGACGTCCGTCACACCATGTGTGATGCTCGTCACACAAGTGGATAAAGCGTGACGCTCGTCACAGCCTTTGTGACGCTCGTCACAGGCACAACGCCTGTGCTTTTGGGCTGGGCTTTGGCTTTTGATATTTGCTTCTTTTCATCCCTATTTGCACCTCCTTTTCTTCCTTTTTTACTTGTGCTTCAAATAAACTACCTGAGATAAATAGAAAGAAAATACCGCGTAATATCGAATAAAATGAAATAAATTGAAGTAAATAATAATATAATTTAATTAAATTGAGTCCTAGAATGTGATACTATTTCATGTTATCAAACTCCCCCATACTTAGATATTTGCTTGTCCTCAAGCAAAATACAGTATAGAACTTGTTTTAAAAATTTTAGCCAGATGAAATTTCAAAACACACATCAAGTTCAGCACCAGATACCTGCTGAACCAACTCATAATGGATCTTTCATATTATGCTTTTGTATGATCTGCAACCTTTAGATTAAATGATCTGGTAAGGATCACCTAACTTAATTAGTGCATTTCCTGATATATATATATTTTATGTTACTTTGGGAATCGTTCACTTATATTCATCGGCTCTCCACGTAGTTTGCTATTAAGATGGTGTTGACTTCTCGTATAAACTACTCGGGGTTACTATAAAACTAAAAGTTCAAGGGATTGGTATAATAGGTACTTATCCTGATCTAACATGTTGAGGTTCTTAGAGCGTTGTTATGGTAATAATTTTTGTCTTGATTTCACTCAAGTTTTATAAAATAAGCGACCTTTATACTTATTGGGTGTGTTAAATTTTTGTTATGGCTCATGAAAATTGAGGGGAATAGATAATACGAATTTTTCACACTTGGGACTTAACTTAAAATAAATCTATATTATAAGAAAAAAAATTATTTTTTTTTATTTTTTTTTATATAGGGAAATTACAATGAAAAGAAAGATACATACTTGAAAAAGAAAAAGGAGGATAGAAAGAACACGGTTTCCCCCCCATACTTGAATGAAACATTGTCCCCAATGTTTTAAGGAAAAGAAATGAATTACAAAAAGAAAGGAAAAGGAAACTAAAGTTAATGCTGCCTGCCGCCTCTTGTTCTTGCACCTGGTGATCGTTGATGTACTTCTAAGTTATCAAACCTGCTAAGCAAATCAGTGAACCGCTGGTCGGTTATGGCATTCCTCGCTTCCTGTTGTTGTTGCATTTGGCGCATCATTTGCATCATTTCGAGATTCTGTGCTTGCATACCATCAATAGCATCCATGATGTCGTCGTTGGTTGCAGGCCTTCTTCGTCGACGACGTCGGGAGGATGGGCCAGCTGCATTATCGGAAGGGTTGAGCGGGACTGATTGTTGTGCAGGAGCATGATCACCGTGCTCCATTTCTTCATACTCGTCTGTAGACGGGTTTGTATGTGAAGGCTCGGTAGCTTCGGGAGCATTCAGATCGTAGAGGTGGCGGTTGGGGTTGGTGACATCTGTTAGGGCAATGTTGGGTAGAACAACGCTTGGGACTGCCTGGTTATTCACCATAAGGTAATATTTTCCGCCTACTCTGTTCTTTATTAGGCGGCTGGACCGATAGTAGCTTATATCCATAAATAGGGGAGGTAAAGATTCTAAAGTTTGGAGTCGGTCCCCTAGGTTTAAGCCAAGTGCTATGGTGGTGATTAATCCACCAATTACAAAAGGTTGACGGCCTCTAGCACATAAGGTGCGGATATGATGAAATAGGAAGGAGGCGGCGTTTACCTTAGCATTCGGTTCGAAGACGCATTCGAGGAAGAATAGTTCCTTTGTGTTGACCTTGTTGTTGTTCGGTCTTCCAAAAACTGTGTTTTGTAGGATGTGGATAAAGTACCGGATAGTTGGGTTATGTATATGGGAAACAAGGAGCTCTTCCCAGTTGTTGGCATCTACACCGGAGATTTTTCTAAAGAGGTCGAAAGCGGCAACTGTGTTCCAGTTTAAGTTTGGAGGGATTCTGGGGTAGACTTGACCTTCTATGGGGAATTGTAGCATGGTACTCAATTGGTTTTGGGATAGGGAGTACTCGGTGTTGAACATACGGAAGGTTGCGGTACCGGTTAAGAATTCGTCTTCACCGGTGGGAGTGTTGTACGCATAGGAACTTAAAAATTCTAAGGTTAGGGATGGGTAGGTGGGTTGATTATGCGTGCATAGAAAGGTTAAATCAGCAAGACGGAGCATCCATTCTATACCTTGAAGTAATCCTAATTCTTGTAAACAAGTTAAATCAGGATACCTGGTAGAGGTGACACCTCGTTGTTGGAAATGCTCGAACTGCTCCCTTTGATAATTATCATCTTCGGATCGGAAGATGATATTTCCGAAATTTTGATTTCCCGCCATACTGATGAATGAGTTGGAAGAAGTAATTAGGAAAGAAAAGAAAATATATTTGATTGTATAGAATAGTTGTGATGTAGGAAGAAAGGTATGGTGGGTATTTATAGGAAAAAAATTGAAGTTGGAAAGGGAGTGGTTGAAAAGTAAATAAATGTGGGTAAATGTGAATAAATGGGGAAGGTGAAAAGGTGAAGAGGTGTAACGGTCGTCTCCAACGGCTTTGTAACGTTCACCTAGTCAGAAGGGTGTTGCGCTCGTAACAGGGGCATGACGGGCGTCACAAGCACTTGGCGTGACGTCCGTGATAGATTGTGTGACGCTCGTCACACAGTCATATTGGCATGGTTTCTGCTTGCGTTCTTCATAATGATTTTGGTAATTTATTTTTATTATTTATTTTGTTTTGCTTCAGATTATTTTATTCTGCTATTTAAATTTCCCTGCATGCTATTCTACTTTGTATAATAGTGCATAATTATATTTTTCTTTAATAAGTTATGTAGGCAGCAACATTAGAGAGCATTATTGGTAGATATCGCATAATTCATAATAAAATAGGATAAATCAATAGCTTCATAAAATAATCATAATGTAACATTGGAAGAAAAACAAAAATGCGAAAGAGAAACAAATACGAACATAATTTGAAATAACATTAAATAATAATCTAACTAAAACTAAATAACTAAGAAAAACAACTTCTATCCATCTGCACGATCTCTGGCCGGAGGAGCAAAGGAGTTAACACGGTATAGCAACTCGTGAAACTGATTTGTCATAATGTTCATGTATCCCAGAAATTCGTGTCTCATGTTAGCGAACTCTTCTCTGAGGGCGTCTTGTTCTGACATCAAAGCTTCAATGGCGGTGTTATAATCAGTTCCGGGCATACGATGTCTAAGGTCGGGTATTGCCGATTCTTCGGTCTGAACAGGTTGAGGAGGAGGATCAATATCATAATAACCAGATGGTGTCTGAGGGTCTGATTCAGCATAAGGAATCTGGTCATCACAAATTTCATAGTTCTGGATGGATTTAGTGGATCTAGCAGGAGAGGGGGTTTCGTTCAGATTGTAGAGCCAGTTATTGCGGTTATGAACACTAGTCCTAGGATCGGGCATGGTGAATAGGCAAAAAACTTGGTTATTAATTATAAGCTCAAACTCTTCAGATCCTAGGTTTGCTATAAACATAGTGTTGAAGAGGAAGGGTATACTCATAATAGTAATGCCACAAAAAGGGCTTAAGTCAAGCATAGGCTGACGTAATCCGATAGCATTACCAATCATGGTTATCAAACCGCCTATTCGAATTGGTGCTCGTTCATCTTGGATAAGGTGGTCTAAATTTGCCAACATAAAAGTGGCATCGTTTACTGGACGGTTCTGGGAAGCACAAAATATGATGAAGAGTTCATCACGTGAAACTATGGTACTGTTTGGCTTCTTCCCAAATAAGGTGTGGGTCAGGATCTTATGGAAATAACGAAAGGTCGGATTATGTATGTTTCCAGAGAGAAACTCATGTTCCTCGGGATCGTCATTTCCAGTCAAGCTTCCCCAAAAGTGTTCAAGTTCTCTATATTCAAAAAGTTCTTCTTGGCTCACTGTGAATGTGTCAAAAGAGGTAGGGAAACCTAAAAGGTTGGTAAAGTCTTGAATATTAAATTGGTACTCCATGTTAAACATTCTGAACTGGATGAAACCTCTGCTTATTCCTTTTCCATGGCTGGGTAGGTAGATCAGGGAGCTAAGGAATTCTAGTGTTAGTCTCCGGTAAGTGACGAAATGTCTACGGATAGGAGAGGTTTCCCACCCAATCTGACTCAGCAAATACATGACACTTTCTCTTAGTCCAAGGGCAGTCATTGCCCAGTCATCAGCATACAGACTAGGTAGCATCTCTCTCGTGGCTAGTTCCTCAAACTTTTGTTTCTGAGTTGTTCCTCTGAATTTGATACCCATACGATCAATTTGTCCCATCAGGTTAGTGTTAGCTAGAGAAAAGAAAAACAAGAGTTTTAGTCAGGATTTGGCCAAATGCCGAAAGAAGAAGAGAAAAGTTTTTAATAGATTAAAATAAATTAAGAATGAATACTAAACAAAAATTAAAAGAATAATTAAGGAAGAAATAAAAAATAAATATTTGTGGGTTGTCTCCCACTAAGCGCTTTGTTTAATGTCGCAAGCTCGACATAAAAACTATCAATTATAATCTATAAGTTCTGGAGGCATTTCGTCTAAGTGCAAGACTTGCGAATCTTCATTGTTTTCTGCATAGTGATAATGTTTTAGACGTTGCCCGTTTACGGTAAATGGTTCCATAGATTTGCCTTTAATTTCTACTGCTCCACTGGGAAAAACATTGGTGATTTGAAAAGGACCTGACCATCTAGATCGTAGTTTTCCCGGGAATAACTTTAGCCTAGAGTTAAATAAAAGGACTGTATCGCCTTGTTTGAAGATTTTCCTTGATATGCGCTTGTCATGCCATTGTTTTGTTCTTTCCTTGTAGATTCTGGCATTTTCGTAAGCGTCTCTTCTGAGTTCCTCTAATTAGCTTATATCAAGGATTCTCTTTTCGCTGACGGCTTTATAGTTTAAATTTAGATTTTTAATAGCCCAATAGGCTTTATGTTCTAATTCTACCGGGAGGTGACAGGATTTTCCATAAATGAGCTTAAATGGGGTTGTCCCTATGGGAGTTTTGTAAGCAGTTCGGTAAGCCCATAAAGCTTCTGGTAATTTCAATGACCAGTCTTTCCTTGAAGTGGCGACTGTTTTCTCTAGTATCTGTTTGATTTCTCTGTTAGACACTTCCACTTGCCCACTGGTTTGAGGGTGGTAAGGTGTCGCTACTCTATGTCTTACGCCATACTTAAGTAGTAGTTTTTCGAGTACCTTGGATATGAAATGCGATCCACCATCACTGACTACTATTCTTGGGACACCAAACCTTGGAAATATTATATTCTTAAAGAGTCTAGTTACTACTCGTGTGTCGTTTGTTGGAGAAGCTATAGCTTCAATCCATTTCGATACGTAGTCAACTGCCACGAGTATGTATTTGTTACCGAAAGAGGATGGAAACGGTCCCATGAAGTCTATTCCCCACACGTCGAAAATCTCTACTTCTAAAACGCCCTTTTGTGGCATCTCGTCACGTCTAGATATGTTTCCTGTGCGTTGACATCTGTCACATTTCTTAATAGCTACATGTACATCCTTCCATATATTTGGCCAATAAAAACCGGCTTGTAGGATTTTAGAGCAGGTCTTGGATGTACTTGCATGTCCACCATAAGGAGCGGAGTGACAGTGTTGGATTATATTTTCTACCTCTTCTTCGGGTATACACCGACGGAAAATACCATCGGGGCCTCTTTTAAAAAGTAAGGGGTCATCCCAGTAATAGTGTTTTATGTCATAGAAGAATCGTTTCTTCTGCTGGTAGGATAAAGTAGGTGGAACTATTCCGGCAGCTAAATAATTGACGAGGTCAGCGTACCAGGGTGTAACACATATAGCTAAGGTGGTTTCTACCTGTTTATCAGCGTTATTTTCTTCCAAAGTAGCTATAAGCTTATCGTACGAGAAATCATCGTTAATTTATGTTCTTTACGGTTCAAGGTTCTCAAGTCTCGAGAGGTGATCTGCTACTACGTTTTCAGTTCCTTTCTTGTCTTTGATTTCCAAATCGAACTCTTGTAGCAACAGGATCCACCTTAGGAGTCTAGGTTTAGCATCCTTTTTTGTTAAAAGGTATTTGATAGCAGCGTGGTCAGTGTAAATGATTATTTTGGCTCCGACCAAGTAAGAACGAAATTTATCTAGCGCAAATACTACTGCTAGAAGTTCTTTCTCGGTTGTGGCGTAATTCATTTGTGCTTCATCTAGAGTTCTACTTGCGTAATATATGACGTGAAGCTTTTTATCCTTTCGTTATCCTAAAACAGCACCTACAGCGTAATCACTGGCATCACACATTATTTCGAATGGTTCATTCCAATCTGGTGTCTGCATTATGGGCGCGGAGATCAGTGCTTGTTTAAGCGTTTGAAGTGCTTCTAAACATCTATTATCGAATATGAATTCAGCATCTTTCATTAATAGCCCGGTTAAAGGTTTAGTTATTTTAGAGAAGTCTTTAATGAATCGTCGGTAAAAACCGGCATGTCCTAAGAAGCTTCGTACTTCTCTCACAGTTTTCGGGGGTTGAAGATTTTCGATTACCTCTATTTTGGCTTTGTCTACTTCAATTCCTCTGTTCGAGATGATGTGTCCTAAAACAATTCCTTCTTGTACCATAAAGTGACATTTTTCCCAATTAAGTACTAGGTTTACTTTTACACATCGCTCTAGAACTCTTTCTAGGTTTTCAAGGCATTCTTCAAAGATTTGTCCGCATACGGAAAAGTCATCCATAAATACTTCCATGATGTTTTCTAGAAAATCGGCAAATATTGCCATCATGCACCTTTGGAAGGTTGCAGGAGCATTACACAAGCCAAACGGCATTCGTCTATAAGCGAAGGTACCAAAAGGACACGTGAACGTTGTCTTTTCTTGGTCATCAGGGTGAATCGGTATTTGAAAGAAACCTGAGTAACCGTCTAGATAGGAGAAATGAGAATGTTTTGCTAATCGTTCTAACATCTGGTCAATGAATGGTAAATGGAAATGATCTTTTCGGGTTTCTTTGTTTAGTTTCCTATAGTCAATGCACATTCTCCATCCCGATTCGATTCGTTTGGTTATAGTTTCTCCTTTTTCATTTTCAATGACTGTTACACCTCCTTTCTTTGGTACTACGTGTACAGGACTAACCCATTTGCTATCAGATATAGGATATATGATACCTGCCTCTAATAACTTGGTTATTTCCTTCTTCACTACCTCACTCAGGATCGAGTTTAGTCTCCTCTGGTGTTCCCTAGAAGTTTTACAGTCTTCTTCGAGTATGATGCGGTGCATACAAATAGAAGGACTTATTCCTTTAAGATCGGTGATGTTGTAACCTAGTGCGGTTGGATATTTTCTTAAGATATGCAGAAGTTTTTCTGTTTCGAGTCTTCCTAGGTCAGCATTAACTATCACTGGTCGTTCAAGTTCTAAGTCTAGGAATTCATATCTCAGATTTTTGGGAAGTGTTTTCAGGTCTAGGGTTGGTTTCTTAAGGCATTGCGTAGGGTCCGGTGTTATTGCTAAACATTGGTTAAGTTTGTCTTCTACAAGATAGTCAGATGATTTGTCTTTTTCTAACTCCGTTTCTTTTATGCATTCATCGATGATATCCATGAAGTAACATGTATCTTCTATTGCAGGTGCTTTCAAGAATTGGGAAAGAATGAACTCAATTTTCTCTTCTCCTACTTCAAAAGTGAGTCGTCCTCGTTTTACGTCTATGATTGCACCGGCCGTTGCTAAGAACGGTCTTCCCAGTATAATGGGTGTAACTTCATCTTCTCTAATATCCATAATTATAAAATCAGTTGGAATGTAGAATTGACCTATGCGCACTGGAACGTTTTCAAGAATTCCTACAGGATATTTAACGGAACGATCTGCTAGTTGCACAGACATTTTAGTTGGTCTTAATTCTCCCATTTCAAGTCTCTTGCATATGGATAAAGGCATAACACTAATACCGGCTCCTAAATCGCATAAGGCTTTGTCAATGACAAATTTTCCTATGTGACAGGGTATAGAGAAACTACATGGGTCTTTAAGTTTAGGAGGCATATTCTGGATTATAGCGCTACATTCAGCGGTGAGTGTAACGGTTTCGCTATCTTCAAGTTTCCTTTTATTAGAAAGAATTTCTTTTAAAAACTTGGCATATGAGGGCATCTGCGTAATAGCTTCTGTAAACGGAATTGTGACGTTTAATTGTTTTAGTAGGTCAACAAATTTTTTAAATTGGCCCGCATCTTTGGTTTTAATAAGCCTTTGAGGGTAAGGGATAGGTGGTTTATAAGGTGGTGGAGGTACATAAGGTTCCTTCTTTTCTACGGTTTCCTTATTACTCTCTTCCTTTTCCTTAGGTTCACTTTCCTCCTCAGTTGACTTTTTAGAGTTTTGGTTTTCTATCCTTGGGTCAGACGGTCCTTCCACTTCCGTTCCACTTCTCAGTATAATTGCATGAGCATGGCTTCTCGGGTTAGGTTGGGGTTGGCCAGGAAATGTACCAGTTGGGGCAGCAGTAGGTGCTTGTTGTTGAGCTACTTGTGATATTTGCGTTTCCAGCATTTTGTTATGGGTAGCCAGGGCATCTACTGTACTTGCTAGTTGTTTAATTTGTTCGCCAGTGTGTACATTCTGGTTTAAGAAATCTTTATTGGTTTGCTGTTGAGAAGCTATAAAGTTTTCCATCATGATTTCCAAGTTGGATTTCCTAGGGGCGTTATTGTTAGGTGTAGATGGGATCGGCTTCTGATATCCCGAAGGTATAGCTGGGGCTTGATTCGGAGATTGTCCAGGTGCGTATAAAGCATTATTACTCTTATATGAAAAACTTGGGATGATTCTTCCAATTTGAGTTATAGGTATGCGAGTAGGGGCTTCCTTGAGCATAGTTTACTTGCTCCGCTTGGATTCCTGTTTGGAGTTGACAATCTGCAGGAGTGTGACCTTGGATTCCACAGACTTCGCAATTCTGAGTTATGGCTACCACGGTGGCTGGAGGTGATACATTTAAACTTTCAATTTTCTGGACCAGAGCATCCACTTTTGCATTAACATGATCAAGGTTACTTATCTCGTACATGCCAGTTTTCGTTTGAGGTTTTTCTACCATTGTTCGTTCGCTTCCCCACTGATAGTGGTTTTGAGCCATGCTTTCGATAAGTTGGTAAGCATCAGCATAAGGTTTGCTCATCAGTGCACCACCTGCGGCGGCGTCTATTGTTAACCTCGTGTTGTACAGGAGACCATTATAGAAGGTATGAATTACTAACCAGTCCTCTAAACCATGGTGTGGACAAAGTCTCATCATGTCTTTGTATCTTTCCCATGCTTCGAAGAGAGACTCGTTATCTTTCTGTTTAAATCCATTTATCTGGGCTCTTAACATAGCTGTTTTGCTCGGCGGAAAATATCGGGCAAGAAAAACTTTCTTCAACTCGTTCCATGTGGTGACTGAGTTGGAAGGAAGAGATTGAAGCCATCTTCTAGCGCTATCTCTTAACGAGAAAGGAAAAAGACGAAGTCGAATTGCCTCTGAAGTGACACCGTTAGCTTTAACAGTATCAGCGTATTGGACAAACACGGATAAATGAAGGTTTGGATCCTCGGTAGGATTTCCAGAGAATTGGTTCTGTTGCACTGCCTACAACAGTGAAGGTTTAAGTTCAAAGTTGTTTGCTTCGATTGCGGGTGGAGCAATACTCGAATGCGGCTCATCTTGCGATGGAGCGGTGTAATCTCGAAGAGCACGAGCTGGTTCTGCCATCTCGGGTATCGAAGGGAAAATATTTTTGAAATCAGGAAGTTCAACAGGAGGGAGATTGTTTGCAGCACGATATTCCCGAATTCGTCGTAAGACTCAGAGATATAGTTCGATATCGTTGATTCGTAAGTAGAACGGCTCGCCTTGTGAGCGAGTGTGTGGCATACAAATCAACGAAAGAAAGAAACGAAAAGGAAAATAAGCCTTAGTCTCTACAGCATAACAGAAGAGTTACGATATCGACTAAATAAAAGTCCCCGGCAACGGCGCCAAAAACTTGATCGCGACTTTATGACTCGAATTTGGGGTACAAACTGCAAGTGCACAGTTCTATCGCGTAGTTTTAAAAGATATCGATCCCACAGGGACTTATGAATCGATATACCGTTATCTAAGGTTACTTCGTAAAGCTAAGGCGGGTAATACTTTGATTGTTTGGGGAAAAGTTAAAACTAAAAATAGGATCTAAATTAAATATCAACTAAACGGATATCGGTATGTAGTTCGTCGTAATTAGGGAATCAATTCTTCGTTGGTTTCTTGGTTTTAAAATAAATCTTTTCAGTTGACACTATTGATTAAAAGTCTTATCTCAAGCTCTCGCTCTGTTGAATAAACTATGGTTTTATATTAACGTAGCTGTCACTTATTAGTTAAGTCAAAAACCACTTTTTGAAAACAATAGAATCCGTAGAAACTCTTTTTAAGAAAACACTAATCGTTTAAACACCCTTATCTCAAACTCTCGCTCTGTTGACTTAGGTTATATAATCAAATTCAAATGCTTAACTCTCGTCCTCACATTCAATCTTTAAAAATACTTTTTGAAAAAGATTAGAATTTAATTAACTCTAAAAATTGCTCTCGCCCTGATCTAGAATTAATGTCCAATTAACACTGTCCAGTCAAAAACTCAAACTCTCGTTCTATTGCTTTTAACATCTTTATGTCTTTTACTTTCGTACAAAAACCTTGTTATTAAACCTGTAAATTGAGACCGTGAAAAGAGTGATTTTAATTTTAAACTTAATTAAACCAACTTGGTTTTGATTCCTTCATTCCGCTTACTCTACATACCGATACCTAAATAAATTAGCCAGACATGCTAAACAGACTTAAATAATTATCATGCATAAACAAATTCATCTTGGGCAAATAATATAAATAAACAGTAAAGTAGGGCATAAATAAATTCAAACAATAATTAAAGAACCTGAGTAATTAACAGCAGTCTTGAACACTCCACCACAGACCGGTTGGATTTGTTCTTGAATTCTTCAATCAAACAGAAAAATAAAAGCGAAGGAATAAAAAACTAGATTCTAACGTAAGGTTAGATCCGGTGAAAGGTACACAATAGTTTCCGGTGTAGAAACTATTGTGCGAAAAAGAATTAATTAAGTGCTGAAAAAGAAAATAGAAATTGCAAAGGAAACAATATAAAAGTTGTAAAAATAATGCTGTAAAATATGCTTATGCTGCTGGAAGAGAAAAAGTGCAAAAAGAGAAAACGGCGAAGAAGCCAAACGTCCCGAGGGTTTGCCAAAAACTACAATTTATATTGGTCTCTTCTCGTAACTGCTTCCAAAGGTCTTCCGCGTCAAAGGGTCTTCACGTGCCAAATGGTCAGGCGTACAAATAGGCCTCAACGTCTCTAAAGCCAAAAATATAGGAGACTGGTGTGACGTCCGTCACACCATGTGTGACGCTCGTCACACAAGTGGATAAAGCGTGACGCTCGTCACAGCCTTTGTGACGCTCGTCACAGGCACAGCGCCTGTGCTTTTGGGCTGGGCTTTGGCTTTTGATATTTGCTTCTTTTCATCCCTATTTGCACCTCCTTTTCTTCCTTTTTTACTTGTGCTTCAAATAAACTACCTGAGATAAATAGAAAGAAAATACCGCGTAATATCGAATAAAATGAAATAAATTGAAGTAAATAATAATATAATTTAATTAAATTGAGTCCTAGAATGTGATACTATTTCATGTTATCACTTTCTTGGACACGCTGGATTCTACCGGCGTTTTATTAAGGACTTCTCCAAAATAACTAAACCGTTAACCGGACTTTTAATGAAAGATGCTGAATTCATTTTCGACGAAAAATGTAATGACGCATTTAATCTTTTAAAGCAAGCATTAATCTCTGCACCCATTATGAAACCGCCCGATTGGTCGGAACCATTTGAGATAATGTGCGATGCTAGTGATTATGCAGTTGGAGCCGTTCTAGGGCAAAGGAAAGATAAACAATTACATGCCATTTATTATTCCAGTAGAACCCTAGATGCTGCCCAACTTAATTACGCAACAACCGAAAAAGAATTACTCGTTGTAGTTTTCGCTATAGACAAATTTAGATCTTATCTAGTAGGAGCAAAAATTATTGTTTACACCGATCATGCTGCCATTCGTTACCTATTAAGTAAAAAAAATGCCAAGCCCAGGTTACTCTGATGGATTCTATTACTACAAGAGTTTGATTTAGATATAAGAGATAAAAAAAGGCACTGAAAATGTAGTAGCCGATCACCTTTCTAGGCTAGAACATCTAAAACCTGAACTAGTACCCATAAACGATGATTTCGCCTATGATAGACTGATAGCTAAAGTAGAAACCATTGAAGACAATAACCTAGATCCGTTTGAGCATTCCCAAAATTCCTTAGCAATAAATAACGTACCCTGGTATGCAGATTTCGTTATTTACCTAGCTGCTGATATAGTACCCCCTGATCTTGACTACCACCGCAAGAAGAAATTCTTCCACGGTGTGAGAAACTTCTATTGGGACGAACCGCTCCTTTTCAAAAGGGGTAAAGATGGCATTTCTCGCCGTTGCGTTCCATAAGAAGAGGTAAATAGTATTATCGAGCATTGTCATTCTGCACCTTATGGTGGACATGCGAGCACCTCTAAGACATACGCTAAGATTCTTCAAGCTGGCCTATTCTGGCCTACCATGTGGCATGATGTCTATGCTTGCATTGTCAAGTGTGATAGATGCCAACGCACTGGAAACATCTCAAGACGTGATGAAATGCCTCTAAGAAACATTCAGGAAGTAGAACTCTTTGACGTATGGGGTATAGATTTCATGGGACCTTTCCCACCATCCTTAGGAAACAGGTATATTTTAGTAGCTGTAGACTATGTGTCTAAGTGGATTGAAGCTATAGCTGCACCCACAAACGACACTAGGGTAGTAATCAAACTATTTAAAAACTATATATTCCCTAGATTTGGAACACCACGTTTAGTCATAAGCGATGGAAGATCACACTTTATATCAAGAATATTTGACAAACTTTTAAGAAAATATGGAGTTAGGCATAGAGTAGCAACACCGTACCACCCACAAACTAGTGGCCAAGTAGAAGTATCTAATAGGGAGATAAAACAAATCCTAGAGAAAACTGTTTCTATTTCTAGGAGAGACTGGTCTCAGAAGCTTCAAGAAGCGTTATGGGCCTATAGAACCGCTTTCAAAACCCCTATAGGAACTACCCCTTACCAACTAGTTTATGGAAAATCATGTCACTTACCATTCGAATTAGAGCATAAAGCCTATTGGGCCATTAAAACTTTGAATTTAGACTACCTAGCCGCTGGAGAAAAGCGTACCCTAGACATTCATAAATTAGAAGAACTTAGGCAATCTGCCTACGAGAATGCAAAAATATATAAAAAGAGGACAAAAGCCTACCATGACAAAAGAATAGTAAAGAAAAACTTCAATGTAGGCGATTCTGTTCTCCTTTTCAACACTAGGTTATGACTCTTCCCTGGAAAGCTACGTTCAAGATGGACTGGTCCTTTCGAAGTATCCAAGATTCTGAGATCCGGAGCCGTAGAAATCAAGAACGATACCTGTAGTCCATTCATTGTAAATGGACAAAGACTGAAGCTCTACGAAGGAGGAGACATTCCAGCATACTACTCGAGCCACACCCTGATTGATCCACCGATTCATACTACTACAGGTGTATAAATTCTAACCGTCAAGCTAATGACGTTAAACAAGCGATGCGTGGGAGGCAACCCATGGTTTTTCTTTTCATTTTACTTTTTTCGCATTTATTTACATTTATTTTTATTTTTATTTTATTTTATCTTATTTTGCATTGAGACTAAAGTTTGAATGGTTTGTATTTTCAGGATCACTTTCCTAACTTTTACAGGATGCAGGGTTTTGATGACATGCATGTTGCCTATAGAGACAATGCTCAGAGGGAGCGCTACATTGCTTTATACCAGCGCCCTATGGCACCCACACGTTACCCTGATCAGCATTGTATGGAGGCACTGGGTATCGAGCCTAGTATCCGATTCCTTAGCCACCAGCTCCACTGGGACGAATTTGCTGATGACTTGAGTAACACATGTAGGAACCTGACTTTGGAGTTCCTGAGTTCATTCGACTACGACCCATATTCTGGACCAGATGGGTATGTTGCTTTCAGGCTCTTTGGAGTTGAGTACTCCTTCAGCCAGAAAGAGTTCGGCGACTTATTAGGTTTCCAGACTACTCCTGATGCTATCCCGGAGACACCTTTGGGATATTTCCTGGGTAAGGAAGTGGAGAAGTTTTGGAGTGATATATCAGGTGGCGGAAGCCAGGATCCATCTACACAGTTATCTTATGTCATACATAACCCAGCCTTCAGATATTTTCAGATGATGTTAGCACATTCCTTCTTGGGAAGACAGGATGCAGAGACACTACTGAGTGAAGAGGAGATCTTCCTATTATTTTGTGCATCCCAGTCTCGCCCAGTAGCATGTGGGAACTTTTTATTGAATAATCTCAGCGGTATCTCTAGATCCACCGAAGGAGTCATCCATGTTGGTGGAATCATCACACAGATTGCAGTCGCTTTGGGTTTGTCTCGCAAGCTGTCACATCTTCGGATCTACTGTGGACACACTATCATGGACATCGATTTCTGTTTGACCAGAGGATTGATGAGGAGAGCCTCTTTCCATCCATGTCAGTTCCGATTGCTAGTCGACAGTGAGGCTATCCATTATTTCACACTGCCAGACCCTATGATGACCAGTGTGCATGATCCAGCGAATTGGAGTTATGCTCTAGAGGGCCAGGGAGAGACCATCGAGGTACCGAGATTGCCACCCGTTACTGAATACACGCCTACACCACCATCTCCTAGAATCGCTGTTTTCTCTAATAATCATTCATTGCAGACACCCGACATATGCACCCAGATTGTTGAGTGCCGTAGAGAGATTGCAGAGCTTAGACAGGAAGTGGCGGACCTAACTTTACAGATAGGAGTGTCTGATCTCACCCATGCTCCTGAAGTCGATTGTCTATATCAGGAGATCGCAGAGCTCAAGCAGGAGATAGCCGTGCTCCGTGGATCCACTCAGGCAGACGACACCCCTAATACCTGATTTCACCATTTCATTTCACTTTATTTCTCTTTTATATATTTATCGTATTTGCATTACTCATTTTACATTATCGCATTTGGATATTATATAAACTACTACTATACATTAGTATTTCTATTTTTATCTATATATGTTTTATATTTTATTTGCATTTTAATTATTTATTTATTTATATTTAATTTATGTTTTTGTTTTTGTTTCAGTTTCACTTTTTATTTTTCGTTTTTACTTTTATAAAATTATGCAAGTCAAAGAAACTAGGAGAATCACAAGACAAATGCTATCCAGACCCCTCAAAGCCAAAAGACAAGCGAAGCCCAAACCAAAGGACCAAAATCTGGCCCAGCCAGATTTTGCCTTGTGGCGCCCGCCATAGGACCTGTGGCGCCCGCCACAGCGTCTGTAAATGGTCGGGGCAGACCACTTTTCTTCACCATTTTTGCAACTTACAACCTCCAAAACCCATTTTTTCACCTTGGAAAAAAGCCCTTGAACCCACAAAAAGCTCATACTTTCCTAACCATCATACCACACAAATCATTAATCCACTTTCCATTTTCGATTTCATCCGCCGGATTTTGTAAAAATCCAAACTTTTCACCAATCACTTCATCTTCTTCATCCACATTTCAAGAGCATTCAAATGGAGTTCAACGGATTCATTCTTCGAGGAGGGAAACCAGGGGAGAGACAAAGAAAAATCATTGAACGGTTACAAAATCGGGAAATTCTCCCGACAAGGTATGTTGACGAAAATTATCTCTATACTTTAGGTATCTACCATAGCGTTTTTCATTTATTAGACATCTTAGGTTTGCATAATTTCTTTATCAACAAAGAACCCACCTATGAGCGGCTGACAATCGAATTTTTAAGTTCCTTAATTTATATTGTCAACCCTAACACTACTAGCACAGTCGGTACTGTCCAATTTAGAATGTTTGTTGTTGAATACCAATTCAGTACCGATGAACTAGCCAGTCTGTTAGGGATCCCTCATGGGGTAGGTGCTATTTGTGAGGGCCCTTTGGATTCCAAATGGTCTGTTGAGGTATTTTCCTTCTGGGAGCGTTTATCAAACACTTCCATTAACTCTTTTGAAGGAGTTCTTGCCTCAACTATCCATAACCCGGCCATCAGAGTTTTTAGATATCTGTTGGCATGCACTATTTTTGGCCGGGAGAATCCAAATAAGGTTAATGCCAAAGAGCTTCTATATTTGCAAGGAAGCCTCACAAATAGGAAAATTAATTCGGTTCCATTCATGCTCGCCCATATGATTTTAACTCTGAATAAGGCGGGACCGATTTCTTTTGGTGGATTGATTACGTCTATTGCTCGGGCACTTAACCTGAACAATGAGATGGCTACCCTAGACCCCTTACCTCCTCGCACAATTAACTTAAAATTTCTGAGAGACATGAAATTGTGCCGCTCAAGGAGAGAAGGAGGTTATACACTTATGATTCATGGTGTGGCCATCCCATCTCTTATTCTACCTTGCACTAGACGTACAGATATACGTGATGAGAGGAATTGGACCTACGATTTAGATGCTCCACCTGTTTTGGGTCCTCTTCCTCCTAACGTTCTTGATGAGGCGGGACCAGACACTGATGATGAATATGATCGGAGAGAGAGATCTCCCGTACCACATGTGTCCCCCCATCATCCTTCACCACCATACACCGCACCATCTTTTTCTTCTGCAGGTACCACTCCTGGCTTCTATATTACAGAGGAGATGTGGCGTGACCACCTGGCTAGAGAGCAAAGGCGTGACGACCTACTCTCTACCATCCAGCAACAAATGACGGATAATATGAACTTCATGCAACAATCACAGCGGAGGACAGACAGGTCCTACGACACTGTCCTACAGTCCCTGCAAGTGATCATCGATACACAAGCCCGTCACCAACAATACCACCAGAGACACATGGCACTAATTGAAGCCACCCAAGGTTCCATTATTGGTAACCTTCGAGAGGTGAGAACCGCTCAGGATGCCTTGCAGGCGAGGATGGATCAGAGAGATCGTTGTCGTACCCGATCCCGTCACCTCAGGATGGCGAGGGCACTAGTGGTCAGCAATAGGTTGCCAGGTAACTCTTCCTTATCTTATTTCGAAACATTGGGGACAAGTTATTATGATTCATGCATGAATGCAATGTCTACCCATATGAGGAACACTATGTCTTTCGATCCTGGCTTCATCGAGACGGATAATGATTCGACGACAACATTTTGACATCATCATCTGGTTTTACCATACAGAGCAGAGAGTTATGAAAATGTCTCTCAACCAGGATCTCAATCAGGAATGTACCCTGGATATGGATAAACATGAGTCAGATGTGGATGAATGCAAAATGGGAATGATGCAGATGCATGTATGCAAGTCACGGTGCCATCCTCCAAGTCATCTGAACATCAACTGCGCTGGATTCCGGTCTCTGAACTGATCACAACCATCCAAGGGACTAGGTAACCATAAATCCAACTCGGGGTTCCGAAATAAACGGAACGGAGGATACATCACCATCATCACAGAAAATCCACCGAACGGATAACAACAAGATCCTCTGAACAAGTACCCTCAAATTCAGCCCGGGGATCCGAAATAAACGGAACCCGCTGACAAATACCACGGACAGAACTCCAGCGTGTCAGAAATAAATATCCATAAATCCAACTGAACCAAAGTCACCATCACAGAATCGACAACAGAACCTATATCTGTAAGAATCAAACCCCTCCCCTCATAGGTGAATTCTAATAAGGTCATCCTAAGGCGGATAATGGTCTCGACAATCGGACAAGATACTCAACGGGTTTGCCCTTTCGGGTGTGCCATTGCAGCTCTCATAAGATCATCTAAACCAAAGATCCAGGAAAGAACGGTCACCGAAGTCAACAACCCAAAAGAGATAAACCCAACCATAGTGGAAACTCCACAAGGAAGAGCTCTCTCAGAAGAACCTCGTCTGGCTGTGGTATGTCACGTCGCAACATCATGTTAATCCAACATGTGAGGAGACATGAGACCACGTTAATCCTAGGTGTATACTCGGGCCTGGGTTTTAGCCCCACTCAGAACACCCACCCCAAATCAAAGGAACCAAACCTGTCCAGAATCCAGCACAGTGATAATATGATGCATGCAAACATATATGCAAATATAATCACAGTATAATAATCATAAATGCCATAAATAAGCAGTAAAAGCAACCCAAACTACCCTAAAAACTACGCTAGAGAGCGCTAGGATTGACTCGCTTAGGGAAGATGGACCAGCAAGAGGTCAACTTTAGTCCCCAGCAGAGTCGCCCGCTGTCGCGACGCGAAAAACAACCGGCGGAAAAAAAATAGTTTACAGAGCTGCCACCGATGCTATTCATCCTATGACGGAAAGGGAGCGCAGGACTAACCTAAGAAAGGGAAAGGAATGGTCTTACGACCAGAGATTACAAGGTACGGGAGTCGGTTACGCAAGGGGAAGGTATTAGCACCCCTCACGTCCGCCGTACTCGACGGGATCCACGCTCAGAAGGTAGTTCAAAGAATAGGAAAAAGGTTGCTAATAAAACTGCTCAAAGAAATTGCACAAACTGGAATAATAAACAGGTGAAAGAAGATGGAGGAAGTGGACTCGGCAGGATGTCGCATCCTGGGCCTACGTAGTTTGTCAGAAACAAACATCAGAGTCAACGTAGTTCGGGGCAAGGAGACATGCTCGCTAGGATATCGCATCCTATGCCTACGTATCTTCTCTATCCAGAGGAGAATCAGAGCACTCGTAGCTCGGCTAACACACACCGAAACAAAACACCAAAAAGAGACGCTGAGACGTTAAAAGAAACACTCAACAGGAAACAGAATGCCAATACATGGACTTATATCCGACTCCCAACAACCAAAAAGGAAACAGAATGCCAATACATGGACTCACATCCGACTCCAAACAATCAACACAAACAAGGAAACAGAATGCCAATACATGGACTTACATCCAACTCCAAACAATCAACACAAACAAGGAAACAGAATGCCAATACATGGACTCACATCCGACTCCAAACAATCAACACAAACAAGGAAATAGAATGACAATACATGGACTCACATCCGACTCCAAACAATCAACACAAACAAGGAAACATAATGCCAATACATGGACTTACATCCGACTCCAAACAATCAACACAAACAAGGAAACGGAATGCCAATACATGGACTTACATCCGACTCCAAACAATCAACACAAACAAGGAAACAGAATGCCGATACATGGACTAACATCCGACTCCAAACAACAACAAACGCTAACCAGCGAACACCAAAGATGAACCCCAAATGAGTGACAACCGTCACAAATGAACCCCCAAAGATGATAACCATCATCACAAATGAACCCCAAGTGAGTGACAACCGTCACAAATGAACCCCAAAGATGAACCCCAAATGAGTGACAACCGTCACAAATGAACCCCAAGATGATAACCATCATCACAAATGAACCCCAAGTGAGTGACAACCGTCACAAATGAACCCCAAGATGATAACCGTCATCACAAATGAACCCCAAGTGAGTGACAACCGTCACAAATGAACCCCAAGATGATAACCATCATCACAAATGAACCCCAAGTGAGTGACAACCGTCACAAATGAACCCCAAAGATGAACCCCAAATGAGTGACAACCGTCACAAATGAACCCCAAGATGATAACCATCATCATAAATGAACCCCAAGTGAGTGACAACCGTCACAAATGAACCCCAAAGATGAACCCCAAATGAGTGACAACCGTCACAAATGAACCCCAAGATGATAACCATCATCACAAATGAACCCCAAGTGAGTGACAACCGTCACAAATGAACCCCAAGATGATACAGGTAAACCCCAATATGAATAACAGAAAAAAATCCCAAGGCATGAACATACGACACACACACTGAACAAACGAGTACTCACACCAAAGAAGAAGAGGGTGAACACACACAAGACAACACAGCAAAAAAGAAAAAGTTTTCCCGGAGAGATTGCTCGCAACCTCCTGCCTACGTATCTCATCTGGTATGAGAATCAGGGCGACGTAGTTCCCCTTTACAGGGGAAGGAAACAACAAACTAATAGGGAGAATCAGACTCGAGCCTAATAGTTGTCACACAAACACAAAGAGACGCTGAGACGTCAAAAGAAACAAAAAGTTGCCCGGAGAGATCTCGCTCGATCTCCTGCCTACGTATCTCATCTGGTATGAGAATCAGGGCAACGTAGTTTCCCTCAACAGGGGTACAACTCTCTCCTAACCAGAGACCAGGGAAACAACAAACTAATAGGGAGACTGACTCGGGCCTAATAGTTGTCATGCAAACAATAATCCCTAAGTTGAGGTCTCTAACATGCATTCAACTTCCTCAGAAATTATTCATACAACACCTACAGAAATGGAGATGAGAAGAGGAAAGCAGATAAACACACCAGCACAAGTGAACAAGCATCATACACTATATCCATACAAGAGGCCCAAACAATGGGTGGGCTTTAGTCAAGAGGGGTCATATCAACCTCGACAAACAAGCCAAACTGTACAAGGGTAATCTGTAGCTCTTAACCACTAACATTGAGAGTTAAGGTGAAGCTGATCAAAGATGGAAATGAGGATGAGACCTCATAGCTCTTAACCCTGGCCAGGGTGACCTCATGACAAAGAAAGCGTGGGGATCCAGAAAGAGGGACCCTATTCCACTTGACAGACTCTATACAAAGATCTTGGGTACTTGTTCAAAAGCATCAGCACGTAGTGCGAGCATAATGAACGACTCACTGAATAACGGGGGATTGATTGCTAATCCCTTTTATCCGTCAATTGCCTCTTCACTTAGGAGGACTTATCAAGTAACATGCCTCACTTTGAGGTCTTTGGCACAGTCTGTAAACAAACACAAACAGAGCCTCTTAAGGAGGACTTCAGCCAGCAAAATGCCTGCCAAAAAGGTGATAGGACTTCCAGACTACATGGAGTAAGAGAATAGCTACCTAAATGGTGTATCAACCACAATCCAAAGCTCAAGCAAGAGCTAAAAGCAAGCAACTAATGTACCTGTACAAAAGCTAAACAGTTAGTGTAAGACCCCAATTTTGACCCTAAGATCCCTCATGGCATCATAACATTGCATTTGCATAGCCTCAAGGATCATGAGCATCTTGGTTCCCTTTGCCTTTGGGTGGGACTCCTTGTGATTGGTTTGAGATCACCAAGCATGCTTGAATTATACATCATTGTTTCTCTTACTTTTGTTTACTAAAAAAAAAAAAAAAAAAAAAAAAAATATAACAAAAAAAAATTGGACTTGGGCCTCTCTCATTTGAGCCCACAGGTCCACAAAAACCAGGTTATAAATTCAGAGTTTCAGTGAAACAAAAGGGATTCCATTCCTATTACCCTGGCAGGAAAAAGAAAGTGAGAGAAGAGCTAACAGAGTTCAGAGCAACCTCCAACCCCTGAAGGGAACTCAACTGCACAGAATCACCTCTGCCTCACATAAACCCTAAAGATTGTTTTGTAAACCTCACGGGTGCAACTCAATTTCAATCAAGCTCTCCAATCAGGTTTGCCTTATTCCCATAATTTTATGCTCTTAATTTGAATCATCTGAGGGTATGAGGTATTATGGGTGAATTTGATACCCTTTTGATGCATGTGTTTGACAGGAGGTTTAGGCCTCCTACCCTTGGTTGCTTTTTGTGAGCTTTTTTATGAATTTTAATGGCATGATTCATGTGGTTACATTTTTATTTGGGGGCAACCCTTGATTACCCTATTTTTTTTCTCTAACCTGTTTGTTGAGTTTTTTTGTGAGGGCTCACATGACTCTTACAGAGATGGCCTGGTGTTCCACTTTATTTGTGGGATACCCCCTGGAGATTTATTCCGATTACCTGTGCTTAATGGCTTGAGATATTTGTTTGTGACTGCTTATTCCAAAGGATGGGAGCTACTTGGATCATCAATATGATCTCAAGAGGGGAACTCCTAATGTGGTTTTATTCTCTTTTCCCTTATCTCTTGTATGTTTAGGAATTTAACCCTTTTTTTTCTCCCCATTCTAACCCAAGCCAAAACTTTTTGTGCAAACAATAACTTTTGTTTTCAACATTAGAAACCTAAGCCTTATGCTTTTGATTTTCAAACTTATTTTTTATAACACTTATTCTGAATTGAACCTTTTAATCCACTTTAACCATATTTTTGTAAATACGTTTAATTGGTAAATATAACCCATTCAAATGCTTTTTGTGGTTTCAACGGCCACCTTCTTAATCAAACCCTTTTTTTATAACCATTAGCTATTAGGTTTGAATTATCCTTGAGGTAGATATAATACTCACCTTTATCCTTAGTGATGGACAATGAGTCTTTCATGCTTATTATAGGGTTAACCCCTCACTAGCATGTTGAAGCTATCCTCACATGGTGGATTTGTGGTTTTAGGTTGAGTTTTCTCCCTTTGATAACAAAAGACCTTAAGGTTTTTGGACCAATCAATTCACCAACTTTTTTTTGAATTTTTTTACCCCAAACTACGAGGTTTTGAGCCTAATCTTTTTTTAAGATGGTACGTAGGCAATGGGTTCATCCATTCAAACACAAAATGTAAATAAATTTGTATATTCTTTTTTCATCCCTTCAATCATGTTTGCACAAATAAATTTTCACAACAAAAAAAAAACAACAACCTTATAACAAATGTGAAAAGGGCTCCCTAGGAGTACCTAGGATGCTTTGGGTGCCTAACACCTTCCCATTGCATAACCAACCCCCTTACCCAGATCTCTGACATTTTTACTAGTTTTTGATTCGATAAAACTTTTAGGTTTTTGTTCGCTTTCTAACCATTCCTTTGGATAAATAGAAGTGCGGTGGCGACTCGACTTGTATGATTTACCTTGGATTTAGTCAATATCTCTAATGGTAACGAATACCCCGCTACAGAAAAATAGAGATTCTGCTGGGGATATCATAATTTGCCTAGTGGGTTTTGCCTACTTTTCATATTTGTTGTATTATATTGTATATTTTTTTGTGACATATTTTTGTGCAATTTGGGATTACTGTATTGTATGTAATGATTGAATTGTTTGAATATTAATTCCTTGTATGCTTGGTGATCTTCGTGAGATGAGTTCTATACCCGAACTCGAGTGCACTTAGGATAGGAGAATGGTATAGTCTTGTCGACTTGTGTGGAGTTATTCCTTAGCAAGTTGACTTGCAAGTCCATTCACTTGGTGGAGGTTATGTTGGGATCAATAGTATCACACAAGTAAGTTGTGGTTAGACATTACTTTTCCAATATAGACCTTAGAAGCCAAGGACCTTAGTTTACCAAGCCCATCTTGGCCTATTCTTAGGATGTAGTGCGAAAGTCGTTCAAGTGTAAGATTTGATACGATTGTTACGCGATACTACACTCATAAGAGTCTCTCTTGAGAATATTTTTGGAATACGAGTAGTCGTTTCTCCGATAATATCCAAAAGATGGGATGATGACTATGGGAACCTCTTGTAGAACATGTTTGGCAGGTTTAAACCTTAGTACATTCCCTTTGGGTGGTTCTTAACCTAAACTCCATGCTCGTGACTTACAACAAACCCTTGATTCATGGTTGATCCATTCAGGTATCCTTAATATCAATGGATCTTGGGTGTTGATAAGGTGTAAACCATAATCCACCAAAATGGATGGTTGATATTAAGGATAACACGATCCATCCCATGACCTTTGTTTGGTGTGCTTTGCTTGATCCTTGAGTGTGATTGTTGCAGTCATGCATTCATGCACCCATTTGCATCCATATCATCAATAAATAAGAAAATTTTCAAGGAACTTAAGGGGTTTATTTGCAAAATTTTCAGACAGGGAAAGACAAAGAAGGAATACAAAGAAGTACAGTTTCAGACAACCAGACTTGAAAGAGTTAAGGAATTTGACATCTTATGTATTAGATCCCTTGGGTTTCAAGGCTCGTTTCGGGAAGCTTCTTCCTCTTCTGACCACTCAGGTGGATGAAGGATTGATGAGTGTATTGGTGCAGTTTTATGATCCCTTGTACCGTTGCTTCACGTTTCCGGATTTTGAGCTTTTGCCTACACTTGAGGAGTATGCTTACCTTGTGGGTATACCTATTCTAGACCAGTTATCGTTCAGTGGCTTGGAGAGTATTCCTACTTCACAAGAGATAGCAGACATGTTGCACATAGATGAATCTCTGGTTGGTGCTCATATGACTACCAAAGGTGGAATTCAAGGTCTCCCTTCTGAGTTCCTCATTGCTCAAGCTACTATGTATGGGAAGGCCATGAGTGAGGACGCCTTTGAGGCCATATTTGTACTTCTCATCTATGGGCTAGTATTATTTCCCAACATCGACAAGTTTGTGGATGTGAACGCTATTAGGATTTTCTCTACTCTTAATCCCGTTCCGACTCTGTTGGGTGATACCTATTTCTCTTTGCATATGAGGAATGCAAAGGGTGGTGGTGCCATTGTGTGTTGTTTGCCTCTGTTGTATAAGTGGTTTATTTCTCACTTACCTCAGACGGTCGCTTTCAAGGAGAACAAGGAATGTCTACGGTGGTCCACGAGACTTATGTCTCTCACTAATGATGATATCTTTTGGTATAACTGTGTGTATGATGGTGTGCAGATTATTGACTCTTGTGGCGAATTCTCCAATGTACCTCTTCTTGGTACATGTGGTGGGATTAACTACAATCCTGTTTTGGCACGTCGGCAGCTTGGGTTCCCCCTAAAGGATAAACCCAATAACATTCTGTTAGAGGGTGTATTCTTTCGGGATGGTAAAGATCCCCAAGGCTTCAAAGCTAGGATGGTCCGTGCTTGGCGCAAGATTCATAGGAAAGGAAGGAAAGAGGTGGGTCCTAAGAATTGCATCGCTTTGGAGCCTTACACTGTTTGGGTTAGGAAGAGGGCGTCTGAGTATCTCATGCCTTACGAGTATCCGAGACCTACACCTATGATTATGGTTGGGCCTTCAACCCTCCCTAATCAAGGAGTATAGGAGTTGAGAGACAAAGACCGTTCACGTGCCTGGATCCGTGAACGTGAAGAGTTGCTTCAGTAAATTAAGGAGAAGGATGCGTTGATTGAGTTTCTTGAGCATCAGGTTATTGATGACCCTGATGATGTATGGACTTCTCTAATTCCTCAGTCTTCTAAGTTCTGGAAGAGGAAGTATGATCGACTCGCCAAAGAGAAGGCCGATATGGAGGAAGCCTATGAGAGGGAGGTAAAGAGGCTTCGCGCATCTTATCTTCATGTGTCCCGAGCTTTAGGTGATTGTTTCTAGGGATCCATAGGATGATTATTTTCCTTTTCTCTTGTATATGATTGACAACGCTGCACTTCTTTTCCCTGATATTATTGGATGAGATATTTCTGTATGTGATAAAATGCTTAATATTTCCAAAATTTGCAAATAAAACTCTAAAGTTCCTTTGAAATAAAAAACAAATCATATGCACAAGTATTGCATGCATCATATGCATAAGCAGGTTTTGTTTCCGGTCCCTTGCCCTGTGGTCTAACTTTGTGTCCTTCATTTATTTTGAAGACAAGCTGACTCACCGGTACTACACTAGAGCCAACATTTCAAGACTGATGGATCACTTAGAACAAGAGAACCGCGAGCCCATGAGGCAGAGTGGGGTAGTTGTGAAGGCTTTCGATGGGTCTCGTAAGACTGTGATTGGGGAAGTTGATCTCCCAATCAAGATTGTACCAAGTGATTTTCAGATTACCTTCCAAGTTATGGACATTCACCCATCGTATAGTTGTCTCTTATGCAGACCATGGATTCACAAGGCAGACGCCGTGATGTCCACCCTACACCAGAAACTGAAATTTGTGAAGAACAAGAAGCTGGTGGTGGTAGGGGGAGAAAGGGCTCTCCTGGTTAGCCATTTGTCTTCCTTCTCTTATATAGATGTTGAGGTTGAAATTGGAACTCCTTTCCAAGCTTTATCTATAGCTGAGCCTATTGAGAAGAGAACTCCTTCATTTGCTTCCTACAAAGATGCAAAGTTGGCCATTGAGCGTGGTGCAACCACTGGTTTAGGAAAAATGATTGAGTTAGAAGACAACGAATCCCGTGCTGGCATAGGTTTTTCTTCTGGTACTTTCAACAAGCAAGGTTTATTCAAGAGTGGAGGTTTTATCCACACTGGTCTAGATGAGGAGGCTGCTGCCGTCTTAGAAGAAGATATAAAGAATTCTGGCAATTTCATCATCCCTGGAGGGGTCTGCAACAATTGGGTCGCTGTGGATATTCCAACAGTTGTCCATAAGTCAACGTAATGATCACTTTGTTTAAAAACCCTTCTCCCATGCCAAAAGGAGGAGTGATGACATTGTTGGCGCATAAACACAATGATATTTTCATTCAATAAATTCATGTTAAATGTTTGTTTTTCCATTTATTTTCCCTTTTCGCTTTTTGCATGAAATTGGTGATCACATAAAACCCTAAATAAGAATAAAATCAATCTTTTCATCTGCATAATGATTTGCCTTGTTTGAATTCTAAAGCTTTTCATATCCAAAAATCATTATACAGGTTAATTTCTAAACCCATTGAACATAATGAACCAACACCATCTCCCAATTTTGAATTCCCTGTATTTGAGGCAGAGGAAGATGATGTTGAAGAGATTCCTGATGAGATCACCCGTCTACTTGAGCATGAAGAGAAGATCATTCAGCCGCATCTTGAGAATCTGGAAACAGTCAACTTGGGGTCTGAAGATTGTGTGCGAGAGGTAAAGATTGGGGCACTTCTGGAAGAATCTGTTAAGAAGGGGTTGATTAAGTTACTACGAGAATATGTTGACGTCTTTGCCTGGTCATATGAAGACATGCCCGGTCTAGATACTGATATTGTGCAACATTTCCTACCTTAAAGCCTGAGTGCGTGCCTGTAAAGCAGAAGCTCAGAAGAACTCATCCTGATATGGCAGTGAAGATCAAAGAAGAAGTTCAGAAGCAAATTGATGTGGGGTTCCTGGTGACTTCTATATATCCTCAATGGGTGGCCAATATTGTGCCCATGCCTAAGAAAGATGGAAAAGTCCGGATGTGTGTGGACTATAGAGACTTGAATAAAGTTAGTCCGAAAGATGATTTCCCTCTACCACATATTGATATGTTGGTAGACAATACAGCTAAATTCAATGTCTTCTCGTTTATGGACGGATTTTCCGGATATAATCAGATTAAGATGGCACCCGAGGATATGGAGAAGACAACATTCATCACACCTTGGGGAACATTCTGTTATCGAGTGATGCCCTTCGGTTTGAAGAACGCCGGAGCCACGTATCAACGAGCTATGACCACCTTGTTTCATGATATGATGCACAAGGAGATTGAGGTATATGTTGACGATATGATTGCTAAGTCAAGAACGGAAGTTGAACATGTAGAGCACCTGTTGAAGCTTTTTCAGCGTTTGAGGAAATATAAGCTTCGTCTGAATCCCAACAAGTGTACATTTGGAGTCCATTCTGGCAAGTTATTGGGCTTTATCGTTAGTGAAAGAGGTATTGAGGTTGATCCTGTAAAAGTCAAAGCAATACAAGAGATGCCTGCGCCCAAAACTGAGAAGCAAGTCTGAGGTTTTCTTGGTCGCTTGAATTATATCTCCAGATTCATATCCCACATGACTGCCACATGTGCGCCTATATTCAAGCTCCTCCGGAAAGATCAGTCCCATGATTGGACCGAGGATTGCCAGAAAGCTTTCGACAGTATTAAAGAATATCTGTCTGAGCCTCTGATTTTGTCTCCACCTGTAGAGGGAAGACCTTTGATCATGTATCTGACTGTTCTTGAAGACTCAATGGGTTGTGTCCTTGGTCAGCAAGACGAGTTAGGGAAGAAGGAGTATACTATTTACTACCTGAGTAAGAAGTTCACTGATTGTGAGTCTCGATACTCAATGCTTGAAAAGACATGTTGTGCTTTGGCATGGGCTGCTAAGCGCTTACGCCAGTATATGATAAATCATACGACTTGGTTGATATCCAGAATGGATCCAATCAAGTACATCTTCGAGAAGCCTGCTTTAACAGGGAGAATTGCCCGTTGGCAGATGTTGTTATCTGAGTATGATATTGGGTATCGAGCTCAGAAGGCTATTAAAGGTAGTATCTTGGCTGACAATTTGGCACATCAGCCTATTGAAGATTATCAGTCAGTTCAGTATGACTTCCCGGATGAGGAGATTCTGTATTTGAAGATGAAAGATTGTGATGAGCCTACACTTGATGAAGGGCCAGAGCCTGGTTCCAGATGGAGTATGGTATTTGATGGCGCTATAAATCAATATGGAAATGGTATTGGGGCGGTAATCATTACGCCTCAGGGCGCGCATATTCCTTTTACAGCAAGGCTAACTTTCAAATGCACGAATAATATGGCTGAGTATGAGGCTTGTATTATGGGATTGGAAGAATGGATTGATCTAAGGATCAAGCATCTTGATGTATATGGTGATTCGGCCCTCGTTGTTAATCAGATTAAGGGTGAATGGGAAACGAATCAGCCTGGCCTCATTCCATATAGAGATTATGCGAGGAGGATTTCAACGTTCCTCACTGAGGTTGACTTCCATCATATTCCTCGAGATGAGAATCGGATGGCAGATGCCCTTGCTACGCTAGCTTCAATGATTGTGGTTAAATATTGGAATGAAGTTCCCAATATCACCGTGATGTGCTTGGACATACCAGCTCATGTATTTGCAGTAGAAGAAGTAAAAGATGATAAGCCGTGGTATTATGATATCAAATGTTTCCTTCAGAGCCAGATTTACCCGCCTGGGGCGTCTGTGAAAGATAGGAAGACTTTGAGGAGATTGTCAGGCAGTTTCTACCTCAATGGCGAAGTGCTTTACAAAAGAAATTTTGACATGGTTCTGCTCAGATGCGTGGATAGACACGAAGCAGACCTGTTGATGACTGAGGTCCATGAGGGTTCATTTGGTACTCATTCCAATGGACATGCCATGGCTAGAAAGATGTTGAGAACAGGCTACTATTGGCTGACAATGGAGTCTGACTGCTGCAAATTTGTGAAGAAATGCCACAAGTGTCAGATTTATGCTGATAAGATTCATATTCCCCCGACACTTTTGAATGTGATCTCATCACCATGTCCTTTCTCCATGTGCGGAATTGACATGATTGGCATGATAGAGCCGAAAGCGTCCAATGGACACATATTTATTCTCGTAGCAATTGATTACTTCACCAAGTGGGTTGAAGCGGCGCCGTATGCAAATGTGACCAGGCAGGTGGTTGTGAAGTTTATCAAGAATCAACTCATATGCCGTTATGGTATGCTGGATAAGATCATTACTGATAATGGATCTAACTTGAACAACAAAATGATGAAAGAGTTGTGTAGTGAGTTCAAGATAGCGCATCATAATTCTTCTCCTTACAGACCTAAGATGAATGGGGTTGTTGAAGTTGCTAATAAGAACATCAAGAAAATTATCCAGGAGATGGCTGTTACGTATAAAGATTGGCATGAGATATTGCCATTCGCTTTACATGGATATCGTACATATGTCCGCACTTCAACAGGGGCAACCCTTTTCTCTCTTGTTTATGGCATGGAGGCGGTACTCCCAGTAGAGGTGGAGATCCCATCAATGAGAGTCTTGATGGAGGCCAAGTTGACTGATGCTGAATGGGTTCAGAGTCGTTATGACCAACTGAACTTGATAGAAGAAAAGAGATGGATTACCATGTGCCACGGTCAGTTATATCAGCAGAGGATGAAGAAAGCTTTTGATAAGAAGGTCAAGCCTCGTGTGTTCCGAGAAGGTGACCTTGTGCTCAAGAAAGTTTTGTCTTTCGCGCCCGATTCCAGGGGCAAGTGGACTCCGAACTATGAGGGTCCGTATGTTGTTAAGAGAGCCTTTTCAGGCGGTGCTTTAATACTTACAACTATGGATGGGGAGGATTTCACTCGTCCTGTGAATTCAGATGCAGTCAAGAAATACTTCGCCTAAAAAAAATAAAAACTAAATAGCTCGCTAAGTTGAAAACCCGAAAGGGCGGCTTAGGCAAAAATGAGCGTCTCGGTGGATTGAAAACCCGAAAGGGCGGTCCAGGCAAAAGTTAGAGACATAAAAAATATATAATAATGATATATGTATCCCGCTAGATTGAGTACCTCATCCTGGGGCAATCTAGGAAAAAATTAGGGATTTGGCAAGTAACTGCATCCTGACAAGACTTTGTTCTACAACTGTCGTCCGTCAGAGATCCTTGCTCATTATCAGCCAAAGCTTCAAATACATCGGATTCATAATTGGTGGAGAAATGGTCATTATGTTCAATGTAGCCCTTTTCCAATATATATCACCAATTTCAAATTTGTAAAGATCTATGGAGTCTTGCCATTCGCAGACTACCATTCTATCAAATAAATTTGAGCCTTTTATCCAATTATTGGCACTCTTATCTGTTTCTATTCAACAAAAGTTTTGCATGTTTTGATTAAGAAAATGTCATTGTTTTAAAAACGATCAAATTTTTTATAATTTGTTTTTAAACAAAGTGAACATTCACAATGACGAAAGGATACTTAGGAGATCCTCAGTGCTCTCCCAAGGGTGGTACAATCCCCAACAGGGTAAGATTTTTGTCCATATTCCTGGCATGACTGTATCTCCTCCCTCCGGAACCCCTTGTGGTTTATCCTACCAAGTGGATTGCTTGTTGAGAGTCACCTCTCTTCCCTTCAGTAGAGTAGCAATCTTTCTTCCTCAGCAGCTTGGATCTCTTTAGGCAAGAGCGGTATTTGGTGGTTGATCCCGATAAATCCTTTATCTCCTCGGATAGATTCCCCAGTAGAGTTATTGGTGTGGTGGACCTTGTCTGTGATAACTCTCGTCCCCAGCCGGAATGATTGATGATTCATCCCTTGCAGAGTTCTTTGCTTCCTGGTATCTCTGATCCCCAACAGATTGGATACTCTCCGGTGAACTTGGCTTTCTCTCTTGAGATGTAGTACTGGGTGGTTAATTCCTGGACCTGGTTGTGTTAGATATGCCTGTCTGTCAGCATACATCATACATAAACCACGCATATTCAAGCATAATTATAACATTCAGGTATTCATGTTGCATTCTTTGCCATATATCGTTGTTTGTTGTCTCCTGCTATTTGGTGATATACTTCCCCAAACAGACGTGTGTGTCTGATCTCTCCATATAGAGTCAGCTCCATAAGCAGAAAACGTCTATCCTTTCTTCCATATTCCCCACGGGTTATATCCTCGTGGATGTTGATTGTTTTTGTTCCTTCCCAACACATATACTGGGATGGTTTTCCCCATTAAGTTATATCCTCATCGGGACAAGTCTTGATTTGGTGTGCCTATCTAGTTTGATCCTAGATCGGTCTCTTGAGACTCTTTTCCTGTTTCCCCGTGGTAAATGAATAATCGCTCAATAATTAGTAATTATTATCCCAGCGGAGTCTGTGGTTCTCTACCCTCATACCGGTAGTTGTAAGTCATATTTCTGTGGTTTACTACCCAGTAACCGGTAGTTGTAAACCCCATTTTGTCCCCGTGCAGAGTTAAACCTTGATTGTTGTTCATCCTAATCGATGACGGGTACTCTCTTTTGTGGTTCTCTACCCTCATACCGGTAGATGTAATTCCCTCCTTGTTGGTTATCTTTATACAAAATTCGATATTGACATTCCTTAATTTTTTAGTATACCACCCAGTAACCGGTGATATATCTCTTGGATAATTGCTCTAATTACGCAATTTATCCCCAGCGGGTCATCTCTCGTCTATCTTGTTGTTGTTAGTAACGATTGTTCCTCCCCTGAATTGGTCATCATTATATACCTAGTTTCGGTATCCCGATGCCTTTTCTTTTCGGTCGATTTATCCTTTATTAACCCAATAACCGGTTGTGGATAATCGTCCATGCGAGTATATTATCTATGTTCTGACAGTAATAGATAGTATATCTCATGCACTCTTTGGTCGAAGCTTTTGTTCTTCCCCAGTCGAGTAAGATTCGTACCCCCTTTACGGAGTCGAATATCCATCCTATCATCGAGTTTGCTTTTTGCCCTCTTTTTGGATGATGAGTGTTTTGGGAATATTCCCCAATTCACGCCTTAGTTAGTCACCTATTATATGCCCAGTAACCTGTATCCCTGGTGTTCCCTCCTCTCTGCTCCCTATTATGACTTTTTGTCCTCTGTGGAGTCATATTTTCCTGAGTTGAGATATACCTTTTTAGGTCTTCCTCAGATGATTTGGTGGATTGATATCTCTCACCCTTATACCGGTCTTAGATATTCATTCTTCCCGAGCATGTTGTATCTCACCCTCATACCGGCGATCAGATCACATGTCTCCTTGAGCTTATTACCCAGTAACCGGTAATACCTCGTCCCGCTGCTTCCCCAGGAGTGTCCTTTTAGGCATCCCCAGCGAAGTCCCTTAGTGGATTGTTTTCATCCGGATTTTTATCCGAAGTATCCGTTGTGGATAGTTTTTGTTGTATTGGCATATTCCCCAATACATGCACCTTTGAGTCAGCTCGGGTCTTTCCATTGGATATTTTCCCTTTGGAATTCTGTTCCCCAAGCGTTGAGTCGTGACCTGCTCACGCATTTTATTCCCTCTCCTATCCCCATAAGAGTCCCCAGAGTCTCTGTCCCCTTGAGTGTATTTCTCATATGGATTGTCAGTTTCTCCGGATGTCTTTTCTTCTTTGTGAACACATATCCCCACAGAGTTCGTACTATTTGCATACATACATCTGCATCATGAGGTCTCTTAGGGACCAAAATTTGTCTCTTTGTTATTATTTAAGCCCATTCTACCTCGTCGAGACGAAGATTTTAACCTTCACTTCTCCGGCTAGAATGACCTTAAATAGGGGCATCTGTAAGACCCCAATTTTGACCCTAAGATCCCTCATGGCATCATAACATTGCATTTGCATAGCCTCAAGGATCATGAGCATATTGGTTCCCTTTACCTTTGGGTGGGACTCCTTGTGATTGGTTTGAGATCACCAAGCATGCTTGAATTATACATCATTGTTTCTCTTACTTTTGTTTACTAAAAAAAATATAAAAAAAATAAAAACGAAAAAAATAAATAAATAAATAAATAAATAAAATATAACAAAAAAAAATTGGACTTGGGCCTCTCTCATTTGAGCCCACAGGTCCACAAAAACCAGGTTATAAATTCAGAGTTTCAGTGAAACAAAAGGGATTCCATTCCTATTACCCTGACAGGAAAAAGAAAGTGAGAGAAGAGCTAACAGAGTTCAGAGCAACCTCCAACCCCTGAAGGGAACTCAACTGCACAGAATCACCTCTGCCTCACATAAACCCTAAAGATTGTTTTGTAAACCTCACGGGTGCAACTCAATTTCAATCAAGCTCTCCAATAAGGTTTGCCTTATTCCCATAATTTTATGCTCTTAATTTGAATCATCTGAGGGTATGAGGTAATATGGGTTAATTTGATACCCTTTTGATGCATGTGTTTGACAGGAGGTTTAGGCCTCCTACCCTTGGTTGCTTTTTGTGAGCTTTTTTGTGAATTTTAATGGCATGATTCATGTGGTTACATTTTGATTTGGGGACAACCCTTGATTACCCTATTTTTTTCTCTAACCTGTTTGTTGAGTTTTTTTGTGAGGGCTCACATGACTCTTGCAGAGATGGCCTGGTGTTCCACTTTATTTGTGGGATACCCCCTGGAGGTTTATTCCGATTACCTGTGTTTAATGGCTTGAGATATTTGTTTGTGACTGCTTATTCCAAAGGATGGGAGCTACTTGGATCATCAATATGATCTAAAGAGGGGAACTCCTAATGTGGTTTTATTCTCTTTTCCCTTATCTCTTGTATGTTTAGGAATTTAACCCTTTTTTTTCTCCCCATTCTAACCCAAGCCAAAACTTTTTGTGCAAACAATAACTTTTGTTTTCAACATTAGAAACCTAAGCCTTATGCTTTTGATTTTCAAGACTTATTTTTTATAACACTTATTCTGAATTGAATCTTTTAATCCACTTTAACCATATTTTTGTAAATACTTTTAATTGGTAAATATAACTCATTCAAATGCTTTTTGTGGTTTCAATGGCCACCTTCTTAATCAAACCCTTTTTTATAACCATTAGCTATTAGGTTTGAATTATCCTTGAGGTAGATATAATACTCACCTTTATCCTTAGTGATGGACAATGAGTCTTCCATGCTTATTATTGGGTTAACCCCTCACTAGCATGTTAAAGCTATCCTCACATGGTGGATTTGTGGTTTTAGGTTGAGTTTTCTCCCTTTGATAACAAAAGACCTTAAGGTTTTTGGACCAATCAATTCACCAACTTTTTTTTGAATTTTTTTACTCCGAACTACGAGGTTTTGAGCCTAATCTTTTTTTAAGATGGTACGTAGGCAATGGGTTCATCCATTCAAACACAAAATGTAAATAAATTTGTATATTCTTTTCTCATCCCTTCAATCATGTTTGCACAAATAAATTTTCACAACAAAAAAAAACAACAACCTTACAACAAATGTGAAAAGGGCTCCCTAGGAGTACCTAGGATGCTTTGGGTGCCTAACACCTTCCCATTGCATAACCAACCCCCTTACCCAGATCTCTGACATTTTTACTAGTTTTTAATTCGATAAAACTTTTAGGTTTCTGTTCGCTTTCTAACCATTCCTTTGGATAAATAGAAGTGCGGTGGCGACTCGACTTGTATTATTTACCTTGGATTTAGTCAATATCTCTAATGGTAACGAATACCCCGCTACAGTTAGTATCTTAGCCAATGATCAGTCACCATTTATGCTAGACATTCCACTATTTAACCGTAAATAAGTCAGGTAAACTGTGTAAACTGAAGCATTTTTAGTTAGATATAAGCTCAATTCTATAATATTAAGTGTGTTGTTACTTATGAGTTTCTTGAGGATATTTTACACTTTTGGGTATGTTAGCAGGTAAAAAACTAGTTTGGAAGCTCAGGGAATAAAACGTCAGATGCGAAATGGAGCCCGAGCAAGAAAACGGAAGAAAAAATCAAATTTTGGAGAACCTGTTGTCCATACGCGTATGGCCTTACATGATACGCGTATGGACCTGCCCAGTACGCGTAGCATACGTATATGACCAGAGGGATGGAAAATCAAGCAAAATAGCAAGCCTCTGGTGATACGCGTATGGGACTGGGCAGTACGCGTACCAGCCTGGGCAATACGCGTACCAGCCTGGGCAATACGCGTATTAGAGGCTGTCTTACGTGCAGTACGCGTTTGAGACTAGGCAGTACGCGTATGAGACTGGGCAATACGCGTATGGAGCACAAAATCAGGAAAAGTCCAACTGTATAGCTATTTAGAGGGCAGAACACGATTTTCGAAGGGTTGGACGATTTTGGAGAGAAAAAAGACGCGTTTTGAGAGCTGGAGACTCTACGATTATCAGAGGATTCATTTGTTCAAGAGTTTTCCGACGATTGAAGATTGATTCCTCACGAAATTCTGTAATGACAACAATGTTAATCTTTGTTTTTATTTCGATTATGAGTAGCTAAACCCCCCATTGCTAGGGGGGTGACCCTGATTCTGAATGTGACAGATTTGATGTTTATGAATGCATTGACTACTTCTTCTTTTCCATTGATTTGTTCTTATTACTGTTCTTTTATGCTTTATTCGTCGGACCAACGAATGATGATTAATGTGAATAGTTTAAGCTGGACAGCGATTATTCATTGATTTGGATAAGAACTTTGGATAGTAAAAATAACCTAGGACTAGGGATTTTCTATCTGACCGGTAATTCTGGATATTTGAATGCTTGAGTATGAACTTAATTATTTATGGACATAGTAATTAGGTTACATAATCAAAGGTCTTTTCACTAAGGAATTAGGAATAGATAACTGTCATACGGTGAACTGGACCTTATCGGATTTGTAATCGCAATGTCGCGGTTAGCAAGAGTCGCCACCGACTTTTCTTTTATCCCATAAGGAAAGGTGGAAAAGAACCGGAAAGACCTTAATTTTAAATTCTTAGGTTCGGGAGGTACTTTATACGAAGGGAAGGTGTTAGGCACCCTTCGTATCCATGGTTATCCATGGGCTCTTATTTGCTCAATCATTTATGTTTTCTAGGTTTGAAAAAGTGGTTGAGAAATGTATGAAAGATGTTTTGAAAATGAGAATTTAACTTTGTAATGATTCTTGCATGAATGTATACAAAGTGGTTATCCCTCTTAATTTTGAAAATGGTTTAGAAAAATATAACTTGGCAATGATCCTAGTACGGATGTATGCTAAGTGGTGATTTTCTAAAAAGATGTTTGAAAGGTGTGAGGTGAAAAGTATATTTTTTGGTTATGAATGAGCAATTAAGGTTATACCTGTCCGAGGTCTTTCCGGGCGTTTCCTATCCTTAGGAGGGTAAAACTGCCCTTACTATTGAGAAGTAAGTAGTTTTATCCTTGGGATGTAGAAGGGTCATCGTAGGGTCATTGATAGGTCATTGAAGGCAACAGTTGTAAGGATACCTTAGCATTCGAAGGGACGATCATCATTTAACCGTAGGCTACACCGAAGGGTCATCGAGGGACAAAATCGTATTTTTGAAGGCAACATCCGAGGGACTATGATTTATTTTATGATGATTTAATCGAAGGGTCATTGCTAAGCGTATCCCCACATTCGCGGGACATGACCGTTATACCGTAATACCGTAAGGCAGCAAAGAGAGGTCCAAGATCACTTATTTAACGGTCATATTTTAAAGTCGATTAAGTAATTAAGTCCATACTAAAATCAATACATTAAAATTAATACATTAAAATTAAGACATTAAAATTAATTAGGCCACTTAGGGTGAGTCTCCACGAGGGTATCCCACAAATAAAGTGGAAGACCTAAACAGCAATCTTTTCCTGGGACATATGAACCTTTGCAAAATTCAGCAAACGGGTTAGAATACCAAATCAGGGTGCAATCGAGAGTTGCACCAAAGTAATAGGTAAACAAAGCATGGTTATGATAAAACAGGTCAGATGGGCAAAGATCAAAATAGGACGAAGAACAGCGGCATCCATTACAACAATTCAAAGTATCCGGGCATACTTAAGTTACATGCAAAGCCTCAAATATATTTATGAATCTCAATTATGATATCACATGTGAATTAGGAACATAGTAACGCAAACCTGTTTGCAATTGAGTCGCAACCTTGAATTGGCCGATCGGATAGAATTGAGCGGAGGTGACCTTGCTGCCGCCGTAAGATTAGATTCGGTAAAAAGGCACACAATAGTTTCCGTTGTAGAAACTGTTGTGCGAAAAGAATTAACTAAATACCAAAAGGGAATCAGGAATTGCAAAGGAAATAGTGTAGCACTTGTAAAACACAATGCCTAAGCTGATGGAAAAGAAGAAAAAATGCAAAGGCGAAAACGGCAAAGGAAAAAGAATCTCGGAAAAAGCCCCCCTTTTAGGTTTTCAAGGTGGCTATTTATATTGGTGTCATTAGGTCATGCATGCTGCCAAAAAAGGTCTTCAACGCGCGCGTGGATATAGGGCCCAACGGATCTTCAAGTCTCCGAAGCATTATCTGCGCCCAAAAAGTAGGGGAATGGTGTGACGTTCGTCACACCATGTGTGACGCCCGTCACAGGGGTGTGCGAGGCGTGACGCTCGTCACAGCCTCTGTGACGCTCGTCACAGATGCCACACCCGTGTTCTTGTACTTTGGGTTGGGCTTTGCTGTTTGGATCGTTTTCTTTTCTTCTTTTTTTTTCACCCCTTTTCCTCCGCTTCCAAATAAACCACTTTCATATTATCACTAGGTGAGCGTGTAGTGAGTAGGCCAATTTGGGTCATTCGCGAGTGGGCTTTTGTTCCTTTAAGTGTCATAAAATGAGTCGGAGTGCCCTGAAATGTCTTGAAATATTAATAGGCAAATTTTGGGGTATGACAGCTGCCCCTGTTCAATATTCTTGAACCGAGAGAGTAGAATGGTATGTGCACCATTCGTGGTCTGGAGGTGGAAGATTATTGAACACTAGAATGCCCCGAAAATTTGCGCTTGTCAATTGGTCTTGATGGAGATGGGCTTAAAGATGCCATCCAGGAAGTTTGATGATGGGAGCTTCAGACTGTGTCGTACGTTAGACGATATCTGAAGACATGGGGGTCATACCGGGTCATACGCTAGATCGTATAGTGAATCATCCATCATGCTGTTGACTTTGCTGGGGAGTCAGAGTATGCTATATACTGCTGGGGATAAGGGATCAGAATGGGTCATACACTGGACCGTATCTGAATACCAGAGTGAGCTGTTCGTTAGGCAGGTGACTTTGATGGGGATGAAAGATCAGAACGGATCGTACGCCAGACCGGTTCTGAGTTGCAGAATGAGCCGTCCATTAGGCTGAATCTGCTTGAAGAGGGAATAGTCGTATACCAGACTACCATTCAGGAATGTACCTGTCCGAAGGTAGCACCTGAGCAAAGGAGTAGCCATATACCAGACTACCATTCAGGAATGTACCTGTCCGAAGGTAGCACCTGAGCAAAGGAGTAGCCGTATACCAGACTACCATTCAGGAATGTACCTGTCCGAAGGTAGCACCTGAGCAAGGGAGTAGCCGTATACCAGACTACCATTCAGGAATGTACCTGTCCGAAGGTAGCACCTGAGCAAGGGAGTAGCCGTATACCAGACTACCATTCAGGAATGTACCTGTCCGAAGGTAGCACCTGAGCAAGGGAGTAGCCGTATACCAGACTACCATTCAGGAATGTACCTGTCTGAAGGTCGCACCTGAGCAAGGGAGTAGCCGTATACCAGACTACCATTCAGGAATGTACCTGTCTGAAGGTAGCACCTGAGCAAGGGAGTAGTCGTATACTAGACTACCATTCAGGAATGTACCTGTCCGAAGGTAGCACCTGAGCAAGGGAGTAGCCGTATACCAGACTACCATTCAGGAATGTACCTGTCCGAAGGTAGCACCTGAGTAAGGGGAGTAGCCGTATACCAGACTACCATTCAGGAATGTACCTGTCCGAAGGTAGCACCTGAGCAAGGGGAGTAGCCGTATACCAGACTACCATTCAGGAATGTACCTGTCCGAAGGTAGCACCTGAGCAAGGGGAGTAGCCGTATACTAGACTACCATTCAGAAATGTACCTGTCCGAAGGTAGCATCTGAGGAGATAAAGGTCTTAATTGGGTCGTACATTAGACCGTATCAGAGCAGAATGAGCCGTCCATTAGGCCGAATCTGATGATAAAAAGGGGGTAGTCGTACACTAGACTACACTTCAGAAATGTACCGTACACTAGGTAGCATCTGAGGAGACAAAGGTCTTAATGGGGTCGTACATTAGACCGTATCAGAGCAGAATGAGCCGTCCATTAGGCCGAATCTGATGATAAAAAGGGGGTAGTCGTACACTAGACTACACTTCAGAAATGTACCGTACACTAGGTAGCATCTGAGGAGACAAAGGTCTTAATTGGGTCGTACATTAGACCGTATCAGAGCAGAATGAGCCGTCCATTAGGTCGAATCTGATGATAAAAAGGGGGTAGTCGTACACTAGACTACACTTCAGAAATGCACCGTACACTAGGTAGCATCTGAGGAGACAAAGGTCTTAATTGGGTCGTACATTAGACCGTCTTGAAATAGTTGAAGGAATCATATGTTGGGCTGAATCAGAATGAACCGTATGTTAGGCTGTATCTGATAATATCTGTACATGTTGTACTTGCAATAAATGTCTGGGATGGGCTTAAAGATGCCATCGTTAGGAAGATACTGAACTGTAGTCAGAATGAATGTCCCGGGAATTGTATCTGAGATACATATCTGGATCTTGTACATAATTGATAGAGGTGTCTGTCTGAATGAATGTTCCCGTGAATTGCATCTGGAATATGTATCTGAATCTTGTCTGTGATTGATAAAGGCGTCTGCCTGGATGAGCCTTTTACTTTGACTATATCAGGAGGATAATTAACCTGCAAAGAAAGGTTAGCTTTATGCCATGTCATGATGCATGAGATGTTTTATGCTTTCGAAAATAAATGCGAATGTTGTATGCCTGTGAAATGATGTAAGGAATGAGTTATGCGTATGAGAAGTTCTGCTTGGAGACTCTACTGGGGAAAATAAATCCCCATCTACTGATTGGAGATACTTGTAATGATGACCCTTTCGCGGCAGGGGGTTGTTGATTTGGTCTGATGGCGGAAATATTCAACAGAGCCTGGCTGGGGATGGAAGAGAGGATCAATCTGTCTGATGGTGCCAACCTCTGTTGGGGGATAGCTGGCTGTGCCGGGGAATACTGCCCACTTCTTCTGGGGAAGAACAGGCTTGCTGGGGGAAGAGAATTGGTAGTGGACTCATCGGGAGCATGATTAGACCTTATCCTCGATCCCAAAGTCTTGTAATAACTGCTATTGCTATTCTATGTACGTATTTTTGATAAACATTGATCATATTCAAATGCACATATTAATTCAAATTAAATCAATGGACGTTTACGCAAACAAGACGGAAAAAGTAAAAAACAAAAATATCTTTTTTTGCAAGAAGGTTGTACTGATTTTGAAAGGAGGCCTATAAACAGGCAATTTGTGTACAAGGAGACAGAAATCCTGGTAAGAGGAAATTGTCGAAACAAAGAGAAAACTATGCAGAAAAAGTCCTATCGATTCTAATTCCACCACTGTCATTATGTCTTCAAGCATCTCATCTCCTGCCGTCGGATAGAAGTGATTGGCTCGTTCAGTCCCTGGAACTTGGTTGAAGGTGGCAGAGAATGGGACATAGTCATACGCTTTGATCCTTAATTTTTGCCTGGACCGCCTTTTCAGGTTTTCAGTCCACCGGGATACCCTTTTTTTTGCTCAAGCCGCCTTTTTAGGTTTTCGACTTGCCGGGTGTATGTCTTTATATGTTTATCCCTAATTTTTTTGCCCGAACCCTTTTGGTTCGCCGGGATGCCCTTACTTTTGCCTAGGTACGTCGACCTAGCGGGTCTCTTTTATGCGTAGTATTTTTTAACTATGTCAGCGTTCACAGGATGCGGGAACTCTTCGCCATCCATTGTAGCAAGCATCATGGCTCCACCAGAGAATACCTTCTTAACTACAAATGGCCCTTCGTGTGTGGGAGTCCATTTGCCTCTGGGATCACCTTGTGGTAGAATGATACGCTTGACCACCAAGGCGCCAAGTTGGTACACCTGTCTCTTGACCTTTTTGTTAAATGCTTGGGTCATGCGCTTCTGATATATCTGCCTATGACAAACAGCCGCAAGTCTCTTTTCATCAATCAGATTTATCTGATCGAGTCGAGTTTGAATCCATTCATCCTCATCTAAGCCTGCATCTTTCGCAATTCTTAGAGAGGGAATCTGAACTTCCAATGGTAAAACGGCTTCCATTCCATAGACTAAAGAGAAAGGGGTTGCCCCTGTCGAAGTGCGGTAACCATGAAGAGCAAAAGGTAACATCTCCTGCCGGTCTTTGTATGTTACTGTTATATTCTTGATATTGTTAGCAGCCTCCACGGCGCCGTTCGTCTTTGGCCGGTACGGAGAAGAGTTATGGTGCTTTATTTTGAACTGCGTGTAGAGTTCAGTTTAGTACCATTATCAGTGATAACTCTCTCAGGAGACAGCAGGTTTCTCAAGTAGATGTTTGATAGAATCCATCTTAGAAATCAATAAAGTGGTATGATTCAACATATACTGTCTTAGTCGGCGAGCAGCCCAAGCCAAAGCGCAGCAAGCTTTCTCGAGCTGTGAGTATCTTGTTTCACAGTCGGTACCTTTTGCTAAGGCAGTGTATGACATGCTCTTTTCGACCAGACTCGTCATGTTGCCCCAACACACACCTCATTGAATTTTCTAACACGGTCAAATACATGATGAAAGGTCTTTCTTCAACTGGTGGTATCAGAATTGGAGGTTCTGGGAGATACTTCTTGATTTTGTCATTCATCATTCCATACCATCTCTTGATTTTTCTTTTTAGTAATTTGAAGATGGGTTTGCAGGTAGCAGTCAAGTGTGGAGTGAATCGGGCAATGTAATTCGAGTGCCCCAAGAAACCTCTGACTTCTTTCTTGTCTATTTCAGTACCCAGATTTACAATTTCAATTGATTCCTCCTGCGGCTGTATAGTCTTTTCTTCTTGCAGTAGTCGAGCAAGTTATCCAGGGACTTCACAATCTTCCTCGCTTCCATCCTCGGCTTGGTAGATCGGATTTTCAAAGTCATAATGAACAGTAGCAGAGTCATTACCAACAGGATCCAGAGTGGATATGGATCGGAAAATTGTTACGTGAGTGTGTGCAAGAAACATAGCTTGTTTGAAAAATGACAGGAAAGATAAAGAGCGCAATATTTGAATGCAAAAAGTCCATTGATTTATTGAATATGAATATGCTTATGAAAATGACAAACCCTTAAAATTAGCTATTATGCCCCGGGTATAGACACAATGCTTTGAAACACAAAAATAGCAATAACAATTACTCCTGACTAAAGGAAATCGGGATAGTGCCTTCAGCCTTCCAATTATTGGGTCCGTCACCAATTGTTGGGAAAATCCAGCTATCCAAGTCATAATCGTTATCAGTATCTTCCACAGCATTGACAGTCTCGTCATGATTAGGCAGAGGGGCAGTGATGCCATTAGGAGTCTCCGGAGGATCAAAGATAGTCGCCTGTATCTTCCCACTTCGAATGCCACTTTCAACATGTTCACCTGTTAATATAAGTTCAGTGAAACCCAATGAGGAACTCCTCAATAGATGGCTGTAGAATGGGCCAGTCAGTGTGCTCATGAACATGTCCACTAATTCTCGATCAGTCATAGGGGGTTTGACTCTGCCAGCCAAATCTCTCCACTTTTGAGCATATTCTTTGAAACTTTCTTTAGATCCCATAGTCATATTCTGCAACTGTAGTCGAGTAGGCGCTAGTTCAGAATTATGCTGGTACTGTTTATAGAAAGCAGTTGCTAAATCAGTCCATGTGTGGATGTCAGAGCTCTCGAGCTGATAATACCACTCCAATTGTGTGCCAGACAGACTCTCTTGGAAGAAATGGATCCAGAGCTTCTTATTAGTGGTATACGGCTGAATCTTTCTCACGTAAGCTCTCAGATGCATCTGAGGACAAGATGCCCCATCATACTGAGTGAAAGCGGGGACCTTGAATTTGCGAGGAATGATCACATCGGAGACTAAACCCAAACTTTCAAAATCCAGACCGGGCGCCTTCTGACCTTCCATAGCTAGCATGCGTTCTTCCAGCAACTTGTACTTGCCATCTTTTGGAGAGTACTGTTCATTCTCGTAATCTTCATCGTCATCCTCAGGGTTGAAAGGATCAGCATTCTCATCTTCTGAATCTGTCTCTGTTTCCTCTTCTTGATCCTTCGGAATTCTGATTTTGATTCCCGCAGCCTGTCCTTTAAGCCTTCTTCCCGGGTTAATGTAACTCACAGCTTTCTTGTCTTTCTTTTTCTCGAGCAAGAGAGCTTTCAGTTCCTCCTGCCCCCTGGATAAGTTCAAGATCATCTCCTGGAGTTGAGCATTCTGAGCATGGAGATCCTTGACAGTTTGTTCGAGGTCCATTTTTCTGTGTGGAGGAAAACCGTGAGAACACTGATCCCTTTAGAGTACCTGTTATGCTATGTTATGCTATGCAATGCATGAAATGTTTTCAAGGCCTTTTGGAATTTAACTTTGCATAAACTACCGAAAAGGGAAACTTTTTTTTTTGTTTTTTTTTTTGTTTTTTTTTTTTGTTTTTTTTTTGTTTTTTTTTTCATACAAAACAGAGCAAAGTTAAATCCCTAAGTCCTTGAAATGGTTAGTACAATGTTATGATGTCATGATGTTATGATGTTATGAGGTTAAATAAATAACAAGCACAAGCAAGTCACACAACCATCATTCCTAAGTTTTAAGGCTTGCATGAGTTCCATAGGTAAGTACCCTCCCCACTGAAGTTTGGTTGGTTCAACCTGTCCTAGAATAGTAACCGGGTTCTAGAAGGATCTCAAATCATCGACCTTTCTTTAGGTCCACTTCAGTGCAACACCAAGTGGTTGACCGAAGCTTCCCCAAAGTCCAATCTCAAAGAGTGTAGTATCGAGTATCAACCAACCTCAGTCGGAACCGAAGTCAGTTATCTCACTACTTTCTAATGGCTATGATGAGTCTACTAGGGTTCTAAAGGTCTGGTTAATGCTTTGATGACACCACGCGGAAGCCAAATTTTTCCTCAAATAACATGAGGACCATTAGGACAACCAAAGTGTCACATTAACCGTAGCTATCATTTTGACCATTCCAGTATACGCCGGATAGTCGCGATGATCTATTGCTACTTACCTAAGGTACACTAGATCCGGGTGTAGGATCTTTCACTCAAAGCCCCCTTAAAAGAAGGAATGATAAAACATAAATGATTTTTTTTTTTTTTTTTTTTAAGATGGACCTCTCTTTGTAGTCCCCAGCAGAGTCGCCAGTTCTGTCATACGGTGAACTGGACCTTATCGGATTTGTAATCGCAATGTCGCGGTTAGCAAGAGTCGCCACCGACTTTTCTTTTATCCCATAAGGAAAGGTGGAAAAGAACCGGAAAGACCTTAATTTTAAATTCTTAGGTTCGGGAGGTACTTTATACGAAGGGAAGGTGTTAGGCACCCTTCGTATCCATGGTTATCCATGGGCTCTTATTTGCTCAATCATTTATGTTTTCTAGGTTTGAAAAAGTGGTTGAGAAATGTATGAAAGATGTTTTGAAAATGAGAATTTAACTTTGTAATGATTCTTGCATGAATGTATACAAAGTGGTTATCCCTCTTAATTTTGAAAATGGTTTAGAAAAATATAACTTGGCAATGATCCTAGTACGGATGTATGCTAAGTGGTGATTTTCTAAAAAGATGTTTGAAAGGTGTGAGGTGAAAAGTATATTTTTTGGTTATGAATGAGCAATTAAGGTTATACCTGTCCGAGGTCTTTCCGGGCGTTTCCTATCCTTAGGAGGGTAAAACTGCCCTTACTATTGAGAAGTAAGTAGTTTTATCCTTGGGATGTAGAAGGGTCATCGTAGGGTCATTGATAGGTCATTGAAGGCAACAGTTGTAAGGATACCTTAGCATTCGAAGGGACGATCATCATTTAACCGTAGGCTACACCGAAGGGTCATCGAGGGACAAAATCGTATTTTTGAAGGCAACATCCGAGGGACTATGATTTATTTTATGATGATTTAATCGAAGGGTCATTGCTAAGCGTATCCCCACATTCGCGGGACATGACCGTTATACCGTAATACCGTAAGGCAGCAAAGAGAGGTCCAAGATCACTTATTTAACGGTCATATTTTAAAGTCGATTAAGTAATTAAGTCCATACTAAAATCAATACATTAAAATTAATACATTAAAATTAAGACATTAAAATTAATTAGGCCACTTAGGGTGAGTCTCCACGAGGGTATCCCACAAATAAAGTGGAAGACCTAAACAGCAATCTTTTCCTGGGACATATGAACCTTTGCAAAATTCAGCAAACGGGTTAGAATACCAAATCAGGGTGCAATCGAGAGTTGCACCAAAGTAATAGGTAAACAAAGCATGGTTATGATAAAACAGGTCAGATGGGCAAAGATCAAAATAGGACGAAGAACAGCGGCATCCATTACAACAATTCAAAGTATCCGGGCATACTTAAGTTACATGCAAAGCCTCAAATATATTTATGAATCTCAATTATGATATCACATGTGAATTAGGAACATAGTAACGCAAACCTGTTTGCAATTGAGTCGCAACCTTGAATTGGCCGATCGGATAGAATTGAGCGGAGGTGACCTTGCTGCCGCCGTAAGATTAGATTCGGTAAAAAGGCACACAATAGTTTCCGTTGTAGAAACTGTTGTGCGAAAAGAATTAACTAAATACCAAAAGGGAATCAGGAATTGCAAAGGAAATAGTGTAGCACTTGTAAAACACAATGCCTAAGCTGCTGGAAAAGAAGAAAAAATGCAAAGGCGAAAACGGCAAAGGAAAAAGAATCTCGGAAAAAGCCCCCCTTTTAGGTTTTCAAGGTGGCTATTTATATTGGTGTCATTAGGTCATGCATGCTGCCAAAAAAGGTCTTCAACGCGCGCGTGGATATAGGGCCCAACGGATCTTCAAGTCTCCGAAGCATTATCTGCGCCCAAAAAGTAGGGGAATGGTGTGACGTTCGTCACACCATGTGTGACGCCCGTCACAGGGGTGTGCGAGGCGTGACGCTCGTCACAGCCTCTGTGACGCTCGTCACAGATGCCACACCCGTGTTCTTGTACTTTGGGTTGGGCTTTGCTGTTTGGATCGTTTTCTTTTCTTTTTTTTTTTTCACCCCTTTTCCTCCGCTTCCAAATAAACCACTTTCATATTATCACTAGGTGAGCGTGTAGTGAGTAGGCCAATTTGGGTCATTCGCGAGTGGGCTTTTGTTCCTTTAAGTGTCATAAAATGAGTCGGAGTGCCCTGAAATGTCTTGAAATATTAATAGGCAAATTTTGGGGTATGACAATAACCTTGAGGACCGGAATTAATTGGACAGGAATATTGTCTAAACCTTCATAAATTATATCTGTTACAGGAAGTTTCATTCACCGAACCCTAGCAATCTTCTCTCATTTGTATCTCGTTCAACCTTTTTACTTGTTTTATTTATTTGCAATTGGTAGTATAATTCATCACAACACAAAAACCAAAGGCTTTTGTCTAATTGAAACAATCTATAAACTCTGTGTCGTCAAGCAGTCCTTGAGATCGACAAACGGGGGATTTCCCTTTTATTACTACAGTGAGAAAAATAGTACACTTGCTATTTTCCCATCAAGTTTTTGGCGCCGTTGCCGGGGACTGCCAAAGATAATAGAGTTTATTAATTTATTTTCAATTAGAATTTTGTTGCTCTGCATCCAAAATTTTATTTACTGTTAATTTTAATTTTTTTTATTATTATTATAACTAATTTCTGTCTAATCTATGTATGCGAGGTAAGGCCTCAGCTGATTTTCATTTTGACGCAGAACCAGAGAGAACATTGCGCGCAAAGCTCAGAGAAGCTAGAAGAAAGAAACTGGCAAACTCTGACACCGAAGAACCGGTCACACCTGGCACACCAGTCTCTGTTCACTCCGAAAAATATGAGTCAGACACAGATTCACATCCAGACACTGTAAACATGGCTGCTGACCCACCCCCAGCGGAAAGACTTTTAGGTGACTATGGCAGACAGAATAACCCAGCAGTGCGGTTGACCATTGTTAACCAACCTGTTAATGTTGCTCACTTCCAGTTACACCCCTCAACTATCCGCCAGTTAGAAAGCAAACCGTTTGCAGGAAAGATCAATGAGGATGCAAACAAGCATCTGCAAAGGTTTCTGACTATGACTACATCATTAAAAATTGATGGGCATTCTGAAGAGGCAAAGAGATTGGTCATGTTCCCATTCACGTTATCTGAGGACGCTGAGGAATGGTTCTATTCCCTACCCGCAGGAAGCATTACTACTTGGCAACAAATGGAAACAGCATTCTTGAACGAGTATTTTCCTGCTTCTGTGTATATCTGTAAGAGGTATGACATTGTGAATTTTAAACAGAAAGACGGAGAGACACTTGGAGATGCATACAAAAGATTCAAGAGATGTTTAGTTGCATGTCCTACACATAATCTGGATGAAACTGAACAAATGCAGAATTTTGTAAACGGGCTGAAGATGAGAACTAAGCAACTCATTGATACAGCTGCTGGTGGCTCATCTAATTTTTCAACAGCAACCGGTATCAAAAAGATCATCGAAGCTATTGCAGCGAATGAGCATTTGGAATTATATGATCGTACTGTGAATCAGCCGGAGGGAAAAATTGACTTAAAATTAGCAAATCAGGTAGTGAAAATGGAAGACCAGATTGCTGCTGAGGTTGAAAGAAGATTGAAAGCTATGAATTTAGGTACCCAGATTGTTGCTCAAGTTCAACCGGTTCCGACCATGATTTGTGAGATTTGTAGTGGACCACACTTTGCCATGCATTGTGTTGCAACCGCAGAACAAGTGCAAGCTATAAATTACCTGAGGCAGAATAATCCCTACTCAAATACATATAATCCGGGGTGGAAAAATCATCCTAATTTCTCTTGGAAAGATCAGCAAGGTAATATTCAGAAGCAAGGACCTCCACAACAACAACCACCTTACCAACCACAATATCAGCCGCAACAACAACATTATCAGCAACAAGTACCTAAGAAAGCGGATTGGGAGATTGCTATAGAGAAGATGGCAACTCAGAGTATGCAATTTCAGGAAGAAACCAGGAATAATCAGAAGAGCACCAATGCATCCATTAAAAATCTGGAGATTCAATTGGGTCAGATAGCACAACAGATAACAAATTCCCAAATACCAGGCGCATTACCTAGTGCAACAGTGACAAATCCGAGGGAGCACAATAATGTGAGTGCGGTAACAACAAGAAGCGGAAAATCTGTTGAAGATCTTAAGAAGAAGGATGAAGAAGAAGATAAATTGCTTGAAGTGGACCTGGAAATCTTAGAAAACAAGACACCACCTGAGGAAGAAAGTGTGACACTGCCGGTGGTACAAGAAAAGCTACCTGAACCAAAACCCATCATTAAGCTTCCATTCCCACAAAGAAACAAAAAGAAGAAGCAAGATGAGAAAAATTTTCAGAAATTCATGGAGTTGTTCAGGAAATTAGAAATCAATATTCCATTCTCTGAGGCACTCGAGCAGATGCCTATCTATGCGAAATTCATGAAAGACATCATCTTGAAGAAGCGCACCCCTGACACTGACCCTGTTATACTAACTGAAACTTGTAGTGCTATTTTGCAGGGTATGAAGATTCCAGTAAAGAAGCCAGATAGAGGTTCTGTGACCATCCCGTGTACCATTGGAGATAGGTCTTTTAAAAGGGCGCTGATTGATTTGGGGGCTAGTGTTAGCCTTATGCCTTTGTCTATTTACAGGAAGCTAGGAATTGGAAATGTTCAAGATACCAGAATGACACTTCAATTTGCTGACCACTCAGTGAAGAGACCTTTTAGGGTGGTTGAGGATGTTCTGGTCAAAGTTGATAAATTTGTTTTTCCTGTTGATTTTGTAATTTTGGAAATGCCAGAAGATGAAGAGATACCTCTGATTCTGGGCAGACCTTTCTTAGAAACAGGTAGATGCATGATAGACATTGAGGGAGGTACCTTGACCCTAAAGGTATATGATGAAGAGCTCAGAATTGATGTCCGAGATACTATGAAACATAAAGAGGATATGTGTACAAACAACTCTGTGGAAGTAATTGATCAAATGGTAACTAGCACAATGCAAAGAAAGTTTCCTGAATTACCGTTGGAAAGAGTTCTTAGTCTGTCGGTCAGAGAGATTGAAGAGAATGATGATGAAAAAGAAAAGGAAGTGCTTGCCATGCTGGATACACAACCTCTTTGGATGAAATCCAAACCACGCAGGTGGGAGGATCTGAGATCTTCACCAGAATTAGAAGATGAAAAGGTAAGTAAACCAGGTATAAATTTTGAATTAAAACAATTACCTGTAAACCTTAAATATGTCTTTCTAGGATCTGGAACAAATTATCCTGCCATTATCAGTTCTGAGCTAAATGCCATAGATGAGGAAAAGTTGATACAGGTACTAAAGAAACATAAAAGTGCTATTGGGTGGACTATTGAGGATTTAAAAGGTATTAGCCCCACAGTATGCATGCATAAGATACTGATGGAGGATAATCAGAAACCAGTAGTACAACCACAAAGGAGGTTAAACCCAGCAATGAAAGAAGTGGTAAGGAAAGAGGTTGTAAAGTTGTTAGATTCGGGAATGATTTACCCCATTTCTGACAGCTCGTGGGTAAGTCCAGTGCATGTGGTACCAAAGAAAGGAGGAACCACAGTAATTTTAAATGAAAAGAATGAACTGATCCCAACTCAAACAGTGACAGGGTGGCGAGTATGCATCGATTACAGAAGACTGAACACTGCAACAAGAAAGGATCATTTTCCTCTCCCTTTTATTGATCAAATGTTAGAAAGACTTGCAGGTCATGAGTATTATTGCTTTCTGGATGGATATTCGGGATACAATCAAATTGCTGTAGCCCCAGAAGATCAGGAAAAAACTGCATTTACATGTCCTTATGGTATTTTCGCTTACAGACGGATGCCATTTGGGCTATGCAATGCCCCAGCTACTTTTCAGAGGTGTATGACATCTATATTCTCCGACATGCTTGAAAAGTATATGGAGGTGTTTATGGATGATTTCTCTATGTTTGGTTCTTCTTTTGATAATTGTTTAGCTAACTTGTCTCTTATTTTGCAAAGATGTCAGGAAACTAACCTTATTCTCAATTGGGAGAAATGTCATTTCATGGTGCAGGAAGGAATTGTGCTAGGACACAAAATTTCCCACAAAGGAATTGAAGTGGACAAAGCCAAAGTGGAGGTGATAGCTAACCTCCCACCTCCGGTGAATGAAAAAGGGATAAGGAGTTTTTTGGGCCATGCAGGTTTTTATCGTAGGTTTATCAGAGACTTCTCAAAAGTGGCCAAACCATTGACTGATTTGCTAGTCAAGGACAAGCAATTTAATTTTGATAAAAACTGCATGGTAGCTTTCGAAACGTTAAAGAGTAAGTTAAGCAGTGCGCCTGTTGTAATCGCCCCCGATTGGTCCTTGCCTTTCGAAATAATGTGTGATGCAAGTGACCTTGCTGTGGGGGCTGTCCTAGGACAGAGAAAGGACAAAGTATTGCATGTGATTTATTATGCTAGTCATGTCATTAACCCGGCCCAAATGAATTATGCAACTACCGAAAAGGAGTTGTTGGTCGTGGTTTATGCTTTTGACAAATTTAGATCATATTTGCTTGGTTCAAAAGTCATTGTGTATACTGATCATGCTGCTTTAAAGTATTTGTTTGCTAAACAGGAATCAAAGCCGAGACTTTTGAGATGGATCCTCCTCCTTCAGGAGTTTGATTTGGAAATCAAAGACAAGAAGGGGTGCGAGAACACGGTTGCGGACCACTTATCTCGCATGTCCCCAATCAAAGAAACTGAGGAAGAACACCCTATTCAGGACACATTCGCTGATGAGCAAATACTTGTTGTTCAGGAGATACCATGGTTTGCTGACTATGCGAACTATGTGGTAGGTGGGGTTATACCTGATGACTTTAATTCTCACCAAAAGAAAAAGTTTCTTTATGATTGCAGGTTATACCTATGGGATGATCCATTTCTCTATAAAAAGGGAGTGGATGGTTTGATCAGAAGATGTGTTCCAGAAAGAGAGCAAGCCGACATTCTGAAAGCTTGTCATAATTCGGAGTATGGTGGACATTTCAGTGGAGATAGAACTGCAGCAAAAGTCCTCCAATCGGGTTTGTATTGGCCGTCGCTATTCAAGGATGCAAATTCTATAGTCCGAGAATGTGATAGGTGCCAACGAATAGGTAACATTACAAAGCGGAATCAGATGCCGCAAAACTCCATGCTAGAAGTGGAGCTGTTTGATGTTTGGGGTATTTATTTTATGGGACCGTTTCCGCCATCATCTGGTAAGAATTACATATTGGTTGCGGTCGATTATGTGTCAAAGTGGGTAGAGGCTGTGGCATTACCAACTAATGATGCTAAAGTGGTGGTGAAGTTCTTGAGGCATAACATTTTCTCTAGGTTTGGGGTACCACGGGCTTTAATTAGTGACCAAGGTATGCATTTTATAAATAAACTCATGGAGAATCTGTTGAAGAAGTATAATGTCAAACATAAGATAGCCACACCATATCACCCCCAGACGAGTGGGCAAGTGGAAGGATCCAACCGTCAAATAAAGCAGATCTTAGAAAAGACGGTAAGTACTTCTCGGAAAGATTGGTCCGTAAAGCTGGATGATGCATTGTGGGCATACAGGACTGCATTTAAAACACCAATAGGTATGTCCCCCTATCAACTAGTTTACGGTAAGGCTTGTCATTTACCACTCGAACTCGAGCACAGAGCCTTCTGGGCCTCCAAATTCCTTAACTGTGATCTTTTCAAAGCTGGTGAGTCCCGAATTCTTCAACTTCATGAGTTGGAAGAATTCAGGAATCAAGCTTATGAAAATGCCAAAATTTACAAAGAACAAACAAAAAAATGGCATGATCAAAAGATCCAGAAGAGGGAATTTCGGGAGGGACAACTCGTACTGTTGTTTAATTCCAGGTTGAAGCTGTTCCAAGGGAAATTGAGGTCAAGATGGTCTGGACCGTTCGTCATCAACAAAGTACTTCCTCATGGAGCAATAGAGCTTAAAAATGATAAGAATGGCGACACCTTCAAAGTTAATGGTCAGAGGTTGAAACCATACAATCCCGGTGAAGGGGGACCAATTGAAACTGTTAAACTCATCTGAGTATGAGGTGTCCCGTCGAGCCATGCGACGTTAAACGAAGCGCTGCTTGGGAGGCAACCTAAGGGAGGTTTGATTGGTTTTGTTATTTTATTTTTGCCGAGTCAGTTTTTAAAAGAAAAAGAAAAAAAAAGAAAAAAAAATGAAAATGAAAATGAAAAACTGTCAATACGCGTATGGACCTCATGATACGCGTATTGGACCACAATATTACGCTCCTCTGGTGAAACGCGTATGATACGCGTACCAGAGAAGAATATGCGTATGATACGCGTAATGGACCAGTCAATACGCGTATCACATTCTGATATGTGATCTGTTACGCAAATCACTTTTTGCACTGGTTTAAGCAACGTATCATACGCGTATGGCAGATTAATACGCGTATGGTACGCGTATGGGAGCCATATACGCGTATTGGCTGCGTATCATACGCGTATCATTTTGTGGGCATGCTTATATAGTTTTTGTCCGTACAGACTTCATTTTCTCACTGTTTTCGTTACGTGTTTTGTGCGTATTGCTTTGATTTTTCTCTGTTTTCTTCTCTTTCATTCAGTCTACAGATCCTACAATGTCTCAATCACCAGAAGAGGTCAAGATATTCCGTACCTCCTACCATGAAGAAAGATATGATCAGATCAAGAGCCGAAATGTGGTTGAAGAGAAGCATTGGATGTATCAAAATGAAACATATCCAGAAGTCACCAATCTTCTAAAAAAGCAGAAGTTAATTTTTTTTAATGATAAAATCCAAACTGTTGCGCTGGATTTGATTTGGGAATTTTATGCAAACGCGCAACGGGTGACCTCCGATGAAGAAGACCCAACAGGGAATGAATCTTTTGTTACATGGGTAAGAGGCAAGGTGATCAAATATGATTCGAAAACTATCAACAGTGTCTTGAAATGTAAATTCTATGATTTTGTTTGCCCGTTTGCTGAGTTGAAGCGTTCTGACAAAAACTATTGGCCATACAATGATATGAAAGAGTCACTGATTAGGCCAGGTCATGATTGGGCACCTACTTCAAAAATCTCTCCGGCGAAGATTATGGTGGTTGATCTAGCTCCGATTCCTAAGGCATTGGCTTATTTCATTCATCACAATTTGAGTACTAATCGGAGCGGGTCGGAATTGATATTAGAGCGTGCCCTACTTCTCCATCAGATCCTACAAAAGAAACAGGTGAATATTGGACGAATCATCGCTGCTGATATGGATGAGATTGCTCAGTCGCCAAAGAAATCCCTAGGCCATGCGACTGTGATTTACCTGCTGTGCAAGAAAGCTGGTGTTCCGGATTTCTCTGATTCACTGATGTTGCGAACGGATGCACCGCTGAACGCCCATTGGATGAAGGAGAGGACGGTCACAGATGATCCGCCCCGACCTCTGAGGCGACCACGAGACAGGGAGGGCAGCACCAGTGCTCCGCGCCAGGAGGCTCAGCCGACTGCTACAGAGACACAGCCACCTCAGCCTCCTCCGATTGATGAGAACTCCAGAGAGTACCGGATGCAGATGTCACAGTTTTGTGTTATGCAGGACTTCTGCTTTCAGTATGGACTGTCAGGGAGAGTTCTTACTCATCAGACAGATCTTTGGGAGGAGGCACAGCGCTTTAGAGACAGATTCTCCGGACCGCCTCTAGCACCTCACTTTGGCCAGTTCACCTTTCCTTGGTGGAACCAGCCAGTCCAGATAGGGGGAGAGATTCCGCAGCAGCCACCGCACCAGACACCACCTCAGCAGCAGCATACTCCGTCAGGCCACACAGAGACGTTGACGCCTATCTCTGCCTTCGCACGAGGGCACACTATGTTGGATCCGACAGATGAGATTGACTTTGATACCCATATGCAGGACGGTGGACTGGGTGATTGACTTTGATTATGTTTTTTTTTTTGTACTTTTGGTTTTCTCTATGTAATTTTTGTATTTTTTTTATTTATTCAGTTTTTAATTTCTGTTGCTTTAATGTAATCACCTATTATGGGTTGGCTTAATCTAATGAATTTGATTTGGTTTACCTCCATTTTCCTGTTTATTTCGTTAGATACGTGACTATGTCTGGCTATTGGGTTTCTTGATCACTTACACCAAATACTTGGGCGTCCTCTCTTTCAGTCCCCTGACTGTAGATACTGTTGTTTATGATTGGACGCACTGGTTAAGATTAACATCAAAACCACGAGCATGAGCTTTGAACTCAGAGGTATGATAGAACAAGTCAGCTTAAACCGTCCTGGTGAGATCATAAAAAGCCAAACACTTATCATCATATGAGAGATATCAGGTATGTCTTTATCAATCTTAGTTTGCGTATGTTCTTTTGTTATTATTATCTGTACGACTACACACACTGAGGCATGTTTTTGTTTATCACCTAGAGCCTTTCTAGCCATCCCATTATTATTATTATCCATTGTTTTACCCTGTTGAGCCTGTTAATCATTTATTTTTGCTATACCCGTTTTTTTTTTCTAAATCCTTGACCTTGTACCTATCTGTAAGACCCCAATTTTGGCCCTAAGATCCCTCATGGCCCATATCATATCATATCATGGCCTCAAGGATCATTGCATACCCTAGCTGTCCTCCTAGTGGGTGGGATACCTTGTGAGTGTGTTTCTTGATCACCAAGCATGTATTGCATCTGTGTATCATTGCTTTTCATATGTTCACTAACCAAAAGTACAAAAATATTGTCATCTAACCATGTTACTTGCAGCTGAAGCTAACTAGGTCAATACAGTCAAATCAGGCCTTGAGCAATTGATGGTGACCATTCTTGAAGAATTTGGACACCATGATCATTCATTAAGAGTTCATATAACTTGTGATATCATTTGGAATCAAGATCTCATCTGAAAGAGGCTTGAAAATCATCAGAACATGGCCCAGTCAGACAAAAGTCAACAAAAGTCAACTATGGTCAACTGTGGATTTAATCAGTGATTTGATGATTGGAATTGATTGGAAAGGTCTCATTCATGTCTATATAAACCTCATTTGGCATTTCAAAGACCAAGGTTGAAGGAATTGAGCTCAGACAGACAGTTTCCCAAAATGGCAAATGGACCTGTAATTCTCACCTGCCCAAAGTGGAAAGTTTTTCCCCTCAAGATGACTTCATCATACAAGCTTCAAATCAAAATTTGTCCAACATGAAAGTTGAAGATATTGATCTCACAATTCCAAAAAGTCCAAGAACTCAAAAATCCCATGTATGGTTTGCAAGATATGGCTCAGTGAATTTCGAAAAAAGACCGTAATCAGGAGGGCATAACTACCACATGGATTGTCCAAATTGCAAGTTCTTTATATGCACAAACTCCATTTAATATGTACTTTCATGGTGCATAATTGTATTTTTTCAAAAGTGCTCGATGCAAAAGGTCAAATTTCAACTGGACTGTTAAATGAACCAGGGGCAAAATCGTCCAACTTGTGAAATAATTGGAATTTTTGAGTGGGGATTTTTGCAACACCTCACAAATGGCATTTGAAATTTGTTGGAATACTCACAACATGCCAAGGCTTCATGGTTTGGAAATTAGCTTTTGAAATGAATTGCAAAAAATGGACAAAATACCATCACATAGTGAAATTGAGAATTATGCATCCAATAGAAACTCTCCAATTCTCTCATTTTTCTTCATCTTTCACCAAGAACACTTCACACAAAAATTGATCAAACTTCACCAATTCTTGACGAATTCTCGAAATTCCTTTTGTGTTGATCTTCCACCATCCTCTACTCCATCTGTTTTGGAAGTTTGAATCGAGAAGAGCCACAATTCGCAACTGTCCAAGAAAGCTCCATCAATGGTGAATTTGATTTTCGCGCATTAGAAGCAATTTCGATTGAATTTGAGCATAGCATTCAACTCCTGGAAGATCATTCTGCAACTGTTTTTGACTTTCACACGCCAATACCTCACGATTCATCACTGTCATCAAACGACGGTACCCTTTAGTTGCTCAGTTCTCTTAAGAACTCGCTTTGCTTTGCTTAAATAGCAACTTGCATTGAGGTATTGCACCTTCTTCTTCATGTAGTCTGGAGACCCGGTCTGTTATTTGACCGGGCAAATTGTCTGAAGTCCTCCTTAAGAGGCAATGCTTGTGTATGTTTATGTTTGTCCCAAGCAGGAAAAGTCCTCATTTGAGGCAATTGGTGGAAGGTAGAGATAAGTAGCCTATCTCCCACTATTCAGTGAGTCTTCTCCTTGCTCCCATTACATGGTTGTAGCATTGAGATCCAAACCCAAGATCTATCGAGTCTAATTGGGGAAAGAGTTCCATCTTTCTGAACTCCCCCACATTCTTATATTTACATGCTCTCTCGGACATGAGATAGAAGCAATGAGGCACACCCCTCATATCCTTTCATCTGCTTCACCTGAGCCCCTCAATGGCCAGGTTAAGAGCGACACTTACCTATTACAGTGGACTTTCATAGTCAAACCCTTTTTGATTGAGCGTCCTTGTGTGGTTATAGAGTGTGCTACCTGATTATTTGTGATTTATTACTCATTTGTACATGATTGATTGCTTGCCTTAGTGCGTTTACCATCATTCATTGCTCCTTGTAGCATGTCCATTATGTCATTTGTCCTTGTGACATTGTTTGCTTACCCATTGAGGAACCAGTTATAAGTCCCTGTAAGGTGGCATCTGTTCCCATGACATGGAAGGGGTAGAGTGTAAGACCTCATTGGTCACTCATATCCATGGCCTAGTGCATTTTACTCGTGTATGTGAGGATTCATTGTAAGTCCCTGTGATGTGGCATTTGTTTTCCTAGGATCATACTGTGGAGGTCAACCTGAGTCCAGATAGATTGGCAGTCGACTTCCCTGTTTTGTTTTCTGTTTTATCCTGATGGAGATTAGTGTAAGTCCATAGAGTGGCTTCTGATATCCTTACTTGTTTTAGGAGACAGGTATAAGACCATTGAGTGGCATCCAGTATCCGCTTTTATTTACTTTCATCTGTCCATGTATTATTGCTCATTTGTAGTCTATTCCTAAGGACCCACTTGAATCATCTTCTATATGATTTCAAGAGGCGGACCCTTCTAAGAAGTTTTACATACTCCTCCATTCCATTCACCCCATTGTGTCCTACCTTTTCACACATACTTTTAAAAACTTGATATATATGTTGTGCAAACATTCTCACCTTCTTTCCAAATTAGAAACTTGGACTTTAAGTCCATGATTTTCCAAACTTCATTTTTGTAAATACTTCATTTTGAATTGACTTTAATCATACTTTGACCTTTTTGTAAATAATCCAAATAACTTCACCCATTCAAATGATTTTGTGGCTTTGTCCATGTTTGTTAAGTTTTCATACATTAGCTATAGGTTTGATTTACCCTAGTTGGTTGATATTAATCTCACCTATTTGTCCTTAGTAGATGAATTGTAAGTCTTCCTTGCTTATTATAGGGTTAACCCCTCTCTAGCAAGTTGAAGCTTTTCTCACATGGTGGACTAGTTGTTATATAAGGTTGAGTTTTCTCCCATGGGTAACGTAAAACCTTAGGGCTTGTGTTTAAAATTGAATCCACTAACTTTTGGAAGTTTTTAGCCGAACTACGGCGTTTTGATCCTTACCTTTGATGGAAGGTACGTAGGCAGCGGGTTCATCCGTTCAAACCCAATAATTAATTTGTACATTCTTTCCTCATCATCCCACTCATGTTTGCACATTACTTATGTCATGACAAATAATAATTTTCAAACAACAAAGTGTGAAAAGGGCTCCCTAGGAGTACCTAGGACGCATTGGGTGCCTAACACCTTCCCATTGCGTAATTTACCCCTTACCCCGATCTCTGATCTTTTCCATTAGTTTTCTACGTGTAAAACTTCTTAGGTTTTTGTTCGCTTTTTAACCAGTCCTTAGGATAAATAAAAGTGCGGTGGCGACTCTATATTCATTGTATACATTGCTTATGATTTAATTGATAGATCATATAGTAACGAATACACCGCTACAGAAAAGTGGCGACTCTGCTGGGGAAAACATGTCCTTGGTGGTATTGCCAACTTTTCACCATTGTTGTGTGATATATTATTATTTGTTGTTTGACATATTTTTGTACAATTTGGGATAACTGTATTGATTGTAATGTGTGAATTGCTTGATATACAATTGCTATTTGCTTTGGTGATCTCTGTGAGATGAGTTCTATACCCGAACTCGAGTGCACTCTAGGATAGGAGAATGGCATAGTCTTGTCGACTGGTGTGGAGTAGTCCTTAGCCAGTTGACTTGCGAGCCCATTCACTTGGTGGAGGTCATGTTGGATTAATAATGTCACACAAGTTATTTGTGGTTAGGCATTATTCTTTCAATCATGTGCCTTAGAAGCCAAGGACCTTAGATTACCAAACCCATCTTGGCCTGTTTTTAGGACGTAGTGCGGAGGTCGTTCAGATGTAAGTTCTGATGCGATTGTCACGCGATACTACACTCATAAGAGTTTCTCTTGAGAATATTCTTGGAATACGAGTATTCGTTCCTCCGATAATATTCGAGAGATGGGACGATGATTATGGGAACCTCTGGTAGAACATGTCTGGCAGGTTTAAACCCTAGTACACTCCCTTTGGGTGGTTCTTAACCGAGACTCCATGCTCGTGACTCTCAGCAAACCCGTGATTCGTGGTTGAGCCGTTCAAACATCGTTAATATCAATGGATCCCGGATCAGGGGTAAAACCTAAAATCCACCAAAGCGGCTGGTTGATATTAAGGATGTTTGAGCCGGTTCATGTACCGTTAATATCAATGGAACTTGGGTGTCGATAAGGTGAAAAACCTAAATCCACCAAAATGGATGATTGATATTAGGGATACGTTGAGCTTTCCCACGACCTTTGTTTGGTGTGCTTTGCTTGATCCTTGAGTGTGATTGTTGCATTCATACATTCATGCATTCATCTACATTCCATGTCATCGAAAAAAAAAATCAGAAAATTTTCAAGGAACTTAAAAGGGTTTATTTGCAAAATTTTCAGACATGGAAAGACCAAAGAGGCATACGAAGAAGTACAGTTTCCGACAGCCTGATGTAAAAGAGTTAAGGAATCTGACACCTTATGTACTAGATCCCTTGGGTTTCAAGGCTCGATATGGGAAGCTTCTACCGCTGTTGACTACTCAGGTGGATGAGGGATTGATGAGCACTCTTGCTCAGTTCTATGATCCGCTGTATCGCTGCTTCTTATTTCCGGACTTCCAGCTGTTGCCTACATTGGAAGAATACTCTCACCTTATTGGGATTCCTATTCTGGATCTGGTGCCGTTCAGTGGCCTAGAGAGTATTCCATCTGCTAAGGAGATTGCTAGTCTGTTGCACATAGATGAAGCTTTGATCAAAGCCAATCTGATTACCAAAGGCGGGATTAAGGGTTTCTCTTCAGAGTTCCTTGTCGCTCAAGCTACCTGTAAGACCCCAATTTTGGGCCCTAAGATCCCTCATGGCCCATATTATTCATATCATTGTCTCAAGGATCAATGCATGCCTTTGCTTTCCTCTTAGTGGATAGATTGCCTTGTGGGTTTTGTTTCTTGATCACCAAGCATACTTTGCATTTGTATATCTTTGCTTTCATATGTTTATCATTCAAAAAGTATAAAAATATTGTCAGTCTAATCTTTTTGCTTGCAGTTGAAGCAATCATCAGAAATTAGGTCAAAGTCAGTCATTGATCAGTCAAAGCAATGGATGGTGGCCATTCTTGCAGAATTTGGGCACCATAATCAAAAGTTCATACAACTTGAGACATCATTTGAAGTCAAGTTCTCAAGGAATTAGGGTTTGGAAATCATCAGAAGAAGTTCAATCAGTCCAAAACCCTAGAAAAGTCAAACTTGGTCAACTGTTGATTTAATCAGAGATTTGATGGATAGAATTGATTTGAAGGAGTTCATTCATGCTTGTATAAGCCTCATCTATCATGTTCAACCTCATCATGGAAGGATTTGAAGTAAAATCAGAAATTTTCCAGAAATAGAAAGTGGACCTGTAATTTCAACTGCCAAAAATGGAAACTTCTTGATCTTAAACTTACATCATGATACAAGCTTCAAATGAATTTTTGCCCAACATGAAAGTTGAAGATCTTGTTCTCCCATTTTCAAAAAGTCCAAGAACATCAAAATCCCATGTGTGGTTGTCAAGATATGATCAAATCATTTTCACCAAATTTTGAACTTCAAAGGGGCATATCTCTCAAACCATAAGGCCAAATTTGGTGGGGTTTTTTCCTACAAACCACATTTTTCATCCTCTTTCCAAAAATATAAATTTCATGACCTAAAACCTTACCATTCAAAATGGCATTTTTGGACCTTTTGCATTTAAAATCAAAGTTTGACCAAACTTTGACTTTTTGTTCCTTTGACTTTTTCTTGATTTGGCCAATTGGGAAATGCTTTAAACCATATTTGAAACTTGCTCAAAGTCCTAAACCATCATCATACCACCATTTTCCCATCATTTTGAATCAAAATGCAAAATGGACAAAATTGGCAATTGGCTTCATTTGAACAAATCAAGTACAGCAGGTCTGCAGCACACAAAAACAGCATTTGGCAAGGTCCTTGGCAGCTGTAGCAGGCCCAAATTCTCAGCAAAACACACACCTCCACTTCATTTGGACATAATTAGCAAAAATGCAAATGAGTGCATTTACACTAAACAAGCTTACCATTTAATTAAGGGATGTTAAACAGGTGATATATAAAGGTTTTTCTGTCCAAACAAACCCTAGAGACTGCAGCCATACCACAGAAAATACACATTCTCTCATCTCTTGCAAATTGGCATTGTTGGATCGAATTGGAAGAATCATCACAAACCACAAGAAACTCTTGCTCCCTTCACTACCTGAACAACATATTGAGCACATTTTCACCACCAAATCATAGATGGAACCCCATCCTCGAGTTCTGTTTTCTCTAAACCCTTCCAATGGCAGAAGTTGATTGGTTCATTTCCAAGTATTCTTAAGCTAAGAAAGCTTCATCATCCATCATTATAGAGCATAGAGAGGAACTGTTTCAGCTTCACACCTTCGAATAAGCACTGTTCCATTGATTTTCTCCAAACAAAATGACTATCATGCTGTGTTTGTTGGTCGAAGTTTTGTTTGGATGTTTGAAAGTACCATGAGCCATACAGTAGAACCATGCTGCTACAACCAACTATGCTCATAACTTTTCCTGCTTGTGTATGCCTTGTTGTTCATGTCATGATTCACCTGGTTACCACCTTAATGCTGCATGAACATTGGCTGTTGTTTGTTTTGTTTGGTTACATGATGATGAGCCATGCGGCTATGCTGTTGAACTTTGCTATTTTCCAGCTAAAACAGAAATTCCACATGCTTTGTGTTGATTTTGATTGGTTATGTTTGCATGTTGATTGCATGATGATTGTTGATGCTGACGAATGCTGTTGATTGCTTGATGGGTGAACATTGCTGAATGCTATGCCGTTTTATGTTGGTCAAGTTTATGCTGGTGTTTGGATGAAATGCCTTAACCTTGCTGTTAGAAACCTTAGGGTTTTGAAAAACCAGATTTTGAGCTCATTGGCGCATTACACTGTTCCATTGGCTGAGAGCCAATAGGAACATTTCATTCCCTTCCCTCAAAACGCTGCAGTTTTGATTAGTGACTGCAGAATTACTAGAATGCCATCGTTGACTCCTTAGTTGACCAACATTGCCATGCATTTTGTTCATTTTTGCTCCAATTGTTACACAAACTTCCACAATTATTTGCTCTTTCATTTCAACTCCAAAAATTATGATTTTTTTTGCATGATGATCACAAAGATGTCTATTATTTAATCATGATTTTTAATTAATTTTTGGTTGGCTGAATTTTAATTGATAAATGATTTCTTCACATGTGTGCATAAATGATACATTGTGCCATTTCAATTGTGAAATACCCATGTTATATCCAATGCCTTTGAAATTTTTTGTGGTGAAACTAGACACATTGACCTTCATTTCCATATAAAGTTTGTGCATTTCCCATTTGTGGTTTGTGAGCTTTGATTTTTTTGAAGTTATGTGTTGAATTTGGTGTCATACCATGATCATGCATTTTCACAATTTTTGTTCACACACTTCCCTACATCCAAATGACTCCAAATTTTGCATGAATGATCCCTTGTATGTCTAATTGATGTATGAATTTTCTTGGAATTAATCATGCTGTTTTCCATTTGATTGAGAATTTTCTTCCATATGTGGTCATTTGTTGATTTTTTGTGCTATGCCTTGCCAAATCTTTTGTGAAATTCTCAAATCTTATTGTATGACCATGAAATTTCATATGTGATAACTAGACATCTCAAGCTTTCCATTGGTGTTAATCTCATTCATTTCTCTTCTGTTTTCAAATTGATATGATTTTTTGAAGTTGACCCATGTTTGTTGACTTTCACCATGCTTACTTGAATTTGATTTGACTTCATGATTTTATTTGACTGCCTTCCTCTCATCCAAATGCCATGAAATTTTGCATGTGTACCATGTTAGATGTTAGGATTGAGTGTGATTTATTTCATGATTTTTGAAATTGTTTGAGTTGACTTTTGAATGAAGTCTTTGCTGTTGACTTTTGTATGCTTCTCTTGCCATGCTTTGCATCCTTTTGCATATGAAATGACCATGATGCATGATTTGATTATGAATCCAATTGAGAATGCTTCTTGAATGTTTAGACTTGGTTTGGGTTGACTTTTTTCTTGCTGCCTTGACTTTTTCTTTCATCTTTGACCCTAGGCTAGTCCTAGTGGTCTTCTGAGCTTATGTTGAGTTCATCTGTTTCAGGTTCAGCACCAATGCCTTGAGGATCATTCAAATATTTGTTTGAGTTGAATTATATGATGTGCTAACCTTTGTTTTGTAGGTGACTCATACTTGAGTCTTTGGGCCTTGCACAATTGGTCCCTCTGTGTGACCATTGGTTCATTTTCTTTTGCTTTTGATTGTTGACTTGTTTACTAATGAGTTTGACTTTTTTCAGGTACTTTAGTTGCCTAAGTTCTTTGAACTTGATTGCTTGCTTTGCTTTTTAGCATTTGCTTTGAGGTATAAACCTTTCTTCTTCATGTAGTCTGGAGACCCGGTCTGTTATTTGACCGGGCAAACTGTCTGAAGTCCTCCTTAAGAGGCAATGCCTGTGTTTGTTTAAATTTGTCCTAAGCAGGAAAAGTCCTTCAAGTAAGGCAATTGGTGGAAAGTAGGGATAAGCAATCTATCCCCCACTATTCAGAGTGTCCTCTCTTTGCTCCCAGTACCTGGTTGAAGCAATGAGATAAATACCCAAGATCTAATCGAGTCAATAATGTGGAGAGAGTTCCTACCTTCTGAACTCCCACACTTTCTTTGATGCTCTCTCTGATATGAGATAGAAGCAATGAGGCACACCCCTCATCTCCTTTTCATCTGCTTCACCTGAGCCCCTCAATGGCCAGGTTAAGAGCGACCTTTACCCATTACAGTGGACTTTTAAAGTCAAACCCTCTTGTGTGAGCCCCTTTGTTTGGCTATAGAGTGTGCTGTTTGATATTCATTGATTGATTGATTGCTTCATATGCACATGTTTGCTTGCATGCTATGCATTTATCATCATCATCAATTGCCATTAGTGCATGATCATCTCATTTGCTTTCTGTGATGCTATCATTGTTGTTTGCCCATTGAGGACAATTGTAAGTCCATTGCTTTGGCATTTGCTCCTGTGATATGGAAGGATAGAGTGTAAGACCTCATTGGTCACTCATATCTTCTGTTTGATTTTGTATGTGAGGTTGCAGTTATAAGTCCCTGTAAGTTGGCATCTGCTTTCCTGTGATCATAGTTTGTTTTATCTGTTTGTATGAGAGGTTGCAATTATAAGTCCCTGTAAGTTGGCATTTGCATTCCTGTGACCATATTGTTGCTTTTGTTCTTGTATGTGAGGATCCATTATAAGTCCCTGTGATGTGGCATTGGTATTCCTATGAGCATGTTTGTGGAGTTAACCTAAGTCCAGACAGATTGGCAGTTGACTTCCATGTTTCATCTTTGTTTTCTTTTGAGGAGATTAGTATAAGTCCATTGAGTGGCATCTGATATCCTATTCTGTTTTAGGAGACTGGTGTAAACCCATCTATTGGTATCCGGTATCCGCTTTTTATTTCTTTGTCTGTGGAGATTAGTGTAAGTCCATTGAGTGGCATCTGACATCCCGTTTTGTTTTAGGAGATTGGTATAAGACCATTGATTGGCATCCGATATCCGCCTTTGCTTTGTTTGTTTATTATTATCCATTGCTATTCCAAAGGACACACTTGAATCATCTCCCATATGATCTCAAGAAGTGAACCTTCTAAGAAGTTTTACTATCCATCTCCATCCATTCATCATTCATTATGTCCTAGACTTTTCACACTATACCTTTTAAAACTTGGCATAAGTGTTGTGCAAACATCTTCATGTTTTTTTAATTAAAAAACCTGGACTCAAGTCCTTGACTTTTTTTCAAACTTCATTTCATAATACTTATTTGAATTGATCTTAATCATACTTTGACTCCATTTTCATAATCATAATCAGTAACTTCACTCACTCACTTGTTTTGGCTTTGTCCATTAATCTTTTCATACATGAGCTATAGGTTTGATTTATCTTAGTGGTTGATGTTAATCTCACCTTCTGTCTTTAGTGATTGAATTGTAAGCCTTCCTTGCCTATTATAGGGTTAACCCCTCCCTGGCAAGTTGAAGCTGTTCTCACATGGTGGACGTTGTTGTTTGTATAAGGTTGAGTTTTCTCCCGTGGATAACGTAAGACCTAGGGTTTGTGTTTAAAATTGAACCTAACCCACTTTTGGAAATCTTTTAGCCGAACTACGGCGTTCTGATCCTTACCTTTGATGGAAGGTACGTAGGCAACGGGTTCATCCGTTCGAACCCAATAACCCAATAACCCAATAACCCAATAATAATAAAATGTATATTCTTTTCTCATCATCCCAATCATGTTTGCACAATCTTTTTGTCATAACAAATAATAATCTTTTACAACAAGTGTGAAAAGGGCTCCCTAGGAGTACCTAGGACGTAGTGGGTGCCTAACACCTTCCCATTGCGTAATTTACCCCTTACCCAGAATCTCTGATCTTTTTATTAGTTTTCTACGTGTAAAACTTCTTAGGCTTTTGTTCGCTTTTTAGCCAGTCCTTTGGATAAATAAAAGTGCGGTGGCGACTCGAAAATTTCACGTATCTCTTAGCTTGTGGTTTAATCGATAGATCATATAGCGACGAATACACCGCTACAGAAAAGTGGCGACTCTGCTGGGGATATCTCACCAGAATCCCTGGTGGTATTGCCTACTTTTCACCCTTGTTGTGATATATGTTATTATTCTTTATCTGACATATTTTTGTACAATTTGGGATCACTGTATTGATTGTAATGTGTGAATTGCTTGATATACATCTGCTGTTTGCTTTGGTGATCTGTGAGATGAGTTCTATACCCGAACTCGAGTGCACTCTAGGATAGGAGAATGGCATAGTCTTGTCGACTGGTGTGGAGTAGTCCTTAGCCAGTTGACTTGCGAGTCCATTCACTTGGTGGAGGTCATGTTGAACTAATAATGTCACACAAGTTATTTGTGGTTAGGCATTATTCTTTCAATCATGTTCCGCAGAAGCCAAGGACCTTAGTTTACCAAACCCATCTTGGCCTATTTTTAGGACCGTAGTGCGAAGGTCGTTCAGATGTCAGTTCTGATACGATTGTTACGCGATACTACACTCATAAGAGTTTCTCTTGAGAATATTCTTGGAATACGAGTATTCGTTCCTCCGATAATATTCGAAAGATGGAACGATGATTATGGGAACCTCTGATAGAACATGTCTGGCAGGTTTAAACCCTAGTACACTCCCTTTGGGTGGTTCTTAACCGAGACTCCATGCTCGTGACTCTCAACAAACCCGTGATTCGTGGTTGAGTCGTTCAAGCATTGTTAATATCAATGGATCCCGGATCAGGTGTAAAACCTAAAATCCATCAAAGCGGCTGGTTGATATTAAGAATGTTAGAACCGGTTCATGTACCGTTAATATCAATGGAACTTGGGTGTCGATAAGGTGAAAACCTAAATCCACCAAAATGGATGATTGATATTAGGGATGCATAGAGCTTTCCCACGACCTTTGTTTGGTGTGCTTTGCTTGATCCTTGAGTGTGTTTGTTGCATTCATGCATTCACGCATTCATCCGCATTCATGTCATCAAAAAAAAAGAGAAATTTTTCAAGGAACTTAAAGGGTTATTTGCAAAATTTTCAGACATGGAAAGACCAAAAAGGCATACAAAGAAGTACAGCTTCAAACAGCCCGATGTAAAAGAGTTAAGGAATCTGACATCGTATGTATTAGATCCCTTGGGTTTCAAAGCTCGCTATGGAAAGCTTCTGCCGTTGCTGACTACTCAAGTGGATGAGGGATTGATGAGCACTCTGGCTCAGTTCTACGATCCGCTCTATCATTGCTTCTTATTTCCAGACTTCCAGTTGTTGCCGACTTTGGAAGAATACTCTCACCTTATTGGGATTCCTATTCTGGATCAAGTGCCGTTCAGTGGCCTAGAGAGTATTCCATCTGCTCGAGAGATTTCCAGTCTGTTGCACATAGATGAAGATCTGATTAGAGCTAATCTGACTACCAAAGGCGGAATTCAGGGTTTTCCTTCCGAGTTCCTCATTGCCCAAGCTACCTTTTATGGGAAGGCCATGAGTGAGGATGCCTTTGAGGCTCTATTTGTGTTACTCATCTATGGATTGGTGCTATTTCCCAACTTTGACAAGTTCGTCGACATGAACGCTATTAGGATCTTTTCAGTTCTTAATCCAGTTCCGACCTTGTTGGGTGATGCATATGTTTCCTTGCATCTGAGGAATATGAAGAATGGAGGAGTCATTGTCTGCTGTTTACCCCTGCTGTACAAGTGGTTTATTTCGCACTTGCCGCAGACAGTTGCTTTCAAGGAGAACAAGGGATGTCTACGGTGGTCTCAGAGACTTATGTCTCTCACCAATGATGATATCACCTGGTATGATCGCGTGTATGATACCGTTCAGATCATCAATTCTTGTGGTGAATTCCCCAATGTGCCTCTTCTTGGTACATGTGGTGGGATTACCTACAATCCTACGCTTGCACGTCGTCAGCTTGGGTTCCCCCTAAAGGATAAACCCCATAACATTCTGTTAGAAGGTGTGTTCTTTCAGGAGGGTAAAGATCCCCAAGGCCTGAAAGCCAAATTTGTCCGCGCTTGGCGCAATATTCGCATGAAGGGTAGGAATGAATTGGGTCCGAAGAATTGCATTGCTTTGGAGCCATACACATCTTGGGTCAGACAGAGGGCTGCTACCTACCTGATGCCGTATGATCATCCAAGACCTACACTGTTGGATGTGGCTGGGCCTTCAACCCTCCCTACCCAACGTGTAGAGGAGTTGAGAGAAGAAGACCTTTCGCGTGCCTGGATCCGCGAGAGAGAGGAATTGCTGCAGCAGCTCAAGGAGAAGGATGCTATGATTGAATTTCTCGAGCACCGAGTGATCGACGATCCGAACGACACTTGGACTTCTCTGCTTCCTCAGTCTTCCAAATTCTGGAAAAGGAAGTATGATCAACTTGCAAAGGAGAAAGCTGATATAGAGGCCGCCTATGAGAGAGAGATCAAGAAGTTGTACACTTCTCGTCTTCCAGCATCCCGAGCTAATAGGGATCCATAGGATGTCATTCACCTTTTCTCTTTGTAATATTTAAAAGAATGCTGTACTTCTTTGTCTTAATATTTTGAATGAAATATTTTCCATGAGCAATCAAAATGTTTAAAATATTGCAAATGTACCCTAAGGGTTCCTTGAAAATCAAAGCATTTGCACAAAGCATTTCATGCATCATTCCTGCATAAACAGGTACTCCTTTGTTTCTGGTCTTCCGGTTCTAACCCTCTGATCTTCATTTATTTTGAAGACAAGCTGACTCACCGGTATTATACGAGGGTCAACTCTGCAAGGATTATGGAGCAATTGGAACAAGAGAACCAGAGTTTGAGGGATGAAGTCGCCAGACTCGGCGCTCTGATGGAGCAACTTCTTGCCGCCCAGAATCAGCCTGCTCCTCAACAGCCAGCAACTCCGGTTCAGCGGACGGTTATATCAGAGATAGCTACCTCGTCGGTGCCTGTTAGTGCCCAGCAGCCAAATGCCATGCCTCCCGGTTTTCCTTGGGGGATGCCTCCTGGCTTCATGCCTGATCTGCCAGCTCCAACATTTGCTCAAATGCCGGCATCTAGCCCGGTCCCTATTCCCGTTCCTCCTGTCGTGCATACCATGCCTAGGGTAGACGACACCATCTACCACTCTGAGGCTTCTGAAGGCTCAGATGTTCACGAAAAGATGGACGCGATGAACGATCAATTCCTTGAGCTGAGAAAGGAATTGAGAACTCTCAGAGGCAAAGATCTCTTCGGCAAGTCAGCAGCCGAACTTTGTCTAGTTCCCGGTGTTAAAATACCTGTTAAATTCAAGGTCCCAGACTTTGAGAAATATAAAGGGAACACTTGTCCTTTGGCACATCTGGTCATGTATGCCAGAAAGATGTCCACGCAGACCGACAACGATCAACTCTTGATCCACTACTTCCAAGACAGTTTGTCTGGTGCTGCTCTCCGTTGGTACATGAGCTTGGACAGCGTCAACATCCGCTCTTTCAATGACCTTGGCGAAGCTTTCGTCAAGCAGTATAAATACAATGTTGACATGGCGCCTGACAGAGATCAACTCAGGTCTATGTCACAAAAGGACAAGGAGACGTTCAAGGAGTACGCCCAGAGATGGCGTGAGCTGGCAGCTCAAATCACTCCACCATTAGAAGAGAAGGAGATGACCAAGATCTTTCTGAAAACTCTTGGGTCATTTTACTATGAGAGAATGGTGGCCAGCGCTCCCTCTGATTTCACCGAGATGGTGAACATGGGGATGCGTCTTGAAGAAGGCGTCCGTGAAGGACGGTTAGCAAAAGATGATGGTTCTTCCTCTAAGCGGTATGGAGCGTTTAAGAGGAAAGAAGGTGAAGCCCATGTTGTGCAGTCTCAGCCCAAACATCGAAGACCCTCTGTTCAGAGGAAGCCTGCACATCATTCCAAACATCAGCATCAGGTGGCTAGTGTGGCACCTGTATTCAAGGATAATGCTCAGCAGTATCAGCATCAGCAGCAATATTCACAACCGCAGTATCAACAGCAACAGCAGCGTCCACAGCAACAGGCTTACCAGCCTCGTGGAAGTACAACCAATCAAGCAAATGTGAACTATGATAGGAAGAAGGTCAGCTTCGACCCTATTCCGATGACATATACAGAGCTTTATCCCTCCTTGTTGGAGAGGAAGTTGGTTTCTCCCAGGGATCCTCCTGCTATTCCTGCCAACCCGCAATGGTGGTACAAACCAGACCAGCATTGTGTCTACCATTCCGGTGCTCCGGGCCACAACGTTGAGAACTGTTTCCCGCTGAAGAATAAGGTTCAAGACCTCATGAGAAGCGGAATTCTGAGTTTTGAAGACTCCAATCCGAATGTCACCCGGAACCCATTGCCTTCGCATGGGAAATCTGTGAACATGATCCAGGAAGACCTTGGGAAATACAAGGTGAAGTACATCAGTCATATCCGGCAGTCATTGGTTGGATTACATAAAATGCTGTGTCAGCACAGTTATTTGAGGCATAACCATGACCAGTGTCGCGTCTGTTCTATTAACCGCTTGGGTTGTGATCAGGTCCGCCGTGAGCTGCAGATGATGTTGAATGAAGGTACCATTGAGATTCTCCAGAATCGAAATGTTGATACAGTTGAGCCCGAAGTGAGTGTCATCTCCCCGGTGTTCAAATTACCTGAGCCAGTTGTTATTCGCTATAATAGCAACAAGCCTAAAGCTTCGCCTTCTCTGATTATCAAACCAGCTGGCCCTGTGCCGCATTCATCTGATAAGGCTGTACCTTTCAGATACAATCCTGTTGCTGTCCAGGATGGGGTTGAGGTACCTCTGCCGTCTACTTCCGTGACCACTATTGCTGATGTTAGTGGATTGACCCGCAGCGGTCGTGTGTTTTCTGCACCCACCAAAGCTCCTGCTGTTCCTTCTGATACTGTTGTGCACCCTGTAGGGAATGCTGTGAATGTTCAGAATCCGGCACTTGCTGTTGCCCAGCCTTCCTCCTCTGTACAAAAGACTCCCATTTCTTCAGTTGGCCCAAGCGGCATTGTTGATGAAGAATCTGATGAGATGCTGAGACTCATCAGAAAGAGTGAGTACAATATTGTAGACCAGCTTCTACACACGCCCTCCAAGATTTCCATTCTTTCTCTATTGCTGAATTCAGAGCCTCATAGGGAGTCTCTGCAGAAAGTCTTGGACCTGGCGTACGTCGATCATGACGTTACCTTGGAACAATTTGATAGCATTGTTGCAAACATTACTGCCTGCAACACTCTGAGCTTTTGTGACGCTGATCTCCCTGAGGAAGGAAGAGACCACAACATGGCTTTACATATCTCAATGAACTGCAAATCTGATGCAATGTCCAATGTACTGGTGGACACTGGATCATCTCTTAATGTATTGCCAAAATCTACACTCTCTCGTCTGTCATATCAAGGTCCTCCTATGAGGCAGAGTGGGGTTGTTGTTAAAGCTTTTGATGGGTCGCGCAAGACCGTGATTGGGGAAGTGGATCTCCCGATCAAAATTGGACCAAGTGATTTCCAGATCACTTTTCAAGTAATGGATATTCACCCATCATACAGCTGTCTCTTGGGCAGACCATGGATTCACGAGGCTGGCGCCGTGACATCCACCCTACACCAAAAGTTGAAGTTTGTGAAAAACAAGAAATTGGTTGTAGTAGGGGGAGAAAAGGCTCTCCTGGTCAGTAATCTATCTTCTTTCTCGTACATTGATGCAGAGGATGAAGTTGGAACTCAGTTCCAAGCTTTATCTATTGATAAACCAATCGAGAAGAAGTCTCCTTCATTCACTTCCTACCGTGATGCTAAGCTGGCCATTGAATGTGGTGCAGTCGCTGGATTAGGGAAAGTGCTTGAACTTGAAGATAACCGATCTCGGGCTGGCATTGGCTTTGGTTCTGGGGCATTCAACGAGCAAGGTCTGTTCACCAGTGGAGGATTCATCCATGCTGATCAACCTGCAAAAGAGGAAGCTGCTGCTATCATTGAAGAAGAAGATGCAGAAGACTTGAACAATTTTGTTATACCTGGTGGTGTCTGCCACAATTGGGTCGCTGTGGATGTTCCTACAGTTATCCATAGATCAGAGTAATTGTTCATTTTGTTTAAAACCCTTCTCCCATGCCAAAAGGAGAAGTGATGACATTGTTGGCAAAGCATATATACAATGATGTTTTCATTCAATTTTTGCATTGTCAAAACATTTGTTTTTCCTTTGTTTTCACTTTTTGCTTTTCTTTATGAAATCAGTGATCACAAAAAACCATAAAAACAAAAATAAAAGCTGTAAAAGCAACATTTTTCATCTGCATAATGATTTGCTTGTTTAAATTCTGAAGTTTTTCTTAACCAAAATCATTATGCAGGTTGATCCTAAAACCCATTGAACATAATGATCCAACGCCATCTCCCAATTTTGAATTCCCTGTATTTGAGGCAGAGGAAGATGACGTTGAAGAGATTCCTGATGAGATCACCCGTCTCCTTGAGCACGAAGAGAAGATCATTCAGCCGCATCTCGAAGACTTGGAAACAGTCAACTTGGGATCTGAAGATTGTGAGCGCCTGGTGAAGATTGGGGCACTTCTTGAAGGGTCTGTTAAGGAAGATTTGATCAGCTTGCTACGAGAATATTCAGATATCTTTGCTTGGTCCTATGAAGACATGCCGGGTTTAGATACAGATATTGTGCAACATTTCCTGCCTTTGAAGCCTGAGTGCGTGCCTGTGAAGCAGAAGCTCAGAAGAACTCATCCAGATATGGCAGTGAAGATCAAAGAGGAAGTTCAGAAGCAAATTGATGCGGGGTTTCTGGTGACTTCGACATATCCTCAATGGGTGGCCAATATTGTGCCTGTTCCTAAGAAGGACGGAAAAGTCCGTATGTGCGTTGATTATAGAGATTTGAATAAAGCTAGTCCAAAAGATGATTTTCCCTACCACACATTGACATGTTGGTAGACAATACAGCTAAATTCAAAGTCTTTTCCTTTATGGACGGATTTTCCGGATATAATCAAATCAAGATGGCACCAGAGGATATGGAGAAGACAACATTCATCACACCTTGGGGAACATTCTGTTATCGAGTGATGCCCTTCGGTTTGAAGAACGCCGGAGCCACGTATCAACGAGCTATGACTACCTTGTTTCATGATATGATGCACAAGGAGATAGAAGTCTATGTTGATGATATGATTGCTAAGTCCCGAACGGAAGTTGAGCATATTGAGCATTTGTTGAAGCTTTTTCAGCGTTTGAGGAAGTTCAAACTTCGCCTGAATCCGAACAAATGTACCTTTGGAGTCCGTTCCGGCAAGTTGTTGGGTTTTGTGGTAAGCGAAAGAGGTATTGAGGTTGATCCTGCAAAGGTCAAAGCAATACAAGAGATGCCCGCACCCAAAACTGAGAAGCAAGTCCGAGGTTTTCTTGGCCGCTTGAACTACATTTCCAGATTTATATCCCACATGACTGCCACATGTGCGCCGATATTCAAGCTCCTCCGGAAAGATCAGTCTCATGATTGGACCGAGGATTGCCAGAAAGCTTTCGACAGTATCAAAGATTATCTGTCCGAACCTCCGATTTTGTCTCCGCCAGTAGAAGGAAGACCTCTGATTATGTACTTGACAGTTCTTGAAGACTCGATGGGTTGTGTACTCGGTCAACAAGATGAATCAGGGAAGAAGGAGTTTGCTATATACTACCTCAGTAAGAAGTTTACTGATTGTGAGTCTCGGTACTCTATGCTTGAGAAGACGTGCTGTGCTTTAGCTTGGGCAGCTAAGCGTTTGCGCCAGTACATGATAAATCATACGACTTGGTTGATATCCAGAATGGATCCAATTAAGTATATATTCGAGAAGCCTGCTTTAACTGGGAGGATTGCCCGTTGGCAGATGCTGTTGTCTGAGTATGATATTGAGTATCGAGCTCAGAAAGCTATCAAAGGTAGTATCTTGGCTGACCACCTAGCGCACCAGCCAATTGAAGATCATCAGTCTGTTCAGTATGACTTCCCTGACGAGGAAATTCTGTATTTGAAGATGAAAGATTGCGATGAGCCTACACTTGATGAAGGTCCAGAACCTGGTTCCAGATGGACGATGGTGTTTGATGGCGCTGTTAATCAATATGGAAATGGAATTGGGGCAGTAATTGTTAATCCCCAGGGATCGCACATTCCATTTACAGCAAGGCTAACTTTCAAATGCACGAATAATATGGCGGAGTATGAAGCCTGTATTATGGGACTTGAAGAATGCATTGATTTGAGAATCAAATATCTTGATGTCTATGGTGATTCAGCTTTGGTTGTCAATCAGATCAAAGGTGAATGGGAGACGAATCAACCAAGTCTCATCCCGTACAGAGATTATGCAAGGAGAATTTCAACGTTCTTCACAGAAGTTGAATTTTATCATATTCCTCGAGAGGATAATCGGATGGCAGATGCCCTTGCAACGCTTGCTTCCATGATTGTTGTCAGATGGTGGAATGATGTTCCCAATATTACTGTGATGCGCTTGGACAGACCCGCTCACATATTTGCAATCGAAGAAGTAAAAGATGACAAGCCTTGGTACTTTGATATCAAGAATTTCCTCCAGAACCAGGTCTACCCGCCTGGGGCATCTGTGAAAGATAGGAAAACTTTGAGAAGGTTGTCAGGCAGTTTCTACCTCAGTGGTGAAGTGCTGTACAAGAGAAATTTTGATATGGTTTTGCTCAGATGCGTGGATAGACACGAAGCAAACCTATTGATGACTGAGGTCCATGAGGGTTCATTTGGTACTCATTCCAATGGACATGCCATGGCTAAGAAGATGTTGAGAGCAGGCTACTATTGGCTGACAATGGAGTCTGACTGTTGCAAGTATGTGAAGAAATGTCACAAGTGTCAAATTTATGCGGATAAGATTCATATTCCTCCGACACTCCTGAATGTGATTTCATCACCATGGCCTTTCTCTATGTGGGGAATCGACATGATCGGTATGATTGAGCCGAAAGCGTCCAATGGACATCGATTTATTCTCGTAGCAATTGATTACTTCACCAAATGGGTTGAAGCCGCTTCGTACGCGAATGTAACCAGGCAGGTGGTTGTGAAGTTTATCAAGAACCAGCTGATTTGCCGTTATGGTGTGCCAGAGAGGATCATTACTGATAATGGATCCAATCTGAATAACAAGATGATGGATGAGTTGTGCGCTGAATTCAAGATTGCACACCATAATTCCTCTCCTTACAGACCTAAGATGAATGGGGCTGTTGAAGCTGCTAACAAGAATATCAAGAGAATTATCCAGAAGATGACTGTCACCTACAAAGATTGGCATGATATGCTGCCATTTGCTTTGCATGGATACCGCACGTCTGTACGCACTTCGACAGGGGCAACCCCTTTCTCTCTTGTTTATGGCATGGAAGCCGTTCTCCCAGTAGAGGTGGAGATCCCATCAATGCGAATCTTGATGGAAGCCAAGTTGACTGATGCTGAATGGATTCAGAGTCGTTATGACCAACTGAATTTGATTGAAGAGAAGAGATTAACTGCCATGTGCCATGGTCAGTTGTATCAGCAAAGAATGAAGAAAGCATTTGATAAGAAGGTCAAGCCTCGTGTGTTCCGAGAAGGTGACCTTGTGCTCAAGAAAGTTTTGTCTTTCACGCCCGATTCCAGGGGCAAGTGGACTCCAAACTACGAGGGTCCATATGTTGTTAAGAGAGCCTTTTCAGGCGGTGCTTTGATGCTTACAACAATGGATGGGGAGGATTTCACTCGTCCTGTGAATTCAGATGCAGTTAAGAGATACTTTGCCTAAAAAAAAAAAGAGTATATGCAAATGAAAAAAAAAAAAAAAAAAAAAAAAACAGAATAGCTCGCTAAGTTGAAAACCCGAAAGGGCGGCTTAGGCAAAAATGAGCGTCTCGGTGGAGAACCCGCATGGGTAATCCAGGCAAAAATTAGAGACTTGAAAAAAGATATATTTGCATCCCGCTAGATTGAGTACCTCACTCTGGGGCAATCTAGGCAAAAATTAGGGATTTGGCAAGTAACTGCATCCTGACAAGACTTTCTGTTTCACAGTCGTCATTTCGTCAGAAGATTCTCGATTCGTCGTCAACTGAAGCTTCGGATACATCGAGATTCAAATTGGTAGAGAAAGGATCATTATGTTCAATGTAGCCCTCTTCCAATATATATCACTGATTTCAAATTTGTACAGATCCATGGAGTCTTGCCATTTGCAGACTACCATTCCATCAAATCAATTTGAGCTTTTTATCCAACTTATTTGCACTCTTATTTGTTTCAATTCAACAAATGTTTTGCATGTTTTAAATTGATAAAATGTCATTGTTTTAAACAAATCAATTTTTCAAAATTTTTGTTTTAAACAAAGTGAACATTCACAAGATTGAAAGGATACTCAAGAATATCTCAGTGCTCTCCCGAGGGTGGCATGATTCCCAACAGGTAAGACATCGGTTCATATTCCTGGTTTGGTGGTATCTTCTTTCTTCAGATCTTTGTTGAGGCTGTTCCTCAAACAAGAGTTGTTGGTGAGGCTGTTCCCCAGTACAGTCGCAAGCAGAGTGTTGTTGAAGACTTCGTTCTCTCCAGCAGCAGTTTTCCCTAGCAGGGATGTTTTCTTGAGAAGTTTCGGTGGTCGATGGTTTGTCATCTTGGTGCCCCGTCACTCTCTCCAGTGGGTCGCATTCCCCAGACTTTATTTGTCTCCTCAGCACAGTCACGAATATAACTGATTGATTGATACTCCCCTCGGAGTCGCAAGTAGAGTTGTTATTAATATCCCCACCAGGGTTTGCAAGTGGAGTTGTTGCCGCTTTTCCCCATGCAGTGTGCCAGTAGGATTTGTCTGTTTCCTCAGCACGTTTGTTTTCTTTTGAAGACTTGGTAGGTCAGTGGTTTGATACCCGGTACTTTACCTTTTCCCCGGCGAAGTCGTCTGTGGAATTGTTGCTATCTCTCCATCAGAGTTTTTTCTCTTCAGCAGAGCAGGATTTATTTTCCTACTCCGTGGTTGACTTGGGTTGACATCCCAGTATTGCAACCATCTTTTCCTCAGCTTAGTCTGCAGAGTGTTTGTTGTGGCAGCTTTGCCTGTTGAATACTCCCTCAATCCCCGTTATGGTCGGATGATGGCTTTGCCTCCAGTGAACGGATTTATCTCCTGACTGTTTGTGATCCCCAGTAGAGTGGCTTGTATTGCAGAATCTACTTGTTGTGATCAGTTTGCTGTATATTCTCCCCAAGCGGAGTGGTTCGTTGCAGAATCTATTTGTTTGATCTGTCCTCCCTCAGTGGGTCATTCCCAAGAGAGTAGCCGACAGTTTTCCCCAATAGAGTTGCTTATGCAGTTAAATTTTATTTGGATGATATCATTCTCCCTCAGTGGGTTTTCCCCCAGCGGAGTTATGTGGATTTGCTTCTACAGCAGTTCGTGCTTATTCATGCATTTGTTGTTTCTCAGTTGACACTGGGATCCCCTGCAGATACTTTGGGACTTCTCTCGTTCCCCTACAGATTCGTCTTGGTGGCTGTTTCGCCCGTTGTGACTTTCTGTACCCTGTTTCGGGTTGTTTCCTGATCTTTGGTTCTCTGCTTCTTCAGCAGTACCCGCAGATCTTTGCTTCTCAGCATATAGATCTCCGCAGATTGGCTCTCCAGTTGGTTTGTTCCCCTGGAAGTATAATACCGGACGTTTTGTTCCCGTACCTGTTTGTGTTAGAATTGTCTGTTCTGTCAGCATTCATCAAACATAAATCACGCATATTCATGCATATTCATAAACATTTAGATATTCATGTTGCATTTTTTGCCATATATCTTTTGTTTGTCGTGTCTTCTGCTTTGGTAATATAGATCTCTTTATAGATCTCCCCAAGCAGATGTCGGGTGTTTAAAATCTCTCCATTTAGAGTCAACCCCGTAAGCAGAAAATGTCTATCTTTCCTTCTGCAGTTCCCCACTGAGATATATCCTCGTGGATGACGGTTTCTTCCGTTTCCTCCCAACACATATATTGGGATGGATTTTCCTATTTGAGTTACATCCTCATTAGGACGTGTCTTTATTCAGTCTGTCTTTTCGGATCATTCCCGAATCGACCATTTGTCAGATATCTTGTGCTTCCCAGTGGGTTGTTCCCCAGCGGAATGTTTTTGGGCCTCTACCCTCATAACTGGTAGTTGTAAGTCCTATCTTTCCTGGCTTTCTTAACAGAATTTGTGGTTATACACCTTTTATTCTCCAGCCAGAGTTTTTGGTTTTCTACCCATATCCCGGTAGTTGTAAATCCTATTTTCCTGCTCTTCAGCAGTTTGTGGTTTGTTATAACCCTAGTTTGGTTTCCCGTGCGGATTTGTGATTTGTTCTATCCCCACGCGGAGTTGTTGGTCTTCTACCCCGTATTCGGTAGATGTAAACCCTAATTTTGTGGTTATCTTCATTCAATATTTGATGATGATTTTCCTTTGCTTGTGTAAGTTGCTCAGATCAGCACTTATATACTCAGCAAGTCTTTTGTGGATAATTGCCGTATGCTAGCAATTTTATCCCCAGTGGGTCTTCTCACCGTATGCTAGTGATTTGTTCCCCGGATCATTGTTTGTTTATCAATGTATCCCCAGCTAGTCTTCTGTCGATAATTGCCGGATGCTCGCAATTTATCCTCAGCAGATCGCCTTTCATTTACCCTTTTGTTGGTAATGTCTGTTGCTTCTTTGATTGGCTATCATTATATACCTGATTTGGTATCCCGATGCCTTTCTGTTCGGTTGATTTATCCTTTGTTAACCCAGTAACCGGTTGTGGATAATCTTCCATGCGAGTATATTATTCACGGTCTGCCGGTAATGAATAATATATCTCATGCACTCTTCAGTCGAAGCCTTTTGTGTTTCCCCAGTCGAGTAAGATTCGCTATTTCCCTTTGCGGAGTCGAATATCCTTGTTGTTGGATAGTTGCCGGATGCTTGCAATTTATCCCTTTGAGTTGTCTTTCGTTTACCCGTATGCTTGGTATCGATTGTCTCTCTTTTTGGTTAGTCACCTATTATATACCCAGTAACCGGTATCTCTGGTGTCTTTTCCTTTCGAGTGTATTATTCACGGTCTGCCGGTAATGAATAATATATCTCATGCGCTCTTTAGTTGGAATCCTTTGTTGATTTTCCCCAACTGAGCAAGATTCGTATTCTTGGTAGAATCGAATATCCATCCTTTAACCAGTTTGTGTTTTGGATGATGAGTGTTTTGGAAGTGAAATCCAATTCACGTTTTCGGTAGATCACCTATTATATACCCAGTAACCGGTATCTCTGGTGTTTCTTACCATGCGAGTTTGTTATCTACGTTCTGACGGTAATAGATAATATATCTCATGCGAGTATCTTATCCACGGTCTGCCGGTAATGGATATTATATCTCATGCACTCTTTGGGTTTGTGTCCCCAGTTGAGTAAGATTCGTTTTCCCGTTGTGGATTCGAATGCCCATCCTTTAAGTTGTTTTGCTTTTTCAAGCCCTCCTTTCGGATGATGAGTGTTTTGGAAGTGAAAACCAATTCACGCCTTCGGATTTTATCCTATAAACAACCCAGTAACCGGTTCAGGATAATTTTCCTTTCGAGTGTATTATTCACGGTCTGCCGGTAATGAATAATACATCTCATCTGAGTATTCTATCCACGTTCTGACGGTAATGGATATTATATCTCGTTCACTCTTGAGTCAATCTTTTGATTGTTTTTCCCTCAGAGTAAGATTCATTTTCCTTGTGGAATTGAATATCCATCCTATAAACAAGTTTGCTTTTCTAGCTCTCTTCAGGATGATGAGTGTTTTGGAAGTGAAATCCAATTCACGCTTTGGTCGGTCACCTATTATATACCCAGTAACCGGTATCCTTGGTGTTCCCTCCTTTCTGCTCCCTATTATGACCTCGGTCCCCCTGTGGAGTCAGATTTTTCCTGAGTTTGTTACCCGTATGCCCGGTAACATCTCATTTCTTTGTTACTTCCCCAGTGGAACTTTCTTTTGCTTCTCCTCAGGAGTCAGCTTGTGTCTCTCCAATGGATTTATTTTCCATTTGGAAATTTGTTCCCCAGTGTGAGTTCTTCACTCCCCAGTGAGTTCTCCTGTCTGTTTTCTGTTACTCTAATCAGAGTCGTGTCTTGTTCACGTTATGTCAGTTTTGTGTTTCCCCAGTTTGGAGTCGTGTCTTGTCCACACATCTCATTTCTTTTATTATCCCCATAGAGTCTTGTTAGAGTCTCTGTTCCTGGTGAGTGTATTGCTCCGATGGATCGTCTTTTCTTCTGTGTGAATCATACTCCCCACAGAACTGGTGTCTTTTACATGCATACATCTGCATCATGAGGTCTCTTAGGGACCAAAATTTGTCTCATTACTGTTATTTAAGTCCATTCTACCGCGTCGAGATGAAGATTTCTAAACTTCACTTCTCCGGCTAGAATGACCTTAAATAGGGGCATCTGTAAGACCCCAATTTTGGGCCCTAAGATCCCTCATGGCCCATATTATTCATATCATTGTCTCAAGGATCAATGCATGCCTTTGCTTTCCTCTTAGTGGATAGATTGCCTTGTGGGTTTTGTTTCTTGATCACCAAGCATACTTTGCATTTGTATATCTTTGCTTTCATATGTTTATCATTCAAAAAGTATAAAAATATTGTCAGTCTAATCTTTTTGCTTGCAGTTGAAGCAATCATCAGAAATTAGGTCAAAGTCAGTCATTGATCAGTCAAAGCAATGGATGGTGGCCATTCTTGCAGAATTTGGGCACCATAATCAAAAGTTCATACAACTTGAGACATCATTTGAAGTCAAGTTCTCAAGGAATTAGGGTTTGGAAATCATCAGAAGAAGTTCAATCAGTCCAAAACCCTAGAAAAGTCAAACTTGGTCAACTGTTGATTTAATCAGAGATTTGATGGATAGAATTGATTTGAAGGAGTTCATTCATGCTTGTATAAGCCTCATCTATCATGTTCAACCTCATCATGGAAGGATTTGAAGTAAAATCAGAAATTTTCCAGAAATAGAAAGTGGACCTGTAATTTCAACTGCCAAAAATGGAAACTTCTTGATCTTAAACTTACATCATGATACAAGCTTCAAATGAATTTTTGCCCAACATGAAAGTTGAAGATCTTGTTCTCCCATTTTCAAAAAGTCCAAGAACATCAAAATCCCATGTGTGGTTGTCAAGATATGATCAAATCATTTTCACCAAATTTTGAACTTCAAAGGGGCATATCTCTCAAACCATAAGGCCAAATTTGGTGGGGTTTTTTCCTACAAACCACATTTTTCATCCTCTTTCCAAAAATATAAATTTCATGACCTAAAACCTTACCATTCAAAATGGCATTTTTGGACCTTTTGCATTTAAAATCAAAGTTTGACCAAACTTTGACTTTTTGTTCCTTTGACTTTTTCTTGATTTGGCCAATTGGGAAATGCTTTAAACCATATTTGAAACTTGCTCAAAGTCCTAAACCATCATCATACCACCATTTTCCCATCATTTTGAATCAAAATGCAAAATGGACAAAATTGGCAATTGGCTTCATTTGAACAAATCAAGTACAGCAGGTCTGCAGCACACAAAAACAGCATTTGGCAAGGTCCTTGGCAGCTGTAGCAGGCCCAAATTCTCAGCAAAACACACACCTCCACTTCATTTGGACATAATTAGCAAAAATGCAAATGAGTGCATTTACACTAAACAAGCTTACCATTTAATTAAGGGATGTTAAACAGGTGATATATAAAGGTTTTTCTGTCCAAACAAACCCTAGAGACTGCAGCCATACCACAGAAAATACACATTCTCTCATCTCTTGCAAATTGGCATTGTTGGATCGAATTGGAAGAATCATCACAAACCACAAGAAACTCTTGCTCCCTTCACTACCTGAACAACATATTGAGCACATTTTCACCACCAAATCATAGATGGAACCCCATCCTCGAGTTCTGTTTTCTCTAAACCCTTCCAATGGCAGAAGTTGATTGGTTCATTTCCAAGTATTCTTAAGCTAAGAAAGCTTCATCATCCATCATTATAGAGCATAGAGAGGAACTGTTTCAGCTTCACACCTTCGAATAAGCACTGTTCCATTGATTTTCTCCAAACAAAATGACTATCATGCTGTGTTTGTTGGTCGAAGTTTTGTTTGGATGTTTGAAAGTACCATGAGCCATACAGTAGAACCATGCTGCTACAACCAACTATGCTCATAACTTTTCCTGCTTGTGTATGCCTTGTTGTTCATGTCATGATTCACCTGGTTACCACCTTAATGCTGCATGAACATTGGCTGTTGTTTGTTTTGTTTGGTTACATGATGATGAGCCATGCGGCTATGCTGTTGAACTTTGCTATTTTCCAGCTAAAACAGAAATTCCACATGCTTTGTGTTGATTTTGATTGGTTATGTTTGCATGTTGATTGCATGATGATTGTTGATGCTGACGAATGCTGTTGATTGCTTGATGGGTGAACATTGCTGAATGCTATGCCGTTTTATGTTGGTCAAGTTTATGCTGGTGTTTGGATGAAATGCCTTAACCTTGCTGTTAGAAACCTTAGGGTTTTGAAAAACCAGATTTTGAGCTCATTGGCGCATTACACTGTTCCATTGGCTGAGAGCCAATAGGAACATTTCATTCCCTTCCCTCAAAACGCTGCAGTTTTGATTAGTGACTGCAGAATTACTAGAATGCCATCGTTGACTCCTTAGTTGACCAACATTGCCATGCATTTTGTTCATTTTTGCTCCAATTGTTACACAAACTTCCACAATTATTTGCTCTTTCATTTCAACTCCAAAAATTATGATTTTTTTTGCATGATGATCACAAAGATGTCTATTATTTAATCATGATTTTTAATTAATTTTTGGTTGGCTGAATTTTAATTGATAAATGATTTCTTCACATGTGTGCATAAATGATACATTGTGCCATTTCAATTGTGAAATACCCATGTTATATCCAATGCCTTTGAAATTTTTTGTGGTGAAACTAGACACATTGACCTTCATTTCCATATAAAGTTTGTGCATTTCCCATTTGTGGTTTGTGAGCTTTGATTTTTTTGAAGTTATGTGTTGAATTTGGTGTCATACCATGATCATGCATTTTCACAATTTTTGTTCACACACTTCCCTACATCCAAATGACTCCAAATTTTGCATGAATGATCCCTTGTATGTCTAATTGATGTATGAATTTTCTTGGAATTAATCATGCTGTTTTCCATTTGATTGAGAATTTTCTTCCATATGTGGTCATTTGTTGATTTTTTGTGCTATGCCTTGCCAAATCTTTTGTGAAATTCTCAAATCTTATTGTATGACCATGAAATTTCATATGTGATAACTAGACATCTCAAGCTTTCCATTGGTGTTAATCTCATTCATTTCTCTTCTGTTTTCAAATTGATATGATTTTTTGAAGTTGACCCATGTTTGTTGACTTTCACCATGCTTACTTGAATTTGATTTGACTTCATGATTTTATTTGACTGCCTTCCTCTCATCCAAATGCCATGAAATTTTGCATGTGTACCATGTTAGATGTTAGGATTGAGTGTGATTTATTTCATGATTTTTGAAATTGTTTGAGTTGACTTTTGAATGAAGTCTTTGCTGTTGACTTTTGTATGCTTCTCTTGCCATGCTTTGCATCCTTTTGCATATGAAATGACCATGATGCATGATTTGATTATGAATCCAATTGAGAATGCTTCTTGAATGTTTAGACTTGGTTTGGGTTGACTTTTTTCTTGCTGCCTTGACTTTTTCTTTCATCTTTGACCCTAGGCTAGTCCTAGTGGTCTTCTGAGCTTATGTTGAGTTCATCTGTTTCAGGTTCAGCACCAATGCCTTGAGGATCATTCAAATATTTGTTTGAGTTGAATTATATGATGTGCTAACCTTTGTTTTGTAGGTGACTCATACTTGAGTCTTTGGGCCTTGCACAATTGGTCCCTCTGTGTGACCATTGGTTCATTTTCTTTTGCTTTTGATTGTTGACTTGTTTACTAATGAGTTTGACTTTTTTCAGGTACTTTAGTTGCCTAAGTTCTTTGAACTTGATTGCTTGCTTTGCTTTTTAGCATTTGCTTTGAGCTATAAACCTTTCTTCTTCATGTAGTCTGGAGACCCGGTCTGTTATTTGACCGGGCAAACTGTCTGAAGTCCTCCTTAAGAGGCAATGCCTGTGTTTGTTTAAATTTGTCCTAAGCAGGAAAAGTCCTTCAAGTAAGGCAATTGGTGGAAAGTAGGGATAAGCAATCTATCCCCCACTATTCAGAGTGTCCTCTCTTTGCTCCCAGTACCTGGTTGAAGCAATGAGATAAATACCCAAGATCTAATCGAGTCAATAATGTGGAGAGAGTTCCTACCTTCTGAACTCCCACACTTTCTTTGATGCTCTCTCTGATATGAGATAGAAGCAATGAGGCACACCCCTCATCTCCTTTTCATCTGCTTCACCTGAGCCCCTCAATGGCCAGGTTAAGAGCGACCTTTACCCATTACAGTGGACTTTTAAAGTCAAACCCTCTTGTGTGAGCCCCTTTGTTTGGCTATAGAGTGTGCTGTTTGATATTCATTGATTGATTGATTGCTTCATATGCACATGTTTGCTTGCATGCTATGCATTTATCATCATCATCAATTGCCATTAGTGCATGATCATCTCATTTGCTTTCTGTGATGCTATCATTGTTGTTTGCCCATTGAGGACAATTGTAAGTCCATTGCTTTGGCATTTGCTCCTGTGATATGGAAGGATAGAGTGTAAGACCTCATTGGTCACTCATATCTTCTGTTTGATTTTGTATGTGAGGTTGCAGTTATAAGTCCCTGTAAGTTGGCATCTGCTTTCCTGTGATCATAGTTTGTTTTATCTGTTTGTATGAGAGGTTGCAATTATAAGTCCCTGTAAGTTGGCATTTGCATTCCTGTGACCATATTGTTGCTTTTGTTCTTGTATGTGAGGATCCATTATAAGTCCCTGTGATGTGGCATTGGTATTCCTATGAGCATGTTTGTGGAGTTAACCTAAGTCCAGACAGATTGGCAGTTGACTTCCATGTTTCATCTTTGTTTTCTTTTGAGGAGATTAGTATAAGTCCATTGAGTGGCATCTGATATCCTATTCTGTTTTAGGAGACTGGTGTAAACCCATCTATTGGTATCCGGTATCCGCTTTTTATTTCTTTGTCTGTGGAGATTAGTGTAAGTCCATTGAGTGGCATCTGACATCCCGTTTTGTTTTAGGAGATTGGTATAAGACCATTGATTGGCATCCGATATCCGCCTTTGCTTTGTTTGTTTATTATTATCCATTGCTATTCCAAAGGACACACTTGAATCATCTCCCATATGATCTCAAGAAGTGAACCTTCTAAGAAGTTTTACTATCCATCTCCATCCATTCATCATTCATTATGTCCTAGACTTTTCACACTATACCTTTTAAAACTTGGCATAAGTGTTGTGCAAACATCTTCATGTTTTTTTAATTAAAAAACCTGGACTCAAGTCCTTGACTTTTTTTCAAACTTCATTTCATAATACTTATTTGAATTGATCTTAATCATACTTTGACTCCATTTTCATAATCATAATCAGTAACTTCACTCACTCACTTGTTTTGGCTTTGTCCATTAATCTTTTCATACATGAGCTATAGGTTTGATTTATCTTAGTGGTTGATGTTAATCTCACCTTCTGTCTTTAGTGATTGAATTGTAAGCCTTCCTTGCCTATTATAGGGTTAACCCCTCCCTGGCAAGTTGAAGCTGTTCTCACATGGTGGACGTTGTTGTTTGTATAAGGTTGAGTTTTCTCCCGTGGATAACGTAAGACCTAGGGTTTGTGTTTAAAATTGAACCTAACCCACTTTTGGAAATCTTTTAGCCGAACTACGGCGTTCTGATCCTTACCTTTGATGGAAGGTACGTAGGCAACGGGTTCATCCGTTCGAACCCAATAACCCAATAACCCAATAACCCAATAATAATAAAATGTATATTCTTTTCTCATCATCCCAATCATGTTTGCACAATCTTTTTGTCATAACAAATAATAATCTTTTACAACAAGTGTGAAAAGGGCTCCCTAGGAGTACCTAGGACGTAGTGGGTGCCTAACACCTTCCCATTGCGTAATTTACCCCTTACCCAGAATCTCTGATCTTTTTATTAGTTTTCTACGTGTAAAACTTCTTAGGCTTTTGTTCGCTTTTTAGCCAGTCCTTTGGATAAATAAAAGTGCGGTGGCGACTCGAAAATTTCACGTATCTCTTAGCTTGTGGTTTAATCGATAGATCATATAGCGACGAATACACCGCTACACTACCTTTTATGGAGAAGCCAGGAGTGAAGATGCCTTTGAGGCTCTGTTTGTATTACTCATCTATGGATTAGTGCTATTTCCCAACTTTGACAAGTTCGTGGACATGAATGCTATTAGGATCTTCTCAGTTCTTAATCCGGTTCCGACTTTGTTGGGCGACGCCTATTTCTCTCTGCACCTGAGGAATATGAAGGGTAGTAGAGTTATTGTCTGCTGTCTGCCGTTGCTGTACAAGTGGTTTATTTCGCACTTGCCGCAGACCATTGCTTTTAAGGAGAACAAGAGTTGTCTACGGTGGTCTCAGAGACTTATGTCCCTCACCAATAATGATATCTCTTGGTATGATCGTGTATATGATACTGTGCAGATTATTGAGTCTTGTGGTGAATTCCCGAATGTGCCTCTTCTTGGTACAGGTGGTGGGATCAGCTACAACCCTACACTTGCACGTCGTCAGCTTGGGTTCCCCCTAAAGGATAAACCTCATAACATTCTGTTAGAGGGTGTATTCTTTCAGGAGGGTAAAGATCCCCAAGGCTTGAAAGCCAGATTCGTCCGCGCTTGGCGCAATATCCGAAAGAAGAGTAGGAATGAATTGGGCCCGAAGAATTGCATTGCTTTGGAGCCTTATACTTCCTGGGTCAGACAGCGAGCTGCCGAATACCTGATGCCTTATGACTATCCGAGACCTACACCTTTGGATGTGGCTGGGCCTTCAACCCTCCCTATCCAACGTGTAGAGGAGTTGAGAGAGGAAGATCTTTCACGTGCTTGGATCCGTGAAAGAGAAGAATTGCTGCAACAGATTAAGGAGAAGGATGCTCTGATAGAGTTCCTTGAGCATCAGGTGATCGATGACCCGAACGATACTTGGACTTCTTTGCTTCCTCAGTCTTCCAAATTCTGGAAGAGGAAGTATGATCAGCTTGCTAAGGCAAAAGCAGATATGGAAGCAGCTTATGAGAGAGAGATCAAGAAGTTGTGCACTTCTCGTCTTCCAGCATCCCGAGCTAATAGGGGTCCATAGGATGTTATTTTCCTTTTCTCTTTGTAATAATCAAATTGATGTACTTCTTTGTCTTGAAAATAATGAATGAGATATTTTCCATGTGAAATATAAAATGCTTTTAATGCTCAAAATATTACAAATAAATACCCTAAGGGTTCCTTGAAAATAAACAAAAGCATATGCACAAGCATGTCATGCATCATGTTGCATAAGCAGGTACCTTGTTTCTGGTCTTCTTGTCCTGACTCTGTTCTTCATTTATTTTGAAGACAAGCTGACTCACCGGTATTACACCCGAGCCAATTCTGCAAGAGTAATGGATCAGCTAGAACAAGAGAACAGAGAACTGAGAGATGAAGTCGCCAGACTTGGCGCTCTGATGGAGCAACTTCTTGCCGCTCAGAATCAACCTGCTCAACCGCCTGCAACTCCCGTCCAGGGGACTGTGATCTCAGAGGTTGCTACTTCTGTTGTGCCTGCTGCCAATGTTCAGTATATGCCCAATGTCATGCCAGCCGGGTACCCATGGGGTATGCCTCCAGGTTTCATGCCTGACATCCCTGCTCCTACCTTCGTTCATATGCCGGCATCTAGCCCGGTCATTACTGCTGCTCCTCCTGTAGTGCATACCTTGCCGAGGGCAGATGAACCCATCTATCATTCCGAGCCATCTGAGGGCCCGGACGTTAATGAGAAAATGGATGCTATGAATGACCAATTCCTTGAGCTGAGGAAGGAATTGAAGACCCTCAGAGGTAAGGACCTATTCGGCAAGTCTGCTGCCGAGCTCTGCCTGGTCCCTGGAGTCAAAATTCCAATCAAATTCAAAGTTCCTGACTTTGAGAAATACAAAGGGAACACCTGTCCTCTTGCACACCTGGTCATGTACGCCAGGAAGATGTCAACTCAGACAGACAACGATCAGTTACTGATCCACTACTTCCAGGACAGCTTGTCCGGTGCTGCGCTTCGGTGGTATATGTACCTGAACAGTGCCAACATCCAATCCTTCAACGACCTTGGCGAGGCTTTCGTCAAGCAGTACAAATATAACGTCGATATGGCGCCTGACAGAGATCAACTCAGGTCTATGTCGCAAAAGGATAAAGAAACTTTCAAGGAGTACGCCCAGAGGTGGCGAGAGCTCGCAGCGCAGATCACTCCACCGCTCGAGGAGAAAGAAATGACTAAGATTTTTCTGAAAACTCTTAGCTCATTTTATTATGAGCGAATGGTGGCTAGTGCTCCCTCAGACTTCACCGAGATGGTGAATATGGGGATGAGACTTGAAGAGGGTGTCCGTGAAGGACGGTTGGCTAAAGATGAAGGCTCTTCTAGCAAGAGGTATGGCTCTTTTGCTAAGAAGAAGGATGGGGAAGCACATGCTGTGCAGTCCCATAAATCAAGGAAACCTCCGGTTCAGAGGAAACCAGCACGCCGTGCGGGGCATCAGCATCAGGTGGCCCATATTGCTCCTGTCTTCAAAGACAATTCTCAGCAGTATCAACCTCAGCAACAATATCAGCAACAACAATATCAGCAACAGCAACACCCACAGCAACAGGCCTACCAGCCTCGTGGAAGCACAACAAATCAAGCCAATTTGAGTTATGACCGGAAAAAGATCAGCTTCGATCCTATCCCTATGTCATACGCAGAGCTTTATCCCTCCTTGTTGGAGAGGAAGTTGGTAACTCCCAGGGATCCTCCTGCTATTCCTGCTAATCCACAATGGTGGTATAAACCAGACCAACATTGTGTATATCATTCCGGAGCTCCGGGCCATAATATCGAAAACTGTTATCCACTCAAGACAAAGGTTCAAGACCTGATGAGATGTGGAATTTTGAGCTTCGAAGATTCGGGCCCAAATGTTACCAAGAACCCATTGCCTTCGCATGGGAAATCCGTAAATATGGTCCAGGGATGCCCTGGGAAATACAAGGTCAAATATGTGAGTCATATTAGACAATCGTTGGTGGAGCTACATCGCTTGTTGTGCCAATACAGCCATATGGTGCATGACCACGATAAGTGCCGTATCTGTTCGGTGAACCGTCTGGGGTGCAATCAGGTACGAAGAGAGCTACAAGAGTTGTTAGACGAAGGTACCATTGAGATTTTGCAAAATCGCAATGTTGACGAGGACGAACCTGAAGTAAATGTTATATCTCCAGTGTTCAAATTACCAGAGCCTGTTGTTATTCGATATGATAGCAGCACGCCGAAGACTTCTCCTTCACTTGTGATTAAACCTGCCGGCCCCGTGCCGTATTCTTCTGATAGAGCTGTGCCGTTCAGGTACAATCCAGTTGCTGTGCAAGATGGGGTGGAAGTGCCTTTGCCTTCAACTGCTGTGACCAATATTGCCGATGTGAGCGGCCTGACCCGGAGTGGTCGAGTATTCTCTGCGCCTCCTAAGGCCCCTGTTGCTTCTGAATCTTTTGAGCGTCCAGTTGGGACTGCTGTCAATAGTCAGAATCCGGCACTTGATGTTGCCAGACCCTCCTCTATACAAAAAACTCCTACTTCTTCAGCTGGCCCGAGTGGCATTTCGAATGAAGAATCTGATGAGATGCTGAGGCTCATCAAGAAAAGCGAGTATAATGTTGTAGACCAGCTTCTACACACGCCTTCCAAAATCTCCATATTATCCTTGCTGATGCACTCAGAACCCCATAGGGAGGCTCTGCAGAAAGTCTTGGACTTGGCGTACGTTGATCACGACGTCACTATCGAACAGTTTGACAGTATAGTTGCAAACATCACTGCTTGCAACACCTTGAGTTTCAGTGACGCTGATCTCCCTGAGGAGGGAAGAGACCACAACATGGCTCTACACATATCTCTGAATTGCAAATCTGATGCTATGTCCAACGTGCTGGTGGACACAGGATCATCTCTTAATGTGTTGCCTAAATCCACACTCTCCAGATTGTCATACCAAGGTCCTCCTATGAGGCAGAGTGGGGTAGTTGTGAAAGCTTTTGATGGGTCGCGCAAGACCGTGATTGGGGAAGTTGATCTCCCTATCAAGATAGGCCCAAGTGACTTCCAGGTTACCTTCCAGGTAATGGATATCCACCCGTCATACAGCTGTCTCTTAGGCAGACCATGGATTCACGAGGCTGGCGCCGTGACATCCACCCTACACCAGAAGCTGAAGTTTGTTAAGAATAAGAAACTGGTTGTGGTAGGGGGAGAAAAGGCTCTCCTGGTTAGCCACCTGTCTTCTTTCTCATATATTGATGCAGAAGATGAAGTTGGAACTCCGTTCCAAGCTTTATCTATTGATGAACCTATCGAGAAGAAGTCTCCATCATTTGCTTCCTACCGTGATGCAAAACTGGCCATTGAATGTGGTGCAGTCGCTGGTTTAGGGAAGGTGATCGAACTTGAAGACAACAAATCCCGGGCTGGCATTGGCTTTTGTTCTGGGGCATATAATGAGCACGGTCTGTTCACAAGTGGAGGATTCATCCATGATGATCAGTCTGTTGAAGAAGAAGCTGCTGCTATCATTGAAGAAGATGCAGAGGACATGTGCAATTTCGTTATTCCTGGTGGTGTCTGCCACAATTGGGTCGCTGTGGATGTTCCTACAGTTATCCATAAGTCAGAGTAATAATGCTCACTTTGTTTAAAACCCTTCTCCCATGCCAAAAGGAGAAGTGATGACATGTTTGGCTCATATATACAATGATGTTTTCATTCAATTAATGCATTGTTAAACATTTGTTTTTCCATTTGTTTTCACTTTTCGCTTTTTGCATGAAATCAGTGATCACAAAAAACCCATGAAAACAAGAATAAAAGCAACATTTTTCATCTGCATAATGGTTTGCTTGTTTAAATGCTGAAAGTTTTTTTATTAACCAAAATCATTATGCAGGTTGATTCTAAAACCCATTGAACATAATGATCCAATGCCATCTCCCAACTTTGAATTCCCTGTATTCGAGGCAGAGGAAGATGATGTTGAAGGAATACCTGATGAGATTACCCGTCTCCTTGAGCACGAAGAAAAGATCATTCAGCCGCATCTTGAAGATTTGGAATCAGTCAACTTGGGGTCTGAGGATTGTATTCGTATGGTGAAGATCGGGGCACTTCTTGAAGAGTCTGTCAAGAAGGATTTGATCAGTTTGCTACGAGAGTATTCAGATATCTTCGCTTGGTCATATGAAGACATGCCGGGTTTAGATACAGATATTGTGCAACATTTCCTGCCTTTGAAGCCTGAGTGCGTGCCTGTGAAGCAGAAGCTCAGAAGAACTCATCCTGATATGGCAGTGAAGATCAAAGAGGAAGTTCAGAAGCAAATTGATGCGGGGTTTCTGGTGACTTCCACATATCCTCAATGGGTGGCCAATATTGTGCCTGTTCCTAAGAAGGATGGAAAAGTCCGTATGTGCGTTGATTACAGAGACTTGAATAAAGCTAGTCCGAAAGATGATTTTCCTTTACCACACATTGATATGTTAGTAGACAATACAGCTAAATTCAAAGTCTTTTCCTTTATGGACGGATTTTCCGGATACAATCAAATCAAGATGGCACCAGAGGATATGGAGAAGACAACATTCATCACACCTTGGGGAACATTCTGTTATCGAGTGATGCCCTTCGGTTTGAAGAACGCCGGAGCCACGTATCAACGAGCTATGACTACCTTGTTTCATGATATGATGCACAAGGAGATAGAGGTCTATGTTGATGATATGATTGCTAAGTCCCGAACGGAAGTTGAGCATGTTGAGCATTTGTTAAAGCTTTTTCAGCGTTTGAGGAAGTTTAGACTCCGCCTGAATCCTAACAAATGTACATTTGGAGTCCGTTCCGGAAAGTTATTGGGTTTCATTGTCAGCGAGAAAGGTATTGAAGTTGATCCTGCCAAGGTCAAAGCAATACAAGAGATGCCTGCACCCAAAACTGAAAAGCAAGTCCGAGGTTTTCTTGGCCGCTTGAACTATATTTCCAGATTTATATCCCACATGACTGCCACATGTGCGCCGATATTCAAGCTCCTTCGGAAAGATCAGTCTCATGATTGGACCGAGGATTGCCAGAAAGCTTTCGACAGTATCAAAGAATATCTGTCTGAACCTCCGATCTTGTCTCCGCCTGTAGAAGGAAGACCTCTCATTATGTATTTGACTGTTCTTGAAGACTCAATGGGTTGTGTACTCGGTCAACAAGATGAATCAGGGAAGAAAGAATTTGCTATATACTACCTCAGTAAGAAGTTTACTGATTGTGAGTCTCGGTACTCCATGCTTGAGAAGACGTGCTGTGCTTTGGCTTGGGCTGCTAAGCGTTTGCGCCAGTACATGATAAATCATACAACTTGGTTGATATCCAGAATGGATCCGATTAAGTATATCTTCGAGAAACCTGCTTTAACTGGGAGGATCGCCCGTTGGCAGATGTTGTTGTCTGAGTATGATATTGAGTATCGAGCTCAGAAAGCTATCAAAGGTAGTATCTTGGCTGATCATCTAGCGCACCAGCCGATTGAAGATCAACAGTCTGTTCAGTATGACTTCCCTGATGAGGAAATTCTGTATTTGAAAATGAAAGAATGCGATGAGCCTACACTTGACGAAGGTCCAGAACCTGGGTCCAGATGGACGATGGTGTTTGATGGCGCTGTTAATCAGTATGGAAATGGAATTGGGGCAGTGATAATCAATCCCCAAGGTTCACATATTCCATTTACAGCAAGGCTGACTTTCAAATGCACGAATAATATGGCTGAGTATGAAGCCTGTATTATGGGACTTGAAGAATGTATTGATTTGAGAATCAAACATCTTGATGTGTATGGTGATTCGGCCCTAGTTGTTAATCAGATCAAGGGTGAATGGGAGACGAATCGGCCAAGTCTCGTACCATACAGAGATTATGCAAGAAGAATTTCAACTTTCTTCACAGAAGTTGAATTTTATCATATTCCTCGAGAGGATAATCGGATGGCAGATGCGCTTGCTACGCTTGCTTCCATGATTGTGGTCAGATGGTGGAATGATGTCCCCAATATTACTGTGATGCGCTTGGATAGACCGGCTCACATATTTGCAATTGAAGAAGTAAATGATGACAAGCCTTGGTATTTTGATATCAAGAATTTCCTCCAGAACCAGGTATACCCGCCTGGGGCATCTGTGAAAGATAGGAAAACTTTGAGAAGGTTGTCAGGCAGTTTCTACCTCAGTGGTGAAGTGCTGTATAAAAGAAATTTTGACATGGTTTTGCTCAGATGCGTGGATAGACACGAAGCAAACCTATTGATGACTGAGGTCCATGAGGGTTCGTTTGGTACTCATTCCAATGGACACGCCATGGCTAAGAAGATGTTGAGAGCGGGCTACTATTGGCTGACAATGGAGTCTGACTGTTGCAAATATGTGAAGAAATGTCACAAGTGTCAAATTTATGCGGATAAGATTCATATTCCTCCGACACTTCTGAATGTGATTTCATCACCATGGCCTTTCTCTATGTGGGGAATCGACATGATCGGCATGATTGAGCCGAAAGCGTCCAACGGACACAGGTTTATTCTCGTAGCAATTGATTACTTCACCAAATGGGTTGAAGCCGCTTCGTATGCGAATGTGACTAGACAGGTGGTTGTGAAGTTTATCAAGAACCAGCTGATTTGCCGTTATGGTGTGCCAGAGAGGATCATTACTGATAATGGATCCAATTTGAATAATAAAATGATGGATGAGTTGTGCACTGAATTCAAGATTGCACACCATAATTCCTCTCCCTACAGACCTAAGATGAATGGGGCTGTTGAAGCTGCTAATAAAAATATCAAGAAGATTATCCAAAAGATGACTGTCACGTACAAAGATTGGCATGAGATGCTGCCATTTGCTTTGCATGGATATCGTACGTCTGTACGCACTTCAACAGGGGCAACCCCTTTCTCTCTTGTTTATGGTATGGAGGCTGTTCTCCCAGTAGAGGTGGAGATCCCATCAATGAGAGTCTTGATGGAAGCCAAGTTGACTGATGCCGAATGGATTCAGAGTCGTTATGACCAACTGAATTTGATTGAAGAGAAGAGATTAACTGCCATGTGTCATGGTCAGTTATATCAGCAGAGAATGAAGAAAGCATTTGATAAGAAGGTCAAGCCTCGTGTGTTCCGAGAAGGTGACCTCGTGCTCAAGAAAGTTTTGTCTTTCGCGCCCGATTCCAGGGGCAAGTGGACTCCAAACTACGAGGGTCCATATGTTGTTAAGAGAGCCTTTTCAGGCGGAGCTTTAATGCTTACAACGATGGATGGGGAGGATTTCACTCGTCCTGTGAATTCAGATGCAGTCAAGAGATACTTTGCCTAGAAAAAAAAAAGGTATATGCAAATGAAAAACAGAATATCTCGCTAAGTTGAAAACCCGAAAGGGCGGCTTAGGCAAAATGAGCGTCTCGGTGGAGAACCTGCAAGGGTAATCCAGGCAAAAGTTAGAGACTCGATAAAAAAGTCCCGCTAGATTGAGTACCTCACTCTGGGGCAATCTAGGCAAAAATTAGGGATCAGGCAAGTAACTGCATCCGGACAAGACTTTCTGTTCCACCAGCCGTCTGTTCGTCAGAAGATTCTCGATTCGTCGTCAACTGAAGCTTCGAATACATCGAGATTCAAATTGGTAGAGAAAGGATCATTATGTTCAATGTAGCCCTCTTCCAATATATATCACTGATTTCAAATTTGTACAGATCTATGGAGTCTTGCCATTTGCAGACTACCATTCCATCAAATAAATTTGAGCTTTTATCCAATTATTTGCACTCTTATTTGTTTCAATTCAACAAATGTTTTGCATGTTTTAATTGATAAAAATATCATTGTTTCAAAAACAAAATTTTCCAAAATTTATTGTTTTAAACAAAGTGAACATTCACGATGATAAAAGGATACTCGAAGAATTTCTCAGTGCTCTCCCAAGGGTGGCATGGTTCCCAACAGGTAAGACATTTGTTCATACTCCTGGTTTGGTTTGTATCCTTCTTCTCCAGATTTGATCGATGGGGTTGTTCCCCAAGCAGAGATTTGGTTGTTGGGGTTGTCCCCCAAGCAGAGATTGGATTGTTGGGGCTGTTCCCTAAGCAGAGCTTCTGCGGATTTTGACTCCCCGAAGCAGAGTGGTGTGTTGAAGACTCAGTCTGTTCTCCAGCAGTAGTCTCTCCCCGGCTTGATTGCTCAGTTGTTCAGAATATTTGTGGTTAGTGGGTTGATATCCCCGTATCCCGTATTTCTCCCCAGGTGAGTTGCCAGCATAATTGCAAGTCGAGTTGTTGGTGGGGTTATTCCCCAAGCAGAATGTTGTTGAAGAGTCAGTTTTCTCCAGCAGCAGTTTTCCCCAGCATGGATGCTTCCCTTGTGGAAGACTCGGCAGTTGATGGTTTGTCACCTTGGCGCCTCGCCACTTTCTCCAGTGGGTCGCTATCCCCAGACTTTATTTGTCTCCTTGTCACAGTAGAGCTGTTATTGATATCCCCATTGCAGTCGCGAGCAGAGTTGTTGTCACTCTCCCCAGCGCGGTTGCCAGCGGATTTGTCTGTTTTCTCAGCACGGTCGCTTTCCTTTTGGAAGACTCGGTAAGTCAGTGGTTTGATACCCGGTACTTTACCTTTTCCCCGGCGCAGTCGTCAGTGGAGTTGTTTACCTTCTCTCTATCAGAATGGTTGTTATTCTCAGCAGAGCAGGATTTATTTTCCTACTCAGTGGTGGATTGGGTTGATATCCCGGTATTTTTCATCCATCTCTCTTCAGCATTTGTCTGCAGAATGGTTGTTGTGGCAGTATTGCCTTTTGAACCTCCTTCAATCCCCGTATGGTCGGTTGATAGCTCCGTCATCCAGAGATTGTATTGATTTCCCGATTACTTTTCGATCCTCAGTAGAGCGGATTTTATTGCAGAGTTTACTGATGTGATCCGACAGATGTATGTTCGCCCCGAGTAGAGTGGTTTGTTGTAGAATCTACTTGTTTGGTGCTTTCCTTCCTCAGTGGGTTGTTCCCCAAGAGAGTAGTTGATGATATCCCCAGTAGAGTTGCTTGTGCAGCCAAACTCTATCCGGGTGACCTTTGCTCCCTCAGTGGGTTGTTCCCCGATGGAGTTATGATGGATCCGTTCCCATAGCAGTGTTTGCTAAGATCCCCTGCAGGACTTTGAGATTCTCTTGTTCCTCAACAGATTTGTCTTTGTGGCTCTTTGCCTGTTGTGACTTTCTGTGCCCTAGTTGGGGTGATCGCTGATCCATTGCTCAGAGATTTGGTATCCTCCAGATATCTCTGATTCTTTTGCTTCTGCTTCCCAGCAGTACCCGCAGATCTTTGCTTTATGGCATGTAGATCTCCAGCAGAATTGGCTTTCCAGTTGGTTTCCCCCTGGAAGTGTAATACCGGACGTTTGATTCCTGGACCTGTTGTGTTAGAAATGTCTGTTTTGTCAGCATTCATCAAGCATAAATCACGCATATTCATGCATATTCATAAAACATTCAGATATTCATGTTGCATTTTTTGCCATATATCCTTTGTTTGTTGTTCCCTGCTATGGTGATATAGATCTTTATAGATCTTCCTAAGCAGATGTCGGGTGTTAAATCTCTCCATATAGAGTCAGCCCATAAGCAGAAAGTGTCTGTCTGTCCTTCTGCAGTTCCCCACTGAGATATTTCCTCGTGGATGACGGTTTCTTCCGTTTCCTCCCAACACATATATTGGGATGGAGGTTCCTATTTGAGTTATATCCTCATTAGGACGTGTCTTGATTCAGTCTGTCTTTTCGGATCTTTCCCGAATTGACGTTTGTCGTCTGTTCATTGTGCTTCCCAGTGGCGATTTTTATCCCCAGCGGAGTTTTCGGGCCTCTACCCTTATACCGGTAGTTGTAAGTCCTATTGTTCCCTTCCTCTTGGCGGAATTTGTGGTTATATACCTTTCATTCCTCCGCAAGAGTCGATTTTTGGCCTCTACCCTTATACCGGTAGTTGTAAGTCCTATTTTCCCGGCTTTCTTGGCGGAAATGGTGGTTATATACCTTGTAGTCCCCAGCCAGAGTTGTTGGTTTCCTACCTGATTGTGGGTAGTCGTAAATCCTAATTCCCTACTCTTCAACAGAGTTTGTGGTTTGTTATAAACCTCATTTTTGGTTCCTCGTGCGGATTCATGATTTATTCTATCCCCACGCAGAGTTTTTGGTTTTCTACCCCGTATTCGGTAGATGTAGACCCTAATTTGTGGTTATTCCCACCAGAGTATGGCTACTGCCCTCATATCGGTAGTCGTAAGTCCTATCTCTTTTCCCCTAGCAGCGGTAACCTTTGTGGTTCGGTCTGGTTGATGGTGGATCTTCTGTTGTCGTGGCTTTATCCCTAACAGAGCTCTGTTCCCGGTGGTGATTTGTATCCCCAGTGGAGTTTGTGGTCTTCTACCCCGTATTCGGTAGTTGTAAATCCTATGTCGCTGTGATTGTTTCTCTCCAGCGGAGTTGTATCTTATGATACATGTGGATAATTGCCGGTTGCTAGCAATTTTATCCTCAGCTGAGTCTTTGGTTTCTTACCCAGTAGTCGGTATTGTTAAACCTCTTGTCTTCTCAGCCAGATTTTGGTCTTCTGCCCCGTATTCGGTAGATGTAAACCCTAATCTTTCTTTTGTGGTTATCTTCATTCAATATTCGATGTTGATATTCCTCCCTGCTTTTGGGTAGTTGCTCTTGAGTAAGCACTTGTATTCCCAGTAGTCTTCTGGATCATTGCCGGATGCTTGCAATGTCACCCTTTTGGAGTCGCCAGTGGGTCTTTTCACCGTTTGCTAGTGATTTGTTCCCCGGATCATTGATTGTTTATCAATGTATCCCCAGCTTTTGCGGATAATTGCCGGATGCTTGCAATTTATCCCCAGTGAGTCTTTCATGTACCCCTTGGTTGGTAATGTTGTTACTCCCTTTGATTGGTCATCATTATATGCCTGTTTGGTATCCCGATGCCTTTCGTTTCGGACGATTTATCCTTCATTAACCCTTATACCGGTTGAGGATAATCTTCCATGCGAGTATACTATCCACGTTCTGACGGTAATGGATATTATATCTCATGCACTCTTCAGTCGAAGCCTTTGTGTTTCCCTGGTCGAGTAAGATTCGTTATTTCCCCTTTGCGGAGTCGAATATTCTTGTTGTTGGGTAATTGCCGGTTGCTTGCAATTTATCCCTTGAGTTGTCTGTCGTTTACCCGGATGCTTGGTATCGATTGTCTCTCTTTTTGGTTAGTCACCTATTGTATACTTCGGTATCTCTGGTGTCTTTTCCTTTCGAGTATATTATTCACGGTCTGCCGGTAATGAATAATATGTCTCATGCGCTCTTTAGTTGGAATCCTTTGTTGATTTTCCCCAGCTGAGCAAGATTCGTACTCTTTGTAGAATCGAATATCCATCCGTTAACCAGTTTGTGTTTCGGATGTGTGTTTTGGCATGTATACCAATTCACGTTTTCGGTAGATCACCTATTATATACTTCGGTATCTCTGGTGTTTCTTACCATGCGAGTTTATTATCTACGTTCTGACGGTAATAGATAATATGTCTCATGCGAGTATTCTATCCACGGTCTGCCGGTAATGGATATTATATCTCATGCGCTCTTTGGGTTTGTATCCCCAGTTGAGTAAGGTTCGTTTTCCCGTTGCGGATTCGAATGTTCCATCTTGTAAGTCGATTTGCTTTTTCAAGCCCTCCTTTCGGATGACGAGTGTCTTGGCATATATACCAATTCACTTTTTTCGGTCGGTCACCTATTATATACTTCGGTATCCCTGGTGTCCCTTCCTTTCTACTCCCTATTATGACCTTGGTCCCCTGTGGAGTCAGATTTTCCTGAGTATTATACCCTTTGTAGGTCTTTCTCAGATGTTGGTTGATTGATATCTCTCACCCTTATACCGGTCTTAGATATTCATTCTTCCTGAGCTTATTACCCTTATACCGGTAATACCTCACTTCTTGTTGCTGTTCCCAGGAGAGTCTCTTTGTTAGACATTCCCTTTGCGGACTTTCCTTTGGTGATTTTTACCCTTTGCTATATGGGCGTTTCCCCCAATATATGCATTTTCCCGGCAGGAAGGTTCTATGTGAACCTTTTCCTGGTCCGAGTCCGGATTTTATCCGAAGTATCCTTTGTGGATAATTTGAGTCTGCTTATGTCTTTCCAATGGATTTATTTTCCTCTGGAATTCTTTATTCCCCGGTGTGAGTCCTTTGCTTCCTTAGCAAGTTCTCCATTCCGATGTCTGTTATCCCCAATCGGAGTCGTGCATTAGTCACGTTGTGTCAGTTTTGTTTTCACTAATCAGAATCGTGTCCTGCTCACGCATTCTTTTTCTTACTATCCCCTAAAAGAGTCCCGATAAGAGTCTTATTAGAGTCTCTGTTCCTGGCGAGTGTATTACTCCGACGGATCGTCCTTTCTTCTGTGCGAATCATATATTCCCCACAGAATTTGTCTTTTGCATGCATACATCTGCATCATGAGGTCTCTTAGGGACCAAAATTTGTCTCATTACTATTATTTAAGCCCATTCTACCGCGTCGAGATGAAGATTTCTAAACTTCGCTTCTCCGGCTAGAATGACCTTAAATAGGGGCATCTGTAAGACCCCAATTTTGGCCCTAAGATCCCTCATGGCCCATATCATATCATATCATGGCCTCAAGGATCATTGCATACCCTAGCTGTCCTCCTAGTGGGTGGGATACCTTGTGAGTGTGTTTCTTGATCACCAAGCATGTATTGCATCTGTGTATCATTGCTTTTCATATGTTCACTAACCAAAAGTACAAAAATATTGTCATCTAACCATGTTACTTGCAGCTGAAGCTAACTAGGTCAATACAGTCAAATCAGGCCTTGAGCAATTGATGGTGACCATTCTTGAAGAATTTGGACACCATGATCATTCATTAAGAGTTCATATAACTTGTGATATCATTTGGAATCAAGATCTCATCTGAAAGAGGCTTGAAAATCATCAGAACATGGCCCAGTCAGACAAAAGTCAACAAAAGTCAACTATGGTCAACTGTGGATTTAATCAGTGATTTGATGATTGGAATTGATTGGAAAGGTCTCATTCATGTCTATATAAACCTCATTTGGCATTTCAAAGACCAAGGTTGAAGGAATTGAGCTCAGACAGACAGTTTCCCAAAATGGCAAATGGACCTGTAATTCTCACCTGCCCAAAGTGGAAAGTTTTTCCCCTCAAGATGACTTCATCATACAAGCTTCAAATCAAAATTTGTCCAACATGAAAGTTGAAGATATTGATCTCACAATTCCAAAAAGTCCAAGAACTCAAAAATCCCATGTATGGTTTGCAAGATATGGCTCAGTGAATTTCAAAAAAAGACCGTAATCAGGAGGGCATAACTACCACATGGATTGTCCAAATTGCAAGTTCTTTATATGCACAAACTCCATTTAATATGTACTTTCATGGTGCATAATTGGATTTTTTCAAAAGTGCTCGATGCAAAAGGTCAAATTTCAACTGGACTGTTAAATGAACCAGGGGCAAAATCGTCCAACTTGTGAAATAATTGGAATTTTTGAGTGGGGATTTTTGCAACACCTCACAAATGGCATTTGAAATTTGTTGGAATACTCACAACATGCCAAGGCTTCATGGTTTGGAAATTAGCTTTTGAAATGAATTGCAAAAAATGGACAAAATACCATCACATAGTGAAATTGAGAATTATGCATCCAATAGAGATGGGACTTTTTTCTACACATCATATATGGTATTTTGGACTTGCTTGAATCAAAAAATTGGACTGATATGGACTGGTTTAGAGGGAGGGCATAAGGGCCAAATTCACACATAAGCCAATTTTCACTAATTACCATTTTTTCACTAATCATGTTTATTGGTGGATTAAAAGCTTGGTATATATAGATAATCTATAACAGAATTGAATTGGTTAATCATAATTCACAAATCACAACAGAAAATCAAAAAGAGAAACTCTCCAATTCTCTCATTTTTCTTCATCTTTCACCAAGAACACTTCACACAAAAATTGATCAAACTTCACCAATTCTTGACGAATTCTCGAAATTCCTTTTGTGTTGATCTTCCACCATCCTCTACTCCATCTGTTTTGGAAGTTTGAATCGAGAAGAGCCACAATTCGCAACTGTCCAAGAAAGCTCCATCAATGGTGAATTTGATTTTCGCGCATTAGAAGCAATTTCGATTGAATTTGAGCATAGCATTCAACTCCTGGAAGATCATTCTGCAACTGTTTTTGACTTTCACACGCCAATACCTCACGATTCATCACTGTCATCAAACGACGGTACCCTTTAGTTGCTCAGTTCTCTTAAGAACTCGCTTTGCTTTGCTTAAATAGCAACTTGCATTGAGGTATTGCACCTTCTTCTTCATGTAGTCTGGAGACCCGGTCTGTTATTTGACCGGGCAAATTGTCTGAAGTCCTCCTTAAGAGGCAATGCTTGTGTATGTTTATGTTTGTCCCAAGCAGGAAAAGTCCTCATTTGAGGCAATTGGTGGAAGGTAGAGATAAGTAGCCTATCTCCCACTATTCAGTGAGTCTTCTCCTTGCTCCCATTACATGGTTGTAGCATTGAGATCCAAACCCAAGATCTATCGAGTCTAATTGGGGAAAGAGTTCCATCTTTCTGAACTCCCCCACATTCTTATATTTACATGCTCTCTCGGACATGAGATAGAAGCAATGAGGCACACCCCTCATATCCTTTCATCTGCTTCACCTGAGCCCCTCAATGGCCAGGTTAAGAGCGACACTTACCTATTACAGTGGACTTTCATAGTCAAACCCTTTTTGATTGAGCGTCCTTGTGTGGTTATAGAGTGTGCTACCTGATTATTTGTGATTTATTACTCATTTGTACATGATTGATTGCTTGCCTTAGTGCGTTTACCATCATTCATTGCTCCTTGTAGCATGTCCATTATGTCATTTGTCCTTGTGACATTGTTTGCTTACCCATTGAGGAACCAGTTATAAGTCCCTGTAAGGTGGCATCTGTTCCCATGACATGGAAGGGGTAGAGTGTAAGACCTCATTGGTCACTCATATCCATGGCCTAGTGCATTTTACTCGTGTATGTGAGGATTCATTGTAAGTCCCTGTGATGTGGCATTTGTTTTCCTAGGATCATACTGTGGAGGTCAACCTGAGTCCAGATAGATTGGCAGTCGACTTCCCTGTTTTGTTTTCTGTTTTATCCTGATGGAGATTAGTGTAAGTCCATAGAGTGGCTTCTGATATCCTTACTTGTTTTAGGAGACAGGTATAAGACCATTGAGTGGCATCCAGTATCCGCTTTTATTTACTTTCATCTGTCCATGTATTATTGCTCATTTGTAGTCTATTCCTAAGGACCCACTTGAATCATCTTCTATATGATTTCAAGAGGCGGACCCTTCTAAGAAGTTTTACATACTCCTCCATTCCATTCACCCCATTGTGTCCTACCTTTTCACACATACTTTTAAAAACTTGATATATATGTTGTGCAAACATTCTCACCTTCTTTCCAAATTAGAAACTTGGACTTTAAGTCCATGATTTTCCAAACTTCATTTTTGTAAATACTTCATTTTGAATTGACTTTAATCATACTTTGACCTTTTTGTAAATAATCCAAATAACTTCACCCATTCAAATGATTTTGTGGCTTTGTCCATGTTTGTTAAGTTTTCATACATTAGCTATAGGTTTGATTTACCCTAGTTGGTTGATATTAATCTCACCTATTTGTCCTTAGTAGATGAATTGTAAGTCTTCCTTGCTTATTATAGGGTTAACCCCTCTCTAGCAAGTTGAAGCTTTTCTCACATGGTGGACTAGTTGTTATATAAGGTTGAGTTTTCTCCCATGGGTAACGTAAAACCTTAGGGCTTGTGTTTAAAATTGAATCCACTAACTTTTGGAAGTTTTTAGCCGAACTACGGCGTTTTGATCCTTACCTTTGATGGAAGGTACGTAGGCAGCGGGTTCATCCGTTCAAACCCAATAATTAATTTGTACATTCTTTCCTCATCATCCCACTCATGTTTGCACATTACTTATGTCATGACAAATAATAATTTTCAAACAACAAAGTGTGAAAAGGGCTCCCTAGGAGTACCTAGGACGCATTGGGTGCCTAACACCTTCCCATTGCGTAATTTACCCCTTACCCCGATCTCTGATCTTTTCCATTAGTTTTCTACGTGTAAAACTTCTTAGGTTTTTGTTCGCTTTTTAACCAGTCCTTAGGATAAATAAAAGTGCGGTGGCGACTCTATATTCATTGTATACATTGCTTATGATTTAATTGATAGATCATATAGTAACGAATACACCGCTACACTATCCTACCCTGTTGAGCCTGTTAATCATTTATACCCGTTTTTCTAAAGCCATGACCTTGTACCTATCCTACCCTGTTCAGAGTATGTGAGGATTGATTTCATCTCTACGTTTCTATCTAAGTTTGGGGTTGTTGTTGGAATAGCAACCTTTAAGTTTGGGGTAGCTTTGCAGTACGTGAATAGTAAGTGAATGTCGTATAAAAGAAGAAAAAAAAAAAAAAAAAAAAAAAGAACAACAACATGAAAAGAAAGAAAGAGAAAAGCGAAAAACAATAAAAGAACAGCTTTTGAAAAATGCTACATTCACTATAGATAAAAGGAAAAGAGGATTGCAAAACCCTACAGGAATAATAGGAAAGAAACGTAGTGAGAGAATGATTTCATGTACTCTGAACCAAAAGACCCAAAAACCGTTGTTCCAATTTCATACCCTACCTAAACCAAAGCCCCGTTACAACCCAAAAAGACCTCAAAAAGTGTGTGTGATTGTACATGTTGATAGGATGAGAGAATTTATTCAAACTTCTGATTTGATATTGTATATTGTGATTTGAGAGTGATAACACTTTAACCCAGAGAGACTTGGTGAGAGTGTGATATAAGCTGACAGGTAAAGTCATATCTCTGAGGGAAAGAGTTTCTAGCTCGTTGGCTATGTGGAAGAATCAGAAAACCTGAAAAACATCAAGAGGTCCAGTGCGAAAGATTTCAGCAGTATTGTGGTAAGAACTGTTTTAGAGTAAGTTTGGGGTGACATGATCTTTGATGGTAATAAAATGTTACTTGAGGACAAGCAACAAGCTAAGTTTGGGGTTGTGATCAGTCACCATTTATGCTAGACATTCCACTATTTAACCGTAAATAAGTCAGGTAAACTGTGTAAACTGAAGCATTTTTAGTTAGATATAAGCTCAATTCTATAATATTAAGTGTGTTGTTACTTATGAGTTTCTTGAGGATATTTTACACTTTTGGGTATGTTAGCAGGTAATAAACTAGTTTGGAAGCTCAGGGAATAAAACGTCAGATGCGAAATGGAGCCCGAGCAAGAAAATGGAAGAAAAAATCAAATTTTGGAGAACCTGTTGTCTATACGCGTATGACCTTACATGATACGCGTATGGACCTGCCCAGTACGCGTAGCATACGTATATGACCAGAGGGATGGAAAATCAAGCAAAATAGCAAGCCTCTGGTGATACGCGTATGGGACTGGGCAGTACGCGTACCAGTCTGGGCAATACGCGTACCAGCCTGGGCAATACGCGTATCAGAGGCTGTCTTACGTGCAGTACGCGTTTGAGACTAGGCAGTACGCGTATGAGACTGGGCAATACGCGTATGGAGCACAAAATCAGGAAAAGTCCAACTGTATAGCTATTTAGAGGGCAGAACACGATTTTCGAAGGGTTGGACGATTTTGGAGAGAAAAAAGACGCGTTTTGAGAGCTGGAGACTCTACGATTATCAGAGGATTCATATGTTCAAGAGTTTTCCGACGATTGAAGATTGATTCCTCACGAAATTCTGTAATGACAACAATGTTAATCTTTGTTTTTATTTCGATTATGAGTAGCTAAACCCCCCATTGCTAGGGGGGTGACCCTGATTCTGAATGTGACAGATTTGATGTTTATGAATGCATTGACTACTTCTTCTTTTCCATTGATTTGTTCTTATTACTGTTCTTTTATGCTTTATTCGTCGGACCAACGAATGATGATTAATGTGAATAGTTTAAGCTGGACAGCGATTATTCATTGATTTGGATAAGAACTTTGGATAGTAAAAATAACCTAGGACTAGGGATTTTCTATCTGACCGGTAATTCTGGATATTTGAATGCTTGAGTATGAACTTAATTATTTATGGACATAGTAATTAGGTTACATAATCAAAGGTCTTTTCACTAAGGAATTAGGAATAGATAACCTTGAGGACCGGAATTAATTGGACAGGAATATTGTCTAAACCTTCATAAATTATATCTGTTACAGGAAGTTTCATTCACCGAACCCTAGCAATCTTCTCTCATTTGTATCTCGTTCAACCTTTTTACTTGTTTTATTTATTTGCAATTGGTAGTATAATTCATCACAACACAAAAACCAAAGGCTTTTGTCTAATTGAAACAATCTATAAACTCTGTGTCGTCAAGCAGTCCTTGAGATCGACAAACGGGGGATTTCCCTTTTATTACTACAGTGAGAAAAATAGTACACTTGCTATTTTCCCATCAGCCAACCAATTGGAAAACAAACAGTGAAACCAATCAACTGCTACACAATTCAATGAGCAATGCTCAAGGACTCATATGAAGCAATGAGCTCAACACATCATTTAAGATCCTACAAAACACAAAGAAGTCAGAACACAATCCAATTTGCATCTCAAAAGGTGAGCAACTCAACCATTAATGCTAAGTGTCCAAACCTGAAACACAAATCGATGTTAGTTCATGTACAAAACACTAGTACAAAGACTAGGTCCAAAACCAAACCAAATGATCAAAACAGAAGTCAATCTTTCACATATTGCACATTCAAACAATCAACAAAATATCCTCAAAAGGACCAACATCAATGCCCAAGGCAAGTAGCTCAAATGATCAATGTAAAGCAAAGGCCAACAAAAGGTGCACAAAATGGACATCCAAGTTAGAAAATCCAAATCAAAACAGAAATGCATCCAATGGCTATGAAATTGTTTATGCAAGCTACCCATGTTATGAACAAACATCATGCAAAAAAATTAGCTCCAGAAGAGCTCAAATGATAGGTGAACAAAAATGCACAAATGCAAAACCAAAAATGTGACAGAAATTATCACATTATATCCTCATGTGTCAAAAGCAATGAATACAAATGATAAAAAAATTCAAACTAGAGCTCAAAAAATCATATCACATGTGAAGATCAAGCATGCAAAAATTCAAATCAATTGGATCAACACATAGCATTTCATAAAGCATTGAATGTAACATGTCAATTTAACACAAGGTTCAATCAAAAATTCCAAAATAAAAATCCAGAAACAAACAATTCATGGAAATAATGCTATAAAAAACTAAACATTAAAACAAATCTATGAAAAAAAATTGGACCGTTTCATTAAAATAAGCAAATAAAATGTTTTTTTATGATTTTTCAAAGATAAGCAAATAAAATGAAATAATAAAAGAAATGGAGGGAAAATAGTATTTGAAATTAAATCAGAATTATTCCTAGCCGTCTGATCTAGCGCGAAAATGCACATCAACGACTCATATTTGAAAACCAAAGCACACTGTTTCATTAAAATGCGTGGCATGCACAATCAGCGGGTCAAAGCACACAAGGCATGGTCAAAGCAACAAGAGCCAATGGAATGGACAAGCGATCAGCATACAAGGCAGACACGCAAGCATAAGTGAAACGACTCGTTTCACTTAATACAGTCATCAACACACTCATTAGTCAACGCATACTTGGCACGGTCAAATTGATTACAGCCAAAGGAAAGGACACGCAGGGCACACACGTGGATAACAGATGGCACAAACCTTAGGCGAACCAGACGGCGACGCCGGTCATCTTCTCCGGCCGTCTCCGGCGGAGATTCAACACGAATTTTCCAGAATTCATCAAATTGTACACCATTCGAAAGATCTTCTCATGCACAATCCAAATCCATAATCAAAACATCCTAATTCTTCCTAACATGCACGGATCGAAGCAAAACATTATGGAGATCCAAACTTTAAATCAACATAACATGCTCATTTCTCATCCATTTTCAAATATAAACATATCAGCATGCTCAGCACAAAGAGATCTACACATTCATGTACATAAAACATCAAAATGAGAGAATCGAATTCAACCTACTTGGAATTGCAGTTCTCTGAATTCGCGTGTTCAAGCTCTTTCCAGCTCCAGATCAACTTCCTTAACCTTGCCTTGAAGCTTTGTGCACAAAAGATCACTTGAAACCACCTAGATCTACTCCAATTTCAGAATTCCATTAACATGATGAAGCTTTTGATCTGCACGATTTCTAGCTCAATTGTCCAAACCAAGGGATGAATCTTGCTCAGAATTGCATGATGAACAAGATTATGCAAAGAGATTGAAGAGTTATGTGAAGAAAAATGAATATTGAAGAGAGAGAAAAATTGGAGGGAAATGGAAAATTCTAGATCTAAAATTCTGTTATGAGCAATTGCAGTTAGGGTTTGGCTTTTATATGATGCACTAATCATGCTATTAATCCAATTAAGCTTGTGCTAATCATGATTAGAGAGAATTGAAGTGAAGTGCAAAAATGCAAAGTGAGCTTAGCATGGCCATGTAGCACGTGACCTTTCTCATGCAATGACTGAAATTCACGTAAAATTAACCAATAATCATGATGGAATGGTTAAATTGCTTGTACCATAAGCCAAATTCAAATTGTGGAATTTCCCTCCAAAATGAACATGAATGAAATAGTGAACATACAAGCTTCTCCCAGGCATGGCAATGGTTCATTTGAAATGTATTGGTCATGAGGAGTATTTTGCAAAAAGAATGGACCAAATTGGAATTTTGTATCAAAAGTTATGTCACTTTGAACTTCCATGCACACCTTGTGATCATTTGGCCATAGCTTCTCAACCATCCATCACATGGACATGATTTAGGACTTTTTGAAAAGGGGAGACAAAGATTTACAACTTTCATGTTTACCAAAAATCCATTTGAAACTTCTTTGATGTTGATAAGTCAAGTTGAATGTGGACCAGAAACTTTCCATTTTTGGAAACTTGAAATTACATGTCACTTTCCATTTTTGGAAACTTTTGCCATGACTTCAAAATCTTCAAGATAGATGTTTAGAATGACAAATAGACTTCATTTGAACATGAATGAGGTGTATCAACTCCTTTCCCCACCTCAAAGCCCTCAGTTGACTGCACAGTTGACTTTTTGGTCCTCAGATGACCATGAAATGTATTAATGAACTTGAGCCTTTACCACTTGATGAAATGGCTCCAAAATGGACCCCTAGCTCATGTAAGCTCTTCATAACAATCATGTGATCCTCATCCCAAGAAAAAGCCTCATCTCTTTGAGAAGCCCTGGTTGGAAGAATTGCATTGATTAGGGTTGACCAGAGGTCACAACCCTAATCCAAAGGAACTTGAGGAAGACCTCTGAAACCCTTGATGATGATAGAACCATGATGATGGTAATATATCCTTGCAAATAAGATGATGTTCAAGACCTTTGAAGAATCAAGAAACCTTAACTGAAGATGCAAACCCTCAGATGGTTGATTCTCAATTCATTGAAACCCTCAGGCTTGAATCATGTAACTTCTCCATCTTTTGAAAGACTTTGGAGGATGACCTTCTTATTTCACATCTGATATGCAAAATGTAATGCCTAATGCTCTAAAATATGAAATGCAATGTGTTAAACTAGTCTCAAGAAAGAGGAGGGCAAATTTTGAGGTGTTACAATACTCATGTCAATTTTTCAATCAACTAGCATTAGGACTTTGAGATGTCATAGGCCAAACGAAATGAATGAATGAAGAAGAGGAATAAGATGAAGTGGGAGGGGGATGAATGAAATCACAAATTGGTCAAAGGAGGACTTTTACCAAATTAATATCATTCATTCATTTTGGGAGATGGAATGTACATTCCATCAATCCCCTAAATCCAATGATATTAATTTGACAAAGTCAAATCAACCTTGACCAAGGCCCAACAACAAGAGTGAAACATAAACAAAGTCATCACAATTGGTCAACAAATTTATTTGGCATTTATTCAAATTAAAAATATTAAAATAGTGCATTTAAATTAAGTATGGTTTGTCCAATTCCTAAAATCTCATCAAAACACCAAAGAAATGACCATGAGATTTATCATAGGTCAGACAAGGTCAAAGGACCTTAGAGAAAAAATTTCATGATTTTTGGACGTTTAAAAATATTTTTAAACAATTAAAAACAAATAATTTTATGAAAATGTTAAAAGCAAAATCAATTAATTCATGAAAATATTAATAATGATCCAAAAAAATATTTTAATTCAGAATATGAAAGAGAAAAATATTTGAAATTTTTTGGTGAAAGTCCCATATTTTTTGGATCAATATTGAATTTAATATGAATTATTGAAAATAAAACAAATAAAATGAAAATTAAAATATCAAAAAAAACGTGGACCACTTGATCTCCCTCATTAATTGAGGTGGCATATTAAGTGGCCAGGAGCGCGTTATCCACCATGGTCCTTAGTCAGCGCGTGGCAACTTTGGTAATCAAAATCAACGCCTAGGAGTAAAACAAAATGAATGGATCATGTGGTTTAGAGACTTGCCAATGCATCGCCGGAGCAAGAGCTCCGGTCATCTTCTCCGGTGGACCTCACCGGACTGGTCCACCATCAACCATCACCAAAATTAAAAACAAGGACACGATCTTAAAGAAAAAATGGCATTGAGCTCGAATCTGGCCTCAATTCACTCTAACTCCAAGTATATTAAGAGATACATGGATTTGAAATTTGAGGTACATGAACTGAGTTGCTTCGATTTGACCTCAAAGCAACTCAAACTTCTTGCCTACATTGGTAAGACTTCAGACAACCAAAGAATCAATAGAATTGAGCAAGAATTTGAGAGGATCGAAGAGTTCAAAATTTCTGGAAAATACCTTCAATGGAGGTCTGGATTTAACTGATCTTGATCTTGCTTGTGCTTGATCTCACTCCACTTGCTTGCAGAAGAAGGATTAGATGCTTGAAAGGCTATAGATTCCCTGAGATTTGAATTTCAAAACAGTGGAAATTCAACCTCAAATTCAAAAGAATTTGTCAGGCTCATCCTTTGCAAAGTGAGGGTTTGAGATGGCGGATCAAAGTTGGCGCGAATGTGTGAAATTCTAAGCAATTGAAGCTCTATTTATAGCCAAAACAGTTGATAATTGCACACTTCAAATCACTTTCCAATTTTAGAAAATGGTGATGCAAGGGTGCATGGGCGCGCACATGCCCATGAAATCATTGCTTGAGTTCCACAAATGAATATTGGATGGTCTGAATTAAGCTTGGATTGCAAGGCAAGTGTGCATTGATGTTTGAAGTTTGATCCTTGCCAAGTGATATCACCATGTTCATGCCATGCGCAGCTTATGCATTCCTTGTCCAAAATGAATGAATTTGATCTCTTTGGAAAGGTGAGATCAAGAGGAACAACTTTCATGTTCAACACTTTTTCATTTGGAGCTTGTAACTTGGAGAAATTTGAGGTGGAATTTTGGAAATTTTTGACATATCAAAAATTTTCAAGTGTCGAGCCATTTGTCTCAACATTCCACCTTGCTTAACTTTTATATATGAGCTTCAAATGAGAAACGTGTATTCATCAAAGTTGTAGCTCTCTCAAATACCTTCAAAATGGTCACCAATTTCATGTCATTTGGATTTTAAATCATAGAGTTATTCATTTTTGAAGTTTGGAAAAATCACTTGATCAATGGTATAGGTCAAAAGTGACCTATAGTGTAACCTCATATCACATGCTCAAAAAAGTTGAATTAGCTCCCACTCCAAACATCAAAGTTGAAGTAGACACATTTAATTTGATTGTGAAACTTAAAAATATTTCATGAAATAAAAATTGAGAAAGTTATGGCTTTGGGAAGTTGACTTTCAAATTAGGGTTTAGACAAAATGACCTATAATGTTTCAACATAGAAAAATGATTTTCCAAGCAAAACTAGCTCTATGTCTAAACATGAAAGTTGTTTGGAATGTCATTTAGAGTAACTTTTATCTTGGAATAATTTTTATATGGTGAAAATTGTAGGAGATAGGGTCTAGGGAGACCCAGTTTTGATCAGATGAATCCATCTGGCCAACCACCATTAACCAACTTGCTAAATTCCAATTATCTTGACTTTATTGGCTCATGGTAGATCATATATGCATAAGATGATGAATTTTGAAGTGTCCCTTGAGAAATTTGGTCAATTTGTGAGATAGCTTATTGGAGAAGTTGTCGCTACGCGAAAAATACATAGTCGCCATCGGTTTTTATTTATTCCAAAGGAATGGGAAAATATCGAGAAAACCCCAAAGAGTGGTCGTCGCAACCACGAACAGGTTCGGAAGTCGGTTATGCAAGGGGAAGGTATTAGCACCCCTCACATCCATGGTACTCCATGGGAACCATCTAGGATGTTTGTGCTTACGTGTGTATCGTTTATCGAATGCTTGCTTGCCAAAGGTTTGCGGAGTGGAGGTAGATTTTAAATTAGTGTGCTCGCCAAGGAATGGATCCTCGTGCCTACGTATGCCCACTTGTTGAAGTGAGAAATCAGAGCGTTCGTAGTTCGTGGTTTTGAAATTGTTTGGTTTGTTTTGTTGATTTTATTACCTTGAAGAAGGGTTTTCGATTGTGATGCCCTAAGGCTCAAACAAAAGGTTTGAATGCGTTGAATTATTTTTAAGTTTTGAAGAAAGTGTTATTGATTTCGGATTGCACTAAAGACTATGGATAAAGGTGAATGCCTCAAACGGTCAAGCCGAACGTCTTGTGTTCGAAGCATTCAGAATGAGTGTAGGAAAGCTCCAGTCTCATCCCTTCTTTATTGCTTAAGGCTCGTGACGTACGATCCTAATCACCATTTATTGTGTTTTTGGGTTTGATTTGGAAAATGCCGCTTGACGTTGGATCAAGGGTTTGTTTATTGAATTTGATTTGAAAAGGAGACCGCTTGACGTTGGATCAAGGGTTTGATTATTGGTTGCGAAATGGTGAACGTTCTTAATGCCTAAGGAGTAGCTAACAAGCAATAAAAGAAAGCAAGTAAATGCGTACATCGGAAAGGGGAGGGGGGTACATGTAAAGTACAAGAGAATGCAGAAATAAAAATCATTCAAGTGAAAATTACCTCTAAAATCTAAACTCTATCTAAACATGCATTGGAACCAAGGTTAACCACATGAGAAATAATAGCTAGATTAATTGACCAATTAGAAAATTCTAGAAGTCCTAAAACTAGGGGAGCATGCAAAATTAGCCTATTTCTAAGCCTAGGGATACAATTGTCATTTTATCATTATGGTTAATCGAATTAAATTTCTATTTACGAAATTCTAATTAAAGGCAATTAAAATCTAAGTAATTCTAATTATTCTAAATCCTAAATTAATCTAATTGTTCTAATATTCTAATTCTAATTAACTATTTCTAAAATTAATTTTTTAATATTTTCACAATTAATCCTAAAATTAATCTCTAATACTACTAACCTAATAACTATTGACTAATCCTAATATCAATTAAAATTTCTAAGTAGCTTATAATATTTCTAATCAGAATCCTAATTATCTAATTAAACTAATCATCCTAAATTCCTAATTATTCTAAATCCCAATTAAACTAATTACATGCTAATATATCCTAATTAAACCAAAGAAAACTGTTAGAACTCAACAAAACTAGGAAGAAAACCTGAATGGAGAGAGTCCGTGTACAACCTTCACGTAAGCTAAAATTGAACAGGGGAAAAGCACTTATTCAGAGAAGCTCTTGTGACGCGTTTGGATTCTTGGATTCCGGCGCCTTCAACCACTGCGTTCACGAGGATTTAGCACAAGCCGGGAGAAACGATCAACTCCAACACAACAACGCGTTATCCTTCTCACGGAATTGACTTCATCGATTATTGCGATTCAAGGATTCAAGAACTCGCTATGTTAAGCACTCCACCATAGTTCGCGTGGTTCGATCTTTATTGATAGTTCAGATACTCGAAGATCCGCGATTCATCTCGCTCCATTATCGTATGTGCAGATGGAAGAAAAACCACATCGAAATCGGATCGGAAAAACTTACCAGATTAAAGCTCCAATTGCAATTAGGTACAAATCTTCCTCTTTCTCTGTTTCGGTTCCTCCTTCTGCTTCTTCAATTTTCGGTTTCTTTCTGATTGGAGCTTCTCACCAATTCCGTTACGAGTTGAGAGCTTCTACGGATTTTGTTGAAGGTTCTTGGTGGATGATGAAGGCCTCGCTTGCGTCTCCGCTTTGAGATGAAGACGCAGACGTAACGCCGGTATCGCCGATCGAAATGAAGAAGAAGCCTCTTGGATCGTGAGTTTCCGATTATTCAGATCTCTTCTGGATTTCTCTTTTCTATTATTTTTTCTTTTTCCTTCTGCTTATCACCTCTGAGAATTGCTGCAGAATTGTTGCAGGATCTTTGGTGGTTCGGTTGTGATGATGATACAGTTATGCGGAAGAATTGAAGAGTGAAGATTGGAAGCGGTTGAAGGTTTGTTACGGTGATGGCTGGGAGAAAAGTTGGTTAGAGATGCGATGAGGTTGAAGAAGAATCTGGAAGGAGGGAAGAAGAAGAAGAATCTCCAAGAAGCTTGAGAGAGGTGAAGATTGATTTATATAGAGTGATGGAGAGTGAGATTAGAAGCTTGTTAGGAAGAAAATTCGGTTATTCGATTTGTTATCTTTTTGTGAAATTATGCAGGAATTCTGTTATTGGCTTGCGTTTAGCTTATTTGGTGCTTGGATTTTATGCAGGATTTTGGTGGTATTTAAATGCAGAATTTTTGTTGTGCAGAATTTTTGTTGTGCAGAATTTTGTTCATGGCTGGCTCACGTTTGGAGCTTGGTTAACGGCGTCGGCATTGGCTTGCTAAGCTTGTAGCTTGTTGTTCGAATTGAGTCGCTTTTCTTGAACTGCCTTTGCTGAAATTTATTTATGCAGGATTTTATTGTGTTGCTGCAGTTTGGTGTTGGCTCTTTTTCACTTGCAGCTTGGCTCACCTTGCCGTTGTATTGTTGTGGTAGCTCTTTGCAGCGTTGTACTTGGAAGCTTGGCGTAAAGCTGCTACATTTTCACGCTTTTGTTTGCATTCCACTTGCGTTTCATGACTTTGCCGTTGGAAGTGATGGCTTGGATGTTACAACAGCTTTTACACTGCAAGCTTGTTTTCACTTTATTATTTTTCTGCCTTTTCCTTAATGCACACTAATTAAAGGACTAATGATAAGGGATGTAAAAGGTGAATTTTAGATTCAACCGGAATTACTGGAAAATGGATAATTGGATTGGTTTATGAATGGATGTTAATTGGAATGGGATTGGATTAATTGTGAAAATTGGGTAATTGGTTGGTTTTGGTTAATTGGATAAATTGTGAAAATTGGGTAATTGGTTATGGACATGGATAATGGATTATTGTAAAAAATGGATTAATTGGATATTTGGATTAGTAAATGAAAAAGGATTTGGATTGGTTTATGAGTGGATTTTCTAAATGAATGGAAAAATGATTTTGGATAATGAAAATGGATCGATGTGGATTATATGAATGAATTTTCTATATGGATATATAAAAGAAATTGGATTTGGATGAATGGTTAATGGACTAAACTTATGGGCTTAACAAAAAGAAAAGAATGGGCTCAATGCAACCACGATTAAATTTCCACAACCAAATCAACTTTTCAGTAATTAACTCGGATCATCCAACTCAACTTGAATTCCCAAAATTAATTCGAAAAAAGAACGAAATGATTTCTAAAACCAAATTTATTTTCAAAGATCAAATCTAACTTCAAAATCAATTCAAACTTCAAACGTTAATTTGAAATTGAAATCAACACGAAGTTATAATTAATCAGAACCATTATTAACATGATGCCAAGAGGATGCCCGCTTGTGGCGAACCATGCTTATTCAATGAAATGAATGAATGAGGATGATATGTGAATATTTGGGATTAGTGACCTATAAGATCAATGTGAAGGGTGGGGCGAATTTCAGGGTATGACAACTGCCCCTATTTAATCTTCTCGGACCTGAATGTATGGGTAGCAACGACTTCCAAACAATCAAGGTAGGAGATGATTAAATACTTGAATAACAGGAAATTTGCCCGCCATGAACAAATGGAAAGCAATATGAAGATAGGTCACAAGGAGATCTCTTCACGGAGAAATGTGGGATGCGCAAGCTAGTGTTTGTGTAGGGCAGCTGCTGGGAATCAGAATGTTATGTGGTAGATGGGTATATGGGTGGTTGGGTATGCATGACATATGCCATATGCTAATGCAGTATGATCGATTATTTAAGTCTTTCTCTAAGCTTTTTTCTTTTTCCATTTTCTGTTTTCATATCTCTTTTCATCCTTTTATTCTTTCTTTTCTTTTCTCGCCTCCCCTATTATGTTTTGGCGTGTAACAGCTGATCGAGGTATTCCCGCATGATTCTGTGACGGTAAAGGAATCAGGTGTTTGCAAAAGGCAAGTACCGGTGGATAAAAGAATTGAAATAATATCTCTTGCAAAAGGCAAAGACATTTTGCTAAAGGCAAACATCTCAACTAAAAAGTTCCATTTTCTCGCGACAGGTAGCGACGGCTCCTTAGCAAAAGAAAATGAATCTCCCAAGTATAGTTAAGATAACAAGGATAGACAGATTTCTCTCACAAAAGGTGATGAGAACTTCTTAACAAAAGGTTAAGAAGTGAATGGGAATGATACGACCTTGCTGGGGGATATGATTTTCTCGTACAACAGGTAACAACGGCTCCTCTGCACAAGAAAAAAGGGTCTTCAAAACAAAAGGTTAAGAAGAAAGATGGTCGAATTTCTCACATGAAAGGTAGTGAGAACTCCTTAACAAAAGGTTAAGAAGAGAATGGGGTATGAGATTCTCGTACAAAAGGTAACGGGAACTCCTAGACACAAGGTCTGCTGGGGATTCTCACACAAAAGGTAGTGAGAACTTCTTAACAAAAGGTTAAGAAGGCGCATGAAGATGGACATGATCCCTCATACAAAAGGTAATGAGAGCTCCTTAACAAAAGGTTAAGAAGAAAGGTGAAAGGATTTCTCATACGAAAGGTAATGAGAAACTTCTTAACAAAAGGTTAAGAAGAAAAATGGAGGGGATTTCTCATACAAAAGATAATGAGAAACTTCTTAACAAAAGGTTAAGAAGAAAAATGGAGGGTATTTCTCATACAAAAGGTAATGAGAAACTTCTTAACAAAAGGTTAAGAAGAAAAATGGAAGGTATTTCTCATACAAAAGGTAATGAGAAACTTCTTAACAGAGGGTTAAGAAGAAATCGAAAAGGAAAATCTTCCCATACAAGAGATAGTAACGACTTCTTTGTAAGGGGATATTTCCAGGCCAAAAGCAGGGATTACTTCCAAAAGGTAAGTAAGTTCAAGAATGCTAATGCTCGAGTGAAAGGATGAGGAGACTTACAAAAGGTAAGCAGTTGGGGATAACAATCCTTATGCAAAAGGCACAAAGGGTACTCACGAAAGGTAAGCAAGAAGCGGAAGACTTCCCATGCAAAAGGCTGGGAATACTTACGAAAGGTAAGTAAAGGACGAAAGGTCACAAATATTTGCACGAGGCAAAACAAAGAGTGGGACAAGACCTGCTAGGTAAAACCTGGACTAAAGGGGATCTGTCAGACGAATCTGGGCTTTGGCACACGCTGACAGGTGGGGAACTTTGCAAATAGGTATGAAAACCTCATATTGTCCCTCAGGCACAACGACGGGGATGAAGTTCTCAAACAATGGCTACCCAAACCCCGGGACTCACCAAACCTACATCAAGTGTTTAAATAAACAGGATGCAAAGATCTGACAAAGGTACCCTTCTCGTGCGAAAGGCATCGAGGGGGAGACGTGATTTCGTGCACAAAGCAACGAAATAAACTCACGAAAGGTAAGTTGTCTCAATAATCTTCTCCCAGCGAAAGGCAAGGAGGACTGGCACGAGGCAGAAAGGACTTACGAAAAGTAAGTGACTGATGAAAGACACCAAAGGGTACTTGCAAAAGGCAGCACGAAGAAGAAATATCTCGGGAAAACCTGCAGGGAATACCAATCCAAGGATCCTTGATGATGTTCTCGTTGGGGAGGAAGAACGTATCAACAACTGATTTTTCCTTTCCTTTTTTATGCTTTCGAGAAAGACTTTTATGCAGTTATGTATGCTTATTTTATATGGCGTAATGCTCCATCTTGATGGAATATGCTACGTCCTTTTGGGGATGCAATGTTATGTAATGCATGATTATTTATGCAATGCTGATGCGTGGTCAGGCTTTTGGTTAGACGGTATGGTAGGCAATGTCTGGAGATTGAGAATATTGGGTACCAGTAACCACTGGGTTTATCAACTAAGATCGGTGTTCTTTGTAGAAAGGTTAGGGGATGTGTTTATCGTGACTCCCAGATATTCATTTTGAACTTAGCAGTCTCTTATGCACCATGGATCCTGCTCTGAACAACCTCAAGAGTACATAGAGGATGTTCCTTCTCTGGTTAGCCATGCCCCAATCTGTTGGGAATCTGCTTGTATTTCCCCAGTCACCAATTATGAAGTCGCTTTGTCATGATAGCCATCTCGATCGGACCTGCCCCAGTATCATGGAACTGTATACCTCTGATTAACTATCTCTGAGAGATTGATTTCTTGGATTTCTGAGGTAGCTTTCCTCAATGTAGGTCTTGGAATAAGCTTCTGGCTCTGATGGCCGATTTCTGAGGGAATGCCCCTGACTAATGTCTTGTAGAGATTTGTCGAATCTCGACGTAACTTCCTTAGATCAATTGAATCTTGTAGAGATTTATCGACGTGATTGCTTCAGATTGACCGAAAATTGAAGTGTCTTGTCTTTTCTTCTCAACAGAGTTCTTTAGACATTCTTCTTCTTGATATAATCACACGGAGTGGCTGATTGCTTCTCAACGGGGTCTCAGGCTTTCAACACTCGTTGTGGTTGCTCAAAAATAATTTGGCGCTGCTCAACAGAGTCTTAGGCGCTTGGTCTCCTGATGCAATCAACTGGAGTGATTTACTCCCTTGACTATCTGACCTTTGGAGAGATTCGCCGAATCTCGACCTAACTGTTTCAGACTGACTGAATCTTGCTGAAATTTCTTGACATAACTGTCTCAGTTTGATTGAAATATGCAACATCTTGTCCTTCTGCTCAACAGAGTTCTTGGACATTCTGCTTCTTGATATAATCACACGAGGTGGCTGGTTGCTACTCAACGGAGTCTCAGGCTCTCAGCACCCGTTGTGATCGATCAAAAAATTGGCGTTGCTCAACAGAGTCTTAGGCGTTTTATCTCTCTGAGTACGATCAAATCAAGGCGACCTGTTTCTGCTTGACGGAGTCCTCAGGTGTTCTGTCTTAGGATTCAATCAGTTGAAGTAATTGGCCTCTGCTTAACAAAGTCTTTGGGCATCATTCTCTTCTGGGGGTATCAAGCTTTCAAATGCACGTTCATTATGGGAAGTCTCTTGACATCAACTGCTCACTCATGAGTAACGCATGTTCATTTTTAGAAATGATAATAACAATGTCATATTTATGCTAGTTTTGAAATCCAAGCATGCTCACTGAAATTATGACATATATGAATGCATCACTAATTGAGAATGTCATATCAATATCAATACATATGAGTAAATTGATGAGGAGTCAGTTTTAACACGAACGTTCTAACTATAGTACGCCTTCGAAATAAACCTTTGCTTCAATTAGGTCTTTTAAGGGTTGTAACGTGGTCTGGTTCACGGTTTCAGAAAGAAAGGATATAAGGCTCGAACCTATCCTAACCCACCCACTCTTCATGATGTTCTTCAGTCCTACGTTCAGCTAGTTTGATACAAGCGCTCTTCTTCCAAAAGGGATTTGAGAGTGAAAGTTAATGAACCCAAGAGGTTTTTGGTGTGGCGGTCATGCACCTTTTGTTTGGTTTGTGGCCACACGATTTTGTTCTTGCTGAGGATTTTCTTTTGATTCCTCTTATGCCGATTTGTTTTTTTTTCGATTTCCCTACTTTTGCTGGATTAGTTCAGATTTACAATCCACAGGGATGCCCTAATTTTTGCCTAAGTCACTCGTTTTCGAATTTTCGACTTAGCGGGCTTTCTTTCTTTTGATTTCTGATTTTTTTTTCTTTGTTTCTTTTTGCTGAAACAAATCGTGTGACATCTAACCATTGATTTGAATGTGTTATGACAACCTCGTGCCTCTGTGGGTGAGGGACAACCATTTGAAATTTGGTGGTTTCCGACCTCTTGTGAGGAATAAGATATGGTTGGTCCTTAGATGGGACACTCCTCTTTTGAAGTTCGAACGCTTGGTCAAACTGACTGACGACTACCCTGCCCCGGTTTGAGATTGAGGGTTTTATATTTAAGAAAGAGACTCCTACTTCTTGGCTCGAAGGGGTTAACTAGGGATTATCTTCCTTATGTCTCCGGTGTTTGGGGATTTGAAACAATGCCTTACATCATCAGCAAGGTTTTATTCAAAAGCATACGAGCAGTGAATTCGTTTCGTGTTTTTAATTTCATCATCCTCCTCCCAAAACCAAAATTTGACAAGATAAATTATGAGTGGACACGAATGGATTTATTAAAAACATGCATATTCATTTCAATGTCATCATTATTCAAAAACAAACAAGTTTATTACAAATGAATGGTACAAATGATAATCAAGAAAAATCAGACATGAACATGTTTTAACCAAACTAATGACTGCATGCAATTGGCCTTATTCAGATCCTCAGACTGGAATTATTAGGCTGGCAGCAGATATCATGACCATCTTCAAGGAGACCCTTCTCAGACTTTTCTCACAGGCGTAGACTCTTCAAATCTCCCTCAGCTTCCATTTGCACTGATCACGGCATTGCAAATATGCCCTCTCGTGGATGCATGGGAGTGTTTACTATGTTCAGGCCTTGCGGTGTGAACATAATAGCCCTTGAATCAATTAAGTCTTGTACCTTGTACTTGAGGCCCTTACAGTCTTCAATTGAGTGTCCAGGTGTTCCAGAGTGATACTCACAATTGACATTCATGTCATAATCTGGAGGAAGAGGTGTTGGAGGGGCCTTAAACTCCCTCAGCTGCACCAATGAGCTATTAAGCAATAGAGGTAGGAGTCGACCATACGACCTGGGCACTGGATCAAACTGCTTTGGAGGCCTTCTTGGTCCCTGTCTTCTTTGTTGAGCGAAGTTCCATTACTGATTTGGATACTGGTTCGGCACAGGGTTCCTTTGCCTTGGTCGGGGAACAGGAAATGGCCGCTAATAAGGAGCTTTTGGAGGTTCAGGACGTGGATGAAATCCACGAGGCTGCTCTTGAGGTGGAAGAGGGTCAGGCATGTTCACTGGAGTGACCACTTCTGGTTCAACAGTTGGCACGGGATTTCCTTCCTTCCTCAGCACCGACTGCAGGATCTCCATGATCAGACTCATCTGAGTCTTCAGCTGGTTGATTTCAACCTTCATTGCTTCTTGATTTCTTTGTAACTCTTCCATGGTGATCTGCGACATGCTTCTGGTTCAGGACAGATATCGGGCAGTCAGCTTTGTTGGAAGTAGTTTGTCTGACAAAAGGCTAAGTGATAGTGAGATTGGTCTCATGAAATGCAGAATGCTATGTGAATGATGCATGAGTATTGTATCTTCTTGTATCATTTATGATGCATGAATGCATGGGTGCATGGATGTACGATTCATAAGCATGGCTTCACAAGTCGAATACGCAAGCAGGCAAAGTATCACAGGGTCGAGATATGGATGGAGGATAACACTCTGATTGTTTTCCATAATGGAGTCTCACCGGTCGTAGTCTAGGGTTAGATAGGGACCCCAGAGTCATCGATTCATTTGGCTGTTTGCCGCTTACGGCAAAAGCTTGTCGGTCGTCAACTCCCTCAAATGAGCCTCTTCTGGGTGAGATCTTCGTACCGACCCACACGAGAAGAGCTTCTCGGGGACCCGTACTACGCGACCATCAATCTTAATAGGCCATAGGTTTAATGTTCTACAAAGGTCCTTAGAGTCATGGATCCAAATGAAGACATTGATCGCTTACGCGAAAAGCTTGACGGTCGTCAACGTCTCCAAAAGAATCTACTCTAAGCGAGGTTCTCGTATCGACCCTTACGAGAAAAGCTTCTCGGTGGCCCATACTACTCAACCTCTCCTATCTCAAGTTTGCACTCTAGACTCGGGTGGAGAGTCTTTCCCACGAGGTTAATTGCAATCGGAGTACCATCCACTGATACCATAGAACCATGGAATCATAATATATTACAAAATTTAAAGCAAAAGGAGATAAATAAAACAAGCAATATCAAAAGGATAAGCATACACACATGCGAGGAAGCAACCTAGATTAGGCTTGACTTGCTTAGGGAGGTGTCCCCAGCAGAGTCGCCAGCTGTCGCTACGCGAAAAATACAGAGTCGCCATCGGTTTTTATTTATTCCAAAGGAATGGGAAAATATCGAGAAAACCCCAAAGAGTGGTCGTCGCAACCACGAACAGGTTCGGAAGTCGGTTATGCAAGGGGAAGGTATTAGCACCCCTCACATCCATGGTACTCCATGGGAACCATCTAGGATGTTTGTGCTTACGTGTGTATCGTTTATCGAATGCTTGCTTGCCAAAGGTTTGCGGAGTGGAGGTAGATTTTAAATTAGTGTGCTCGCCAAGGAATGGATCCTCGTGCCTACATATGCCCACTTGTTGAAGTGAGAAATCAGAGCGTTCGTAGTTCGTGGTTTTGAAATTATTTGGTTTGTTTTCTTGATTTTATTACCTTGAAGAAGGGTTTTCGATTGTGATGCCCTAAGGCTCAAATAAAAGGTTTGAATGTGTTGAATTGTTTTTAAGTTTTAAAGAAAGTGTTATTGATTTCGGATTGCACTAAAGACTATGGATAAAGGTGAATGCCTCAAACGGTCAAGCCGAACGTCTTGTGTTCGAAGCATTCAGAATGAGTGTAGGAAAGCTCCAGTCTCATCCCTTCTTTATTGCTTAAGGCTCGTGACGTACGATCCTAATCACCATTTATTGTGTTTTTGGGTTTGATTTGGAAAATGCCGCTTGACGTTGGATCAAGGGTTTGTTTATTGAATTTGATTTGAAAAGGAGACCGCTTGACGTTGGATCAAGGGTTTGATTATTGGTTGCGAAATGGTGAACGTTCTTAATGCCTAAGGAGTAGCTAACAAGCAATAAAAGAAAGCAAGTAAATGCGTACATCGGAAAGGGGAGGGGGGTACATGTAAAGTACAAGGGAGTGCAGAAATAAAAATCATTCAAGTGAAAATTACCTCTAAAATCTAAACTCTATCTAAACATGCATTGGAACCAAGGTTAACCACATGAGAAATAATAGCTAGGTTAATTGACCAATTAGAAAATTCTAGAAATCCTAAAACTAGGGGAGCATGCAAAATTAGCCTATTTCTAAGCCTAGGGATACAATTGTCATTTTATCATTATGGTTAATCGAATTAAATTTCTATTTACGAAATTCTAATTAAAGGCAATTAAAATCTAAGTAATTCTAATTATTCTAAATCCTAAATTAATCTAATTGTTCTAATATTCTAATTCTAATTAACTATTTCTAAAATTAATTTTTTAATATTTTCACAATTAATCCTAAAATTAATCTCTAATACTACTAACCTAATAACTATTGACTAATCCTAATATCAATTAAAATTTCTAAGTAGCTTATAATATTTCTAATCAGAATCCTAATTATCTAATTAAACTAATCATCCTAAATTCCTAATTATTCTAAATCCCAATTAAACTAATTACATGCTAATATATCCTAATTAAACCAAAGAAAACTGTTAGAACTCAACAAAACTAGGAAGAAAACCTGAATGGAGAGAGTCCGTGTACAACCTTCACGTAAGCTAAAATTGAACAGGGGAAAAGCACTTATTCAGAGAAGCTCTTGTGACGCGTTTGGATTCTTGGATTCCGGCGCCTTCAACCACTGCGTTCACGAGGATTTAGCACAAGCCGGGAGAAACGATCAACTCCAACACAACAACGCGTTATCCTTCTCACGGAATTGACTTCATCGATTATTGCGATTCAAGGATTCAAGAACTCGCTATGTTAAGCACTCCACCATAGTTCGCGTGGTTCGATCTTTATTGATAGTTCAGATACTCGAAGATCCGCGATTCATCTCGCTCCATTATCGTATGTGCAGATGGAAGAAAAACCACATCGAAATCGGATCGGAAAAACTTACCAGATTAAAGCTCCAATTGCAATTAGGTACAAATCTTCCTCTTTCTCTGTTTCGGTTCCTCCTTCTGCTTCTTCAATTTTCGGTTTCTTTCTGATTGGAGCTTCTCACCAATTCCGTTACGAGTTGAGAGCTTCTACGGATTTTGTTGAAGGTTCTTGGTGGATGATGAAGGCCTCGCTTGCGTCTCCGCTTTGAGATGAAGACGCAGACGTAACGCCGGTATCGCCGATCGAAATGAAGAAGAAGCCTCTTGGATCGTGAGTTTCCGATTATTCCGATCTCTTCTGGATTTCTCTTTTCTATTATTTCTTCTTTTTCCTTCTGCTTATCACCTCTGAGAATTGCTGCAGAATTGTTGCAGGATCTTTGGTGGTTCGGTTGTGATGATGATACAGTTATGCGGAAGAATTGAAGAGTGAAGATTGGAAGCGGTTGAAGGTTTGTTACGGTGATGGCTGGGAGAAAAGTTGGTTAGTGATGCGATGAGGTTTAAGAAGAATCTGGAAGGAGGGAAGAAGAAGAAGAATCTCCAAGAAGCTTGAGAGAGGTGAAGATTGATTTATATAGAGTGATGGAGAGTGAGATTAGAAGCTTGTTAGGAAGAAAATTTTGTTATTCGATTTGTTATCTTTTTGTGAAATTATGCAGGAATTCTGTTATTGGCTTGCGTTTAGCTTATTTGGTGCTTGGATTTTATGCAGGATTTTGGTGGTATTTAAATGCAGAATTTTTGTTGTGCAGAATTTTTGTTGTGCAGAATTTTGTTCATGGCTGGCTCACGTTTGGAGCTTGGTTAACGGCGTCGGCATTGGCTTGCTAAGCTTGTAGCTTGTTGTTCGAATTGAGTCGCTTTTCTTGAACTGCCTTTGCTGAAATTTATTTATGCAGGATTTTATTGTGTTGCTGCAGTTTGGTGTTGGCTCTTTTTCACTTGCAGCTTGGCTCACCTTGCCGTTGTATTGTTGTGGTAGCTCTTTGCAGCGTTGTACTTGGAAGCTTGGCGTAAAGCTGCTACATTTTCACGCTTTTGTTTGCATTCCACTTGTGTTTCATGACTTTGCCGTTGGAAGTGATGGCTTGGATGTTACAACGGCTTTTACACTGCAAGCTTGTTTTCACTTTATTATTTTTCTGCCTTTTCCTTAATGCACACTAATTAAAGGACTAATGATAAGGGATGTAAAAGGTGAATTTTAGATTCAACCGGAATTACTGGAAAATGGATAATTGGATTGGTTTATGAATGGATGTTAATTGGAATGGGATTGGATTAATTGTGAAAATTGGGTAATTGGTTGGTTTTGGTTAATTGGATAAATTGTGAAAATTGGGTAATTGGTTATGGACATGGATAATGGATTATTGTAAAAATGGATTAATTGGATATTTGGATTAGTAAATGAAAAAGGATTTGGATTGGTTTATGAGTGGATTTTCTAAATGAATGGAAAAATGATTTTGGATAATGAAAATGGATCGATGTGGATTATATGAATGAATTTTCTATATGGATATATAAAAGAAATTGGATTTGGATGAATGGTTAATGGACTAAACTTATGGGCTTAACAAAAAGAAAAGAATGGGCTCAATGCAACCACGATTAAATTTCCACAACCAAATCAACTTTTCAGTAATTAACTCGGATCATCCAACTCAACTTGAATTCCCAAAATTAATTCGAAAAAAGAACGAAATGATTTCTAAAACCAAATTTATTTTCAAAGATCAAATCTAACTTCAAAATCAATTCAAACTTCAAACGTTAATTTGAAATTGAAATCAACACGAAGTTATAATTAATCAGAACCATTATTAACATGATGCCAAGAGGATGCCCGCTTGTGGCGAACCATGCTTATTCAATGAAATGAATGAATGAGGATGATATGCGAATATTTGGGATTAGTGACCTATAAGATCAATGTGAAGGGTGGGGCGAATTTCAGGGTTTGACAGAAGTTACTCAAGATACCTAATGAAACTAGGGTTTCCAAGGCAAATCACCCTCAAACTCTTGAAGAAAACTTGATCAATATAATATGTAGAGATCATTGGGACTCATATATGATGCTCATAACCATTCTTGAATCAATTCTTTGTTTTTCTCTTTGTTCATGAGGGTCTCAAACCCTAGATGTGAACTTAATGAATCAATGAGATCATGCCCTTCCTACAAAAGAGTTAGGCAAATGCAAAGACATATTTTTGGTAGTTTGGTTGGTGAAATGATAAAATACAAGTATGATATAATCACAAAGTGCTTGGTGATCTCTCCCAAAACAAACCCAATGAAAAGGGGTGAGGAGGATGCCAAGACATGATCCCAATGCTAATGCTTATGATGGAATTGCATGAGGGATCTTAGGGTCAAATTTGGGGTCTTATAATAGGCCAGCTCATGTGTTTGTTGTTGAAGAGATCAAAGATGAAAAGCCGTGGTAATACGACATCAAGTGTTTCCTCCAAAGTCAGATTTACCCTCCTAGGGCATCTTTGAAAGATAAGAAGACTTTGAGAAGATTAGCCAGTAATTTCTACTTGAATGGTGATGTACTGTACAAGAGAAACTTCGACATGGTTTTGCTCAGATGCGTGGATAGACACGAAGCAGACTTGTTGATGACCGAAGTGCACAAAGGTTCCTTTGGTACTCACTCCAATGGACATGCAATGGCGAAGAAGATGTTGCGAGCAGGTTACTATTGGTTGACAATGGAATCTAACTATTACAAGTTTGTGAAGAAGTGCCACAAGTGTCAAGTTTATGCTGATAAGATCCATGTTCCTCTGATACTATTAAATGTTATCTCTTCCCCCATGGCCCTTCTCCATGTGGGGAATTGATATGATTGGGATGATTGAGCTCAAAGCTTCGAATGGACATCGTTTCATTTTGGTGGCATTTGACTACTTCATAAAATGGGTTGAAGCGGCATCGTCTGCAAATGTAACCAAGCAAGTTATTGTAAGGTTTATCAAAAATCAGATCATATGTCGTTATGGTGTGCCAAGTAAGATCATTACTGATAATGGATCGAACCTAAATAACAATATGGTGGAAGCCCTTTGCAAAGACTTCAAGATTGCACATCATAATTCTTCTCCCTACAGACCCAAGATGAATGGGGTTGTTGAAACTGCAAACAAGAACATCAAGAAGATTATCCAGAAGATGGTTGTCACGTACAAGGATTGGCGTGAGATGCTCCCATTTGCTTTGCATGGGTATCGTACATCCATACGCACTTCAAATGGGCAACCCCTTTCTCTCTTGTATATGGTATGAAAGCAGTGCTCGCCGTAGAGGTTGAGATTCCTTCATTGCGTGTGTTCATGGAAGCCAAGTTGACTGAAGCTAAATGGTGTCAGACCAGGTTTGACTAGTTGGATTTAATTGAAGAGAAGAGATTAACTGCTATGTGTCATGGTCAGTTGTATCAGCAAAGAATGAAGAAAGCTTTTGATAAGAAGGTCAGACCTCGTGTGTTCAGAGAAGGTGACCTTGTGCTCAAGAAGATTTTGACGTTCAAGCCAGATTCCAGAGGAAAATGGACTCCCAATTATGAAGGCCCGTATGTTGTTAAGAGAGCCTTTTTAGGCGGTGCTTTGATTCTTACAACTATGGATGGTGAAGAGTTCGCTCGTCCTGTGAACGCAGATGCAGTCAAGAAATACTTCGCCTAAAAAGAAAAGAACAGCTCGCTAAGTTGAAAACCCGAAAGGGCGGCTTAGGAAAAAATGAGCGTCTCGATGGATTGAAAACCCGAAAGGGCGATCCAGGCAAAAATTATAGACATAAAACAGAAAGAATTTCCCGATAAGTTGAGTACCCCACCTTAGGGTAACTTATGCAAAAATTAGGGATTATGGCCAGTAACTGCATTTTGTTGATCTTCAGTGTTTTGAAGGCTTGTTTGAGCACAAGGGTTGACATCAGTTCATCTCCAGCAGCGGTCAAGAGCGCAGTGGATATCAAGAGTTGGTAGAAGGATTAAGGATCATTTGCATTCAATGTAACCCTTTTCCATGTAAATTACCATTTTCAACTTTGTAAAATCTATGGAGTCTTGTCATTTACAGACTGCCATTCTATTAAATAAAGTTGAGCTTTTATCCAAATTGTTTGTACTCTTATTTATTTCAACCAATAGTTTTAAATTTTATTATGATCATTTTAAAATTAAATTTTTAAATCAAAATCAAGTTTTCTTTAATATATAAAAGCAAGAATTCTTCCAAAGCAATTAAAAGGAATATCAACAACATTTCAATGGATAGCAAGTCCTTAAGTGTGAAACATCAGAGGTTCCTCAAGCAGTTAACCCTTCGGGTATCCCTAGACGTTTGTGTTGATTCAGATCCTCGACAGAGTGTTTGATCCTCAGCGGAATTTCTTTCCTTGTCCCCAGCTGATTTGGTTGATTCAGATACCTTGCGGTATGTTGTGTTCCCCGACAGAGTTTTTGCCTTCCCCAACGAAGTTTGTATTTCCTCAGTAGGGTGGATCCTCAGAGATGGTTGATCTTCCCTAATGGATCGCTTTGGTGTCCGCACCAATCGCTATTCAACTTGCTCCCAATCAGAGTTTCCTCTTGGTTTCTGAGCAGCTTTTGTTATGATTATTCTTTGTAGGGTTGTCTCCCACTTTTATGGTGTTGACCTAAAATTCCCCATAGATTGGATGTTTTATCCTCAGCAGATCTCCTCCTTCCCCAGTTAGGTTTGAACCTTTGGGATGTTGATCTCTCTGTTCTCCAGCAGTTGTCTCCATATTTTGTGGATTGACTAAGGATTGTACCGGTGGTTCAAATTCTTTGCGACACCTTTGTATCCTTTGTGGTCGTTTTGTCAGCTTAATCATCATATATACATATACATATACATTCATATAATTTCATAATTTGCATATCCTGCATCTTCATATTTGTTTGAGATGTTTATTCTCTATTATGGCGATATTTTATCCCCATACCAAATCTGGCGTCTGTCCTCCTTCAATTGTAGAGTCTCAGCCCCTTAAGCAGAAAGACTTTAACCTTTCTCTATTTCCCCACTGAGTTTGTTTCCTCGTGGATGGTTGTTATTTCAGTTTCCTTTCCAGTAGATTTTCTGGATGGAATTACTCCCCTTGAGTTATGTCCTTATTGGGTTGAGTCTTGATTGATTGTTTCTTTCTAGTTTTTACCTAGATAGATGTTTTAGTCCCCTAAGAGTCTATTACCCAGTAACTGGTAATATTCTTCTTAGTTTGCAGTTTGTTACTTCTTACCCAATACCCGGCAAAAGTACCCTTTTTTCTCCTCAGTAGAGTCCCCAGGAAGTATATCCTTGATATGTTCATCCTAACCGGTGACAAATATCTTTCTTTCCCCTGCCCGAGTCTATCCTTGATATGTTCACTTTAACCAGTGACAGATACTCTCATTTTTGGTATTCTACCCAGTAAAAAGGTAGTTGTAATCCCTATTTTGTTCCTCAGAGAGTCAATCCTTGATATGTTCATCTTAACCGATGACGGGTTTTCTTCTCTTTGTGGTTTTCTACCCAGTAACTGATAGTTGTAAATCCCGCTTTATCCCCTTTTCGGAGTCTATCCTTGATATGTTCATCTTAACCGGTGACGGATTTTCTCTTTGATTGGTCTTCTACCCAGTAACCGGTAGTTGTAAATCCTACTTTGTCCCCTCGCAGAGTTAATCCTTGATATGTTCATCCTAACCGGTGACGGATTTTCTCTCTGACGGTTTTCTATCCAGCTTTCGATAGATGTAATTCCTACCCTTTTTGTTCACTTGGTATATCCTTGATATGCTCATCCTAACCGATGACGGGTATCCTCCTTGGCATTTCCAGGCACGTCTATCCTTGTTATGTTCATCTTAACCGGTGACGGATTTTCTTCCCCATTGAGTTTATCCTTGATATGTACATCCTAGCCGATGACGGATACTCTCGCCCTTGGTCTTCTGCCCAATAACTGGTAGTTGTAAATCCTATCTTTTCTGCAGTTTTCCTAGTAAGGCTATTCTTATCCAGTAACCGGTAATGAATTTCCTCTCCTGGAATCCTCAGCAAGTCATCCTTGATATGTTCATCCTAACCGATGACGGATGTTCTCTCTGTCAGATCTTTATTATCTCCTTACCTAGTAACAGGTAGTAGATAATAAAATTTTGCTCCTCCTGTGTTGAAGTATTTCTTCCCCAGTCGAGTTGAAGGCGCATCTCCTTAGTGAAATCACTTTTCCTGCATGAGTCGAGTATTCCAGTTTTATCCTGACTTACTCGTATCCCCTGCAAATGTTATTATTCCATGGCTGAGTCTTTTCCATGTTTGTATGGAATCCCTCGAGTCCCCCAGTAGTTTTTAGTCGTAGCCTGGCCTACGCATAACTCCTTTTTCCCCAGAGTCTCTGTCTCCCCAGTGAGTTTTCCTTACGGAATGCATTGTGCTCCTGCGAATTTTCGGTCTCTCTGATTTCTTTTTCCTTTGTGGAAATATTTCCTCACAGAGCATTAACTTTTGCATTCATGTCATATGCATCATGAGGTATCTTAGGGACCAAAATTTGTTTCTCTAGGTTGTTATTTAAGCCCATTCTACTGAGTCGAGCCGAAGATTTTAACCTTCACCTCCTCAGTTAGAATGTCCTTAAATAGGGGCAACTATAAGACCCCAATTTTGACCATAAGATCCCTCATGCAATTCCATCATAAGCATTAGCATTGGGATCATTTCTTGGCATCCTCCTTACCCCTTTTCATTGGGTTTGTTTTGAGAGATCACCAAGCACTTTGTGATTATATCATACTTGTATTTTATCATTTTACTAACCAAAATACCAAAAAATATGTCTTTGTATTTGTCTAACTCTTTTGTAGGAATGGCATGATTCCATTGATTCATCAAGTTCACATCTAGGGTTTGAGACCCTCATGAACAAAGATCACAACCAAGAATTGATTCAAGAATGGTTATGAATATCGTATATGAGTCCCAATGTTCTCTACATATTATATTGATCAAGTTTTCTTCAAGAGTTTGAGGGTGATTTGCCTTGGAAACCTTAGTTTGACTGGGTATCTTGAGTAACTTCTCTAACAAGCTATCTCACCAATTGATAAAATTTCTTAAGAGACACTTAAAAATTCATCATATTATGCTTATATGATCTACCATGAGCCAAGAAAGTCAAGAGAATTGGAAGTTAGCAAGTTGGTTGATGGTGGTTGGCCAGATGGATTCATCTGATCAAAACTGGGTCTCCCTGGACCCTATCTCCTACACTTTTCACCATATGAAAATTATTCCAAGAGAAAAATTACTCTAAATTACATTCCAAACAACTTTCATGTTGAGACATAGAGCTAGTTTTGCTTGGAAAATCATTTTCTATGTTGAAACATTATAGGTCATTTTGTCTAAACCCTAATTTGAAAGTCAACTTCCCAAGGCCATAACTTTCTCAATTTTTATGAGATGAAAGATTTACAAGTTTCAAAATCAAATTCAATGTGTCTACTTACTCTTTGATGTTTGGAGTGGGATCTAATTCAACCTTTTTGAGCATGTGATATGAGGTTACATTATAGGTCACTTTTGACTTATACCATTGATCAAGTGATTTTTCCAAACTTCAAAAATACATAACTCTATCATTTTAAATCCAAATGACATGAAATTGGTGACCATTTTGAAGGTCTTTGAGAGAGATAAAACTTTGATGAAGACGCCTTTCTCATTTGAAGTTCATATAAAAAGTTAAGCAAGGTGGAATATTGAGACATATGATTTGACACTTAGAAAAAATTTGATATGTCAAAACTTTCCAAACTTCCACCTCAAATTTCTCCAAGTTACAAGCTCCAAATGAAAATGTGTTGAACATGAAATTTGTTCCTCTTGATCTCACCTTTTCAAAGAGCTCAAGTTCATTCATTTTGGACAAGGAATGCATAGGCTGCACATGGCATGAACATGATGACATCACTTGGCAAGGATCAAACTTCAAATCCAAATGCACACTTGCCTTGCAATCCAAGCTAAATTCAGACTATCTAACATTCATTTGTAGACTTATGGCAATGATTTTATGGGCCTATGCACGCCCATGCACCCATGCATCATCAATGACCAAATTTGGAAAGTGATTTCAAGTGTGAAAATATCAATGGTTTCAGCTATAAATAGAGCCTCATATGCTCAACAATCAACACACATTCGCGCCAGCTTTGATCCCCCATCTCTAACCCTCACTTTACAAAGGATAAACCTGAGAAATTCATTTGAATTTGAGGTTGAATTTCCACTGTTTTAAAATTTAAATCTCCAGGAATCCACAGCCTTGTAAGCATCAAATCCTTCTTCTGCAAGCAAGTGGAGTAAGATCAAGCACAAGCAAGATCAAGATCTGTTGAATCCAGACCTCCATTGAAGGTATTTTCCAGAAATTTTGATCTCTTCGATTCTCTCAAATTCTTGCTCAATTGCATTGATTCTTTGGTTGTCTGAAGTCCTACTAGTGTAGGCAAGAAGATTGAGTTGCTTTGAGGCCAAATCAAAAGAACTCAGTTCATGTACCTCAAATTTCAACTCCATGTATCTCTCAATATACTTGGAGTTATAGTGAATTGAGGCCAAATTCGAGCTCAGTGCCAATTTTACTTTGAAATCATGTCCTTGTTTTTAATTTTGGTGATGGTTGATGGTGGACCAGTCCGGTGAGGTCCACCGGAGAAGAAGACCGGAGCTACAGCTCCGGCCATGCACTGACATGTCTCACAGCCACAGGATCCTCTTGTTTTGTTTTAATCACGGTCGTCCCTTTTAAATACCAATGTTGTGGCGCGCTGAATCATGTCCATCTTGGATAGCGCGTTTCTGGCTACTTGATTTGCCACCTCAATTAATGAGGGAGATCAAGTGGTCCACGTTTTTTTTGATATTTTAATTGCATTATTTTCAATAATTCATATTAAATTCAATATTGATCCAAAAAATATGGGACTTTCACCAAAAAAATTCAAATATTTTTCTCTTTTATTTTCTGAATTAAAATTATTTTTTGGATCATTATTAATATTTTTCATGAATTAATTGATTTTGCATTTGTTTTTAATTGTTTAAAAATATTTTTAAACATCCAAAAATTATGAAATTTTTTCTCCAAGGTCCTTTGACCTTGTCTGGCCTATGATAAATCTCATGGCTATTTCTTTGGTGTTTTGATGAGATTTTAGGAATTGGACAAACCATATTTAATTTAAATGCACTACTTTAATATTTTTAATTTGAATAAATGCCAAATAAATTTGTTGACCAATTGTGATGACTTTGTTTATGTTTGACTTTTGTTGTTGGGCCTTGGTCAAGGTTGATTTGACTTTGTCAAATTAATATCATTGGATTTAGGGGATTGATAGAATGTACATTCCATCTCCCAAAATGAATGAATGATATTAATTTGGTAAAAGTCCTCCTTTGACCAATTTGTGATTTCATTCATCCCCCTCCCACTTCATCTTATTCCTCTTCTTCATTCATTCATTCCATTTGGCCTATGACATCTCAAAGTCCTAATGCTAGTTGATTGAAAAATTGACATGAGTATGGATGAGATTAGGCCACACCTTTTGCATATTCTTTTTGTGTGTGGTATGTTTCATGAGCATAGTCCATTATACTATGTCTCTAACATGCATTAACACTAAAATTCTATTGCCTGACCTCAAATAGTTGTGACTTCTACATAAGTCCAATTACGATTGCTTAACATAGCGCTAAATTTGTGACATAAAAGGCATAAGCATTCTAGTTAATGAGATTGTAAGTCTCCCCTCTTTCATGGTATTGTGTGGAAACTTGGCCTTCTTTCCTTCCTTTGGAAGATGTTTTGGCTCAAGGATTCATGCTTGTGATAAGTGGGTTGAGTGTTCTCCAAAGAATATCTTAACATGAAAAGCAAAAGCAAAACAATACTAACTTCTAACCTATTAACTACTAACTTTTAATTTCAAGCCTTTACTTTAATGCAATTTACTTTTATCACTCTATTTCATTTGCCATTGTTCATATCATTCTAATTGTTTATGTTAATGCAATTTTCACTTTGTCCATTTGGACTATATTGTGTGATATATTTTGTTTGTGTATACTTTGCTTGTTTGTGTGGTCTTTGACCATTAATGTACATAATAACAAAAAAAAACTAAAAGACTTTTGAGTGGACTGTTGGCTTGATCTTGGACAAATGGACTTAGAATCTAGGCAACCTTCCTATGCTAAAGGACTTGGCCAATGCCAACTTGCTGAAAGACCAAGTGCTTGCAATTTTGAACTTCATATGATGCATCTTTGAAGATATCTCTAAGATTCATCTGCAACATGATCATTGTGAAGCTGTTATTTTGAACCTGTGACCTGTGGAATTCATCTGTTACATGGGCTATTTTGAAGAAGATCATGGAATAGATAAGCTTGGATGTGACCATATTTATTTGATGCCTTGCTCTTCAAGATAATATAATTGTGCATTTATGTGTTGCTTGATTCTAAAAGTCCAAGGGAATTCTGGGTTTCTATTGACATTCTTGTCTATTGGATTGCTACCCACTTGGTTAAATCTTTTCAACTCTAAACTTTTAATTTTGTACATAGGATAGTCTCTTCATCTTCTCCCCGTTTCTTTAATTTCAAAATCTCTTCCTCTATTTTTCAAAATTTTCTTTGTGTGAACTACTTTTGTTCTAAACTTTGACCATATTTGCAAAAAGATAGAAACTTTGGCCTTATGCCATTGCATTTTCAAACTTCTTTTCTTAAATCAAACTTGTAAATAGACTTAATTATACTTGACTTAAACTTTCAAAAAGCCAAAAAGAACTAACTCATTCTAACCATTTTTAGGCCTTTGTGCCTTTCAAACTTAAATTTTGTTAAAAGCAATGCATCCATTTTGAAATTTGTATTACGAACTACGAGGTTTTGATCCCTCATTTTTATGTTGGTACGTAGGCACAAGATTGAAGGTCTTGTCAAACACAAAAATATAATTAATAAATTATTTTCTCATCCCCCCATTCTATTTGTTTGTAAACATCACTTTGTACAAAATACATTTGCACACAAAAAGGGCTCCCTAGGAGTACCTAGGACACTTTGGGTGCTAACACCTTCCCTCTGTGTAACCAACCCCCTTACCTGTAATCTCTGACATTTTATTAGTTTTGATTTGAAAACTTCTTACTTTTGGGTTTTGTTCGTACTTTTTCCCTTTTCCTTTGGAAACAATAAAAGCGCGGTGGCGACTCTTGTTATTTGATCTCTAGCTTATCAATAGCTTGATGATCATGAATTCCCCGCTACATCCTCGTACCTTTCCATCAAGACAACTACGTCTGACAAGTCAATATGAAGCTCCCAAATTATCTTAGGTGTACTCTCCAAGCCTGTGTATTGGGCTTATCACTCAAGCAACAGAAACCAGCCCTCAAGAGCACAACACATATATAAAGTATATATAACAAAAATAGATAGATACAAGTAATATAAAGAAAAACATCCAAGGCAAAAAGGATATAGGCAAAATTGGGCTTGACTTGCTAACATATTCCCTAGTATAGTCGGCAGCTATCACGTCGGGAAAAATACAGTCGCCATCGGATATTATTTATTCCAAAGGAAAGGGAAAATATTGATAAAACACCAAAAGAATGGTCTTTGCAACCAAGATCAGATTCAGGAGTCAGTTATGTAAGGGGCAGGTATTAGCACCCCTCACATTCGTTGTACTCAACAGGAACCACTTTGCTTGTTCTTCGTGCGTATGAATGTTGTTATCTGAAGGTTACTTGCTATTGGTTAATGGAGAAGGAAAAAAATAAGTTTTAAATTAGTGTGAAAAAATAAAATAATAATTAATGTGCTCGCCAAGTATTCAATCCCTTGTGCCTATGTATCCTCATTCGTTCAATAAGGAAGTCAGAGCTCCGTAGTTTCGAGTAAAAAAAATGTGTGTTGTTTTATTTTAGTGGACAATGTTACTGTTCGTGTCCTGGCAGTTAACTTTTCTTGTATGCTCACCTCATGGGAGGCTTAAGTGTTTGTTTGTTTGCGGTAGAATGGATGTACTTGGATAGCATTCTAGCAGTTAAACATTACTTGTGTGCTTGCACATGAGAGGCTTAAGCGTTGTTCTTACCATGGTAGAACAGAAGTAACATGTCCTTTATGAAAAGGTTTACGGATGCCCTATGGCAGAAAATTGGATTTGTTGAGTTGTGGTTGATTTTAGACTTGGAGACAAGTATCAGACAACAAGCTAAGTATGACCGACAATCTGAGTACTTGGGAGTTGAGAGGACAGTTGCATCTTAACCCCTTTTTTCATCCAATGAGTTTTTAATTATGAAATATGGTTATCGAGTTTTATCATTGGTACTTAGAGGGAGACAAGTATCTAACCCTTGGCTAAGTACGACCAATAATCAGAATACTCAGGAGTTGAGAGGATAGTGGCATCCTAACCACTCTTTTTCTCTCTCAGAGCAACAAATTGAACTCGTTTTATTATTAAGTGTTTTGAGAAAGAAGTCAAGCATCGGGCCACAAGCTAGGTACGTCCGACAACCCAAGTACTAGAGTGTTCTGCACAAGTACGTACACTCCACTTTTATCTTCCCGTTTATTGAGAAATTGTTTTGAAAAGGCATTTGACGTTGGATCAAGCGTTTGGAATTTATTATGAAAAAGTGTGTGAAGAAAGAGATAGAGATATGGATAGGTATAGAAGTGGAATGGAATGGATGATAAGATACTTGACGTTGGGTCAATCACTCACATTACTTTGAAGTGAGCTTGATTTGGAAAAGCACTTGACGTTGGATCAAGTGTGTTTTATTCTTTTGAAAAAGATCTTTTTATCGTTTGATTGTATCTTGTTAGTTAGATTGCAATGGAAAGCATTAAAGGAAAGGGAAATAAAAAGATATTACATGTTCCTGGTAATTGGGGTCATATTACCCACAATGGGGGGATGATACCAATCAATACCTGGAATGGGAAATGGAATTATACAAGTTTATAAACCAATACCATGCCTAAAACAATCAAGTGGTCATGGTATAGCTTAAGCATAAACACACAATACAATGGGAATGAGAGATGTAAACAATGATACACATGATAATGAATACAAATTATGAATTATGTTTGAAGTCAAATGATCAAAATAAACACACAAGGAAAATGCTAAATGGAATTATATGGATCATTCATCAAATGATAACATACACCAAAGCAATAATGAAATTCTAAATGGCCAAGTAATGGGAAGTTAATCACATTAATCAAAATGAGAAATGACATCTAATCATGGAATGCATCATGGTGAATTGAAATGAAATTTTCAATTAAAAAGAATTATAATCTAATGGTTAATTATATGAAAGTTAACCAAATGATCAAAATGAAAGTTTATCATACACATGGAATACAAAGCTATCTAAGTGAATTCATACATGGATCATCCAGAACTATTGCATTTCTTCCCTAAACATGACCTAGGCAAAACACACTTATCACGGTAACTAAAATGATAATTAGAAATGGCAATTAAAATCAACATGTGAAAGTGATTAAAATCAACAATTAAAACCTAATGAATTAATACTATTTATGATCAATTCTAACAAATTTTTTATCATAAAAAAATATAACAAAATGTATCAAGAAAAATAAAATGGAGAAATGTTAAAGAGAAATATAAAAAATAGGGGGAAATAAACAAGAAAATAGGGGGGCTCAAGTTGGGAAGATGGTGCAATCAGCAATCTTGCGCATGCCCATATAATGGAGGCCGAATGCAATTTGGATGTTGGGATTAGGGGGTACCAAAGCAAATGAGGTTGCAATCAACAATAATACCAGGCCCATGGCAGAATTGGCCCAATGCGCATAATGAAGGCAATGCGATGTTCATCAACATGGAAAATTCAAAAGGAAATTTAAAAGGGAAAACATGCACACAACATATCAAAGCAATTCAAATATCTCGTGCCAAATCTCCATCATCATCCACCGTGGCGGTGGAACACCAAAACGTCAACCAAGACCATCAAAATGCTCATGATAACCTGCTTAGCTCATATATGGTGTCAATTTCAACAGGAACTTACTCTAAAGCACAAATCGTGGAGAATCTTACAAGAACCCTAATCATTCTAAGATAAATTAAATGGCCAATACCGGGAACCAAAGCCTAAGAGGTTGAGGCTTTGATTCCCCACCTCTCCACTCACATCCTGGTATCAAGAATGCGATGAAATATGAAAGTTTTGAAGAATCACCTTGCCAGAGAAGATGAATTGAAACCGGAGCCAGGTACGTTTTTAATTTTTTTTTCTCTTTCTGCTTGTTGCCTTCTTCTCCTCTTCTTTTTTTCTGCTTGTTGATGAGTTTTTATGAATGAATGGTTTCAAGAGCTGGATTGAATCAGATAAAGAGGTTTAATTGAGGGTGAAAGATGATATGGGTTGAAGATGATAAGGCTATGAAGGATGATGTAGGTTGAAGATAATGAGGCTATGATGTTGAAGAGGATTGAATGTGAGTTTTTGAGAGAGACGATGGAGATTCAAATATTTGAGAGAGTGAAAAGTGAGTGTGTTGAAGGTTCAGAAATGATGAGTGATGGTATATGATTTTTTTCATGATGAAATGATGATTTGTTGTTTACATAGGTAGTTAGGATTGAATGGGGATTAGTGAATTCTGCTGGAATTCAATTGGAGTGTGTAACTGAATTTGTATGAAATTGAGGGAGTTAGTTAGTGATTTTTGTAACTAATTTGAAATTTGATTTTTGTCATAGAATGAAACTCGAGGTAGTTAGGGTAGTTAGGTTAGGTGATTTCTTATTGTAGGTTAGTTTTGGATGGTTGGGATGTCAGTTGATATGCTTTGTAGGATTGTTAGTTGGAATCATGTTCTTTTTTGAATTATGCAACTGACTTAGAATGTTGTTTGCCCTGCTAATGTTGATGTTGCCCTGATGTTTGGATGTGTTGCAGGTGCATATTAGTATTACAGAATGAATGATTTGTTCTACAATGTTCTACAGTTCTGCTTGTAGTGAATTACATTGTGTTATGTGTTGCAAGCCTGGTTGTCATGATGCTTATGGATTGTGTATGAGTTGATGCAGATGTATTGTTGCTGACTGTATTATTTGATGCTTGCTTCTGATCTAATGTGCTTGTGAATGGCGCAGTTGCATTGTGAGTTTTGTGTTGCATTGTTGTTGTTTGTATGTGTTTTCATTGCAATGTTAGGCTTGTTAGGTCTGGGATATTTGGAATGATATGAATGCATTAGCTTGTAACTAATGTGCCATGATATGCTTAGCCATGACCATGTTTAGATAATGGTAAGCCATTATTTTTGGTGTCTTGGTTTTATGTTATGGTCATGTTTGTATACATGGTTTGACATGGTATGCTAGGGCTACAATGGAAATGTTTGGACATGCTTGGTATGTTGCTAATCAATGCTTGGTTATGGCCTTTTGTAGGATGGCAAACATAGCATGATGGACATGTCTTGCACTTGAAGAAAGCTAGAAGTCCATAACATGGAATCATGGTGGATCATGGAAGAATGAACCAAGAATTTAGGGTTTGGGGTGTAAAATGGGGCGATTGACTTTGGTCAATTGGTTAACCAAAAAGTTAACAGTTGACCAAAAGTCAATTTAGGTCAAAAATGACAAATTTTGAAATTTTTTCTATGTATGGACATTTTGATGTGATTGTATAAATGAAGTGATATTTGGTTTATGAAATGAATGGAATTGAATATTGAAATGAATGGAATGAGAATCCAATGAATGGTATTGAAAATTCAACGATTGGTATTGAAAGTGGACTTGAATGACCACAAGACTTAGATGAATCAAAGACCTTAACATGGACCAATGGACAATGAGATTGCATGAACCAATGGTCACATGAACAACTATGGCCTAGAAATAACCAACTAATGAAATGATCATGAATGAAACAAATGGATCTTGAAATGGATGTGAATGCTACAAGACTTAGATGAATCAAATACCTTAGCATGAACTTATACAATGAAAATGCATATATGGACCAAAGGATATAACCATGGATGAGACATGAATGAACCATGAGCAAACTATGACCTAGAAATAACCAAATAATGAAATGATCATGAATGTAACAAATGGATCTTGTAGAACTTGTAATGCCATGGAGGTGGGCTTAGACTAATGAACATCATCAAGAAAAAGTTAAGTGTGTGAGACTTTGCAATGAGCCTTGATCAAAATAATGAAACCTCCATAATGGACCATGAACAAGTGGCCTTGAATGGATCTTGATCAAGCAAATGAAACATACACAATGGATGATAGTGAATCAATTGAAATTAGGGTTAGATGCACACACAATGAATGATATTGCCATAATTAGGGTTTAGCTTGGCCATGGAGATATAAGTGAATCTTCAAAGCAAGATGCACGCACAAAGATCAAAGGTGTAAACACACTAGGATTTAGTTTGGTTGAGAAACCTCAAGATGCTTGGAAACCCTAGCTTTCACTAGGTAGACACAATTATACCTTGAATCCAAGTTGCTTATCCTTTTGTCATGTATAATGCCAATGCAAGTGAAATGATTGTGTATGAGTGTATGCATATAAATTAGGGTTATTGACTAGATGAACATTGTGAGATGTAGGGTAAATTTTGGGATATGATAGAGTGAGAAATGATTTTTGATGATCAGTGAGAAAGAGTGATGATTCTAAGATGATGAATGATTTATATAGGTGGTTTGTTAACTGAATTGGGCATAATTTGGTCAGGAGTTAGGTTAGCTTTGGGTTGAGGAAACTCGGTTAGAAGTTAGTTAATGATGCAGTTCTGTTAGGTTTTATGTTATGGTTTTTAGCTTGAATTGAAAAATGTTGTTAGAACTGTGTGAGTCGTTGATGTCAGTTATGTTAGGTATTTGTTGATATTAGTTTACCTTGATTGTTTGACAGTTGGATGAATGGATTGATTATCTGAATGTTTGATGTGAAGTGCATTAACTGCTACTGAATGATAATTAGTGAATGAATAGTGAGCAGTTAGACAGTTGTTAAGTGAATGGTTAGGTTTGTGTACATTGTTAGAAGTTAATGCATACATGCAGTTAGTATGTGGTGTTTCAATTTTTTGTTAGGGTTAAGTAAATGAATGCTTAGGTCTGCTACTGGCATCAATTTTCTTTGCAATGTTAAGTCTGCTATTATAGTGAATGTTTGGTTGTTAGATGATGGATCGTTATGCTTGTTATGATGCTATGTGATGTGAATGATAATGATCTTGTTAAAATGGCAGGGTTGCGGTTAGTGATGCTTGCAATTTGGATACATGAATTTCTGATAGTGAATTGGTTGTTTTGCATTGTTATGTTGATTATGACATCATGGCATTGATGCTTGAATGAATATTGTATGGATTGATTATGATGAATAATGTATATGGTCTTGAATGTGTGCTAGTTTGTAATGCCTTAGACTGTTTGCAATTGCCATGTCTACTATGTTGTGTTGTTATGAAAGTGAGTTGCTAGTTTGCTTTGGCTTTGTTTGGTGTATGTTTGAAATGTTTGGTATATGATATGAATGATATGAATTGGTTATGATTTACTTGCAATATAATGATAATTATGTGAATTGACTTGTTGTATTCATGTGTGAAATGATGCATTGAATGAAAAGTTGGCTTAGGCTTGGGATATGGCTCATGTTCTTGGAGTTTTGCCATGAGCTTAAGACATTTGGTACAAAACCACCATGAATGACTTGAAGAAAATGGTTACTTACTAGTGAAAAAATTTGGCCATAAAGTTAAAAGTGAAGATGGAGAACATGAAGAAACAAAGTGCGTATTGGAAATAGCTTTAGGGATTTAGATGAGTTGACTTTGGTCAACTGGTTGACCAAAAAGTCAATAGTTGACCAAAGTCAACTATAGGTCAAAAGTAATTTTTGTAATTTCTTTGTATGGACATTTGTAATGTGATACTGTATGAAATGAGAGTTTTTTGGATGAGATCCATGATGCTTGTCCTCTTGTTTTGAACAATGCCAATGCAAGTGAAATGATTAAGTATGAATGTATGCACATGAATTAGGGCTATGGACAAGATGAAAATTGTGAGGGGTAGGGTAAATTTTGGGGTATGACAATTATGAAATATGTTGAGAAGAAATTCTTATTGGTTAGGGATGCAAAATGGCATGTAAATTAGGGCAGTAACCTCTTTCTCTTGCTTTTGTAGAGTTTTGTCTTATATAAGATATGTCATAGTACATCGATCTTTCTCCAGTTTTTGGGTATTATGGTGTTTTTCCAAGAATATTCCATGTCATTTATTATTATAGTTTAAGGAACCCTTTTATCCGTAGAATTGTACTATAATGCTGAAATGTCATCTAAAATTTAGAAGACTTATTTTCTCAGTTGGGCTCGCATCTTTTGTGAAGTTCCATTATACTTTGATCTTTAAGGTGTTGCAACATCCTAAAACATTATGGAAAGGCTTTCACCATAGTTATTACTTTCATCTCAAATAAGCATAGCCCAACACAAATCTATCATAAACTACTAAAATTGTTAAAATGAAATAAAACATCTAAGTAACTAATTCCTCTTATAAATGTAGGATAAGACTTGCATGTACACAAATATCACATGTAACTTTATTATAAGTAATAACTAAAAAAAAGTACGTTATCATACTCCCAAACTTGAATAAGTATTTTTTTATGAATTTGTCACATTTGGAACTTTGTGGAATAATCTTATTTAGGAAGAATCGACAACATCATCTCTTTTTCTTTTTATATTTCTAAGTAAATGGGGACCAACCAACTTTTGGAATAAGTGACCATGAGGACGACTAAAATCATCCTTCTTACTCAGATTAATTTCCTTTTACTACTTTTCATTTTATTTTTTAAGTTGACCTGTCATTTTAAATGTATTTTCCTCATATTTTACTTTTGTTCCCCCATTATATTATGCTAATATTGGAAGCATCTAAAAATTGTGTTTAAATTCATAAATTATTGTTTTTTCCTAAAGAAACTATTCACATTTTTCTAACAAACATAACCTAATGTGTTAAAACTAATGGGATTTTTCTAAGTTGTAAATAAAGGGTGCAAATAGGGACCATTAGTCTACCAAGGGTTTCTTCACAAGGTTCCTACTCAAATTAAAACAAAACTATTTAATTAAGCATGCAAATGTGAAATTTTCTTCAGGGACATATTTCAGACCAAATTTTTGAACATCGCTTACAAAAAAAACAGTTTGCATTATAGATAGAAAATAACAATTAAAGCAATAAATAACACAGGAATTGTTAACCTAGTTCAGTGCAACCTCACCTACGTTTGGGGGGCTTCCTGCCCAAGAAAGGAAATCCATTATTTTGAATTAGTATAATTAGTCTTGTATGAACAAAAAACCCATGTTATTCAATGCCTCTTCCTAATCCTAGTGACTTTCTATTTAGAACCTCCCTTAAATATGAGACCTCCTCTCACTTTCTCTCAATCACTAATCCCAAATGATCAACTCAATAAACATAATATTGAATGTTGAATTACAACTCAACTAAAAAACCAAACTTTATGCTTTAAGGTATTAATGAAAGCGCTAGAGTGGTGCACAAAAACAAATAAAGACTCAATATATAAACGCTAACACAAGGAATCTTCAATACTTTCACACCTCAAATGTTATGTTTGAGTCTCCTTAAATAGAAAAGTAACTTTTTTCAATGGTAATTAGATCACGTCCAAAATTGTAGGATATTCTGTTAAGATTTGTTTTTCAAATATCCTCCAAAAATATTTAATTTGATTCAAATTTAAATATCCATTTAAATTGATTTTATCACGTCCAACTTAATCAAACAAATCTACATAAATTATTGTTAAACGATAGCAACAAATCCGCAAAAAATGTGATTGAGATCCAATAAAAAAATCACGCTCCAAACAACTACAACATTGGCCTGCTGACAAGGTTTAGATGTCGCACACATGCTGGAACGTATATTCCCACATGTGTCATTTCTTTACAAAAACAGCTTGAACGTACCATTTTGTTTTGCATAATATAGTCAATCTAAAAAAGAATAACTATCTCCCCTTTTGGAAAATTTTAGCAAAACAACACTTTAAAAACATATAAGATGTGCAATATAAGTTGAGCATTAAGCACACCACACACAAGCACACAAATCAAACATCAACAATAGCATAATCGAAAGACATGAAATATGGTTACTATAACATAATTCATCAAACATAATGCTCCATTATAGTCAGACACACAATTAATCAGCATGCACACAAATCAATAGTTAGTAGTCAGTCAAGTCAGTAATCAACACACACCACAACTAGTACATATCAGAACATCAAACTTCATACACAATCAGATTAACTCACACATGGTCAAAGGTTAGATGTCAAACCATATGCTCCAGCATGTGAGCATACATCAATATTGCAGCATATACACCTTGCAATACATAAGTTAAACAATGCTCCACATATAATATATTAGCTCCATAAGCACAATCACAATTAGTAGTTAGGCTACTCATCATGCAATCAAGTTATACTACCACTACTCACCCTTTTGCCACAATTTAGAAAAGGCATTGGAAGTCATGAACAAAATCAGAGGGTATCAAACATTTCAGAACCAAATCCATAGAAATACTACCAAACATCTTAGACTAAGAACCAAATCTTGAGAATATCATAACATATTTATTTAAAAAAAGCATAAATAGCTCCAACATGGTGACTGTAGCCTTCAAAGCTTGACTCTTCTTCTTCACTTGAGGATTCTACATCTTACTTAATGAGTAGATATTTACTCTTGAGGTATGAGTCTTCATAAAGCAAATGAACTCCTTATATACCCACAAAAATCCAGCTCCAAAAGCCCATAAGAATTTAGGTCATGAATTTAGTTGGACTTCTAAAAAGCACATGAGATCAACCTTCAACAATGATGATTTCTAATCTTGATCCATCTCCTTGAATAAATCAGAATCTCTTGATTATACTTGCTATATTTGATTCATATTACATAATCCAAAAACACACATGATCAATCAAATCTTTATTACAAAGATTGGCACAATATGTATGACAATGTACTTATTTAGAAGCAACAACAAGTTGAGGTAAAAAAGCTCCAATATTTCTCCATCAAAAACTAGATCAGATTCATCAATAAGTGCATATATGTTGGACATAATGGCTGCCACATTTTTCCTAACCTTCATTATGTAACTCAAAGTCAAAACACTTGGGGAAACACCAATATCATCACAAAAATTAATAATGTATTTCTTTTGAACACTCAAAATATCACAGATTAGAGAGGGAACACCAATAAGTGGTTGGACTCCATGAAACTCAACATGTTTATCCAATCGACAAAGACAATATTCTCCATATTCCAAGGTAGCATGAGTTCATACATGGTACAAAAAATTATTGATCCAATAATGGATTATTTCTGATTGCAGACTTAACATATTACCAAAACTAGATTTATCAATAACAAGAACATTGGGAGAACTATGCCTATGACATTTTTCCCCATAAACAACTTACAATTTAAATTCAACAACCCTTGAGGAATACCATCATTCTTAACCATAAATTCCTTCATCAACTTATGATAACCATATCCATCATTCAACATTGTCTTCAATAATTGAGCATCACTAAGAAGCTCCATAATTCATTATTCTTCAGTACTTCAACATAATGTACTTCTTCATTCTCACTTGCAGTTTCCTTTTCTTCCTCATTGCCAACTTGTTCTTCTTCCTCAGCTTCCTTTTCCTTGGTCATAATATTGTCAATAAAGGGAAGCTTATCAGGCCCTGCATACTTGCTTCTGCCCAAATAGTCATCAAAGATTGAAGGGGAACACTTCTCACACTTTCCTTTATTATACACCTTTCTATACTCCTTGATGTATGCAAGATTACACTCAACATAAATGACCATAATGAATTCCTTGACTAGCTTTTTATAGCAAGGACCGCCATCAACTACAATTCTCATTAACCCAGTTGTTTTCAACAACTACATAATATCTCTACACTCAAAGTCTTTTTTAACTAGCTATGTTTCATAAATAATCCTTCTTTGGAAAGCATACTTCCACTTCTGAACACTTGTTTCAAAATGAAATGAAACGGTATCCATGGTAGTAGGGGGAATATATATATATATATATATATATATATATATATATATATATATATATATATATATATATATATATATATATAGAGAGAGAGAGAGAGAGAGAGAGAGAGAAACATACAGACTTCTCTGCAACAAACTTCCTTTTACTCATAAGCCTTATGTGCCATAACTTAGTTTCAGTATCTAAAAAGTCATCCATGATGTCTAAAACACGATCTTCAACATTCTGCTCTACAATGGCAGCAACAATCTTCATCTTTAAAATTTTATTTCTCTTATTGCTACAAAATGTAATATAGTTTCTTTCTCATATCAAGTGTCTATTGCATCTAGTGTCAAAATAAAAACATTCAATATGAACAAGAATATTAGCCTTGCCATGTCAAACTTATTGGTGATTCCTTTCATACTTCTCATTCCATTGTGAATACATATATTAATGATGTGGTTGAATACCATACAATTTAAAATAGTACAATGGAGTATAGTAGAAAAAATTAATGCATTGGTAATGATGTTTGACACGATGTTGAGACATGTTATTTGACATTTTGCATTCTATTTTCTGGTAAACATGTTTGACAGAATGTTGAGACTTGTTACCTATCATTCTATATATTGTTTTCTGGTAAACATGTTTGTCAATATGATGAGACTTGTTGTCTGACATTCTATAGTCTATTTTCTGAATAGAAGTAATACACATTTTCTTTGCATTTGATGACTCACCAATATTTATAACCTCTTTCATGTCTTTGAAAGTCATAACATTGTGTGCTTGATTAGATTCACCCTCCCCATCATTAATGACATTGTAGATTCTTATTTGTTTCCTTGAAAATTTTGATCATTCAAATTGAATATGTCCAAAATATTTACATTTAAGACATTGGATCCGGTTGAGATTGTCACCACCTATTCCTTTATGCTGAAAGTTACATCTCTTGAAATTGTGTTACTTATTGTCTTGAACATTTGAAAAGAATTATTCCTAGATCTCATATATAGTTTATTTACGAATTTACTAAAGACCTTATAAAGCCTGAGATTTTATTCGGTATCATAATCTACTTGGTATTCACAATCTTCATAATCATCTTTGGTTACAATATTTGGAGGATTCTTAATACCATAAAGAATCTTTGGATGATGAACTTCTCCTCCGTTTTTAAAATTGTCCATCTTGAACAAAATAAGAATCCTAGCACACACCCAAACATAATAAGGTGCTTGCTCTTATACCAATTGAAATTTTGTTCAGGCAAGGACATATGTCAGGCCAAATATAATGGGACATCGCATACAAAAAAAAACTAGTTTGCAAAATAGATATCAAATAACAATTAAAGCATTAAATAACATAGTAAGTATTAACCCAGTTCAGCGTAACCTCATTGATCCACTATCGCACACGGGTGAAAAATGAGTTATTAAAAATGTAGTATAAGGAAGTGACACTTGAGTCGTATCGCAAGGACTCTAAGTTAAATTAACCAAAACAAAGAACAAAATTGGGGGTTTAGGTTTTCAAACAAATGAAATAAAAATAAAGTAAAAGATTACAATTACAATTAACAAATTAATCTACGGGTTCGATAATTTCAGACTTATCATTGGTTATTATATCACCAATTCCCTAAGTGGATTCAATTCCTATTTGATTAAATATCGATTAACATGCATGATCAACACTATGTGAGTTATATACGTATTTGCCGCGTTAAGCATGACAACTTAAGATCGGGCAAAGTTAACGAATAAGCTAAGTTAACACGCAAAAATTTAAGAGACATGCATCGGTCAAATTTAATCAATCCTATTCTATGCAACTTGAAATAAGAAAACAAGAATACACAAAACATGATTGAAAGGAATTGAATAAAAACTGGTAACATAATAAACTCAAAGTCTTGATGAAATTCTGAAATAGTAGATTAACCTTGGAGTTTAGTCAACCATGTAATCTTAATGCTCTCTCTAATTCCTAAAAACTATCTAAATTTCCCTAATGCTGAGTTTATCTTAAATAATAAAGAAATCGGGCTTTAAGAGCACCGACCCGAAAAACATAAGCTGACACAAGACTAAGTATTTTCTTAAGTCTAGAACTAAAACAAATTATTTGACCATTCTGCACTCCGAATCAAATTTTGACTTCAACACAAAACTTGTAGCTTATCTTTATAAATTTCCAACGTATATTAAAACGCGTCAGTCCGATTCTCGTAGCTCAAGTTATGACTTGCACAACCAGAAGGTGTAAATAATTGTTTATTCAGAAAATAAGTAGAACTCAACTTAAATTTCAAAAACCTATTAAAATAAATTAAAATAATGAGAGAAGTCATGTAAAAGTCTTAACACAAAGTAAGAGATATTATATTAAAATACACTGATCAAATTTCTCCATACTTAAACTTTTACACTCCAATCAAAATTCTAAAGTTAAAATTCAAAGCAGAAAAATAAGAACAAAACAGAGCATGCAATTTCAAAGGTCTTCAAAATCAAAGGGTGTAAGTAAAATCCACATTTCAAGAAATATGGTGTTAGTGAAGAACTTTTTGTGAAAATTACAACAGATAAGAGGACAATTTACCAAAAAGCACATTATAAACAACAAGATCCTCACATAATAAAATTCACTCAACTCTCAAATGTTTAGATTGATTATTTACACTCAAAGCACATCATGAAAATTAGTACTATCATGAGCTTGAAAAGACTCTAACATCCAGAATTGAAATATATGCACACAAAGATCAAAAGAACTTTTATTCGGGTTGTAACTTGGCCAAGGTAAGGGTGAGATAGATCTTAAAGGGTAATAGGATAAAATTCAAAGGGTCAAAAGAAAATTGAAATAAATTGCGGGAGTTGAACTAGATAAAACTTCATTCAATTTCAAACAACAACCTTGTAACGATTTCTCTACTCTTTTCTCTTTTTATTCTTCTTTTTTTCAGAAGGAATATGTATTAGCATCTTTCTTTTCTGTTTCCATTTTTTCTTATTTTTATATTTCTTTATTTCTTTATTTTTTATTTTCTGTCAACCTTTGAATGAAATATCACATTATAATTATTCAACCTCATACAACTTCAAACAAGAGTCTTTCAACTCTTTGAATAGGGTGATAACATTGTTTTTCACTTTTAGGCTTGTAATGAGTTATAAATAAAAAATGTGATAATTAGGCTCAAAGGGACTTTCAAACAAGGGATGATATTTTTCAGGGTTGGTTTTTTGACTAACTCGCTAAAAAAATAAAACACAAACAACTTGCCTTTATCATATCAGTGTGTGCAAGTAATTAACAGTTTAAAAAAGAGTCAAATCAAGTTTTAGAGACTAACAAACATAAGTGAAATCATACAAGAAAGAAATAGATGGATTTTTTAATGTTATTCATTAAAAGGCTCAAAATCTCACAAAGGTTAATGATCTACCACAAATGGTGCCCAATTTAGCATTTAGTCATACCTATAATACTAAGAATGCATAATAAATTGATCACATCACACTACAAGTTTTTAATCAATAGAAGAAAGGAATTACTCACACAACATTTGCAACCCAAAGACCAATGAAAATGCATGCAATTTTTTTAATTTAAGAAAACAAACAAAAATAATGAAAATTGAATGAAAAAAAACAAAGTAAATGGTTCCCTCCCCCATACCTAAGACACACATTATCCTAAATAAAAGAAGCAAGCATAAAATAAGAGAGATGAGAGATAGGAGAGAACACACATGAAGAGTCAAGGCGTATAGATGACTGCATGAATAACCTTTCCCAATGAGAGTTCTTCTACAATTTCCTCTTCTAATATGGAGCTCTCATAGAATAACTTAAGGCGGTGTCCATTGACTTTGAAATTTTTATCAGTGCGTTCATTTTTTATTCCTGGGTCAAAAAACATTCTTCTATAGGTGAAAGTGTCGAATGGAAAAATGAAAATGATCTTCTTTTTGTTCTCTGGTACAATATAGATCTTATTTTTCACAACATCTAAGATCAAGGGGTTAAACCGCCTTTGGGGTTGGCTCAGTACTTTTGCTCCATCTTCAAGTAAGATCTGATTCATACATATTGATGAGCTAATATCAGGAATGTCAGCCAGGGCCTATCTACTTGCCTTCTTATGTTCCATCAATACTTGTAACAACTTTTGTTCATGTTCAGATTCAACTTTAAATAAAATTATTACAGGATTTTTTTTATTAAATTCTAAAAATGCAGGGAGTGGCGTTAGCTCTAAAGTAGATAGTTGCTCAATGAATGATAAACTTTTGGGAGCAGGAATTACATTTACATCTGCAACATCAACTTTGTCAGTAGAAATATCAAAAGAAATATCAACCTGTAAAGCAGCTTCAATTTCAGCACAAATTGAACATAAGTGTGTATCAGGATAAACATCACAAGTATAAGTGTCATCAAAATTAGACAAAGAAGGGAAATCATCAAAAAAAAATGAATCAATTGTAACAAGTTCCCTTAAGATTCTATTTTGATCAGTCATGATATGATTATTAAATTCAAAATCCAAATCAAATCAATATAGAATCAAATAAGACATATAAAATCAAAATCAAAGTCAAATCAACACATAATCAAATCACTATCAATTATGACTAATAAAATCTAATGCAAAACGATTAAAATAAAATCTAAAAATTATGAAAATATGACTAAAAATAAAATAAAATAAAATAACAAAATACAAATTATTTTGGATTTTTTTAAGAATATGAAATCAGAAAATAAAATATATAAAATATAAAAATGAGAAATTTCAATTTTGAGGGTCAAAATCCATTAGAAGTCTCTTCAAAGGGAGTGATGTTTTTTTTTTCTTCTGATTTTCTATAAAAAAATTTAGTAATTCAAAACAATAGCTTACAGAGTCACCTCATAGCCTGAGATATTTACCACTACTACAACCCTAAAAATCAACAAACAACAGCAAAAAAAAAATCTAACAAAACTCTAAACTAGGATTCGAGAATTGGTTTAAATCAACCGAGAGTCCCCAACAACGACTCTAATTTGATTCGTTGTCACACACGGGTCAAAAACGAGTTATTAAAAATGTAGTATATGGAAGTGACACTCGAGTCGTATCAAATAGTTTGAGGTTTAGGTTTTCAAACGATTGAAACTAAAATAAAGTAAATGATTACAATTACGATTAACAAATTAATCAATTGGTTCGGTAATTTCAGATTTATCATCGGTTATTATATCACAAATTCCCTAAGCGAGTTCCATTCCTATTTGATTAAAGTATCGATTAACAAATGTGACTGGCATTATGTGAATTATATTCCTATTTGTCGCATTAAGCATTGCGGCTTAAGATCGGGAGAAGTTAACGAATAAGCTAAGTTAACACGTGCAATTAAGGAACATGCATCGATCAAATTTAATCAATCATATTTTATGCAACTCGAGTGAAACAAACAAGAATACAAAAAACATGATTGAAAGGAATTGCATAAAAACTGATAACATAATAACCTCAAAGTCTTGATGAAATTCCGAAATAGTATACTAACCTTGGAGTTTAGTCGACCATGTAATCCTAATGTTCTTTTTAATTCCTAAAAACTGTCTAAATTACTCTAATGTTGAGTTTATCTTAAATAATAAAGAAAATTGGGCTTTAAGAGCACCGTTCCGAAAAACATAAGCTGACCCAAAACTAAGTATTTTCTTAAGTCTGGAACTAAAATGAATTATTCGACCCCTTTGTATTTTGAATCAGATTTTGACTTCAACATAAAACTTGTATCTTGTAATCTTAGCTTTCCAACACAAATTAGAACACGTCAATTCAATTCTTGTAGATCAAGTTATGACTTGCATAATAAGAAGGTGTAAATACCTGTTTATTCAGAAAATAAGCAGAACTCAACTTAACTTTCAAAAACCTATTGAAAACAATTAAAATAATGTGAAAAGTCATATAAAAGTCTTAACATAAAGTAAGATATAGTGTATTAAAATACATTGATCGCTTACTTTTGTCTCGGGGGCTTCCAACCCAAGAAAGGAAATCCACTATTTTGAATTAATACAATTAGTCTTATAAGAACAACAAACATATGTTAAATGCCTCTTCCTAATCCTAGTGACTTTATATTTAAGACTCCCCCTAAATATGAGAATCCCTCTCACTTTCTCTCAATCAATAATCCCAAGTGATCAACTCGATAAACAAAATATTGAATGTTGAATTACAACTCAACTAAACAAACCAAACTCTATGATTTAAGATATGAATGAAGGCGCTGGAGTGGTGCACAAGCACAAACAAACACTCAAAAATATAAACCCTAACACAAGGAATCTTCAATACTTGCATACATCAAACATTAGATTTGAGTTTCTTTAAATAGAAAATCAAATGTTGGGCTTTTTCCAATGGGCATTAAACCACGTCTAGAATTGTAGGATATTATGTTAAGATTTGTTTTTCAAATATCCTCCAAAAAGATTTAATTTGATTCAAATTTAAATCTCCATTTAAATTAATTTGATCACGTCCAATTTAATCAACAAATCTAGATAAATGTATTGCTAAAAGATAACAAAAAATTTGCAACAAATCTAATTGAGATCCAATCAGAAAATCACATTCTAAATAGCTACAACATTGGCCTACTAACAAGGGCCAGATGTTGCACATATGCTAGAACATCTATTTTCACATGTGTCCCTTCTTCATAAAAAACAGTTTGAACATACCATATTGTTTTGCATAATGCAGTCAATCCAAAAAGGAACAACAAGATGCATATTGAAAATTTAAAAGCCTACAAATATACTCCCTTCCAGATACTTCAAATTGAATTGTGTAAACATATTCTAATTTAGAGTTTGAACCCAGAAGTTGTGGCTACAAAATTAAAACATGTAAATAAAAACTAATAACTTAAACATCATTTTTAATATATAGAAAAATTAATGATAAGAGCGTAAATTAGACGAACATGTCAATGTTGTAGCATTCATAACTTTAAGGGTTGAATATTCAAATCTTATTTTTACGGGATAGGGGGTTAGGAGTTTCTTCATATTTTTTTAATCATTTATGTCCATATTTTTTGGTTCACATTTTTGTTCTGTTTCTTTTTGGTATTGTCATATTCCTTCCTTTCTTTCTTCCTTAGTAGGTATATTCAGATCCAAATGGTTCCTCTTTTCTTTATTTTCACAAACCAGTTTAGGTTGGTCTTTGTCACAACAACTTTAAGTGATTGTGGAGGTAAAAATGGCTTCTAATTATATCTTACTTGGATTTCCTCTTGTGAGTTAGTGCCACCTAATGCATCAGGTGGTGACACTGGTTGCTCATCCTATTACTCATGTTCTAATATGGCCTTATTTTCTAGTTATTCTTGTTCGTGTTTACCTCCTATTATTCTTATGACTTCTATTCTTCTACTTAAATATATTTTATTTTAGCTTTGGTGCTTGATGTTATGCGTGTTGTTATGCATTGGTTCAACTTCAGTTTCAAGTATCTCCTATAGTTATTATTTCCCAGGTTCTTTCTTCTATTACTCCTCTTTTTGTTCATTTTATTTTTCTAGCTCTTTTTCATTCTCTAACTTTTTGGCTGAATTTTTAATATGTTTCTTTTTCCATAGTAATACTCTTCCTTTTTTTCTTTTGATGGCCATTCTGATTAAGGTATAAGTTTGGGAAAAGTTGAGGTTATAAAAGGTCTCATTGTCAGGTAGCTCAAGAGAAAGCCTTGTGTGTGCATAGTGTCATAAACTAGAAAGCGAGTAAAAGATTACAAGTGTTCTTGAGTCTTGAATGTTCCTTCCAAATTCGGGTCAAAAGTTTGTCCAAAGTCTTTTGTAAGGTTCCTAATGAGAAGTCCCTAAGTCCATTCCAATGTCCATTCCATGCTTGGGAGTTATTGTATTTTTGAATTTTTTTAAGTCTTTACCATTTTTAAGTTCGTTTTAAGATGAAGTGAATGATGATATGATATACAAAAAAATAAGAGCAAAGGAAGTAAATGACAAAAATTAAATATTAGAAATTAGGTGCGGAAATTAAAAGTTAGGAATTAGAATGCAAAAATTAAAAGTTAGAAGTTAATTGTTAGATGTTAAGACAAAGTAAAAGAATATTCAATATCAATATCAAAATCTAAATTAAATTCACAAATCACACAATTATCATAAACTCAAAATCAAGTGAAATTCTAAAATTCAAAACAATCACAAAAAATTAAAATCAAATAAAATTCAAAGATTAAAAACAATTATCAAATGAAATTCTAAACGATTAGCAAATTATAAATTCTAAACTAATTAACACATATTATACTCCAAACTAAATCTAAAATCAATATCCAAACTAACATCATAATCATAATACACATAACATGGGCCTGAAATCACTCCCTAAGCCCAAACAGGGGGGTGCAAAGCAGTAGAGGGAGTACAATCCAAAACTGAAGGATTGGGCCTATGGCCCAATCGATCCAGCAATGCAGCAACGGGAATTTACATTCCCTGGGTTCGTCTTCCTACGAACATCATTCTCCCATTAGAAAGAAAACATGGCCGACGCACATCAAACGACTCTGTCATGCAAGAGCTCATCATCGGCGGCGACGAAGCTTCCACTCGCCTCGCGCTCACCTCGCTATCACCAACTCAAACTCTCGACTCCCGAATCCTCAGGAAATCTCTCCTAATTCCTCCCTAAACACACGAACCGAATCAAAATCTCTCACGAGTCTTAAACAAAAATTAACAATCTGATCCTCATATGAAGGTAATGGAGTCTACAAGCTTGGTATCATCACTCATCTAATCAAGTCTTATATAACAGTAACAAACGTGAGTCAAAAATAGGAGAGTTTCTATGCACCTTCGACGTTGATGATGAAGCACACGACGAACGACATTTGGATATTATTCTGGTACGGAATACTCGCTGCTATTCTCTCCTATTCTTCTTCCGCTTCAATCTTCTTCCTTCTTCATTGCTTTTTTGCACTTAGGATTTTGATGCTCACGTGTTCTAAATCATGATTACGAAAGGTACCGTGTGATTGGTGAAATCACGAAGCTTACTGATGTAACGTACGCCTCAGAATGAACCTTGAATTCTGGTGTGGATAAAAGTAGCTAACGTATTCGTCGAAGAAGACAATCGACGTGACGACGACGTTATCGGACGTGACTCTCAGGTATGCTCTCGAACATTCTCATCCTGTTCTCCGTTCTTCTTATTTCTTTCTGTGATGCTTCGATCTTCTCTTCTTCTTGTGATTCTGTTTTTTTTTTGTGAATTTTGTAAAATTGGTGATTGAGCGATTCAAACTGGTTCACAACTCCGCAGTTGCTTTCCCATTCTGTTATGTCTTGAAGGCCAACTTTTTTGGTTCTGTTATTATGTGAACACAATGTTGTTGAGAGAGGATGGAGAAGAAGGTTGAGAAAAATGGTTATGGAAGTTTGTTGCAGGGATTGCAGAAGAAGCTTGGTTGAAGGCTTTGCAGAACGAAGGGGATAGAAGGTGATTAAAAAAATGGAATGAGAGAGCCTTCTGAAATGTGAAGGTTTTTATTTATAGCCTTTTCCAAAATCCTCTTCTCTCCTTCTTCTATTATGAATTCAGTTAGAAGTTGTTATTTGGGATGAGAATTGGTTAGAGTTTTGTTAGGCTTGTATTAGATTTTTGTTAGAGCTTTTTGGATAAGTTTTCTGTTAGTGATGTATTGTGTCGTTAACTGAGTTTTTTCACCTTTTTGGCTTATGGTTTTACAAGTTTTGGCGTTGCCGTTTACCGGTTTTGCAGTGTATTTCATGTTGCAGCGACTTGCGTTTTGATTCTATCTGCAACGCCTTTTGAATTTGTTGCGTGTTGTAGCTTTTGCTATGTGTTGGTTGTTCTAGTTGTTGGCAGCTTATGTTGGTTCAATGATGTAGCTTTAGAATATGGAGTTTTATATTGTTGCTTCTGCGTTTGGCTTTCCTGCTATGCTACATTCTGTTCATTTCCAATTGCCTCTTTTTTCTTTGTTTTTGTCTGGTTTGGATATGGACTTAGTTGGGCTTAGGGAATTTGGTTTAGTATTATGGATTTTGAAATTTGAAAATGGATTATAGTCTTTTAATGGTTAATTGGTAAAAATGAATTATTGTAAAAATGGATTAATTGGTTTTGGTTTTTGATGGATTTAGTGGATAATGAAATGGATAGTGTAATTGGATGTATCATGGACATGGACATGGACTAAAAATTGGAATGGGCTTAAACCAAAACAAGAGAAATGGGCCTTTAAGAAGAGGAAATGAATGCCTAAAAAATTGCCCATATAAGAAAAGAAGATCTTAAGAAAATCGATTTAAACTCTAAAATTAACTCGACTTACCACAAGTCAACTCACAAATAAACTTCTAAAAATCAATGGCAAAAGATGGTGAAATAATTTCCAAAGCTAATTCGAATTTCAAAAAGTCAAATCGAACTTCCAAACATCAATTTGAACCAAGATTAATTCGAACAAAAATCCATTCGAACTTCTTGAATTAATTCGAAAAAAAATGAAATGATTACGGATCACATGATTAAAGGGTTTAAAGGTAAATGGTTGACTATGGTCAACTAGTTGACCAAAAAGTCAACATTTGACCAAAAGTCAACATGGGTAAAAATGCGTGTTCTCTCATGGACAAACGAATATGGACCATAATATCTTGAACCAAACAACTTATGTCAATGTTATGAATCAAACTAGGTGAGTGTCAACCAAATCAAAGGTCATGCACAAGATCCTTGACTAGCAAAGCCATGAATCGGGGTTTCAATCCATATGATGTGCAACACCATAAACTTCAATCCAACCCCGATTTTATCAACCACGAACACTGAATCTATGATACCTGTTAGCAGATGCTAATCATTAATGAATGAATGAATGTGAATGAGTATGAATGAGCTTAGATGGATATCAAGTTATAGGTTAGACGAAAAATTAAAAAAGGAGGGCAAATTTTGGGGTATGACACCTTTAATCCTTAAAGTTTTTTTAACCCATACTTCAACATTTGATTTTTGAATTGAAATGCTTAATGTTTAACACTTAAGCACATCATTCTCACATCATCTTTTTAGCATTTGAATGAAGATTGCAACATTTTTTTCTCTAACTAAAAACAATAAAACACGAAGAAAAAAAACATACATTAATTATTAAGGTTTGTCTTCCATTAAGCGTTTGTTTTTTAGTCTGTAGCCTGTTTTAAATAAAAATCATTGATCATTAAAATGAATGGTGAGAGTCGTATCAAAAGATTGAGTCCCCTCCCCCCTTTCCACGCACACTTACACACACAAATAATGTTTAATTCTTTGGGAATTGACCTTAAATTCATGCCCTATTTTCCGAACAAATCAATCTGTGGACAACATTTTGATCTCATAAAGATACAAGACCATCTATATTTAAGCCTTCTTGGGAAAAGGATCAACCTAGAGTCAATGAGTAAAAATGTATCCCCACGTGAAACTCTTCAAGCCACCAGTTTACCTTTGACTTATAGATCTTAGCAGTTTCATATGATATGAGTGAAAGTGAGGAAAATACAATAAATGAGAGTTTAAATCTTTTTTATGTTTAAAACCTTTTCTAATTGTTTAACTAAAACTCAATTCAAACGTAAATATTGAATATAAAGAGATAATGGTAAGAGACATTAATACGAGGAATGTATCATGATTCTCCTCATTGAAGGTGAGAAAAACAAGAAAGGGGGGTTTGAATTGTTTTGGAAAATAAGCATTTTTTTTAAAATAAAAACCACACAAGGAATTTATACTGGTTCGCTTATAACACAAAGCTACTCCAGTCCACCCGGCCAAGGTGATTTCGCCTTCAACAAGGACTTAATCCACTAATCTTGAAAGATTGATTACAAACAACGTCTAAGAGAAAGATCTCTTAGTCCTCTCAAGTATACAGACTGCGCAGAGTCACTTGAGGAAATACAACAAAGATAAAGACTTATGTAATCTAGAGTGCTTCTAAGATAAGCAAATATTACAACAGTAAGAACAAAAAGTGTTTCACGTTCTAAGCAAAAGCTTCGTGAAGATTGAGAGAATAAAACGTTTTTATGTGTGTTGATGTTTCAGTATGTTCTCTATGATATTTCTCAATGTTGATTGCAGTCCTTTATATAGGAGAAAAGTATTTTGAAATTGATGGCCAATAATTTGAATTAATGCCATAACTTATATAGCTTCTTGCCAACACTACTTTTTCTCCTCGAATGACTTCTTTCCAAATATAGTTCCTTTTCATTTGAATTTGGAGTTAACGTCTCTTTCTGTATTAGGAAATCCATTTTCAAGCTTTTATTTGAAGTTAACGTTACTCTTTCTTTATTAGGAAATCCATGATCAGAGTCTTCATGTTTCTGGGAATCTTGGAATCTTGCTATCTAATCTTCTGATGTTGATCTCTTTTGAGTTCTGATGGTTTCTTCAGATAGCGCTGAGAGCTTCTGGAGTTTGACATACCGTTGTTCAGAGTCAGAACTTCTAGAGCGTACTTCTTGTTCAGATGCTTCTGATATTTTGCTGTTTTGCTCAGAGTTAGACTTTCTTGAACGTGTTTCTACTTCTGGTCTTCTGATAATTTATATCTGATATGATTCTGTATCTGATGACGTCATCAGATCTCTTCCTTCTTTCCTTAGAACCCTGCACACTTAGAAACTTTTCGTTAGGATGCCATTTTTGGTTTCATCCTTTGTTATCATCAAAATCATGGAATCTGTTGTAGAACAATTTTTGTTCTTACAATCTCCCCCTTTTTGATGATGACAAAACAAACTCAATTAGCAGATGAAACATAAACAATATCAGATCAGATAGACAAGAGCTCCCCCTGAGATAGGCTAGGAAGTTCAGAAGTCCTTACCAGAGCTTCCAAGCAATGAGGTTTCTTGATACCTTCTGCAATTTCTTAAGTCTAGTGTTAGATAAATTTATTTTTAAGAAAAATATGTTGCAGAGTGCTTAAGGTATTTAGATAGTATTTTCATCAGAGCTATTAATGACTTCTCCCCCTTTTTGTCACAATAAAAAAGACATAGCAAAAAAAAAAAAGAAATTCAAGTGAAAAGCATTATATTCAGATAAAAAGGCAACGGAGACAAGGGCAAAAAGAACAAGTAAACATCAGAAACAAGGAAAGCAAGACAACAGGCAAACAAAATCCTAAGTGCCTAGGGGTTGGGAGGCGGAGGCATTCTCTGAAGCAATTGAGCTAGCATGTTCTGAATGTTGTCGTTGACAGTGTCTTGTTTATCCATTCTGGCACGGAGTTCCTTCTGATCTTTCTTCAGTTCTTCCAGCGTCTGGAGAACCATAGGAACAACAGATGAGGACTCCCCCTGAGTCAGAGCCTGCTGTGCTTCAGCAGCGGCCTTTGCTTCAGCTTCAGCAGCAGCCTGTGCTTCAGCTTCGGCAGCAGCAGCAGCATCAGCCAGAGCTTTAGCTTCAGCTTCCTTTGCCCTTAGGATTTCAGCTTCCCTTGCTCTTTCTTCCTCCAGCCTTCTGGATTCTTCTTCAGCTTCTCTTGCAAGTCTCTCCTGTAGTCTTGCCTCAGCATCTCTGATAAAGTCGTTTCTGACTTGTTCAGAGATGTGCTTCAGTTTAAAAGCCTTAGAGGTCATCCAGCCAATGACTCTGTTCCAGTGTGTCCTTACAGAATCGGGATCATCACTGATGCCAGAGTTACTGGTCAAAGACTTGACCTTCTGAACTGAAGCCCCTGCGAACAGCATGATGGCTTCCTCAAGGGTAGGTATAGAAAGGTCAGGTTCAGAGGTATGAGGTGGAGAGGTTGGAGGGCTGAGGTTTAGTGTTAGAGGTTCAGGTTCAGCTTCAGGTTCAGGTTCAGGTTCAGGTTCAGGTTCAGGTTCAGGTTCAGCGGAGGTGTTTGGCGGGGTGATATCAGAGGTGTGGAGGTCAGAGGGTTGAGCTTCAGAGGGTGTGTTTGTTGTTTGTTGTGGTGGTGAAGTTACTTCAGGTTGTGTTGGTTGTTGTGAAGCGAGGTTTTGAGCCTGAATTTGGGCTAGGGTTGGAGAGTTAGGGTCAGAGTGTTTTGGGTCAGAGGAGAGGATAAGGTATGGAGGTGATTCTGGGGCTGAAGATGATGAAGAGGAAGTGGTTTGGTTCATTTCTTCAGTTTCAGATAGAGGTAGTGATGTATGAGCAAGATTAAAATTGGGTAGAGGTTGTGAGGTTCTGGTTGTAGAAGGTGGGGTTTCAGAGGATGTGTATATAGGTGGTGTTGGGAGAGGATTAGAAGAAGCCATAAGATGTTCAGAGGGAATAGAGGGAGCAGACTTACCAGTAGTTACTTGCAGAGGTGCTGGAGATCTGGTTCCAGAAGTCTCTCCTAGCCTTGCTTTCTTGGCCTTTGAAGATTTCTTTTCAGAGGGACCTCTTTTGAACCTGACAAAGTCTTCTTTTGAATCTAGACAATCGTCCAGTCTGAAGTCAGAGATGTCGACTCCTTCATCCTTCAGACGCTGCATATAGAAGAGGATAGCTTCTCTGGGTTCATTCTTGTAGAACCTTGCAAGACCATGGGGCAGCTTCCTCTGATCTTTCAAGGCGTCCCAGGAGGTGTCCAGCGTGGGTCTGACTTGAATCTTCTTCAAGATTCCCATGCTCTTGAGATTTCTAGCGTTCAGAGGCCTTCCAGTATCTATCGCCAGATCTTCCATCAGTTTGTTCTTCTCCAGATGATCTACCAGCCCATTCTCGATCAGAACATCAGACAACAGTCTTCCCAGGGGGATGTAGGTTCTGGGTTTCATGTTGTTTCTTGTCTCCCTTACAGAGTCTCTGAGATATCTGAAGAGTAGTGCAGGAAGGCAGAGCTTCAAACCCTTGTGAATGCAATACAGAATGCACTTCTGATCTGTATTGATGTAGTCAGAGGAGTTTGATGCTGGGCGATGATGAATGGTTCCCAGAATGATCTTGAGCCATACTCTGAGGTTCTGATGAAGTTCTTTGTTCTTTGAAGGATTGCCTTCAGTGTTGAGTTTGAAAATGGTTGGATTTGTTTCCTGAGCAATGCGCCTTGACCTAGGGTTGATGTTGTAGATCCTTCTTCCTTCATCTTTCTCCATGTTCAGTAAAGAAGCAATTGACTTTTCAGTAATCACTATCTTTACCCCCAATACGTAGGAGACAATGAAATGGTCATCAGCGTCAGCAAATCTCCAGAATTCTTTGATGAGATTTGGGTAAACAGGGCCATAAAGCCTTTGGAAGTAGTTTTCCCACCCTTGTTGACGGAGTTCTTCAGTAAGATCTACTCCATTCCTTTTCATGTTGTTGAAGTCTACCAGTATTTCACATAAAACTTCCAGTCCCTCAAAGGGGGTTGCTAGGTTTATATGGGGTTCACGATCAAGAACATGGGGTTCCTTGTACACTGGAGTAATGGAAACGCCTGTAACTGTTGGAGTGGAAATGCTTGAACTTTGGGCAGTGGTGTTGGATTCCATTTGTTGAGAAAAGTTGAAAACTTGTTGTTGTTGAGCATCCATAGTTGATGAAGAAGAAGATGAAGATGAAGTGTTTGTAGAAATGCTTCAGAGAGGGTTTGAGAGTGAGTGAGAGTGATAAGTGTGTGAAATGTGAGAGGAGTGTTTAAATACCCTAAACGAAAACACATGCAAAACGACACACAATTCAGCGTTAGCATAAAACTCAAGTTAGCACGCTTGGGGAAAAATGATTAAGGCTCATTAATGAATGTCTAATCCCAACAGTATGCACACTGCTCGAGGAGATCTCAATCGTCTGGCCTTTGAATTTCTTCTGGACAGCTGTCTAGAAGTTCCAAAGTTAGACGCTAAGTGCTCCACGTGTTTTGATGTATCTGATCTTCAGGAATACCAAAGGATTGGTTCCTGGAGATTTCTAACTCAGATATCTTCTTAACTTGGTAGAAGTATCAGAGTCAGAGACAGAAACTTGTTTGTTTATGTCAGAGTCTCATTTTACATCTTCAGAGGCACAAATTATTCAGGGCAATTTTGAATGTTCAGATTTTCTAAGATAAAAAGAAATCTATCTTCAGCTAAAGGCTTAGTAAATATATCTGCCCATTGATGATCTGTATCAATGAACTTCAATGTTACTATCCCTTTCTGAACATAGTCTCTGATAAAATGATGTTTTATTTCAATGTGCTTAGCTCTGGAGTGTAGAATGGGATTCTTACTTAGACAAATGGCAGCAGTATTATCACAGAAGATAGGAATGTTACTCTCGAAGATTTGCAGATCTTCTAACTGATTCTTCATCCAGAGCATCTGAGTTGTGCACAATGATGCTGAGATATATTCTGCTTCTGCAGTAGATAGAGCAATAGTTGACTGTCTCTTGCTGGCCCAGGATATCAGATTGTTTCCCAGAAGCTGGCAATTTCCAGATGTGCTTTTTCGTTCTAATCTATCTCCTGCATAATCTGCATCACAGTAACCCGAAAGTCTATACTCTGATGTTTTCTCATACATCAGGCCCAGGTTAGGAGTTCCTTTCAGATACTTGAGAATTCTCTTAACTGCTGTTAAATGAGATTCTCTAGGATCTGATTGGAATCTGGCACAGAGACAGACACTAAAGAGAATATCAGGACGAGTATCAGTCAGATAGAGAAGAGAGCCTATCATACCTCGATAGAGCTTCTGACAAACCTTTTTGCTTACTTCTTCCTTTTCAAGAATGCATGTCGGATGCATGGGAGTTTTTGCAGAGTTGCAGTCAGCCATATCAAATTTATTTAGAACATCTTTAATGTATTTGCTTTGATGAACGTATGTAACTTCTGAAGTTTGGTTAATTTGAATTCCCAGAAAGAACTTTAGTTCTTGCATTAAGCTCATTTCAAATTCTGCCTGCATTAACTCAGAGAATTCTTGACAAACAGAGGCGTTAACTGAACCAAAAATAATATCATCAACGTATATCTGGCATATCATGAGATCATTGTTAAGGTTCTTACAGAAGAGTGTGGAGTCAACTTTCCCTCTGATAAAATTGTGTTTCAGAAGAAAATTGCTTAAACGTTCATACCAAGCTCTGGGAGCTTGTTTAAGTCCATATAAAGATTTTTTAAGTTTAAAAACATGTTCTGGAAAATTTGGATTTTCAAAACCTAGAGGTTGGTTGACATACACTTCTTCTGAAATATAACCATTAAGGAATGCACTCTTGACATCCATTTGATATAATTTGATAGAGTGGTTTATAGCAAAAGATACAAGAATACGAATAGATTCTAACCTTGCGACTGGAGCAAAGGTTTCATTATAGTCAATACCTTCTTGTTGACTATAACCTTGAGCTACCAGTCGAGCTTTATTTCTGACGACTTCTCCTTTCTCATTCAGCTTGTTTTTGAATACCCATCTGGTTCCAATAACGTGAGTGCCTCTGGGCTTAGGAACAAGATCCCAGACATCATTCTTTGTGAATTGATCTAATTCTTCTTGCATGGATGAAACTCAGTCGTTATCTTGAAGTGCTTCATCATAGGACGTAGGCTCAATCAGAGACACTAGTCCCAGAGGAGTATCTTCAGAAGTCCTGAAGGTAGATCTGGTTCTGACAGGTTCGTCCTTGTTTCCCATAATCAAATCTTCAGATACGTTGATACGACTTTTAACTTTCTTTGGGATTTCTGGGGATTTAATTTCTTCAGAGTTCTGAGTGACAGTTGCTTCTGGAGCTTTATCAGATCCTGCAAGAGTGATTTCTAAATCTGCAAAATTTTCAACTAACTTTGACTTTTCAGGGTCAAGCTTATCATCAAATCTGACATGAATTGATTCTTCCACAATTTTGGTTTCTGTGTTGTATACTCTGTAGCCTTTAGAGCGTTCTGAGTATCCTAACATAATACCTTTATGTGCTTTGGAATCGAACTTGTTCAGATGTTCTTTAGTGTTTAAGATAAAGCAAGAACATCCAAAAGGATGAAAATATGAAATGTTTGGTTTTCTTCCTTTACACAGTTCATAGGGAGTCTTTTCTAGAATAGGTCTTATAGAGATTCTATTCTGAATGTAACACGCTGTATTTACAGCTTCTGCCCAAAAGTGTTTTGCCACATTAGTTTCATTGATCATGGTTCTGGCCATCTCTTGGAGTGTCCTATTCTTCCTCTCTACAACTCCATTTTGTTATGGAGTTCTAGGGCAGGAGAAATCATGGGATATTCCATTAGAGTCAAATAATTCCTCAAAATCTTTGTTTTCAAATTCCCCACCATGATCACTTCTGACTCTAATAATTTTAGAGTCAAATTCTTTTTGCACTTTGGAGCAGAAACTAGTGAATACAGAGTGAGACTCACTCTTGTGCTTTAGAAATTTCACCCATGTCCAGCGACTGTAATCATCAACAATGACTAGTCCATACTTCTTTCCATTGACTGATGCTGTTTTCACAGGACCAAATAAGTCAATGTGGAGAAGTTCCAGAGGCTTAGAGGTAGAAACAACATTTTTCTTTTTGAAAGACGTTTTTGAAAATTTTCCTTTCTGACATGCCTCACATAGAGCATCTGAAGAAAACTTTAGTTTAGGTAGGCCTCTGACTAACTCGAGTTTATTTAGCTGAGAAAGTTTCCTCATGCTAATGTGGCCCAAGCGTCTATGCCACACACATTGCTCTTCGTGAACAGTCATCAGACATTTAACATTTTGTTCTTTTAAATCAGAAAGATTGATTTTATAAATGTTGTTTTTCCTCTTGCCTGTGAATAGGACTGAACCATTGTTTTGATTTATGGCTTTACATGTTTTTTGATTAAAGATCACGTCATAACCGTTATCACTTAATTGACTTATGGATAACAAGTTATGCATTAATCCTTCTACGCAAAGAACATCAGATATAGAGGGAAGAGTGCCATTACCAATAGTTCCGGAGCCTCTGATCCTTCCTTTCTGATCTCCTCCGAAGCCTACGAATCCAGCATCTTTAAGTTCCAGGCTTTGGAACATAGACTTTCTTCCCGTCATGTGTCGCGAGCATCCAGAGTCCAGGTACCATGACTGGTGTCTGAACTTTGCTGCATAGGATATCTGCAACATAAACAATCTTATCTTTTGGTACCCAGAATCTCTTGGGTCCTCTTTGATTAGTTTTCCCAGAGTTTCTTATAACTTTGGGTTTTCTAGCATTTTCAAATTTTTGTTCTTGTGTGTGCGTATAGTGATATGAAAACGGAGATTTAAGTTGGTCACCAGTAGAAATTTTATCTTCCTTAGAATCATACCCAATTCCCTTTTTATTGTTCTGACTGACTCCATAAATCATGGATGCCATGACACTCCTTCCTATCCCATTTTTCAGAAATTCTTGAAAGGCTTCTTCGTATTTATAAATTATTGCATTTGAAGTCTGTGGAGTTTGAGATAACACTTCTTCCAGTTCTAAACGTTTTTTATTCGCTGCATCTCTTTGTAATGTTAAGGATCTGATTTCATCCTCTCATTTTAGAATTGTCATCTCAAGTTTGCCACATTCTTCAAATTTTGCTTCAAGACAGCCTTTTATATTTTTAAACTTTTGTTTTAATTTCTGATATGAGCTAAGAGTTTCTGACAAGCATGATTCTAGATCAGATCGAGAGAGTTCAGAAAATACCTCTTCAGATTCTTCATCTGAGCTGCTTCTGGATGTGGTAGCCATAAATGCCACATTTGCCTGTTCATCAGAGTCAGATTCTGATGAGCCAGATTCACTATCATCCCAGGTAGCCATTAATCCTTTCTTTGTCCTGAAGGTATTTTTCTTGAAGCTTTCTTTTCTAGAACTGTCTTTCTTTAGCTTGGGGCATTCACTCCTGTAGTGACCTGTTTCTTTACATTCATAACAAGTAATATCTTTGTTAGTTTTACCTTTTGAGGTTGATTATGATCGATCCCCTCTGGGTCTTGGTCTTCTGAAGTTGTTGTTCCTCTTTTTCCAGAGTTGTTTAACTCTTCTGGTCAGGAGGGATAATTCTTCTTCATCATCAGAATCTTCTGGTTCAGAGTCATCAGCATCTTCAGTTTCTGCCTGGAAGGCTTTGGTTCTGTCAGATTTGCGTCTTTCAGATCTGGACTTTAATGCTACAGACTTGTTCTTTTTCTGAGGTTCATCTTCCTCTAGTTCTATCTCATGGCTTCTGAGAGAACTGACCAGCTCTTCAAGACTGATATTGTTCAGATCCTTAGACATCTTCAGAGCAGTGACCATGGGTCTCCACTTCTTTGGCAAGCTTCTGACTATCTTTTTGACGTGGTCTGCAGTTGTGTACCCTTTGTCTAGAACTTTGAGACCTGCAACAAGAGTTTGGAATCTAGAGAACATTACCTCTATGGCTTCGTCATCCTCCATTTTGAAGGCTTCATATTTCTGAATAAGCGCCAGAGCCTTTGTCTCTTTGACCTGAGAGTTTCCTTCATGAGTCATCCTCAGAGAGTCAAGTATGTCTTTGGCTATTTCTCTGTTGGTGATCTTTTCATACTCGTTGTAAGATATAGCATTGAGGAGTATGGTTCTGGCCTTGTGATGATTTTTGAAAACTCGCTTCTGATCATCTGACATCTTACTTCTGGGAACCTCAGCTCCATCCTCTGTGACAGGAGGTTTGTATCCATCTGTGACAATGTCCCAGAGATCAGCATCATAGCCTAGAAAGAAACTTTCAATTCTATCTTTCCAGTAATCGAATTTCTCTCCATCAAAGACAGAAGGCTTAGCATTGTAACTATCTTTTTCATTTGTGTGGGCCATAGTTTTTCTCGTTCTGGATCTCTCTACACTGTTAAGTGTTTGATTAGAAAATCAATAACAGAGCCGGAGCTCTGATACCAATTGAAGGTGAGAAAAACAAGAAAGGGGGGTTTGAATTGTTTTGGAAAATAAGCATTTTTTTTAAAATAAAAACCACACAAGGAATTTATACTGGTTCGCTTATAACACAAAGCTACTCCAGTCCACCCGGCCAAGGTGATTTCGCCTTCAACAAGGACTTAATCCACTAATCTTGAAAGATTGATTACAAACAACGTCTAAGAGAAAGATCTCTTAGTCCTCTCAAGTATACAGACTGCGCAGAGTCACTTGAGGAAATACAACAAAGATAAAGACTTATGTAATCTATAGTGCTTCTAAGATAAGCAAATATTACAACAGTAAGAACAAAAAGTGTTTCACGTTCTAAGCAAAAGCTTCGTGAAGATTGAGAGAATAAAACGTTTTTATGTGTGTTGATGTTTCAGTATGTTCTCTATGATATTTCTCAATGTTGATTGCAGTCCTTTATATAGGAGTGAAGTATTTTGAAATTGATGGCCAATAATTTGAATTAATGCCATAACTTATATAGCTTCTTGCCAACACTACTTTTTCTCCTCGAATGACTTCTTTCCAAATATAGTTCCTTTTCATTTGAATTTGGAGTTAACGTCTCTTTCTGTATTAGGAAATCCATTTTCAAGCCTTTATTTGAAGTTAACGTTACTCTTTCTTTATTAGGAAATCCATGATCAGAGTCTTCATGTTTCTGGGAATCTTGGAATCTTGCTATCTAATCTTCTGATGTTGATCTCTTTTGAGTTCTGATGGTTTCTTCAGATAGCGCTGAGAGCTTCTGGAGTTTGACATACCGTTGTTCAGAGTCAGAACTTCTAGAGCGTACTTCTTGTTCAGATGCTTCTGATATTTTGCTGTTTTGCTCAGAGTTAGACTTTCTTGAACGTGTTTCTACTTCTGGTCTTTTGATAATTTGTATCTGATATGATTCTGTATCTGATGATGTCATCAGATCTCTTCCTTCTTTCCTTAGAACCCTGCACACTTAGAAACTTTTCGTTAGGGTGCCATTTTTGGTTTCATCCTTTGTTATCATCAAAATCATGGAATCTGTTGTAGAATATTTTTTGTTCTTACACTCACAACTTGGAATTATATCCAATCCTCTCACACTTGAGAGATTTTGACTATGATCCGAAGAATTACAACACCACTAAGATATCTCCTGATCCAACTAACCTATATCTTAGATTCTCTAACATAAAAAACTGGCCCCAATTTAATCTCTTTGGCATTTCAAATAACTTGGCTACAACTTAACTTTTTAAGGAAGTACCATCAAATTATTAGGTAATTGTTTGCGTGCTTACAAATATAAATCAACAGAGAGATGTAAATAAATTTAAGCATAAATTCAAGTGTCTTATATTTCAATAAAAATTATGTTTTACAATGAACCTCTTATTGATGACTTATTTCTTTCTTTTAATATATGTTTTTTATCTATATGTTTTTTATTTGAAATCCTTTTTTCTTTTCTCAAGTTGATTTTTAAATGTTATTAAGTGATATTGCTTTGTGTTTTGCAGTGTGATTAATACAATAATGAGAGGTTGAGAAATTATATAACAACATTTAGTTGACGGTTGCTTTAAATTGAATGTTGATAAAGGGTTTGTTATAATTCATATACTATTGCAACATGTTACTTCCACGAACCTGTACTCGAAGCAAGTATTGCACACTACGTTGTACCATGTTATCACACACATAATGTACTTTTGTACCCTGTGTATTATTGCTTAGTGGTCTTAATTTTGAATTCTTCATGTTGTAGGTAAAGGATCAAATTTATTCTCATGAGAGTAAACTTGTAAAATCTTCACAAATGGTCACCATATGATAAAACTCAAAACAAGATGACAACTTAGTCTTATAACAAATAATATAACTATTGACTTTAAGCACCAAGTTTACTAATAGCGTTGAAAACATGTACCATAAGCAATTTGCTCAACATAGAGAAACTGATCGAGAAGAATTACAAAGTATTATCGAAGATAAGATGATGAGATTACTCGACTCATGTGACAAGTTAATCTTGAAGACACCAATGTCTCAAAAGATAACCTTCAAGCTTGAAATCCATGTGATGGAGCACAAGTGTCAAGCAACTGCAGTTAGCATGGATGAATGGCTATGACACTACAGACTTGGCTATCTCAAATTCAAAGACATTAGAAATCTGAAGACAAGAAATATGGTTTCAGGTTTACCAGAAATTAACATTCTACATGAAGTATATAAAGAACCTGTTCAGTAAAAACAACACAAGAACAACTTCAATAAAGATGCATGAAGTAATTCGAAAGCAACCCTTGAGATCATATACTCAGATGTGTGTGGTCATCTTCAGATAAATTTGATTGGAGGTAACAAGTACTTTGTTACATTCATATATGATTTCAGTAGAAAATTATGGATATACCTAATCAAGAATAAAAATGATGTGATTGAGGTATTTTTAAAGTTAAAAGTTTTTGTGGAGATACAAAATGGCCACAAGATCAAGACTTTGAGGATTGATGATGGTGGAGAATATATGTCGAAGTACTTTGATGAATTATGTGAAAGAGAAGGAATTATTCATGAGGTGGTGCCACCTGCACCCCACAACAAAATGGTATTGTTGAAAGAAAGAATAAGACCATCATGAATATGGTATTTACAAAATGAGTTATGGGGTGAAGTTGTGCCGACTACAACATACATCTTAAAAATATGTCAAACAAATAAGCTAAAAAGAATCACACCAGAAGAATGTTGGTCTGGTGTCAAGCCTAACTTAAGTCATCTGAAAATGTTTAGATCCATAGCACATAGACATGTGCCTAATCAGCTGAGAAGGAAACTTAATGACAAGTCGAGCTAGATGATCTTGATAGGATATCACTTGATTGGTGAATACAAACTATTTGATCCCTTGAATAAGCAAGTTATGATCAATAAGGATGTGGTTATAGATAAACTGAAGGAGTGAAATTGGAATGACACTGTCAAGAAGGATTCAATGAGAATTCTATATGATGAATCAACTAGTGAAGTTGACAGTGGAATTCAACCAGAGGGAGATGGAGTTAAAGCATGCACAAGCACACCTTAAAGGACAAGAAATATGTGTGCAAGGTTGTAGAAATATGTGATCACATCAGATGATATGGTAAATGATGAAGGCGAGATGGTACACTATGATTTTTATGCAGATATTAAGCCAATCAATGTAACTAAGGCATTGAAGGACTCAAAATGGATGCAAGCCATGATGGAGGAACTAAAGTCCATTGAAGTAAATAAAACATGGATACTAGTTAAATTTCCACAACGTAGGAAGGTAACTGATGTGAAATGGGTTTACAAAGTGAAGCTAAATCCAAAAGGATAAGAAACCAGACACAAAGTAAGACTTGTAGCCAAAGGATTTCTTCAAAGAGAAGGAGTTGACTTTGATGAAGTTTTTACACCAGTTGGTATGATCATAACAATCCGGTTAGTTTTTGGCCTAACAAACATGAGAAACTAGTACATGTGCGAGACATATGTGAAATTATCACTTTTGAATGTCCCCTTAGATGAAGAAGTTTATGTAGTACAACCAGTTGGTTTTGTGAAGCAAGGCCAAGAAAGCAATGTATACATGTTGCATAAAGACATATATGGACTCAAACAAGCTCCAAGAGCTTGAAATAAGAAGATATATGACTTTCTAAGGGATACCGAGTTTATAAAGTGCAAAACTGAGAATGGAGTATATGTTAGGACAAACAGGAGTGAACTACTTATAATATGTCTTTATGTTGATGATTTATGATAACAGGTAGCTGCAAGAAGGAGATGAAAGATTTCAAAAGTGACCTAAGCAAGGAATTCAAAATGTCTGACCTGGAAAAGAATTCATTTTTCATTGGCATCAAATTATACAAGAGTAATAGAGGATTGATACTACACCAAAGAAGATATGCAAGTGAGATACTTAAAAGATTTGAGATGGATGAATGTAATGCAACTTCTGTTGGTGTAAGCCCTAGAGGCCAATACTTTTGGTACTTGTATCGAATTATTTATTAATAATAAAAGGCATTTTCTTTATTATGGTTGATTAATAAAGTCCCTGAAATAGATAGTCCGTTTAATGTATTAAGTGTGACTTAATCATGAGAACACATTAAACATAAGGACACTATTCTTAAAGTATCCGTAGTCGAGCTTTAGTGTGAAGTGGGATAACATTAAAGCATTAAGACTATTATGTTTGTAGACTGATGATCACATCTCATGGATCATGGATAAAGAGTTATCAAGTCTTAAACATAGGTATGAATATTAGGAGTAATATTTATACCGGATTGACCCGCTATGAGAATACTATATAGAAAGTTATGCAAAATGTCATAAGTTATTCTCATGGTGATAATAGTGTATACCACTCTTCGACCTGAAACCACTATGGATCCTAGATGTAGAGTCGAGTGCTTTATTGCTGATCCAACGTTGTCCGTAACTGGATAACCATAAAGACAGTTGATGGGTACTCCACAAAGCATGCTGAGGGACATGAGTGTCCTAGATGGAATTTGCCCATCCTGCATAACAGGATAAATGTCTATGGGCCCAATATTGAACTGGACAAGGATGACACGGTCTATACCTTGTGTTCAATATAGACATAAGGGCAAAGGGGTAATTATACACATAATTATTATCACATGAGGTTTTGTCAGATCACATGACATTTTCGTGACTTGGGTAGTAGTGATGTGTTGCTAGATACCGCTCACTGTTTATTATGTTAAATGCGTGATTTAATATAATTGCCAACACCGCGAAAACCTATAGGGTCACACACAAAGGACGGATTGATGAGAGATAGAGTAACTAAGGAACACCGTAAGGTACGGTGCACTTAAGTGGGAGACGAAATATGGTAAGGTATCAAATACTTAAGTGATTTTGGGCATATTATAAGATATGGGCCAAAATACACTTAAGTGGGCTTTTTAGCTTGAAGCCCACACAAGTGGTTCTATAAATAGAACCCCTTGGGTAGAAGCATTGACATTCCAATCCACTCAGACAAAAATTCAAGTAGAGACTTGGAATTTTGTTTCCCTCTTTCTCTCACTCAAAGCCTTCATTCATAACAGCTAGCACTGCGATTGAAGGAATTCGTTCGTGTGGACTGAGTAGAGACGTTGTCATCGTTCAACGTTCGTGATCGCCCCGTGGATCTATATCAAAGGTTTTGATCATTATCAGAGATCTGCACCAAAGGTTTGAATCGCCACAAGAGGTAACGATTCTATCACTGATCATGCCCATTCGTAAGGATCACTAAATGGAGAAATTTTTAAATTCCGCTGCGCCTTGGATGACAATTCTCCTTCAACTTCGACATCAACTGAAACAAGATTATAGATGACAAAGGATCCAAACACAGATGAGGTAGATCCAACACAATATAGAATACTTATTGGATCGTTAAGATACCTTTGTCACACAAGGCCTGATTTATCATACAATGTAGGTATGGCGAGTAGATTCATGCAGAGGCCAAATGTATCTCACCTTGCAACCATAAAAATAATACTAAGGTATCTTAAAGGAACTCTCAACTATGACATTTTGTTTCCTACAACAAATGAAGGAAAGAAATGACAACTAGTGGGATAAACCGACTCAAGTTGGTATGATGATGTAGAGGATAGAAAATCCACAGCTGGTTATGTGTTTATACTAGATGGTGCATTAGTTTCTTTGAAGTCAAGAAAAGAGCCAATTATAGTGTTGTCATCATGTGAGACAGAGTACATAGCTGCCTCTCTTTGTGCATGTTAAGAAACATGGATGGTGAATCTGATCGAAGATATTGTAGGTGAAAGTCATGGATCAATGATCATGAAAATCGACAACATGTTTGCTATCAATTTGACCAAGAATCTGATAGCACATGGAAGAAGAAGACACATTAAGACAAGATTCCATTATCTTAGTGAGCAAGTATCAAATGGAAAGTTGAACTTGGGGCACTGCAGAATTGAGAATTAGATTGCAGATATCATGACAAAGGTTATCCAGATGGAATTGTTCAAGAGATTGAGAACTATGATGAATGTAGATAGTTTAGACACAATGAATTATGTGGTGTGTTAAATGCGTATTTATTTGTGTTAAACATGTTTGTAAAGTATAGGATTCGACTGAATCAAAGTCGATTATGTTCTATAGAGTGGTAGTTGAATATTCATGTATTCGAGAGAAGGTCAAATATAACTTATAAGAGAAGGAGGTGCTCATATTCGATAGAGAGTCAAATATAGCTAGTCGAAGTTGAAGTAGCCAATATTCGACAAACTTGGATAATAACTTTTTAAAGTTAGTTAGTCAGCTTGAGATTGCTTGATGTGTATGAAATCTCATTGTAAATAAGAAGGTACCCTACCTTTGTACACAAATTTTTTCATTCAATAATACTTTCTTCTTCCTTTCTCCAAAGCCATAATTTTCTTTCTTTCCCTTTCTCTCTCAAATTTTCTCATCCCTTCAAATCTTTATAAGACGAAATCATCTCGAAACCAAGGTGTGGTTAAATCACTCGAGTGAAGAGTGAAGAACAATAATCTTGAATCAATCAAGAAAGCGATTGGATTTTGTTCCATCAAGAACGGTTCCAACAATGATAGCTTGAACATTTCCTAAAAGTTTTTGTTTCACTTTATTTGAGTGATGGGATGTGTGATTCGAATCACACTCTTAGAATCTCAATTCTTACAATTTTAAAGAGGTTTTGAGATTCTACCAATGTCATGACTTGAACCAAACTCAAATATAGTTCTTGATCAAAAAACACGACAAAATGACTCAAAGCATATTGCTTACGTTATAATCAAACAGTTCGATTTATGCATGCTAAAAAAGGATATAAAACTAAATCCAGAGATGCACAATTGATTAAGAGACTCAATGACATAAAATTAAAACCAAAATCTTAAATGACAAGTAACAAAATCATAACCATCAAGGTAGCAAAGACATGCAACTTCATGATGCTCTAATAAGGATATGTCAAACCTGTTTCTTAAAAATGACATTAAATCAATGTAAAAAGTCTCCAATTATATGCAAATTGGAATATCATGGTGGGACATTGCCTCGATAGCTCCTTAATGCTTTCCCAAACATCAAATTCACTCCCCTGTCAAAATAAAGCAATCTCATTCCATGTTTGGTATTCTAGATAGGGTAAATACTTGGCTAAAAATTTCTTAGCCAAATCATTCAACGTGACTATGGATTTTGGCTCCAAGGAATCAAACCAACTATTTGCACAATCTCTTAGAGAGTAAGGAAATAATTTGAGCATGAATATGTCATAAGTTATCCCAATTTTTAAAAAATTGCTTGCAACTTCAAGGAATACTTCAGATGCACACGAGGATCATTTGTCACACCACCTGAGTATTGTCTAATAACTTGTAATATTTGGAACATCATATGCTTGAATTCAAACCTTGTGAAAATAATCCATGGTTTAATGATACTAATATTCATGGAATTTAGATATAAGATTGCATAATATCTTATGTTTCTTGCTAGATCATTGATAATGCCAATGACATCTTGATTAGTGATGGCTTTTCTTCCTCTTGTTGTTTTGCTTCAAATCATTCTTCAACTTGCTCTGGTTCAGGAACACGGTTCCAAATAAATGATGAGCTTGTTGAAATCTCCTTAAGATTTTGAATGTCTTTTTTGACTCAAGATCTACTACGTATTATGAAGATATCAACCTATGCATGCATGGTTATGATGAAACATGATGTTTAAGTAGAAGACAAACACATATAAAATGCTAAAATGAATTATTTTACTAGATCTTATAAAAAATCAAAGTTTAATGACATATTCCCTATCAACGGTGTCAAAAATTTGTTGCTTTAAATGATTTGTGCAATTATACACAATCAAACTAGTAGCAAGTGATAAGAAGAAATAAATTCCATGAAGATTGTGATTAAACAACTTGACAATTCATATTAAACCAAGGTGGGATTAGTATAAGGTTTGTTATTTAATGAGGGGGCCTCACTTAAATCATGTTGGGAACTTTTTACTCTTGAAATCATTGGGCGATGTTTCTTAGATGTAGAGTGCTAAGGAATCAGAATCCCATCATATATCACATTTCTATAGCATTTGGATTGGTATCAAGTCATATTTTCAAAATGTTTTGATTAATAGCATATGGTTACTTGGTAATGGAACTTCAATCAATTTTGGGAACAATGTCTGGTGTGAAGATCCGTTATCCAACATTTTGCTCATTTTAGACTAGGTCAAAATTTTCTTAAAAGCAAAAGTCAAGGATCTAATTAATAACAACGATTGAAATATCCATTATAACATTTTAAATATGTCCCTTTTTGTTAGAACAATTGATTTCCCAACCCACTATTCCCCTAATTCCCCCCAAAAATAGTCTGGTATTGATTCACACCATCTTTGGCAAGCTTACTTTCAAAGATGCTTTTCAACATAAGACTACACCGTGCTAAAAATCATCTTGGGCCAAATTGAGTTTGGATAAGACAATCATTCCCTCAAAATCCACCTTGGTATGGAAACTAATGCATACCAAACTCCTAAAAAATGAAAATCTACAATCAAGAGGATGCAATTTAGCTTTTAAGTGCAATCTATGCTTTTTGGCCTTAGAATCATCAATTCATTTATTTTGTTCATGCTCATTTTTCCAACAATCATGGTTTTGGTTCTCCTAAGCGATTACCTTGCAAATTTATACTTATTCAATGCTTTCTCTTTGGAACAACCACAATAGATCCCGCCTCCCTCAGGTCAAACTGATAATCACTTATGTTATTATCTATGTCATAAATATTATTATGTATAATATAAATAATTACAGATTCAATAACAAATTCTATCATTGGAAATTAAACATAAGAAGACTATCTCTTTGGTTTCCCTGATTAGGAACCACATCGAAAGCATCTGCGCCTTCTTTCATAAGAGAACTTTAAATTCTCAAAACTTTCAAAGTTCATATTTATCCAAAAAAGGCACATATGATCAAAGAAATTATCTAGTATAATCCTTCTAGCCTCTAGATCAAGTGCGATTCAGACGAAGTTGCTTTAGAATGTCGTGATCCAACTGTTTATGTAGGGGGAATTTTTAGAAACAACAATGTTAATACTTGGGTTGTTTTGCTGTTAACATTGACATTCAAACTACTTTTCATAGTGAGATCATTGAAGCAATGAAACCAATTGAAATAACTTCCATCAAAGGTTGGAATATGACTTGAATCTGATTCAAAATTGGTCAACCCTTATACAAAAGAAATTAAATGAAATGTTATTTTCGATATTAATAAAAAAGACTTTACCCACAATAAGCTAGGTCTCCCTTATTTTCATTTTTGCAAGTTTACGAGAATTTTGATTTTTGTCCCTATCACACTCCTTTTTTTCTCTTAATTTTGTATATTTTATTAATTGATAAAAAAATCAGTGTTAATTTTTTTAAAAATTCCATTAAGTCAAATTAAACCCACGTACTCTTCTAAAGTTTTAAGGAATTTTGAATTAAAAAAAATTTGAAGATTTTTTTTAACAAAATACTCTTTTAAAATTTCAATCAAGTACACCTTTTAAAGTTTTATTTATTTATTTTTGGTTACATCCTTTAAAGTATTTTTTTTCTTTTTTAATTAATACTACTAAAATGCCAACTTTATTCATTTCTATGAGTTGGATTAAAAGGAAACCTCACGAAAATTAGAAAATGCTTGTTGTGTATAAGGGATGATATGATGAAGTAGTAAATTAAATTAAAACTTTTTTTTAGAGATGAAAAATCAAAAAACAAACCATTGTAATTCCAACCAAAATGAGACATGCAATTGAAGATTTTCTAAATTCCAATTTGTTACATTCTCATAATTCTCATAATAATTATAACGAAAATTTGATTTTTGTTACATTTACAAACCCAGGTAAACCTCCCCCAAATCGTAGCAATTACGAACCCTAGAATCGATTTTCATTTTCGTTTTTTCCTTTCAGAATTTCCTCGTTTGGAGTTTATTCGGAATGCTGAAACTGGTTCGTAAAGAGGTTGGTTGCCTGATGTAATGCCTCGTGCCGTTAAGGTTCAGCCGGCGGTTATGTTGGAAGCTGTTCAGGAAGTTGCCGTATATGTTCATAGATTTCACAATCTTGATCTGTTTAAGCAAGGGTATGCATTATGCTTATGCTTTTCGTTAATTAATCGATTAATTGCTTGTTATTTTCATGTTTTTGATTAATTGTGTTTTTTATTTTTTTGCATAGGTGGTATCGAATTAAGATTACAGTAAGATGGGAAGATAATGAAAATAGTGCATTTGGTATTCCAGCTAGAATTGTTCAATATGAAGGTAATTTGTTTATTAATAATTAATAATGATTAATTTTCTATGATGTGTTTGTGGGAGAAGAAATTGTTATGCCTTGATGTATGCTGTACTTGGCTAGGAACTAGGAAGTAATGTTATAGCATGAAACAATAGTAAAATATGATTCGGTGTCTGCGTAAAAAAAAACTACACTATTGCCGCGTAGTTAATGAACTCGAAATAAATATTGTTGAAAGGGTTCGGTAGTTTCAGCTTCTATCACCAAGAAAGAATACCTCATGGTGTGTAAGTTGAGAAATATAAGTGTAAAGAGATGCAATGATTAGTTGGAGTAGTAGGTTTTGTTAACTCGGGACTTTGCGGGTTGAACCTAGATATACTCACTGGGATTAGTGTTGTATTTCCCAAGTATGTTTCATATCTATGTATGAAATGTGGAATTCTTGTTTGGTTACTTTTGACACTACTGTTATCTGCAATGTTTATTGCTTTCTCCTTGGTTTGTGGTTATTCTATTATCTTCAATTGTGAACTATTAGTGAAGCTTTTTCTCAAGTGAACTTTATATCTGAGGTAAAAAAATTTGGTTCTGCAGCTCCTGATCTGGACCAAAGCAGTATTTGTGGAGTATGGAAGATTGATGACACGGAAAACAGTTTCTCAACACAGACCTTTCGGATAAAGTATGCCAGGCAGGATGTATATTTATGTATGATGGTCTCATTCAACTTATCACGTAGTAAATCTGTGGTAATGATCTTTCTGTCATTTCTTCTCTTTCTACGTGTATACCTTAGCAGGAATCAAATTATTATATTTTCATGCCATTGTGCCGACTATCTATTTATTAAGGTCCGCTAGATTATACCACGTAGTCAATAAAACACACATAACTTTCCATTTTCTTTTGGATAATGATTAAATTTGGAGTAATGAATAAGAAATTGAGAAGAATGTGACCTTCCATTGTTTCAGCAAATGAGAAATGTTTTCTAAACATGCTACTTATTATATTAAAAAGTTGGTTTACTAACTATATACTAATGTGTAACAAGTTTTGCATATGTTCAATCATTGCTCACCATCTCGCCACAATGTAAACAAGTTTCAAGATTTTCGGAATTTGGGTTAGGCCTAACTCATCCCTACCAAACCGGCTTGTAAGGTGAAGACTGCCCCCACTTATAAACACAACACGGACCATATCTCTAAGCAATGTGAGACTAAATCCACCCTTTCAAAGCCAACACAATGAAGGTGTTAGGGGCTACAATGAAAATAAGCCAAAGTGCCGCAATTAATGCGACTAGGGGCGGACCGCAATTAAGGCGGAAATTCCAACGCACCCCCTCACGCTTGGGCTTCAATGAGCCCGAAGCGTGGACGATGCGGGAAGTTTAACAATGGCTCTAGGATAGACTCTGATACCATCTCAGAATTTGGGTTAGGCCTAACTCATCCCTACAAAACCGGCTTGTAAGGTGAGGACTACCCCCACTTATAAGCACAACACAAGCCACATCTCTAAGCAATGTGGGACTAAATCCACCCCTTCAAAGCCAACACAATGCAGTTGTTAGGGGCTGCAATGAAGGCAAGCCGAAATGCCACAATTAAGGCGACTAGGGGCGGACCGCAATTAAAGCGGAAATTCCAACAAAGATGTACCATTATGATATAATAAGATGACAAAATATGATTGGACATCTATGTTAAACCTATTTACACTACAGTGTATACTATACGGGTTTTGAAATTTAAATTAATAGAGATACCAATGATGTAACAGAAAAATAGAATATTTCTGAAATTGCAGCAACTATGAAAAAACTGTTAAGGAAAAAACAAAAAGAGAAAGGAAATTGAGCATATCATACATATTAGCATTGCATCTTGGTTGTAGTCATTTTTAATACATACACACATACATATACATACAAGAAATGAATTATACTTTAAGTTGTGTCAATTATTTGTTAGTATGTGACCATACCCCGTAGGCGTATTTGGCGGTATGATGCAATTCTAATTTTGTAATAACCATTCTTGCTACAGAAGATACATTAAAGACTTAAACACATTAATATCCATTGTCCAGATTCAGTGCAAATACTACACAGCCCATGTGCATTTTCATAATGATACTTGTTTTTCCTTCTTTAGTTCTTAAATGTATCCATCTTAGCACACCTTAAATGAAGGTTGAACTTAATGATTTCCAATCTATTTAATCCTCCAAAACCTAATCCTAATTCTTAAAATTCAAAATTCTCTCCCTCCATGATATTTGCTTGCCAGCATTTTGTGCTACAGATCAATTTACATTTATTAGACTTGAGTAATATTAACACTTTCGTCTTTCTTATTTATCTGTTTTATGATATCCCCGCAGATGAATTTGCATCTGATAATCCTAGGGTCACTACTGTGTAAACAGATATGCTCCCTGAGCCATTCAGTCGTTGAGGCTAGCACTGTTTACTTGCTAGTCATAGACCACGAAAACAACTTACCCTTCTTCCATTTGGTGGCAAATTTGCATTTTTAATATCACTAATTTAATACGAGACATATCTGTTAAACCTTGAATTCTAAGTAATAATACTTAAAATACGCGAGCCCATATATCTTCTAAACTACCAACACAAAGCACATGAATCTAATCAAGACACTGCCAAAGGAATGGCAAAATTGCACATCAAAGAGCAACCTTATTTGTGGTTTTTTCATCTCAAGTAATAAGATTATATTCCTTTTAATACTTTATGCCATCTCTCTCACATAAATGTTATCAAACTTATCTTCTCAAACAACCAACATTATCCACTATTACCATGTCATATTCAAATCAACGGAAGCACCAATTTTGCTAATATTAAAGATTTCTTAATCTTACTTGAGGAATCAAGTAGCATAACATGTATATTACTCATAGCTTCCTGCGTTTAGTTCAATATTCTGATCCCATTAAACTGTTTTATTTGGCTCTTATTTACAGGATTTAACTACAAATGGTGTTATTTTAAAGTTTGAGCTTATTTATGCTTCAACACTTGAGAATGGGTGAGTCATAAAAGTAGTGTGTTTATTAGCCTATTATATAATCCACACACATGCTTGTTTCCTTTTCGGTTGACATTTGCTTGGTGAAAATGGAATGCTGACCGGACCATACCATCTACAGGGCTGATGTGCAAGCTTCTCTGGATGCTTCTCCAGCTGCTATCCATGAATTCCGAATTCCTCCTAAAGCTCTGTTAGGATTGCATTCTTATTGTCCCGTCCATTTTGATGCACTGCATGCAGTACTTGTCGATGTAAGTGTACATGTCAGTCTATTGAAAGCTGCCACAGCTGCATCGAAGGTACCCAGGTTTGTTAGATGTTCTAATATTTTGTATGAATATACTAGGCTCTCATTTAGTATTTTGTGTTCATTTCATCGGTAAATTTTGAAGCAGTTTTGATTGAAAATTTGGTTGTGTATGTTTGATTATGTAGATTAACATGTTCACGCCATCCATTTCAGCAACTCTGTCTACACTAATGTCTCTATTGATAACAAAGATATGATGTGATCCACCAACACCAATATGTGGATATGATTTTCTAAAACTTATGAACTTGATAATACCGGGATACAACATATAAAATAAATTCATTTTCAATATAAAATATCAAATTCTAAATTGGTATAAATACTTCAATATTTTAAAACTCAACTTTTGTCTACAATAAACATAGCATGCCATTTATCTAATTGCGATTTTTCTATTTGGGTTGTGTTAGAATATAGGGACACTTAAGTAGTTGGGTTGAGTTAGTTTGGAAGGGAATAGTCTGTATAAATTGGGGAAATCGGAATAGAGGGAGGTATTTGTTAAGAAATGTGGTTGGGTCTAACTCAACTCTACAAAATCCGTTGGTCGAGTGAGGACTGTCCCCACTTATAAACACATGCTCAGGTCATATATTGTCCGATGTGGGACTCTTAACACCCTCCCTCACGCCCATGACTGGACATCTGGAGCGTGGAAATAAATGGTGGGTGGCCCGATAACGGAAACCATAGTAGGTGGCCCACCGAATCTTAAACGAGTCTTTGATACCATGTTAAGAAATGTGGTTGGGCCTAACTCAACTCTACAAAATCGGTTGGTAGAGTGAGGACTGCCCCCACTTATAAACACATGTTCAGGCCATATATTGTCCGATGTGAGACTCTTAACAGTATTTTGTATGTGAGTGAAAGGAAAGATCCTTTATGATGGAAATCCCTTTGCGAAATTCTATTCCCATTTTTTGCTCAATTTCAACCGTACACTATTATTTCCTTCTATCTTTCAATTCAATTCCTTAATTTAACTTGAAATATGAGAGAAATCTGAATAGTGTTTGATGATAATTGAAGTTCAAGCTCAAATGTTAATGTATAGGCTAATGGTATAAAATGTTAATCATACAACAAGGAAATGTAATACTCCTGTCCTATTATGAGTGTCAAATTTAAAAAAAAAACTCAATGTGTGTCGTTGTATTCATAAATGCAAATGAGAGGATAATGATTTGGGAGTGATGCACGTATTATTCAAAAGTTTCAACATAAATTGACAGACAGAATTATTTTGAAAGTTTAGGCTGTGAGACACTAACAAAATGCTGAGAGTAGGGTGAAAATTATTTATCCAATGTTATATATAGGCATGTATCGTAATTTTAAATACTTGTATGTGTACTTCATAAATGCAAATGAGAGGATAATGATTTGGGAGTGATGCACATATAATATAGAAGTTTCAGCATAAATTGACAGACATATTTGTTGAGGTTTTATGCTGCGAGACACTAGCAAAATACTTTCCACCCGTGCCGAGAATAGGGTGAAAGTTATTTAAAGAATTTTATATATAGGCCTTTATGGTAATTTTAAATACTTGTATTTGTACTTAAGTAATATGGGATGATGAAAAGGCTCATTATTGTTTTAGGGATCATTCTTTTTCAAGCATTAACCAGAGAATGTTTTGCATACTGATCAGGGCTTCAGCGGCGTTGCTTCTCAAGATGTGAAAGATATCATGCTTGTCAGAGCATTATTAGATTCTCGTAATTTATTGCTGGAAGATCTACGCAAAATTAACAAAGCAGTTAATGAAGCTATAGATACTTCAGATTTTGTGTCAAAAATGAATGACGGGAACTTAATAAATTTTGTGGTGCGAGCAAATGATTTTGCAATAGATGGTGACAATTTAGGACAAGGCAAGCCACAAAATGGTCTTGAGGTCCTTGTTTTATTTCATGTTACAGAGTTCTAATGTTTTTGTCTGGCATTTATATTGTTTTTACAGTTTCTTTATTATTGATTCTTTGTTTCTTTTTCTGCATAGGGAGGAAATGGTACTCAGAATATTCGGGATGCTGAAAAGCTCCATTCCCTGTCTCAGAATGAACTATTGGACTGTTTTCATTCATTGGGAGATCAATTGTACTATTTATGGAAGATATTTTTAAAAATTCACCGGGAAAACAAGACAGAGATACTAGAATTTTTACGCAATACATGGGCTAAGGATCGGAAATCTGAGTGGTCAATATGGATGATGTATTCCAAGGTAGAGATGCCTCATCATTATATAAATAGTGGTGGTAGTGATGAATCTTCCAAACGTGGTATGCACAAAAGAGTTGCCAGTTTGTGGAAGTTACCTGAAGAGGTAAGGCTTGTATGTTCCTTCATACTGTTGTGTCATATAAGTTGCTTCTGAAAAGCATTAATTTTGTCTCTGAAATCATACAGCCTCTTGAAGCTGCAATTTCATGCGCCGAACTTCATCGGAGGAGCATTGCACAGATGCGGGTGAGCTTATCAACTTGAATATGGGACCACCCTATGACTTTTAAACTATGAAGCATTGATACAAACAGAGACACTGAACATGACGCTGACATGTTGACTGTTAGGTTCTTATATGAATATATGGGAGAAATAGAGAATAATTGAATGGAATAATAAAAGAATGAATGGATTGTAAAATAATAATGAAAGTAACAACTGATGGTGAATACCAATCAGCCCCTAAGCACACAGTGCTTCCCTCACCAAGATGGTGAATCCTAATTGATTTCCTTGATACCTAAATCCTACCTTTCTGTCCTCTTTTATAGCCACAAGCTTATTCCTAATTTATCGAAACAAACCCCCCTAATTAAAATAACTAATTTATCGAAACAAACCCCCCTAATTAAAATAACAAACTTCTGTAATAACTAATTCCTATAATAACTCTAACAAACTCCTATGATTATTTCTTTTATTCTTTTATTCTTTTACTTCTCTTGTAAACCCTCCAAACCTTTGGTTTGGGCCCACTGTCCAGGCCCACCACTTGATCCATATTTTTATCAATTCCCGCCTCCATAGAAACGGCCTTGTCCTCAAGGCAAAAATCTGGAAATTGACCCTGCAACACTGCATTATCCTCCCATGTCACATCCTCCCATGTCTTGTGCCTCCATTTAATGAGACTTTGCTGCACAGTCACTCCTCCCTTCATAGTCACCCTAGAGCCCATGACCTTCTCTGGGTACACATCACTGTCATCTGTGAGTTCCAAATCTTTGGGAAGTTCGCCTAGAACCTGATAGTCTCCCACTGCTTTCTTCAATAGTGATACATGAAAAACTGGATGGATCCTGGACTGATCAGGCAGTTGTAGCCTATATGCCACTTCTCCAACCTTAGCTATAACTTTGAAAGGCCCATAAAAACGTGCCGCTAATTTTTTATTGATCCGTTTAACCACTGACTGCTGTCTGTGAGGTCTTAATTTCAAAAAAACCCATTCACCCACCTGAAAACGCACATCTCTTCTCTTCTTGTTAGCATAGCTCGCCATCTGTTCTTGCGCTCTTTGTAGATGTGATTTAAGTTGTGTTAGAGCCTCATCTCTCTCACTTAGCTCTAATGCCACCGCAGCCACCTTAGTCTCATTTGATAAAAACCGCAGAATACTAGGAGGATGCCTTCCATAAACCACTTCAAACGGAGTTCTCCCAATCGACACATGATAGGTGGTATTGTACCAAAACTCAGCCCACGAAAGCCAAGTTGACCAAGTTTTGGGTTGATCTGAAGCAAAACATCTCAAATAGCTTTCCAGACATCTATTTATCACTTCCGTTTGCCCATCCGTTTCTGGATGATAGGCAGAACTCATCTGCAATTTAGTGCCCTGCAGTTTAAATAATTCCAACCAAAAATGGCTCACGAATAAGGGATCCCTGTCACTGATAAGGGACTTTGGAATTCCATGAAGCCGCACTATTTCTTTTACAAACAATTCAGCAATGGACTTAGCTGTGTAAGGATGCTTGAGCAATATGAAGTGACTGTACTTAGGATACCATTAGGAATGGGGAGAGGTTGCAGCAAACCTCCGGGAGTAGTGGCCGCATACTTTTGTCTTTGACAGATATCACAAGCACGCACAAATTCTCTCACCGACTTCTGCATTCCCAGCCAATATAAATTATCCGCCAGCTTCCGATAAGTTCTCAAGAAACCTGAATGTCCACCAGTAGGAGTGCAATGAAATTCCTCCAACAGTAGAGGGATAGATGGGGACTTAGGAGAAAGAACCAGCCTGCCATGATAAAACAACACACCTTGCTTAACAGAATAGCCTGGCTTAGAATCAGGAGCAGACAACACGGTTTGTATCATGTCCTGAATTTCTGGATCATCTTTCACCTCATCTAAATTTTTTTTGCTATCGGTCCATTGCGGGTACGAAATCAAGGTACCCAAATCAGCATCGTCATCACGTCTGGATAGAGCATCAACAACTTTGTTATCCATCCCTGGTTTGTACTTCACCTCAAACTGATAGCCAAGCAACTTAGCCAACCAACACTGCTGGTCTGGGGAAGTTATTCTCTGCTGCAGGAAGTGTTTTAGACTCTTGTGATCCGTGTATACTGTGAATTGCTTTCCCAACAAGTAGTGTCGCCAATGCTGGATGCACAATACCAAGGCCATAAGCTCTTTTTCATACACCGACTTTGCTAAATTGCCTTGAGATAATGCTTTGCTGAAAAACGCTACAGGTTTCCTTTGCTGCATTAACACTGCTCCGATACCTCTACCAGCTGCGTCACATTCCACTTCAAAGGGTAGAGAAAAATTAGGTAGTACCAAAACAGGGGGTGAAGTCATGATAATCTTCATCAATTGAAAAGCTGCATTTGCCTCTGTTCCCCACGCAAAGTTATCCTTCTTGGTCAGCTCAGTCAAAGGCTTGGCCACTTTGCCATAATCCTTAATAAATTTTCTATAGTACCCAGTAAGTCCCAAAAATCCACGAACTCCTTTTACATTCTTTGGTTCTGGCCAATCCAAAATGCACCTTACTTTCGCAGGATCTACTGCTACCCCTTTACCTGAGATAATGTGCCCCAAGTAGTCAATCTGCTTACACCCAAACTTACACTTAGCTTGATTTGCAATAGAACAGTTTTCAAGTAAAACAGAAAGAACCTGACATAAGTGCTTTTGATGCTCTTGAATGTTCTTACTGTATATGAGGATATCGTCAAAAAAAACTAAGACAAATTTCCTCAAGAAGGGCCTAAAAATATCATTCATGGTTGCTTGGAACGTGGCTGGAGCATTCATTAACCCAAATGGCATCACGAGATACTCATAGTGGCCATTGTGAGTTCTAAAAGCTGTTTTGGGAATATCATCTTCATGCACCCTGATTTGATGATAACCGGACCTAAGGTCAATCTTCGAAAAAACAGTCGAGCCGTATAATTCATCCAATAATTCGTCTACGATGGGAATAGGGTACTTATCCGGAACTGTAGCTTTGTTAAGCGCTCCGTAATCCACACACATTCTCCAACTTTTATCTTTCTTTTTTACCAAAATCACCGGACTAGAGAAAACGCTCATACTGGGTCTGATCACTCCTGCCTGCAACAGTTCAGTCACTTGTTTCTCAATCTCCTCCTTCTGATGGTGAGGATACCGGTAGGGCCTAACATTGATTGTTCCATGATTTGGAAATAATTTGATATGGTGCACTTGAGATCTCTCCGGAGGCAGCTGAATTTGATTTTTAAAAACTGCAGGAAATTGTTCCAGAATCGCAATTACTTCTGTTGGCACAGAGATCTCGCCAGCTTCCAATTGGTGATGCTGAGATCCCCACCATTCAGTTCCCATCCTATTCTGCTTGTCATCCAAAAAGGAGTTCAGATAACTATGCTCCTCTTGCCTGCTACCTTGACCCAACACCTTAACCATCTGCCCCTCATACATGAACTGCATAGACAACACCTTCCAATCCATTATTACCTTTCCTAGTGTGCTCAGCCACGAGACTCCCAATACTATATCCAAACCTCCCAGATCCAGTACCAACGCATCAATGACTACTTTCACAGAACCCATCTTTATTACAATTCCTTTGCACACCCCTTGAGAATTCACCCTATGTCCATCTCCAAGTTTGATGCTCCTGGCAGGGTCAGGAGTGATTTCTAACCCCAACGCATTTGTTACTTGAGGGGAGATGAAATTGTGGCTCGCACCACTATCGATCAACACTAACACATCCACATTTTCAATTTTTCCCTCAATTTTCATGGTACGATTTCCACTCATACTTCCCAACACACCCATGGATTGACATTCTACCTCCTCCCCCTCTTCCTCATCAGTTTGCACTTCTTCCATAGATACGATTTCACCTTCATCGTTAAGAGTTTCTCCTTCACCCAAAATTAATACTCGTAAGGATCTCTCAGGACACTTATGGAGAGTAGGGTGATACTTTCCACCGCACTTGAAACACAGCCCCTTCGCCCTTCTCTCATCCATCTCGTCGTTGCGAATGCTGCGAATCCCTTTCCCTTTTTCAGGTCGCGAATCATTCTCACCCTTTTTCCCAGTTGAAGCTAACGACGTCGTCGACCGCGTGTTAGATCCACTTGATCCTGTTTTCTGAGTCGGATTGGCCCAACTGGAACGACTTGTCTCTTTCAGATTTGACCCGTTCCTGTTCCGAAAAGTTGGCCCGGCCCAATCACTACGGCCCCATCGATCCGGCCCTCCTTTTTTGCTACCGTATCTGCCCGCGTCATCATCATTTTCTCTCAACTCTTCCTCTACGTCTTTTGCAATACGCATCATCTGCATCCGATTCAGAGGATTGAAAGTCCGAACCCTACGACGAATTTGTGGCTTCAAACCACTCATAAAATAACCGAGATATTGTTCCTCTGGAAGTCTTCCCACTTGTGACGACAAAAGCTCAAAAGCTTCCACAAATTCTTCTACACTACCCCTCTGTTTCAACGTGGATAATTCCTCAAAGGGATTTTCCAGACGTCTTCCTCCATAGCGCGTAATCAGACCCTTTTTCAACTTTTCCCAGGACAGATTGTCCTCTGTTTCCATCAAAAGGTTAAACCAGTGTATTGTAGAACCTTCCATACTCAGACGTGCCAACTTCACTCGCATCTCATCAGTCGTATTCTGCACATCAAAATAGATCTCAGCTCGTGTGATCCATGCAACAGGATCGTCTCCTTCGAATAATGGCAGTTTCACCTTCTTCCCTGACAAACGTGATTCCTCATGTGAAGACTCACCCATGGGACCCCCACTCTCCTGATTCGTATTCTTCTGACCGATCTGTTTGCATAAATCAGAGAGAACAGCGCTTTGTTGTTGCATCTGTTGAGCTAACGTCTGCAGTGTTGCTTTGACGTCCACCATCTGTGTTTCGACGTCAACCATCTGTGTTTCGACGTCAACCATCTGTGTTTCCAACGCGTCCATACGATCCCCCATCTTGGGCTTTCGTGGCATCTACAATTTCGGTGTGGTGGTGATTTTTTTGATCCGGTAGGTCGGACCAATTGTTAGGTTCTTATATGAATATATGGGAGAAATAGAGAATAATTGAATGGAATAATAAAAGAATGAATCGATTGTAAAATAATAATAAAAGTAACAACTGATGGTGAATACCAATCAGCCCCTAAGCACACAGTGCTTCCCTCACCAAGATGGTGAATCCTAATTGATTTCCTTGATACCTAAATCCTGTCCTCTTTTATAGCCACAAGCTTATTCCTAATTTATCGAAACAAACCCCCCTAATTAAAATAACAAACTTCTGTAATAACTAATTCCTATAATAACTCTAACAAACTCCTATGATTATTTCTTTTATTCTTTTATTCTTTTACTTCTCTTGTAAACCCTCCAAACCTTTGGTTTGGGCCCACTGTCCAGGCCCACCACTTGATCCATATTTCTATCATTGACATTGTTAATAGTTTGAAAAAGTAGAATAATTGAATGTAATCAAATATGTTGATTTCGTGTTGGTAGCAGACACCAAACACACATTGTGACTGTTAAGAGTCCCACATCGGATAATATATAGCCTGAACATGTGTTTATAAGTGGTGGCAGTCCTCACTCTACCAACCGGTTTTGTAGGGTTGAGTTAGGTCCAACCACATTTCTTAACATGGTATCAAGAGTCTCGTTTAAGATCCGGTGAGCCACCTATTATGGTTTTCGCTATCGTACCACCCACCGTTTATTTCCACGTTCCAGTTGCCTAGTCCTGAGCGTGAGGGTGTGTGTTAAGAGTCCCATATCGGATAATATATGGCCTGAACATGTGTTTATAAGTGGGAGTGGTCCTCACTCTACCAATCGGTTTTGTAGGGTTGAGTTAGGTTCAATCACATTTCTTAATAGTGACTTTTAAATTACGAAGCATTGATACAAACAGAGACACGGAACGTGACATTGACATGTTGACACTGTTAATAATTTGAAAAAGTAAAATAATTGAATATAATCAAATATGTTGATTTCATGTCGGTATCAGATACCAAACACACATTCAAATTAGAGTATCGGTGCTTCATAGCCTTTAAGTATGGCCTATTTAATAAATTAATGTTTTTTTTGTGTGCAGATTAACAACCGTTCAATTCAAGACATGCAGATATTTGGAGATCCTTTGCGTATACCAGTTGTGCTTGTTGAAAGGGTGATGAATGTACCACGGCGTAGTACTAGTGAAATTTCACTTATGAGACATGTTGGATTTGTGGATTCACATAGCTTAACAAATGGGCCCAGCAGTGATACTTTAAGCAAGAAATCTGCACCACAAAGTTATGTTCGCGTGTTGAAGATTGTTGTCTTTGTGCATGGGTTTCAGGCATGTCTTGTGGATTTTATTGCAAAACTGTACCTTGTTTTTTATTTATTTATTTAGGACTTGAGCATGTTAAGTACATCCACGTATGTTAGTTAGTTATGTACTGTTTGATGAACTATTTGTAGCATTGTCGAAAGGGGGACTATCCTGGAATAACTCATCAAACCAAAGCTGAAGAAGAGCCAGATAGGGTTCACCTGACTTCAAACAAGCTGGAAAACCTAAAAGCGCAACCCCGACTTGGGGCCAGTTTTGACTTCTGCCCTTGTGATCAGGATCCAAGCACTTGAGAAACCCTCTCACAAAAACTAGCTATTAAGGGGGAAGAACCAAGCCACTTAAATACTCCTCTAGGCATCCCATACTTGTACTACTCAATGTGGGATTTGGGCACCCCATAATACCCATGCCTCTACGATAACACCGTCTATGAGAACGACATCCCGACGAATGGCACTCTGACATTTTACTTGGTCTTTCTGGTCATCCCCTCCGTAGGTAGCCCTTTTCTAAGAACCGAAAACCTGTCTCTTGTACTGATACCAATTGATAAGTATCTGACCACATTTGAAGAACTCTCCCTTAAAAGCTAGCTATCAAAGGGGAAGAACCAAGTGTTAGGTTTTGACAGAAAAGGGTAAAATTAAGATAAAGAATAGAGACTGATGAAAAATAATGACTGTTTATTGTATGATTGTAAGAGAATTTACAGAAGATTCAATGATCTAACTGTCACAAAGCTATGCTCCTATGGAGTGCTTAACAACCCTCCATCCAATGATTACTCTATGATTCTTCTAAGATAAGATTCCAATTCCCTTTCCACATCATTTATGCTACAGTCCAACGGTATTGGCTAGGGCCACTACTCTCTCTCTCTCTGCCACCTCATAGCTATCACATGGTGTGAGATCCTCTTTTCCTACTAGAATAAACCTGCCAGGTCTTAGCACTCTTAGGCCCAATATGATTGGTCACTTCCATATCTGGCCCATCTTCGTTCACTTGTCCCTAACAATACCTCCTTCTAGAAAAGCTACCTTGTCCTCAAGGTTAAATTCAGGAAATTGATTTGTTATGGTCTCCATGTTTTCCCAAGTAGCCTCATCCACAACCCTGTTAGTCCACTGAACTAAAACTTGTTCAACTCTCTGTTCTCCTAGCCCATTGAAACGTGTGACTAAAACTTTTTCAGGCACAAACTGCTCCACACAACTCCCTTCAACTTTATGGGGCAATTCACTCTCCACTGCATAATCTCCAATTGTCCTTTTTAACAGAGAAACCTGAAAAACTGGATGTACCCGTGATCCCTCGGGTAATCTAAGCTTATATGCAACAGCTCCTATCTTTTCCACAATCTGAAAGAGACCATAATATCTAGCTGCCAATTTAGCATTAGTTCTAGATACTACGGATTGCTGTCTGTGTGGACGTAGCTTCAAGAACACCCATTCTCCAACACTAAAACTGGATTCTGTCCGCTTCTCATCTGCAAAATACTTCATACGGTCTTGAGCTCTTTGAAGATGAGCTCTAAGTTGCTTGAGTGCTTCATCTCGTTCTTCCAACTCTTTTTGAACTGTAGCCACCCGTGTTTCACCTTGCAAGAGTCTTGTAATAACTGGAGGTTTCCTTCCATAGACTAACTCAAAAGGTGTGCTCCCTGTGGACGCATGAAATGTTGTATTTAACCAAAACTCTGCCCAGGGAACCCAAGACAACCAGGATTTTGGTTGGTCCGCAATGAAGCTTCTCAAATAAGTCTCCAAACATCGATTGACGACTTCCGTTTGGCATCCGTTTCCGGGTGATAAGCTGAACTCATCTTCAAAGTAGTACCCTGCAACCTGAAAAGTTCAGTCCAAAAATTACCGATGAACAGGGGATCACGGTCACTAACAACTGCTGTAGGTAAACCATGAAGTCGTATAACTTCTCAGGCAAAGACTTCTGGTACTGTTCTTGCAGTATAAGGTCTCTTGAGAGGGATGAAATAACAGTATTTTGACAGCCTATCTACTACCACACACACAACTTCAAACCCACGGGATTTTGGCAAACCTGTGATAAAGTCCATTGAGACCTCTTCCCATATTGCTGAGGGAATGGCAGAGGTTGTAATAAACCCCAGGTGCGATAGCTAAGTACTTTTGTCGCTGACAAACATCACAAGCCTTCACATAAGCTTGCACCCTTGCTTTCATCCCTATCCAATATACATTAGCAGCTAAACGTCTGTAGGTGCGATAAAAACCGGAACGGCCACCTTCCAGAGTAATATGAAATTCAGCCAACATTTTGAGAAGCATTGAAGATTGTGCAGACAACACTAAACGGTCCTTATAAAATAACACTTCCTGTTTGTACTTAAATCCTGGCCTTGAATCTGGTTTCTCCTTCAATTCCTCTATGATTTTTAGCAAAACCTTATCCTTGTGGATTTCTTCTTGTATCACGTTGCCTTCCTCCCATATTGGATACGAAACCAGAGATGCTAATTCACCTTCAGGTAAACGAGAAAGAGCATCTGCTCCTCTATTCTCCACTCTCGGTTTATATACGATATCAAACTGATAACCGAGCAATTTAGTGGCCCAATTCTGCTGATCCGGGGTCGTAATCTTCTGTAGCCATAATTGTTTCAAACTCTTTTGATTAGTTGTCACAGTGAAATGTCTGCCCAACAAATAAGGACGCCAATGTTGCACCGCTAAAGCTACTGCCATTAACTCCCTTTCATATGCAGACTTAGCCAAATTCTTTCCTCCTAAAGCTTTGCTAAAGAAAGCAATGGGCTTTCTCTCCTACATTAGTATTGCACCTAAACCCACTCCGGATGCATCACATTCGACTGTGAACTCCTTTTCAAAATCAGGCAATGCAAGTACCGGGGCTGTTGTCAACTTCTGTTTTAACACTTCAAAAGCCTTTTGAGCTTGAGGCCCCATTTGAACCCCTCCTTCTTTGTCAACTCCGTCAATGGCTTGACAATCTTCCCATAATCTTCAATAAACTCGCGGTAGTAACCCGTAAGGCCTAGAAATCCCCCTCACTCCTTTAGCATTCTTAGGTATAGGCCATTGAATTACACTCTGCACCTTCGTGGGATCTACTGCTACACCACTTCCCACGAGCAAATGACCAAGATACTCAACCGTTTTTTTGGCCAAATTGACACTTTTTCCTATTAGCAACCAATTTGTGTCTCCTCAAAATCTGCAACTCTTCGGTTACTTCAAGGGTGTGTGCCTGCCAGGATTTATTGTAAATGAGTATGTTGTCGAAAAAAACTAATACAAACTTCCTCAATAAGGGTCTGAACACCTCGTTTATCAAAGATTGGAATGTGGACGAAGCGTTCATTAATCCAAACGGCATCACAAGGTATTCATAATGTTCGTCATGAGTATGAAAGGCAATATTGTGAACATCCTCTGGTTTCACTCTCACTTGATGGTAGCCGGACTTCAAATCAAGCTTGGTGAAATATTGAGCCCCATGTAACTCATCTATCACTGGTATTGGAAACTTGTCTGGCACGGTGACCTTGTTAAGGGCACGATAATCAACAAACATCCGCCATGTCCCGTCCTTTTTCTTCACCAGTATAATGGGACTAGAAAAAGCGTTGCAACTGTGTTGAATAATTCCCATTTCTAGCATCTCTTTAATCTGTTTTTCTATTTCATTTTTCTGGTGGTGTGGGTACCTGTAGGGTCTGACATTGACCGCGCCTTGTCCTGACATTAAATTGATAGCATGGTCCCTTGCGCGACGTGGAGGAAGACCCTTAGGTTCTTGGAACACATCATCAAATAACTTCAATACTTCCTGCATATAGATTATTCTAGCAATGCTTCTGCTTGCCCTTCAGTGTTGCTCAATGTTGCATCTAATGACCTTCCTTTCTTGCCATACCCTTTGCTAGCCTTCCCTACGATGCTTTGCAATGCTGAGATTGTTTTAGGTGTACCTTCTATCCCTCTCAACATTACCCACTTCCCCTCATGCCAAAACTCAATTGTTTGTTTCTTCCAATTAACTATCATATCTCCCAAAGATTTCAACCATGCCATACCCACAACTACATCCACCCCATCTAAATCAAATAGATAAGCCTCGATTTCACAAGTGATTTTCCCAGTTTTGAATAAGACCTGCGTACATTTTCCTCTGGTAATGGTTTGGAACCCATCACCTAACTTGATTCTAAACTTTGGAGTGGTCTCTACTTGCCACACTAACTTTTGAACCATGGACTTCGCAATGAAATTATGCATAGCTCCACTGTCAACTAACACCACCACCGGTACGCCATTGATTATTGCTCTGAGTTTGAGTGTTTGAACTTTGTCACGCTGGAATTCTTCTAGTTCAAAGAGACTCATAACACTCATTTCACCACCCTGCTCCTCTTCAGATTCATCCACCTCTACCGCCAACAACTTCGCTTCATCATCTCCTCCTTCCTCCTCGTCTACAATCATGATACGAAGTTGCTTATCGGGGCACTGATGGAGAGGATGATATGGGCCTCCACATTTGTAACACAAACCCTTCTTCTTCCGGTCCATGAGCTCTTGATAAGACAACTGGGTAAATCCCTTCTCACGTGCATCCCCTTCCTCTTATCTGCAGGACCATGTTTGGATTCACTAGTTGGGCCATTAACACCTCTAGGCCCAAACCCATTATGATTTCTACTGTTCTGGCCCCCTTTGACAAAAACCCAATCCATACCTCCCTGTCTCCTCGGGTTAACCCGGTTTGACCCACCTATTTTCGGATTTCGGGTCCAACCTGACCCACCCCTTATCTCCCTTTCCACTGCTTTGGTGACGTGAAGTAATTTATTCCTCGTAATTGGTCCCATCCCCACAAAACTCCGAACCCTACCTTTGATTTCGTCCTTCAATCCGTGCAAAAAATACCCAATGTACTGTTTGTCAGGCAACCTTGGAATATGAGCAGTTAGACACTCAAATTCTTGTATATAGTCTTCCACTGTACCCTTTTGACGAATCTATGTAAGTTGCTCATAAACGTCTCCTTCCCCCATACCTATTTTCGGATTTCGGGTGCAACCTGACCCACCCCTTATCTCCCTTTCCACTGCTCTGATGACATGAAGTAATTTACTCCTCGTAATTGGTTCCATCGCCACAAAACTCCGAACTCTACCTCTGATTTCGTCCTTCAATCCGTGCAAAAAATACCCAATGTACTGTTTGTCAGGCAACCTTGGAATCTGCGCAGTCAGACACTCAAATTCTTGTATATAGTCTTCCACTGTACCCTTTTGACGAATCTCTGTAAGTTGCTCATAAACGTCTCCTTCCCGACGAATGGCACTCTTGACATTTTACTTGGTCTTTCCGGTCATCCCCTCCGTAGGTAGCCCTTTCCTAGGAACTGAAAACCTGTCTCTTGTGCTGATACCAATTGATAAGTATCTGACCACATTTGAAGAACCCTCCCTTAAAAGCTAGCTATCAAAGGGGAAGAACCAAGTGTTAGGTTTTGACAGAAAAGGGTAAAATTAAGATAAAGAATAGAGATTGATGAAAAATAATGACTGTTTGTTTATTGTATGATTGTAAGAGAATTTACCGAAGATTCAATGATCTAACTGCCACAGAGCTATGCTCCTATGGAGTGCTTAACAACCCTCCATCCAATGGTTACTCTATGATTCTTATAAGAAAAGATTTCAATTCCCTTCCCACATCATTTATGCTATAGTCTAACGGTATTGGCTAGGACCACTACTCTCTCTCTCTCTCTCAGCCACCTCATAGCTATCACATGGTGTGAGATCCTCTTTTCCTTCTTGAATAAACCTGCCAGGTCTTAGCACTCTTAGGCCCAATATGATTGGTCACTTCCATATCTAACCCATCTTCATTCACTTGGTCCCTAACACCAAGCCACTTAAATACCCCACCCCGCATCCCATACTACTCAATGTGTGCTTGGGCACCCCATATCCTTTAGTTAAACAAAGTAGAAAGTTGAAAATCCTAATTCGTTAAAACTTGGAAGTTATCTGACTTGGACTTTGTCTAGACCATTCTCAGTTAAAGTTGTGCTTCATGGCCAGATTTCAAACATGGATGTAATACATAAGCAATACTTTTCAATTCTCATACAACCATGAATGTTGCAAGTTTTGGAAAAGAGTGGTCCTTCCTCTTTGCGAGGTTTCACCAATCAGAAAGAGGGTATCACATCTCAGCTTCAGGACCAGGACTTTTCAGTTTCTCATCTTTTTCTTTACATTGATGTTGTTTTTCTCTTTTCTGTGTTGAATATCTCTTCTCTTAGGGATAACTTTCTATTAAAATGGGTTGTAGACTTGTAGTTTCTTCTTCTTTTCTTTTCTGTTTTTTTTGGTTGGATCTGGCTTAAGTTTCTAACAAATTGGCAATCGTTTTTATACCTAAGTCTTCTATTCTTTTTACCAAGTATACTAAAGTTTGTAATTACTATCTTTTGTTATATAGCTGAGTTGAGCTGACATAAATTGAATTCACTGCCCAGACATATGCTGTTTGGAAATGCATGATTTGCTTACTTTTTTGGTTTTGATATTCAATATTTGATTTCTTAGAACATGAAGAAATATCATACACATAAGATGTATCATTTTCATTCCAGCTGCGATGTTTGCTTTCACTGTTTTGTTCATCACTGGTTAAAAAGTTGATTAAATGCTTATTCTTCATCATTCAAAATGTTTTAGGGGCATCATCTGGATCTACGACTTGTTAGGAATCAATGGCTTTTGATAGATCCCAAAGTAGAATTTCTCATGTCAGAAGTTAATGAAGATAAAACATCTGGAGACTTCAAAGAAATGGGACATAGGCTGGCTCAGGAAGTTATTTCTTTTGTTAAAAGCAAAATGGACAAAGTAACAAAATATGGGATATTGGGAGATATTAAGTTAAGTTTTGTTGGACATTCTATGGGTAATCTCATTATAAGAGCAGCAATAGCAGGTATGTTATAATTGTATAAAAGAGATGCTGTTGATCAGTTGAAATTTGGTACTAAATTTTGTCCCGTGTTTGCAGATAGCTCGATGGAGCCATATCTAAGACACCTACATACATATGTTTCAGTATCTGGTCCACACTTGGGGTATATTTATAGTTCAAACTCATTATTTAATTCTGGAATGTGGTTTTTGAAGAAGCTAAAAGGCACACAGTGCATTCATCAGCTCACATGTACGGATGATCCAGATTTGCAAAAAACGTTCCTATACAAACTGTGTAAGGTAGGAAAGTGTCCTACAAAGGTTGGGATCAAATGACAGACATGAGCTCAAAGGTCTTGTTTTCTACATGCCATGTTTGTTTTGATGTCTAATTGGAGTTACTGATTAAAAACTGTTTTTCCAAGTAAAATTTCCTTGCATTTGAAAATGATAAGTAATGTTGATGTGATTTTTAAAAGTTGGTATATGTGATCTCTATTACGAATTCCTCAAAGTTGATGGCAATTTTCTTGTGAAATGAATTCTGTTGAGAAGTCCCCCATTGAATGACTTGAAACTGTGTTTATAAGCGGTGGTTAGTTCTCGCCTTACAAGCCAGTCCAAAATTCTTTAATGGTATCAGAGTCTATTCAAGATTCGTTGAACCACCTCCTATTGGGCCACACTCTAGATGTGTTGAGAAGTCCCATATATATGGCTTGAAAATGTATTTATAAGTGGTGGATAGTCCTCACCTTACAAACTTTTTTTTTTGTAAGGGTTGAGTTAGACCAAATCATATTCCCGAAATCCTAAAAAATTCCGTAAAATGTGATTTGGGCCTGTATTTTCAACAAATGTTTTGATAGTTACTTTGTATTGGTGCACAATGACTACTTTTGGTATGAATAGTTCAACTAAAAAAATAATGTTGGGGAAAGTATAAAGGCATGCTAATGAAGATAAATTGGGTTATTGAAAATGAATGGAACTGACTAATTAGATTTTTTCCAAGTTGTAGGGAGTTATTTTCTGGAAATGAAAACTAAAGCTTTGTTCAATTAAGTATTTTCTGTTTTTATATTTATGAAGCACTCTTAAAAAATGAAAAAGAAAATAGATTTTAATGAATCATTCATACATACATGGCAATAAATATCACGAAGAGTTCTTAATGGAGTTATTTCTTTTGCACTCTTCATTTTTTCAGAAGAAGACATTGGAGCATTTTAGGAATGTTATCTTGATATCTTCTCCTCAGGTGTTGCCTTCTCTCAGAATTCTTAAAATCATTTTTATATTTAGGATTGCAATTTACTATTCCTTGTGTCACATTTTCTTTTACTCAAACTTGTTTGGCTCTTTTTAATTGATACAGTACAAATTTTCAGGATGGATATGTGCCTTATCATTCTGCTAGAATTGAATCATGTCAAGCCGCATCACACGACACTTCAAAGAAGGGTAAAATGTTCCTGGAGATGCTTAATGCTTGTTTGGACCAAATACGTGCCAACCCCTCTGAACGTCGAGTGTTCATGCGCTGTGATGTCAATTTTGATGCCACTGCCCATGGCAAGAATTTGAACTCTTTCATTGGGCGGGCTGCACATATTGAATTTCTCGACTCCGACATTTTTGCAAGGTTCATAATGTGGTCTTTCCCAGATCTGTTTCGATAGCAATTGGCTGGTACTGTCATTTGTCTTGGGTTGATGAACTTTATGATGTTTATATGAAATACAGTTGTGTACATCTTTAGGAAGAGTCAAGGGAATATTGGTGTAATCATTTTAGTAAAATGTTTAGTAAAATTAGTTGTTGAATGGATTTTTAATATAAAGTATTTTTCGTTTCGATTATTCGGGGTTCATGGGTGAAGGTGAAGGTGGGTGCTGTCTTCCCCCAACTCTCACACCCAGATTTACGCCGCACCAGAGGGAGACATTTGGTATTTTGTTTGTTATAGGGATGAATTTATATAGAGAAATATTAACGAGTGTCTCATATCCACATTTCTTTGAGCATATCGGATTCTACAATACAAAAATTTATATGAAGAAAAGCTTGAAGGGTACAAATGAAATTATGCGTTGAAGCTACTAGTTTCAGAGTTTCGACAATACTAGGTGGTTTGAATCCGGTATACTCAATGTGAAAATCAGTGTTAGTTTCAGAGTTTAAGCAATACAAGGTGATTTGAATCCGGCATACTCAATGTGGAAATTAGTGTGATTGTGTTGTTAGTTGTTACAAATAACATAGAAAAACTGCTTTGAGAAGAAACAGTTGTCACAGAGAAATTTAGTTTTGGGACAAATTTAGATACCAACAAAATTGGTTATTGAGAGGTGATAATCTAATTGACTTTGTTTGAATAACATATTTTACAAAAGAATTTTTAGTCACTTCTCAAATGCACGCTCGACCAGCTTTATTATTATATATGTTTCTGATTATTAATAAATAAATCAGAGTAATTTTTGAAATATTAAGACAATGTATTTATAATCTTCATATATTTCATAATCTTTTGAAAAATTGCTTCTGCCTCTTATCTAATTGATTATGAAGCGTCCTATTCAATTAGAAATCAAAGTCTCGATGATAAACAAAGTCATTTACAAAGATACAAAAAGATTATTCTAAACAGTTAGAATAAAAGGAGTTAGAATAAATTTATTATAAACAGTTAGAATAAAATGATTATAATATTTTATCACACCAACCTTTAAACTACTAATTTGTATATTTCTTAACTATGATAATCCACTCATTCATAGTATTGATATAAATTTAATTAATTAATTAATTTAATTACAAAGTTATTAATTATTATTATCTTATTATATATATTCTAAAAAAACTTCATGACACCAACTTTTAATTGATGTTAAATAACTAATTAATTAATAAATACTATGAATGAGTGGATAAAGGTTTTATTTCTATTTATTTATTTTTTTGTATTATTTTCCCTATCTCTTCTCATGTTTACAACAAAAAAAGTTTAAAGATAATAAAAAATGGTTACTCAATTTTTATTACGAAGATTAAGTTGTTTTAATTGGAGAGTTTTTAGAAACACATCTTACCCATCTTCTTATCTATTTTAAGTTGTTGCAGATATTTTTAATGATATCATAATGTCCCATCTAAAAAGATGAAGGTTCATATAAAAACATAAGTAATAATGATGAAGATATATGAATGACATCTTCAAAATCTTTCATCTTCCTTTCTGTCGTTCTCATGATGAATCATTAATGTCTTGTGCATTAAAAATGATTTAAAAAAACAATATTATACCAAATAAAAAATAAATGCTTAAAGATACTAAAATATAGTTAGTCAAATTCGATTATGAAGATTGAATTGTTTTAATTGAAGAATTTTTAGAGACACAACTCTTTATCTGTTTTAAATTGTTCCGGATATTGTTAATGATATCATAATGCTGCATCTAAAAAGATGAAAATACATATAAAATATTAAGTAAAAATGATGAAGAATGATAGGAAAGTTGAGTAAAAGAAAAGAATGATATAAAAGAGACAATATATGTTTAATTCTTTGATATAATAAACTATTTTATGATGAATAAAATCATCTTTTATCTGAAATCGTCTAAATTCACTAAGTGTAAACAATTATTTATATTTGCAATTGTTGATAAATATAGTTGTAAATTATTGATCAGTTATAAATATAGTAGTAAATAAAGTTAATTCTATTGACTATACAAATTTATAGAACTAATAACTTATTAGAACTAATAATATAAAAATGTTATACATCAATATAAGTATAGTTTAATATTTTGAAATAATATATTTTACATAAATAGTAATAACTTTAAATTAAATGAAAAAGTAGTCAAAATATTTTTAAAATATACATTAAAATAATTATATATTTAAAACAAATAATAATAATTAAAAAATAATACAAAATATTTATATTTTGTTCATTTGAGAAAATATTACAATGTAATTATTATTAATATTTTAATTATTTAGAAACCAAAAGATTATATTTATTTTGAGAAAGAAAATATCATTTTTTTTTAAAATAGACAATTGTATTGACTCTACAATTTTCAAGAAATTATAACTTTTAAGAACTAATAATGTAAAAATGTTACATATTAAATCATTGAGGTGAATGAGATCCTTCTTGACAGGGCACCCAGAGTCACCTAGCCTTCTCTTAGTTCGATCTTGGTAGCATAGAAGGAGAAGAAGATCCTTATAGGAAGGTTGTTATCGAGGTGCCAATATATGATCTCAAAGTTTCAAATAAAGGCCCAACTTTTTGGTGAAATTTGAGAGGAAGCGACATTCATATTTGCAAGAAACTCTGATTTAATTAGTGTGAATGAAATTAAAATCCCTAGATCTTGTACGACAGGGAAATGCAGGTAGACAAGGGTGGGGGAGTCAGGGGGCAGTCATGTTGGACCGTTCCTCTTCAAAACAAGCCTCCATAATGATTTCTCCCTCGCCACTCATTTCAAAAAGGTTGATGTGACTTCGAAAATATGCCATATTTTCATCACAATTATAATGTGTCTCAAAGTCTTTGATGCCCATATGCATAGGAGTGTTGGTCACCATCTACTGCTTGATATTTTATGGGAAATAATAGGAAAAAATAGAGTCACCATCACTACTAGAATCAAAAGTGTTATCGTAACTTTCAAACACCCATATTTTTAAAGTCTATAGTTGTCTGTCCCATCAACTCACTCGACGCTCTTCATTTTGTCTACCCTTTACCATTAAAGGGTTTCATCAATTTTCCAATCTCGTCTAAATCCTTTATAATCTCCATGAATGAAAATGAAAAAGGTAAAGAAAAGGAAGAAGGTGTATACCTGTAGGTGGGTAGAGATAGGAGTTTTAAGTTTGGAGAAGATAAACGTCTTGTTATGAGAAGAAAGTGTATGATAACTAAAAAATAGGTTAAGTAGGCAATTATTATCTCTTTCTAGGCACGATAATAGTTAATGTGATACCTCCCCATGTCTCTGACACATGCAGGTCCCTAAGTTGTTTTTATCTTCCCAAGACAACCCCATCATTAGAAGCATTTAATGCAACATGTGTCATTATCAGTGACTCTAGAGGGACTCACCCTATGTTTCCCATGAGGGACTCTCCCTGACACATATGGACGAACAATCCCAGATGTCTAGCTAAAGATTTTTTCGATGGCCCTGTGATAAATGTTGTATTCATACTTGTTAATCACTTATCACTTTCCAAGATCTCATGCTTGAGGGAGTGCGGACCGAGATAAAGTTATTGTCCCTGTGATAATAGTTCAAATAACACAAGCCAATGTAGTTGCTCCAACACTGGGCAAGCACCCAAAAGTGTGCCACTAGTTGCTAGAATATAATAAACACTTTGGGCGCCCAAAGTTAGTAGTTGTATTGGGCATGGGCCTAGCCGTCCCAAACAAACCACGTTTTACACTGATTCAACTAATAGGATACATGTTGCACACATAATCTCTTAAGGGATGAGGGATAACTACTCCTTCCATAATTACACGAAGACCCAATCTTGTCACTCCCGTGCCTTTGACAAAGAGAAAGAAAAATATATCCTCTTGGTCTTTGGTCTAAGCCCAAGGGGTCCTATATATATATATATATATATATATATATATATATATATATATATATATATATATATATATATATATATATATATATATATATATATACCACTTCAAAAAGGGGAAAGGGATCACAAAATCCCCTCATAAAACGTATACATGATCTCTTCACTACCCTTACATGAGCGAGCTCTTAACACACCGTAAACCCTAAATCTCATACAATCCTAAACAACTAAGGGTTATCCCTCATTGTGTTTTTTAGAAAGTACAAATATATTTTTTAAAAACCTCATTAAGGATTATATAGTTATCATCACCCATGAGTTAAGTCTCATGAATACTTTCCTTCAAGGTGTAAACTTTTTCAATTTGGTGTGATTTATAAAGGGAAAATATATTTATACACAATTGTCTATGTCATACTATCATCATCTATTACCTAGTCTTGAGTTGAAGGCAACCTAAGGTATCTCCACCTCTATATTTGATAATGTGCTTAGCCGAGGAACTTGTAGCGTGTACTCCCTACCCTCTTGTTGCATGCTTGCATAAAGGTAAATAACCTATCTAGAAATTTCTTAAAAAAAGGTGAGGATTGGCCATCCACACATGATACAATCTCATTAAGGACATTATGGAGTGAAAAACTAAAATAGGTGTTAACATTGCTTCTATAAACGGGGGCCAATTGTTCTTTATCCATCAGGTTGTCAACAACAACCGAGGTTGTTTCATTAGGAGCTTAGAACAAACCTAAGATTGTTTAGGGAACCTTCATAGTCTTTTGCTTTTATTTTTATGTTCAATTTAGAGGATTATAATCTATATCAAAACTCACAATCTTAAATTCTATTATCTGATAATAATTTCTATAAATAGGAAGAGTTCGAACATTTATGTAGGTCATAAATAGTTGCTAACCTTGAATGAATGAAACAAAAGAACAGTTCCACAATGCGGTCTTTGATTGTAATAACAAAAATTGATTGACTCCTTGATTAAGAGAAATATGTTATTGGAATTTTATAATCAATGGACTGGTCTCTTAGTTGAGAATGAGATATAATGATTTATCTCTCTCATTGTTTAACTAATAATATTTATACTATTAACCTTCAACTCTATTGACTTTTTTATCCATTACAAAAAGAGTAAGCAGTTTAAGTTAACACCAACCCATAAAATGAAGTAGATGAAGATAGTTATCAAAACCCATAAAATATTTTTAGTGACTGAATTTTGTGTCGCTAAATTGGTCACAATGTTGTGTCGCTGAATTTTAAGCCACACGAAATTCTAGGTCATAGCCACATAACTTTACTGATTGACTTTGACCAACAAAATTGACTGAAAGGACTAACGTGATTCAATTTGCAGAGTTAATAAGGGACTAAAATAGTCTTTTAAAAGTTAAGAGATCAAACTTGAACCCGAGTCAAAGATAAGAGACAAAAAATGATATTAATCATTTATTTCAATCTTTGAGCATTTTTACTATAATATTGCTATTTTGGAGTGTTTGGAACTATTTTGTAGGTAACATGTTAACATGTATCTATGATGAATAAAATTCATCATATACAATTTAAATTGTTTAAATCGGTTCCACTTTTTGTAACTATAGAAATGGAGTGTCTGGAGCTATTTTATAGGTAACATGTGTCTCAATAGAATTTTATCCATCAATTGAATCAATCTAACATTATAGTTACAAACAACTTTAATAGCAAGAAAGATAATCCATAGGACTTAATCACTACCAAACCTAAACTTACACAACAAATCACTATAAACAAAATACACCTAACAACATAAAATTCCCAAGAAAGCGGTAAAAACCTAAAATATGCAACTATACAATAAACTAAGTAAATATGGAAAGAGAATATTGCACCAACGTTTATATTGGTTAGTTAATTTCACCCTCACTTTACACCTAATTCAATCTCCAATGGTGGACCATTGAAAATTCATAATCTTGTACTATTTTGACAACTTTACAACATGCATTTTATATAATAAAGGAACCAGATGTTAAAGTTTAAAAACAAAATTAATAGATTCAATATGAATCTTTCCTTCTTCTATTATACACAACTCGTGCATATGAAATCCCAAGACCTTCACTCAGTCTTGAGAGTCCTCTTACTCATATCCAAGATCTGCTCCGAGAATCCATTATGTAATGATATTTACTCAATCCTATCGGTACATTGTGTGAGGTCTTCCGTTATATGAAAGAAAAAAAATCCCAATTTCATTAAGCATAAACCTTTGCTCAATTTTATTGAAGTCTTTGGTGGGAAAAAATCTTTTCTTATTGCTTCTGCTGAATTATCCATTCCCAGGAACACCATACAATACTAATCTTGACATGCAACTCAAGAACTTCACAACACCAACGATAAAAGACCCTAATCTATGATAGATCCCTCTATCTATAAGAATTGAGAAGAAACTAACTCATGGTATCTTGCTATAAGTTGAAGATGAATGTAGATTCAATCGAATTGTAATTTGGTGTACTTTGAAAGCTAAAAACTCTATTTTGAAATAATCTCAAGATTATGATGTAATGACACACACTTTTGAAAAATGACACAAAATGATTTATATATATGTTGGAGATAAAGAACTAAAAACGAGTAAGAGTACCCATTTGATTCGAGTCTAGCACAATGGGCATGATCCGAGTCGAAGGAGAAAATGTTTCGGTTAAAAGAATCTTATGATTCAAATAACACTTACATAAGTAAAATCTAGAATTTGAAATTAATTTTTCATTTGAATCAACCTTTATCTTGATTGAATCATGCTTGCTTTTGATTCGAATAAGAGAAACTTATGATTCGAATCACATTCGAAGAGGAAAAACTCAAATTTCACAATCATTTATTGGTACAAATCATGTATATCGTTGATTCGAATCACACTTCTAAAAGTTAATATTAAATAAAAATGAAGTGCTTGATTGAATATAAGGTTAGTATGATAGGAATCATGAGTTAATGCATTTCTTGACTTAAATAATAATCTGATTTGACTTGAACCGCTTTGCAACGACTTTTATCTCAGGGTTCATTTTAATACATGCAAAACATGATTTAAATACATTGCACTCAATTCAAAGATATGCGCAAAACCTAACTTAGAGGAGACTCAATAATCAAAAATGATAAATGATAAGATAGAAAACGAGACAAGTAGAAAAAATGAAACCCTAGAGGGGCAAAGCAACTTCAAACTCCCTTTTTTTGATGCTTGGTGATTTGCATGACTTGGATTGGAATTGAGTCGACTTGAGCATTAATCAAAGCATAGTCAAGGTTTTCCTTTGAGCCCCCATGAAAAATTGCACCATATCAAAATGGGATAAATCAATATATTAGATTCATTAAAATTTCTCATCCTTTAACAAGATAAAAAAAGGAGATAGATATCAACGGAGTCTAAGCTCATAAATCGAGCAAACACAGAAAGTAATCTAGAGAAAATTATGCTAAACATTAGATAAAAGTATAAACATAATAAAAAAATTATATCACATACGAAATATGCTATTAAACATGCCAAATGCAACAAATAGCATAACAACATAATTATCTTTAGTAGTAAAAACATAATGATGTAGCACACATAACCATATGGAAGAAGGATAAATAATGCATGAGCATGACAAAAATAATGTCAACATGAACATAATCAAATAATTTATTTGACAAGACCTTAAATGCACAAATAAATATTAAAAAAATGTGTGAAACAATATGAAGAAATATCATAATATACACATATGTCATCATATATAAGATAAAATAGATAAATGATCAAATAATAAAAAGATAGAGTTTAGAGAGATCATACTAGTAGCCTTGGTAAGAAATAACTTGCTACACAAGAAATAACTAGTGAACAATAAAATACATAGCAAAATTGATATAATGAATATAATAAATTTTATTTAAAACAATATTAATCAAGGATCCCCACTCCCTTATGGATTTTATGAAAAGGTTCGCTGGACAAGGGTTTTGTAACAATTTCAGCAAGTTAATTTTTGGTGTCCATATATTAAAAAATGAGACCTCCTTTTCAACATGAACCCTAAGTAAATGGTTCCTAATATCAAACATTGCTTCATACAGGAAGTTTCATAAAAACTATCTTACTGAAACGAGAAGTTTTCATCAAACATGCATCACTACATGCATAGATTTTCTGCCGAAACAAAATTTCTTATAGCTCTCTTGCCGAAACAGGAAGTTTCATAAAAAACTCTCTCGCCGAAACGAGAAGTTTTCATCAAACATACATCACTGCATGCATATATTTTCTTCTAAAACATGGATTTTCGTAGCTCTCCTTCCAAAATAGGAATTTTCATAAAGAACTCTCTCACCGAAATGAGAAGTTTTAATCAAACATGCATCACGACATGCATAGATTTTCTGCCGAAACAAAAAATTTCACCCAAAGGATTCTCCCGCCAAAACGGGAAGTTTTCAAAAAAAAAAACTGCATTCTTACATGCGTACATAAATTTCCTGTCGAAATAGGAAATTTCATCATAAAAAGTTCTCCTACCGAAACGAGAATTTTTCATCAAAAACATACATAACATGCACGCATAACTTTTCTGCTAAAATAGGAAATTTCATCACGCGTGAACTTTCCCACCGAAATGATAAATTTCCAAAAATCAATTTATCCATTTGCATTCCCATGCATCACTTCATACATAGATTTTTTGCCAAAACAGGAAATTTCATAAAAATACAATCCTATCCGAAGCTACGCGAAATATGCCCGAACGCATCGCACGCTCGAAGATACAACAGAGTCGCCACCAAACTTTATTTATCCCAAAAGAGGGAAGGGAATATATCGATAAAATTCAAGGGAAAAATAAACTGGTAAGAAAGTCGGTTATGCAAGGGGAAGGTATTATCACCCCTCACATCCATGGTACTCCATGGGAACCGTTCTGAATGCTCTTGTTTGGATGGGTGTTGCTATCTTCATGTACCTGCAAACAAAAAATGGGTTAGGAAAAGTGTGCTCGAGGAAGATTGGGGCCGTCATGCCTACGTATTCTCATAATGCAATGAGAAAGCCAGAGCCTCGTAGTTCGTAGAACCAGAGAAAGAAAATGAAAGGAAGAAAGGTGCTCGCCAAGGATTCACATCCTCGTGCCTACGTATCCTTAGAGTGCAATAAGGAAGTCAGAGCCTCGTAGTTCATGGAACCAGAGAAAGAACATAAAAGGAAGAAAGATGCTCGCCAAGGATTCGCCTCCTTGTGCTTACATATCCTTATAATGCAATAAGGAAGTCCGAGCTCCGTAGTTCAGAGTGTTGGTGATTTTAGTATCATCAATGTATTTTAGTAGTAATGTGATTTACTATAGGCCGATGCAATTATGCGTTAAAGCTTGGAAACGAGTTAGGGGTAGTGCAGAGTGCACGCTCGTCGAGCCAACGTATAATTGAATGCGAATAATTGAAACGGGGTTCCAAGGGGCGAAGCCCCTGGCGGGGTGCGGGACAACGCCTCGTTCGAAATTTTCTTTTGAACAGTTGAATCCTTTCCCAACCGACGTAACCATTTCTGAACAGTTGCGTCTTTTCGGTTTCTATTATTGATCTCCTATATAAGGAGTCATTTGGCCTCAGTTTAAAAATAAATAACGAAACCAAACTTTCTCTCTACATTCCTGAACATTTCTCTTTGCCAGAAACAAATTGTTCTTCAAGAATTATCCCCACAAAAATTTCGTGAATCCAGACAGAGAATAGGGTCGAAATACTTTGTTCGAAAAGTGTACGAACACGATTCTTCGAAGTTATCCAGGATTATCATACCCGATTGTCTTACAAACGAACAAAGTATTTTCTGATAATCATGGCTGGAGGAAGCACCGTCAAGGAGATGACTACAAACTTCGGAAAATTGGACAAGTTTCAAGGACAAGACTTCAGGCGTTGGCAGAAGAAGATGCATTTCATGTTGACAACGTTGAAGGTGGTGCACGTCCTGTCTACACCGATTCCAGAACTTCTGGAGGAAGACACGGTTGAAAATCTGAGACGCAAATCAAAATGGGAGAACGACGACTACATATGCAGAGGGCACATTCTTAACGGTATGTCTGATCCCTTATTTGATATTTATCAAAATATAGAATCTGCAAAGGAATTATGGGATTGTCTCGAATCCAAGTACACGGCAGAGGACTCATCCAGTAAAAAGTTCCTGGTAACCGATTTCAACAATTACAAAATGGTTGAATCAAAGTCTGTCATGGAACAATTCAATGAACTCCTCCGAATCCTTGGACAGTTCACACAACACAGATTGAAGATGGATGAAACAATATCTGTCTCAAGCATCATAGACAAGTCGCCTCCTTCGTGGAAGGATTTCAAACACAATCTGAAGCATGGAAAAGACGAATTGTCTTTGATCCAACTTGGAAGTCACTTGCGCATAGAAGAATCTCTAAGAGCACAGGAGGATGACAAAGGAAAAGGCAAAGAAATTGTTGGACCCTCGGTTAATATGGTCAAAGAGGGTGGTAAGAACGGTAACAACAAAAACAAAGGAAAGAAGCGTGCTTTCAAGAACAATAAGGGCAGTTTCGGTGCTAACAAGAAACCGAAACTAGAATGCTGGAAGTGTGGCAAAACAGGCCACTTCAAGAAGGATTGCCGTTCCGACAAAAAGCATGATAACGCGAATGCAAGTGGTTCAGGAAAGGGGTCTAAGGACCAATCCGAAAACCAAGGTCAGAAATCAATTCGTGATTTGAATAGTTTGATTAAACATTCGGTTTCACTAAATTCTGAAGCATTCTATGTGCAGGATGATGCTATCGCGTGGTGGATTGATTCTGGCGCTACAACACATGTTTGCAAGGATCGTTTCTGGTTCAAGACTCTTGTTCCAGTGGAAGATGGTTCTGTCCTCTACATGGGAGATGATCACTTCGCTCCCGTTGAAGGCAAAGGAAACGTGGTGCTAGAATTCAGTTCTGGAAAGACTATTACTTTGTTTAATATTTTGTATGTTCCTAAACTACGTAAGAATTTAATTTCTGGTCCTGTATTAAATAAGCTTGGATACAAGCAAGTGTGTGAATCCGATAAATATGTTTTATCGAAGTCTGGTGTGTTTGTAGGATTTGGATATTATAATGATGGTATGTTTATGATGAATTTGAATGGAGTTCCTAATGATTCTGGTTCTGTATTTATGTCCTCTTCGAATGTTATCAATTCATCGTTACGGCATGCTTGTCTAGGACACGTACATTATAAAAGAATGCATGAAATGTCTAAAGATGATTTAATTCCTGGTTTTGATAAAAATGTAGAAAATTGTAAAACTTGCATGTTAACAAAGATCACTAGGCAACCTTTTAAAAGTATAACAAGGAAATCTGTCATTCTTGAGTTGATACATAGTGACTTATGTGATTTGCATGCTACTCCATCATTAGGACATAAAAAATATTTTGTCACTTTCATAGATGATGCATCTAGATTCTGCTATGTTTATTTGCTGCACGCTAAGGACGAATCCTTAGATAAATTCAAAATTTATAAAACTGAAGTTGAAGTGCAACAAAATGTGTTGATTAAAACATTACGTACAGATAGAGATGGTGAATATTATGATCCTTTATTTTTCCAATCCGTAGGAATCATTCATGAGACTACGGCACCTTATACACCTCAACAAAATGGTGTGGATGAAAGGAAAAATAGAGTGCTTAAGGAAATGGTGAATGCCATGTTATCTTACTCTGGTTTGAGTGAAGGGTTATGGGGAGAAGCTATGTTAACGGCTTGCTATTTGTTAAATAGGGTTCCTAATAAAAGGAACAAGATTACCCCATATGAACTTTGGTATAAGAAACGACCCAACTTAACATTTCTACGTGTTTGGGGTTGTAGGGCCGTGGTTAGACTCCCAGACCCAAAAAGGAAAACTTTGGGTGAAAATGGTGTAGCTTGCATCTTTGTTGGATATGCTGAGCACTCCAAGGCCTATAGGTTTTATGTTATAGAACCTAATGACTCGATTTCTATTAACATAATTATAGAATCGAGAGATGCCATATTTGATGAGAATCGTTTCTCTTCTATACCTAGACCAAAGGGCTCTATACCTAATTCAGATGAATCTCTAAGGGATGATCATTCAAATGATGTGCCAAGTGAGACACTTGAACCCCGTAGGAGCAAAAGAGCTAGAAAATCTAGATCTTATGGATCTGATTTTCAACTATATTTAGTTGAGGGATCAAAGGATCAGATTGACACTCAATACTATTATTGCTATAGTATAGAGGAGGATCCAAGAACGTATGATGAAGCTGTGAAATCTTGAGATTCTGTTTTTTGGAAAGAAGCAATTGACGAAGAGATTGGTTCTATCATGAAAAAGAATACTTGGGTATCATCTGATTTACCACCAGGTTGCAAACCATTGGGTTGCAAATGGATCTTCAAAAAGAAGATGAAAGTCGACGGTACAATTGACAAGTTTAAAGCTAGATTAGTTATCCAAGGCTTCAGACAAAAGGAAGGGATTGATTATTTCGATACCTATGCTCCTGTTGCCCGTATCACTACTATTAGATTGTTGATTGCCTTGGCGGCTATTCATAATCTAGTGATTCATCAAATGGATGTTAAAACAACATTTCTGAATGGTGATTTGGAGGAAGAAGTGTATATGAAGCAACCTGAAGGATTTGTAATGCCTGGTAATGAGCATAAAGTGTGTAAGCTAGTTAAGTCATTGTATGAGCTGAAACAGGCTCCGAAGCAGTGGCATCAAAAGTTTGATGAGGTTGTTTTGTCTAATGGTTTCATTCTAAACCAAGCTGACAAATGTGTATATAGCAAATTTGATACTTCCGCTAAAGGAGTTTTCATTTGTTTATATGTTGATGACATGTTGATCTTTGGCACCGACCAAAATCAAGTTGATAAAACAAAGAATTTCTTGTCATCAAAGTTCTCCATGAAGGATATGGGAGAAGCAGATGTTATTCTTGGTATTAAGATTAAACGGGAGAATAAGGGGATTGTAATTACTCAATCTCATTACATTGAGAAAATACTCAAGAAGTTCAATTATGAAAGTTGTTCTCCAGTAAGTACTCCCATGGATCCGGGAGAAAAGCTTATGCCAAATACAGGTAAACCTGTGGATCAACTCGAATATTCAAAAGCTATAGGCTCTTTGATGTATGCTATGATTAGCACTAGACCGGATATTGCTTATGCGGTTGGAAAGTTGAGCAGATTTACTAGTAATTCTAGTAGACATCATTGGCATGCGATAACTAGGGTATTCAAGTACTTGAAGGGTACAATGAATTATGGATTGTCATATATGGGATTTCCTTCGGTGTTAGAGGGTTATTCGGATGCTAGTTGGATAAAAATGCTGAAGATTCATCCTCTACAAGTGGATGAGTGTTCTTGCTTGGGGGAGGTGCCATCTCATGGGCTTCCAAGAAGCAAACATGTATAACTGGTTCCACAATGGAATCTGAGTTTGTAGCATTAGCTGCTGCTGGTAAAGAAGCGGAATGGCTAAGGAATTTGGTATATGAGATTCCGATATGGCCTAAACCGATATCACCAATTTCTATCCGTTGTGATAGTACTGCCACATTGGCTAAAGCTTATAGTCAAATATACAATGGAAAGTCTAGACATTTGGGTGTTAGACATAGTATGATTAGGGAATTAATCATGAATGGGGTGATATCTATTGAGTTTGTTCGGTCGCAACAAAACTTAGTTGACCACTTGACGAAGGGGTTAGCTAGAGACTTAGTGAAGAAGTCGGTAATTGGGATGGGATTAAAGTCCATTTAAATCTATTAGCTATGGTATACCCAATTCCCTTCTAATGCAACATTAGAAGAAGAATTCAATGTGGAAAGATCATAGTTAGAGATTGGAGCAATTGTGTTTATCTTCCCAAGGTATGTGCTCAGACCTGCGAGTGATGGCTAGGTTGAATTATATCTTCTTAATGGTTCTTTTGGAAAATTGCAAATGCAGGTGCAAGATTAAAAGAATCACCTATGTGAGCATGAAGTTTTGCCGCTTCAAGAAGCTTGGACTTGGCTTCCTATATGCTTATTAATGGATAAGGACACATGGCTTGTAAAGTGTCAAGTATGAATAGTAGAGTATTGTAAGAAACATATGTGTACTATATCTTCAGACACTCAAATGGATTGACGGGTTCAATCGCTATGACACCCCGATTTTCGAGTATTTGGAATGTATATTTGTACTAAGATGAAAATTCAATCGCAAGACATTTTCATTTATGCATTTGTTTGATCGTTATACCTGTGTGTTATACCCTTGTATATATTATTGTATATACTGAGTAAATCAAGGATTACACTAAAATGGGGGGGATTTGTTGGTGATGTTAGTACCATCAATGTATTTTAGTAGTAATGTGATTTACTACAGGCCGATGCAATTATGCGTTAAAGCTTGGAAACGAGTTAGGGGTAGTGCGGAGTGCACGCTCGTCGAGCCAACGTATAATTGAATGCGAATAATTGAAACGGGGTTCCAAGGGGCGAAGCCCCTGGCGGGGTGCGGGGCAGTGCCCCGTTCGAATTTTTCTTTTGAACAGTTGAATCCTTTCCCAACCGACATAACCGTTTCTGAACAGTTGCGTCTTTTCGGTTTCTGTTATTGATCTCCTATATAAGGAGTCATTTGGCCTCAGTTTAAAAAGAAATAACGAAACCAAACTTTCTCTCTACATTCCTGAACATTTCTCTTTGCCAGAAACAAATTGTTCTTCAAGAATTATCCCCACAAAAATTTCGTGAACCCAGGCAGAGAATAGGGTCGAAATACTTTGTTCGGAAAGTGTACGAACACGATTCTTCGAAGTTATCCAGGATTATCATACCCGATTGTCTTACAATTCAGAGGACAAAGACTAAGAAAAAAGAATGATTAGGGGTGGTGTTTAAACCGGAAAAGACTGGATGGTGTTTAAATCAAAAGAGATAACAAATGTGGTGTTTAAACCAGAAGTAGAGGTGTATAACCTTGACGGTGTCAACCCAAATTGTGGTGTTTAAATCAAGAGCAAAAAAGGAAAGGCTTGCCTAAGCAATTGGGACTAACAAGGCAAGAAGATAGGAACTTGTCAAAGCACTGAGACTCACATGAAAAGGGTCTTACCAAAGAATAAGGACTCATATGGTAATAAAGGAAAGCATGGAAAAAACTTGTCAAAGAATTGTGACTCACATGACAAGGGGCCTTACCAAAGCACAATGACTCACTTGGTAAGGGAATGATGTTTAAACCAAGAGAGAATATGGGGTTAACCATAGAGGTGTGTCCCTGAATTATGGTGTTAAAACCAAGTAATGAGAGTTAATCATAGAGGTGTGTCCCAAAGGAGGTATATAACCATGACGGTGTAAACCTGAATTTGTGGTGTTTAAACCAGGAAAAAGGGGCTTACCAAAGCACGGGGACTGACATGGTAAAGGCCTTACCAAAGCATAGAGACTTACATGGTAAGGGAGTGTTGTTTAAACCAGGAGAGCATATGGGGTTGCCAAAGGGAGAGGTAAAAGGAGTCACAAGGCTAGTTACAGATTTGTCAGTGAATTGATTGGAATTGCACTAAAGTCTATGAACAGAAACGAATACTCTGAGCAACTAGGGTCTACATCCTGCACACAGAGGTATTCTAGACAAGTGTAGGGAAGATCCCCTCTCATCACTTTTTATTTCTTAAGGCTTATGGCATGCAAGCCTAGTCAATGGATGACAAGTTGTTGAAGCAGGTTCCCAAGGATGCTTGTGGGGATGATTTAGATGATTGAGATCTGCTGAGGAAATCTGTAGTCCACTAGAAGTATTGTACTTGTTGAGAGGCTGAAGCTCCAAAGTAACAGAGACAAGTCCCATCAAGTGACCAAGGGACTTATGGTCACTTGACAAAGACTAAGGGGAAGTGTAACATATGAAAGGATCTAGTTAATCAAAATGGAATTTGATCAAACCAAATCAAGGGAATGAAATTGATGAACAAACAATATGCATGATCATACAAAGACTAGCCTAAGGTCTCATTGTTAGGTAGACCAAGAGAAATCCATGTGGGTGCAAAGTGTATTGTCCTATGTCTCATTGTTAGGTAGCCCAAGAGAAAGCCATGTGGGTGCAAGTGTGCTAACCTAAGCAGATGAATGCAATAAGCAAGATGCATAAAGCATATGAATAAAATTACAAGCTTAAAAGTTCAACAGGAGCAAAGGCAAGTCAAAGTGTCCACAAGGTCCATGGGTCCAAGGTCACTCCAAGTCAAGCAAATGGTCTAAGTCCTAAGTCCTAAGCCCAAAGTCCAAAGAGGTCATCAACACTCCAAGTCAAACATATGTATTAAAGATCAAGTCAAGTCATGTTATCATGTTTTGATTCATTGATACTAATCAAGCAAACCAAACACCATGTAAAGTAGTAGATGAATAAGACAAGATGAATAAAGTATGAAGTGAGATGATGAGTAATGAGGCATTAAAGTAAATTGCATTAAGTAAATGACATAAAAGTAAATGACATAAATTAAATGGCAAGAATTAAATGGCAACAAAGTAAAGTGAATAAAGTAATGTTAGGAGTTAGTGGTCACTTAATTGTGTCGGGACAATTTAGTTCTATGCTAATTAATCGTAAGTAGGCTTACGTAGAAGTCATACCTATCTGAGGCCGGTCAATAACAATCTATATGTCAGACATGTTAGAGAATTAACACAAAGTTAATCTCCTACAACATGTAACATAATGATCAAAGTGAAAGAAGAGAAGAGATGAAGATAGAAACAATGAAAAATAGAGCTAAGGCAATCACATAGAGATCCATCTATCCACAAATCAAAGGACTCAAAATATGGCGCATCAAGGGATAACCTATCATTGATGCAAAGTGTTGTAGATGATGCAAAGTGTTATAGATGATTCATGATCATCTATCAACATGTTTGAATCAAAGAAAGTTGAATCAACCTCAAGTCCATCTATTAATGATTTGAAATATGGAAGATCTCATCAACCAAGCAATCAACTTAAGTCAAAACATCAAGTGAATAATAAAAAAGACATAAAAAAGATTTATAAATGATTTTAAAAAAGAAAATAAAAGGGAAAATTCCAAAGAGGTATCAAAACACCAAAGAAATGTCCCAAAAAATTTGAGAAAGTCACAAATACTCTAAGTATTGAGATTACAAAAGTTAGGGTGAAAAATGTTTCAAAATGATTAAAAAAAATTCTAAATCAAAATTAAATGGAAAGCAAAACAAAATTTGAATTAAATTCAAAATGATTTCTAAAAATTATGCAAAAATTACATGTGGTAGAAAATAGTTTTATGAAATTATGAAAAAAAGTTGGAATAAAAAATAATAAAGGAGCTATTAAAAATGAATTTTGGAAGAAAAAGAAAATTACATGAAATAAAATAGGAATAAGAAATTTAAATGCAACGGCTAGGTTGCGTGTCACGCGGTGGTTGGCCGGAGATTTTAAATTTCCATCTGAAGCGCGCGCATGGCTTCATCTTCAACCTCCAAATTATTGATTTTGCAGGTTCATGAACTTGAATTTTTAAGCTCAAACACCAAACGTGCAAGCTTCTTCTCCATTCATCGTTCACGTCTCTCTACATTAGAGTAATTGATTTGCTCTGAGCAGATAGAATCTGCTCAAAATTGTGAAGAACCCTAGTTCTTCAAAGTTAAATTAAATGACGAAATCAAAAGATAAATCCAAGGTAGAAGAGGGCTTTTGATCAGTGGAACAATACGAAGAGAATGGTAACTTGTTTGAAGTGTAATTTTACTCGTAACTACCTTGTCCAAATAGAAGCTCGAGGTTGAAGATGGTGAAAACGGCCAGGGAAACTCAGGAAGTCTCGAAGCTTGGTTCCAGTTGGAGAAGGTTCAAAGGACGTTGGTGAAGCTTTCTGGGCAAAGAAACTCGAAGGTAAGGGCCTGAATTAATGGAACCGTTAGTTGGTTTTTTGGTGCTTTCAAGTTTCAGTGAGACAGAGATTTCTTGGATGTTGAAGCTTCCTGAATGAGGCAAAACTTTGCTTTATTTATAGGGAAGAGAGTGAGGACAAGGTTCGTGTGATATTGGATTCCAAACGTGTGAACCAAATCAAAAAATTTGAGATCCAAACTGTGTGAAAAAATGGCACGAAACTTGTGATTTTGGCATTTTCCAAGTCGTTTTATGTTGTGGTGAGATGCGTTTGGTCATGAGAAACAAGTTTTCACATGTGAGAAGTGGTACCAAGTTGAATTTGGCATGATTCCACATTATATGTCATGGTGCAAAACAGAGTTTAGGTCACCATGTTCATGCTTAGGCCAAATGCAATCCACTCAAGCGTTTTCCAATTTTTTTGAGGCAAATGATAATTTCATGGATTAGAATAAAATTTAAAAAGAATAAACTTGAAAGGAGTTTTGAGGATAAAGTTACAAAGGTGGGAAGTTAGGGGTGTGACCTGCAATTTAGGTTGGGCATTTGGTCAAGCAGCATGAGGCATGTTTGGTCACTTTGAGGTCCCAAGTTGATGACACTGTAACTTTTGTTTCCCTTGTGCATTTTGATCCAAACTTGGGCCAAATTATCTTTGACATAAGATTAACAATATGAAAAAACAATAGGGTTAAAAAGATGTTTGATCTAGAAATGGCATGGGTGGAAAGTAGGGGTCATGGCAAGGTTTTAGCCAATTTTGGCAACTTGGTCCTTTGCATAAATGAGGTCCTTAATGATTGAATTGATGTTTGAACCTTGAAGAAAAGTTGTATAGGGACTCAAAGGAACATTTTACTCAAATAATCTTGGAAATTGGATAAAAAATGAAGAAGTTATGGAGTTTGGATCAAAGGCATGGCATACTTGCAAATTAGGTCAACCCACTTGTGCCCCTTTGTGCAAACATGAAGTTTTCTTGCATTTCAAGCTACAATGATGATAGAATAAGCATCATTTGATGACAAATTGATTATGTATTGAGTGATCTTGAGAATAGCTTGAAGATTGAGTGATGTAATTTGGAAATAAACACATGAACCATCTTTGAATCACATGCAAAAAACTTGCATCTTTCTTGAACAAAAGACCTTTGTATTGCCTTGATTTGGAGCATGATCACCTACATGAGAAAAGTAATAAATAAGTACCATATATTATTGAAGTTAGGGTTAGTTTTCAATCAAAATCAATATGAAACCCTAATGTTAAGATACAAACCAAAATGTGGCCAAGCTTGTGATCCAATGACGCAATGCAATGGTCATGCATAATATGATTTGAGTGTATACAAATGCATCTATGGAAAAGGAAAAAGGGAGGGTAAATTTTGGAGGATGACACTATCGGTCATCAGCATGCCCATACACATATATGCATAGCCCTCCCTCCGAAACATGAAAACTCATCAAAAAACAAAATTCACTCAATCAATTACATCCATACATGCATCACATACCTCAGTTCATGCACAATATTTCCACCCAAAGTGGAATATCCTACAAGAATAAAACATACATAACATAAATCAGGATACCGGGTCAATCATAAGTATAAAGGACAATCCTCCCATGCATGAGCAACAAGCAATGTTTAACCGCTCGAATACGATCAAGCATGATCCATTCCGACGCGATATACAAATAAATGCTTCATCCTCCCTTATGCGAGAAACAAGCAATGTTTAACCGCGACCTAAACATAATTCACTAAAATCAACCAACGCACAAGTTTTTCTACAAAGAACTACGTAGCTTTGATTTCCCTACCGCATCTGGGGATACGTAGTAGATTCACAGTCTTGTCAACCACCCTAATAAAAAACATATTTTTATCCCTTTTCACTTCAAATAAACACAACATAATAATTAGAAGAAATCAAATAACTTAAGCTAGCACTCTTGTTCACAAAGTTGACTAAACGGTTCCCGTTGAGTACAACTAATGTGCGGGGTGGTAGTACCTTCCCCACGCATAATCGACTCCTGAACCCAAATTTGGTTGTGACGATCATTTTTATTGTTATTTTAGGGTTTTATCGAAGTTTTAGCTTTTAAAAATAAACTTCGGTGGCGACTCTGTTGTTATTTCGAGCGTTCGTACACTCAGGTATTTTTTGCACCGCGACACATGTAAGACCAAACTTCCCACAAAACCAGAGAAGAAACCAAAATCAAAGAAAGTCCAATAAATCCGTGAGAGAAGAAAAAAGATAATAAATATCCTAGAATAATGATGAGGATTAAGTCTTCAGATAAGGAAGAAGAAAACCTAGGTCTCACAAAAAATAAAAAAGATGATAAGGTAACCTCACATTTTATTATCAAGATTTATTTGGCATTTGTATGACGCTAAAAAAAGAAACGAATAAATTAGAACAAATTATCTCTACCTCCAAAGACATTATATCTTCCCTTGAATTGAAAAATAAAAACATGTTAGGAGGGAGAGAGAGAGAGAGAGAGAGAGAGAGAGAGAGAATATGATATATTTAAAAAAACTCTTCCTCATCTCATAAAGTCTTAGAGGAATCTATAAAGTGTGATCAATCTGACATTTTGAAAAATAAAATTGATGATCTTCTAAATACACTTGATGAATTCACTAAAGGGAGAGACAACTTGAATCTTTTGTTAGGTAACCAAAAGGTGTCTTACAATAAAGTTGGTTTTGCTTATGAACCTAAGAATAATAGTAAATTTTTAAGAAATATTTTCAATTCCCAACAAAAATTTAAATGCAAAACCCTAAAATACAATTACAACAATAAAGACAGCCACATTGCCATGATTTTTGTCTCATAAAAAAGAGTCATGAGAGAAAATAAGGACATCCTCCTTTATATTTTTATAAAGATCACTTTGAAATTTAAAAAATAAAGATGTTTGTTCATAATATGTATTCTACTAATATCAAAGGACCCAAAAAGATTTGGATACCAAAGATAGAAAAGTTAAATTATGATGGAGATGATGATACTGATAGTTAATCTTCAAGCTACACAACTAAAGAAATAAATATGTTTTATTTTTACACTTCTAAGAGGGGAGAAATTTATTTCATAATAAAAACAAGACAAACTTATTGAATGCTTCCATAGTCACGGTCTTTTCTAAAATATATCTCCTCATTCCTTTCTTGAAGAAGTGTTGAGTTGTCAGGCGTGACATAACTCACCTCTTGTAGATTAAAGATTGCAAAAAGTGGAAGTGCTACAAATATGTTTACATTTTATTTTCATTAGTGTTTAGAAATGTTAACTTTAAGAATTTATTTTGTAGTATTTCTTATGCTCACCATGAGATAAACTCCTTATGTTAAGTAATGTGAAGTTTAATGCAAAGTAATATTTTTTGTTAGATGATATAGTTCTAGTGATGCATTTTATCATGAGAAATAATGCTATACATTTGTTTCTTTTTCTAATCACCTTATGAATAGGTAAAAGCTTGTTAATATTGAGAGATCTCTTAACAAGTGGAAATCATGGTAAATGTGGTTGAAAATAGTAGGATATGCATATTCACCAGATTAGTCACTTTCGACATAAATTACTATACCATAGGGGAAATCAGAAGTTATACAACACATGATTTAATGTTATTGCGAGACCTAGAGATTTGTTTTCCTAACTTAATGCATATGCTTTGATGTTGTAGACATACACCACAAGATTATTTTCTGCCTCATTTGCCATGACACGTCTCATCATTCAGACACAAAATATGAAAATCATTAAATGGGTCATTTTTCAACATGTCTCTCACTATTAGTTTAACTTATTTACTCTTATTAATTACTTATGAACCTGAATTTGTAACAACCAACCATTATTATTATCTTTTGCTCATGACTATTCACACAGTTTTGTAAAGAGAATCAACTTAAGTTAATACAATCTTTATGGGATAAATACTCTTACTTTTACATCACATGCTACTATTGGACTATGTATACTTGCACATATAAATAGCATAACATCGCCTGCTAGCGAGTTTTGTAGTCGGACTATGCTTTGTTTGGCCTTTTTCTTGCTATTTATGGCTTAGCAAGGTATGGTCCTTAGCTAAGCGAGTTTTGGTGCCTAAAATGGTATTTTTCTTTCTTTCAATTTTTGGTGCTTTTTTGGTCCTTTTTGCATGTACTTGATAATTACACAGTTAAAAAGCTCACACATGCACTTTATCATTTTTTCCTGATAAATTTATGTTTTTTTCCATTGATTACTTACAAAAAAAGTTAATAAGTGCTTATGAATTTTATGTATTTTTACATTTATCATCCCACTAACTCTTTTTTGTTGATAATATTTAAAAAAAACTAAAAGAGATTAAATGCTTACAAAATTCGATACCTCTATCTTGACTTCCTATTTATATACTTCATACTAGTCTTAATTTGTTTTGCGAAATGTGGCTTGCAAAGCTGATGTGTCTTTTCCCATCGCAACCTTGACTATTTTATGAACCACCATAAATTTTAGTGGTCTACGATATTATTCCCATTGACTTGCGGGTCCATTGAGTTAATAAGACCATTGTTGTTCAAAAATTAAGTTCCTTGCTCCATTTTGGATTTTTTTTTACCCAAATAATCCTTTTTTTTTATTTTAAAAATCCCCAAAATAACCCACTTTTTAGATTATTTCCCAAAATACCCCGCTTTAAAGAGGTGGTGCCAGATGAATTGGTGTCTGCTCTTAAACTTAGTGAGGTGGCGTCAATTGGATTGACTAGTGCACCTAGTGCTGCCAATCCAATTGGCGTATGTGTGTTAATTTATAAAGGAGACATCAATTGGTTTAACACCTGTGTGTGTTTGTAATTTGTTTTGAAAAACATTGTAAATTATAGATAAAATTCGAAATTGGGCTAATTCATATTAATATTAATACGCGTTTACATAAAAAGACTAATGTCGTTGATTGTGATGACCTAACCGACCTCCGATCCCACATCCCCTAGCAACTCGAACTCGTGCCCTAACCCACGTTGATGATTCATCCCAAGTGTTTGAGTATCTGAGGACCCAAGAACATCACCATCAACTGTAGGAGATTGCCTGAGATATTCATACAAATACGTATAATCTTGTGTATGCATTGAAGGGCTACTGCCATAGCTGAGTTCATGACCCATGCAAAGTAGTTGGGTTGTGTTTGAGTTATTGGAGGGAAACCATGACGATTGATGGGATACATTGGTGTGAATGATGCGTCGAGGAATATTTGAAATGATTGTTGTGGTGTTTGGTAGCCATATGATTGTTGCATGTTTTGGTTTTGTGATGTATGAGCTTCTTGTCTATAGTAGGGGGAGGGACGGTTGGTGTTAAATGATCGCTGAGTGTTTTGGCTAAGGCGGCTATGGTAGGGTGATGTGTTAGGTGCATAACGATGTTGGGTGTCTTGATGATGATCTACTTGTTGGTGGTGGTACGGGGCATGCTCTTGGTATTGTGGTTGGGTGTTTGACATGTTAGGGTTGTAGGTTTGTGTGTTTGTGGATCATAAATTTTGATGGATAGAGGGTTGTGAGTAACCGGTCTAACAATGTTGTTGGGGGTTAGATGTTGAACCTTCTTGTGTGTAAGTTTCCTGGCGTGGGTCGTATAGGTACATGTCCTCGGCGATGAACTCAAATCCAGAAAATGTAGATGTGTCTTTATGTGCATTTTTACACAAAGAGCTATAAAGATAAGCCAAACAAGCGGACCCCTAACTGTAACTTCTTATTCTATCTACATGTCTTAGTAAAGGTAAATACATAACATGCATACTAGAACCACTACCTTTGGGAAATAAAAATAAACCAATTAAAAGCATAATATAACACCTAGTTTTTATTATTCGAGCGTCTTCGGTAGAATTTTCATCTAATTGTAAGCTGTTGTAATATGCTTTAAGACGTGAAAGGAGTATACCTTGACCTCTCGAGTTATCATCTAACAAGTCAGCATCCAAGAGGTTCATGCAAATTGAATTCGCATAGTTGGTTTCACCATTTATCGCCTTACCTTCGATAGGCAGTCCCAATAACATGTAGACATCTTCTAACGTCACGGTACATTCATCGGTTGGAAACTAGAATGTGTGTGTCTCAGGATGCCATCTTTCACATAATGCAAGAATAAATTTAATATCAATCGACGAAGACATTATTTTGCTTACATGCCCAAAACCGACGAGTTCGACATAAGGTTGAATCATCGCGTCCATGTGAACAAATTCGTGGACACGAGTTCGAAACCTAGAAACATCCTAAAAAATAAACAACAAAATAAGTTACTTTATAAAAAATTGTGTTAGAAAAATAATACAAGAAGTAAACTCTTACATAAGTTTCTATGTTTGCAATTGTGCCTCTATGTGATTCACCCATACAGAAGCTTCTTAGTGCTAGCAATTGAGGAATATTGGCCTCCATATGAAGGGGAATAGTTTGGCACAACGATGAGATGCAAAGGAAAAAAAAGATGGTCAAACAACACACGTATTAGAATAAAAATGGATACGACTTATAAAATAATAAGATTATGTAGTATATGTCGTCAACCCGGACACAATAAGAACAAATGTTCCAATCTAGGAGCAACCTCTGCATCATAATTTAGTACCTCTTTTCAATTTTTGTAACCTTAGATTTTTATATAACATTAACTTTTTGCTACAAAAGGTTAACAACAAACATCACTCCAACATAAACACACTTAAAACAGAACAAGTCTAAATAAACAACACAAAAAATAAATATCGAATACAGATGAAAATACTTAACCACAATATTTAAAAACAACATTTCTAATTGATTACAACAATGAAACTGATGTCATCTGGTCCAAACATCATTTCCCTAACATCCTTATCAGTTTTTACTCGCGCCCAACCAAATATACTATCGAGTCTATCAATACTTCTAATTTTTCCCCTTCTGATATTTTTCCATCTAATCAACGAACCATCTCCCTCTTTAGTTGATCGAAACGACAGATGTTCCAGAAGAGCATCAACATCGGAGGCTTGTCTCTCGAATAAATCACTTTTCCATAGCGGCGACGAACACCAAACATGTTTGCAATATGACGAAAAGAGATGTGAAAAAATGAATCACACAACACCTCTATTTATAAAAAAAATTGCATATCACACTGAGGCGCCAGACCAATCGGCGCCTCCTCTCACTTTATACACATGGGCGCCAATTGGATTGGCAGCACCATGTGTTGTTGCATATTCAATTGGCGCCCCTCTTAAAAATTAAGGATATGCACCAATTGCTCTGGTGCCTATGCCTTAACATTTTTTTTGAAACTGAGATAAATTGAGATTTTTTTTTAAATTGAATTATTTTGAGATTTTTTTTTTGAAAATATAGGATATTTGAGTAAAAAAATTTCATTTTTGCTTGGATTGTAATCCTTTCTTCAATCTTATGCATCCTTTAAACCTATACATTAAAAAATGAGATAAAATATGATAACTACCTTATTTTAGGATACTTCATTATTTGCATAAATTAGGGGTTTCATATGTTACTTTGTATGCAAGTAAGGTAATACACGTGTAGATTAGATAATGGAAAATAGATAAGTTTCACACTAATCAATGAGTACATTTTTCCATCATACTCCTTCATTCATAGAAGTCAAAATCGTCTTGGTATGGCCTCTTTATAATGTTCTTTATAAACTTAGGAGACATATCACCTGAGCATGTGAAGTGACATTTATGTCACTTGTAATTTTTTAATCTCATTTGTCTCCTAGCTCCATTGCTTCGTAGAATATTAGTTGTAATTTTCTATTACAAATATCAATTTTTGAAACATGTGACATTTTATTTAATTCTTATTAAAATTTAGTAATTCATATAGTATAAAAATACTTTCAACATAAAAATCAACTGTCAGTTTTAGCTAAAGTAAATTATGAAAGACATAAATAACATATGTTTTATTACCTACAAGTCTTCCACCAATAATTTAGGATCTGAATTACAGACATAAACAAACACAACCTACATGCAAAACAAAAAGATTTCCTAAAACATAGAATTCCATATCAATTCTTGCTCTAATTAACACAATGGATGCCACACACAACATGTTTTGTAACAAAGATCTTGTTAACCCATTGAACTCAATGGGAATGCAAGTTTCTTGTATTCTTGTTGTCTCACACTTCTTCAATGTTGTTCTTAGAACCGTTGGTCAACCTGGACCCATTGCACAAATTATGGTAATAAATCAATCAATTATTTTATTATAAATTATTAACATAAATAATGGTTATTGCATTGTTTTCAATCACAGGCTGGTTTGGTGTTAGGTCCAATGTCACATGTTTCTTACATAAAAGACATATTCTTTCCTGCGAATTCGATGAATTACTACGAAGTTGTTAGCTTCTTCTGTCGCATAAACTTCATGTTTTTATTCGGATTAGAGATGAATATCCAATACACAAAGCGTCATTTTCGTTTAGTAACCTTGGTAGCATGTGGTGGTGCAATAATGGGTGCAATATTTGGTTTATCTGTCTCATTTTATTTATATGAAGAGTTAGATATAAATTCCTCAATGCCTTATTTTTGCACTATCATTATGTTAGTTGTAGCATACACAAGTTCCCCTATGGTCATCCGTTTGGCAGCAGATTTACGATTCGCCGCGTCAGACGTCGGGCGGATCGCGGTGTCCGCCGCGTTGTTTACAGAAATGGTTTGCTTATTGTTATTCAACATGATGGTTAATTGGAAGAGACTACACGATGTTCCGAGGGGTTTTTGTTGTCTCCTTATTACAACCCTAGTGACTTTTATGAATAGATACTTGGCAATTTGGTTTAATGCAAGAGATAAAAACCAAAAATACTTAAAAGCCCCTGAGCTATTACTTATACTCTTTGTGCTTTTGACTACCTCAATGGTTATAGAAATTTGGGGTTATAATAGTATTATTCATTGTTTTTTAGTTGGATTGTTTTTTCCTAAAGAGGGAAAAACTGCTAGAACATTGCTTCATAAACTTGGTTATTCAATTTATAACTTTGTACTTCCGGTATATTTTGGGTACATGGGTTTACAATGTGATCTCATAAATGTATTCAAGAGTTTGGATAAGATAGCAAATACAGCTATAATGATTTTGTTGAGCATTGGAAGCAAGCTTGGTGGAACTCTCTTGGTTTGTCGTTACCTTCATATTCCTACAAGTGAAGGAATTTTTCTTGGCTTTTTGATGAATACTAGAGGTTATGCTGATGTTCTTTTCATTGCTGCTGCTGCAAAACAAGTAATTCTTACCATTTTTCATATCTTTTCTTTTTATTCATTTACCTTATGAAACACTGACTCTCACGTAGAAACATGACACGACACGGTACAAATATTTGTATGAGTTTTCCAATAACATGTGTCGTAGAGGTGTCATATAGGTGTCAATCACGGGACACGACACAGACACTTGTACAAATTTTCCATGTGTCATATAGATGTCAGACACGGGACATGACATATCAAAGACATTTGTATGAATTTTTCAACATGTGTCATACGAGTGTTATATAGGTGTCTAACATAGGATACGACACGACTCGACACAAACACTTGTATGAATTTTCCAACACGTGTCATACATTTTTCATATAAGTGTCAAATAAAGGACATGAATCGACACACACAGTTGTATGAATTTTTCAACACAAGACACAACATGGAACATGACACAAATATTTCTAGAAGTTTTCCAGCATGTGTCCTACGAGTATCATATAGGTGTTTGACACGGAACATGATACGACATAAATACTTGAATGGATTTTTCAACACGATTCACACGCTAGTCATATAGGTGTCAGACACGGGACAAGTAACAACACAAACACTTATATGAATTTCTAAGACGTGTCGTACATATGTAATATATGTTTCAGACACGGGACACGACACGACATATACACTTGTATGAACTTTTTTAACATATGTCGTACGAGTGTCATATGGATGCCGGACACCCACACGTGTCAAATATTGTGACACACCTGATCCTATAGGCTTCCATGCTTCATAGTGTTTACTTACTAGTTATAATTACAATGATCTAAAATCAACTATTAATTTGGTTATTGTTGTATTTACAGAATCTTGATACAGAAGCTTACAATGTGTTGCTAGTAGCAATAGTACTTAACACAATAATATCAGGAATTATTGTGTCTTTTCTAGCAAGAGGAGAAGAGAAAATGTTTTCACATAATCATACAGCAATTGAGCCACAGAAAATGGAAGACGAGCTTCGAATTCTAGCTTGCGTATACGATCCTCGACAAGTATCTGCGATTCTAGCAACGGTGCTAGCAATACATGGATCAAGAACATCTCCTTCAACTACTTACTTAATGCACTTAATTGAGCTTGTGAAGAAAATCAAGTCCAATTTATTGTACCATGAAAAGGAAAATGGTGACCTTAGCGACGACGATGACTATGGCGGAAACGATGTAGTTGAAATCAATAACTCTTTAGATGTATTCACATCCGACACAAAGATTTTAGTCCACCAAAAAAGAGCAGTATCCTCTTTTCCAAGTTTGTATGAAGATGTTTGTAATGAAGCTGAAGATCTTCAAGTGTCAATCATCATTCTTCCTTTTCACAAGCATCAAAGAATTGATGGAAAGTTAGAAAGTGGAAAAGAAGGTATAAGGATTACTAATCAAAAGGTTCTTAGACACGCGCCTTGTTCTGTCGGGGTTATCATCGAGCGAGGACTAACTAAGGTCCCCGGTTTCTCACAATTGATTGCGTCCGATGGTATGCAAAATGTTGCAACACTTTTCTTCGGAGGACCAGACGATCGCGAGGCAATAGCTTGGAGCCTACGTATCTCAAAATGTCCTCGAGTTAACTTAACAATAATAAGATTTTTGTTGTCATCGTCATCGTCGTCGTCATCACATAACGAACATAATGATAACGGAGTACAATTTGATGAAAAGGAAATTTTAATGTCGTTGTCGGGAGAAGAGACGGTGAATGAGATTGATAATACTTTTATGGTTGATTTCTATAATAGATATGTGACTTCAGGACAAATTGGATATGTGGAAAAGTTTGTTACAGATGGAAGACAGACAGTTGAATCTTTGAAAGAGATTGGAGATATGTACTCTTTGTTTGTAGTAGGAAGAGGTGGTAGAGGAAATAGTTCATTAACAATAGGTATGAGTGATTGGGAAGAGTGTCCTGAACTTGGAACAGTTGGTGATGTTTTGGCTTCTTCAGATTTTGATATTCATGGTTCTGTTTTAATAATTCAACAACATAGAGATGTTAAGAAGGGTCTAATTCATGACTAATTACTATCCAAGTACAATAATTATGTACTTAACTTTATCATCATTTACACTGTACAGATCAAACATTTTTTTGTTATTCAATAGTGTGTTAAACAAGAAAAGAAAGGCTAAATATATATTTTTTAAATTATATGTTTTTATTTAGTTTTGAAGCCTATAATAGGTAAATTCGTGACTTCATAGGAATAGTTAATATAATGAGATGTTTAGAGTTGCAAAATTTAAACTATTGTAATTTTTGTTTCTCTCGTTCAAATAAGTTTATTTTAGTGAATGCGAGTTTTTTTTATTTGTAGACAAAGTGATCATAACTACTAAAAACTCGTACATACAACTTTAAGAATTAGGGTTTGTTTGATTCAATTTCGACTTTTTGTTTTTAAAAACTGTTTTATAAATTAGTTTTAAGAATTATTTTTAGAATGAAAACAAAATAAAAATTCATTTGGAAGATGTATTTTGTAAAATTATTTTTGAGATGATAAAAGAAAAAACTCGTTTGGTTGATTTGTTTTTAAACTAATAAATAGTGTGATTATAAGTAAATGATAAACAAATATCTATATTAAATAATTATTAAAAAAAGTTATAAAATTATTTTTTTTCCAATACGTATAACTGTAATCACAAAATAAATACACAAAAGAATAATAATTAAATTTTATTAAAAAATAAAAAATAGACAAATATATAATGTACATGTTATAGACATGAAGATATCCGACCAATTAAAATGTGTTTCTTAATGCAAACACAATATTTTCCATTTGTTGAATTCTTCTTACACACAACAAAAACACAATTTCTATTACAAATTCATATTTAACAAATCAATGTAATTATAATCATACCATCAATAAAAATTTATAATTTCCTGCGTGTTTTCAGTTTTGATGTTTTAGAAATTCAAAAGCAAAATAGCTTTTACAAGTTTTGGGTTTTTAGTTCTTAAAATTAAAAAACAAAAATAGTTTTCAAAATCATTTTTTTTAAAAACTATTTATCAAATGAGTTTTTAATTTTTCAATTTTCAAAAATTAAAAAACTGTTTTTGAAAAGAGAATCAAACAGGCCCTTAGTGTTCAAATTTTAATATTAACATTCAATCTAACAATATCAATTTTTAATAGTTGAGTTAAGATTTGCGGAGTCTTTGCGAATGTTATTTATCATCAATAAGTGAAGCTATTTCATATGAGTTATTAATTATTTTTAAATAGTTATAGTTAGTGGTGTGATTTTTTTTTAAAATAACCATGTTTTTTAAAAAAAATTCTAAAATAACCCATTTTTCAAAAAAAATTCTAAAATAACAACCATGTTTGGGAGAGGATGCGCCAGATGCATTGGGCCTCATGAAGAGACGCCAATGCTTGTGGCGCCTGCATGACCCTCCAAAAGAGGAGGAGCCCATGCATCTGGCGCCTGCGTGTGTGTTGTTTGCGAAAAGAAAATTTAATTTTGCAGCCAATAAGAATCAAACACTCAACCTTTTGACTAGGAGTCAAGCACATTTCCAATGCACCATAGACACTTCATGTTAATTTGTTTCATCATATACTTAATATACCATGTATAATTACAGTAGATTAATAAATTACTAAACCTTAGTTGAATTTTTTTTCACTTAGTTTTAAAATAATGTATAATTACAATAGATTAATTTTTAACTAATTAACTAATCATTCTCTTCAAAATAAATATTTAATTATGAAACATAAACATTAAATAAAATTAATGGATGAAACATAATTAGTTAAAATATTTAATTTTATTTTACATTATGTTTCATCCATTATTTTATTTAATGTTTATTTTTATAAAATTAAAATATTCTTTTATACAATACTCTTTTTTATTAAACAATTCTTTTTATAAATATATATATATATATATATATATATATATATATATATATATATATATATATATATATATATATTATTTAATTTTATTATAATGAATTTTAAATAAACATAAATATTTTAACTATCTACGTTCATATTTAATATGTCGAATGGATATTATCTATATTTTATATTTAATGTTATAATATAAAATTGCGATTGTACTCTTAAGAAATTAAAATGTAAATATTAAATAATATTCTTAACTTATATATTTTAAAACAACGATAAAATAAAATAAAATATATATTTAGTTAATTTAAAATTTTAAAATAGGCATAAAAGTTCTAAGTGAAAATAATTAAGACAAATATATAGAGATGAAAAAAATTAATCTATTGTAATTATACATTATTTTAAAACTAAGTGAAAAAAAATCCAACTAAGATTTAGTAATTTATTAATCTACTGTAATTATACACGGTATATTAAGTATATGATGAAACAAATTAATATGAAGGTTTGTGGTGTAGTGGAAATGTGTTTGACTTCTAATTAAAAGGTTGTGTGTTTAATTCTTGTTGGCTGCAAAATTTAATTTTCTTTTCACAAGCAAAACACACAGGCGCCAGATGCATGGGCGCCTCCTCTTGGAGGGCCATGCAGGCGCCACAAGCATCTTCATGAGGCCCAATGCATCTGGCGCCTCCTCTAACTCCCCTTTTGGGGGGTGCGCATCATCTCCCAAACATGGTTATGCTAAAATAAAAATTTGGTTATCCATTTTGTTATCTAAATATAAATCGTTACCCATTATAAAAATGTGGATTTGTTATTGAATATCCAAATTTTACTATGCGTTAAATTTTTATAGTTATCTATTTTCATATTTTATTACATTATAAATCAATTTTATATTTTAATTTCTTTAAAATTTTAAAAATAAATTTCAGATTTTTTTTTCTTTTCACGAAAAATATTATATTCGGAATTTTTTTTCGAAAAAATTATATTTGATATTTTGTTTTAAATAAAAATATTATTTTTTTAAAATAAAAAAAAATATTTTTTATCAAAAATATTTTATATTTTTTCCAGTAAAAAAAATTCTTTTTTAAAAAAATTTAGATTATTTTTAGATAATTTTTTTGATAATTTTTTTAATTTTCAAAAAGGTTATTTTTTCCAATTTTCAAAATAAAAAAAAACTTTTATTTTCAAAAATAAAAAAATTTAAAAAAATAATAATAATTTTTTTTAATTTCAGAATAAAAATTATTTTTTATTTTCAGAACTTTTTTTATTTTTCGATTTCCATTTTTTTTAAATAATTTTTTTTCAGTTATTTTAATTTTTTGGAATAATTTCTTTTTTAAGATTTTTTTTATTTTCAATATTTTTTTCATTTTCGGAATATAATTTTATTATTTTCAATTTTTTTTATATATTGTTTTTTCTTTTTTCTGAATTTTTCTTTTTTTTTTTAAATTGTTTTTTTTTATGTTTTTTAAATTTTAAAAAAATATATTTTAAAACCTCATAAAATTTGTTTATGTTTTTAAATTTAAAAGTTAATATTAATTTAAAGAAAATAAAATTTAAATAAAATTAAATAATTTTGATTAAAATCAAAATCCATTTAAAAGCGGTTTTAAACCGGTTCGAAACCAGTTTTAAATTTTAATTTGATTTTTATGAGAACTGGTTTGGTTTATAAATCATAACCATAAAAATAATTGATTTATATTAAATAGTTATCCATGGACATCCTTAATTATAGTCATGTTGTTTATAATAGCTTTTGGTAATAAACAAGTTACAAAATGCATTAATGTTAAACTTCTTCATTAACTTAACTTTACAAGCATAAGGTGAACATGAAACATTCTTTCAAGTTGCATGAAATGTAAAATGCCATTTTTATTCTATACAATATAAATTTTAAATAGATTTATATTAATCTTATAAAAGTTACAAGTTGGTTCTCATATTTTTTAAAATTTTTAAAATGATTCACACATTTTTTAAAATTTGTAAATTTGTCTCGACTTTTTAAATTTGTTTTAATTTTTAAAATTTATAAAAACTAACCTCAAAAAAATTAAAATTGAAGAATTTTATCAGCTTTCCTAACTAAAAATATTTAAAATAAAAGAAATTCAATCAAAATATATGAATTGCTTAGAATTTTAAATTATATACATTTTCAAATACATCATCCAAAAGCACTACTAGACTTGCTTTGCATTAGAAAATGTTGAGATAATGTATTTTTTTTAAGAAATTCAAAATTCTTTATGTAAATTCCTTTGTTTGGATGAAAATTTTGGAGAATTTTCAAAATTACGAGAATTTATGAATAATATTTCTCTAATTAAATTTAGGAATTTCAAAATTACATTTTGTATCGGTATATTCGTAAAGGGACACATAAGAGGCGACAGGAAAGGTGAGTGACACTTCGAATTGCCATAATTCCCACATGATTGCACATTTACGAGATCAAATGCCTGTTTATTGGATGTGTTATCCATTTCTTAAATACACCGCCTATTTCTGAAATAATTTGTCAAACATGGGAGAGTGGGGAGTGGTGTGTTCATGATTCACTACGATGTGAAATAAGTCATACAAAAGTTAACTACACTATACTGAATAATATGGGAATGAATATCCACTCCTTCGTTCTCTCGGTGTTAGTTGCTATTTCCAAGGGGCATATGATCCCGACCCAATATAGTTATAAATATCTCAACCCTGAAATTGAGAGAGTACAATCACATTCTAATAGATAAAACCACATACATATAGCTTCCCACATCCATACGTGAGCTAGATCTCAATCCTACAACAACCTTAAAGCCTTTGACAACCCTTAATCACTAGGGGTTGTCATGTATTATACTTTAGCAAGTATAACTGGCACCCACCGTAAGGCCCTAGTAAAACTGACTTGGGCCATCATAAAAACATTCTTTTGGATTGTTTTCCTACATTTATCCTCTTTTTTCTTCATGGTGAACAAAAAGACAACAACTCTAGGCACAAAAGAATCTGGCAACGAGGAAAGCTCCATGGTAGAGACGCACACCACCACGAACTTCCTTCATCGTCATAACCAAATTCTAGAGGATGACATCATCCATATCCAACATCGACAGTCGGGAATAGACCCTACAAACGAGGTGGATATGTTAGACCCCTAACCTCTTTCAGACGAGATATGAGAGGCACATGTTCTAAAGAACTTTAAGACATCTTTGTTGACTAAGTTCGATGGTCGTAACGACCCATATGATCATGTTGCCTCCGTCAACACATATATACGCATCATTGGATCCATTGACTCTTTAAACCATATGAACATGTTTCCTCCATCAACATGTATATGGGTCTGCCTCGTCTCTCCGTCACCAGCTATTAGGACTTAGTAAAGAAAGTAGTCCATCAGACTGCAGCAAGCAGGCTAAGAAAGATAGTCACCACTAGTCTCTTCAACATTCGCCAGCGTCCTTCTAAATCTCTAAGGGAATACCTCGTCCGCTTCAATAAGACGATAATCAAGTTCATTCATTCCAACCAGAAAAAGTTCGTAGGAGCATTTCAAAATAGGCTCGGGGTGGAACCCCTCAACGAATACCCCGCCCAGAGTCCAGTGGTGTCCTTGGCCGAAGTTGTGACACGGGTGGAATGCTACATCAAGGGCAAGTAATGCTAAAAAGAAATTCTGAGATGTGAAAGAGCTCACCTATAATGTAGAAGGCTCGCAGCAATCACGAAGGAATCAGTACACATCACTCGTTAGAGACAAGAAAATGTTTAAGCAAAATGGAAAACCCACTGACATTTTCACGCCTCTGAACACCCGTATGGAGCATATATGGCAATAAGTTCTCCACATGCATAACATCCTTCAACCGCCAACTCCAAACACATACATTTTGGGACCTGAGCCTAGAAATTGGTGCAAGTTCCACAAAGTCAAAGGACATCATACCGAGGACCGCTATCAGCTCAAGAAGGATATATATTGTCTTATCTAAGGGAGACGTTTAAAGAAGTATGTGTCATACCATAAACTTTTCCCTCCCCTTTTCACTTTTCATCTAACCTTTGGCTTGAGATTCATCTGCACTCATTCACACCAAATACATGTGCATCATTCATTCATGTTAACATTTTCTAATAATCATCATAGATTCAAAGTTTGTGGTTATGGAAGCTAGGGTTTTCTTGGGGATCAAGCCCTAGGATTATGGTGATGCTTATCATTTGGAATCAGTGGGCGAAACCCTGATTTCTTGACCTTTGGGACTTTGATTCATGGAGATTGCAAACATGGTGTTCATCTGTGCATCCAAATCCTAATTCTTGACTTTGTTACTATTGGAACTTATGATTGTTTTTATGAGCTTGTGTTTGATCACTAAACCCTAATCTTGGGGCCATATGTTGGAAATGTGATTGTGGAGCTTTATGCTTGGTTTTAAGCCCTTGATTTAATGGTTGACATCTTGAAACCCTAATCAGGGGGCCTTGGTACTTGTGTAATGTTGGTTTGACTTTTGATCTTGTGATTGACTAAAACCCTACTTCATTGGACTGTGGTCCTTGACCACCATATCATACATCATCAATCATCAAATGTGTTATTTGATCAAAGAAATCATTCATTTGACCTACATGTTACATGCTTGGGGATTCATCTGATCCAAGGCCTTGTTCAAGAATTCATCCATGTGCATTCCATTTGACCATTCCTAGTCCATTGATTCTAGGCCCATGATGCTTTCCAGTTCATAGGTCCATGGTCATTCATTTATGGTTCATCACTCTTTCAAAGTCCTTATTCTAAAGGGGCATGTTTTATTCAAGTCCTTGTTTCATTCTTTACCCCGTATTCTATGGTCTGCTTAATTCATTTGATTTCATTGATCCATGTTGCCTCATAGGTCATTGACTTAGGTCTCTTGGTGCATTCGTTAGGCCATGTTTCACAATATATTTGGTCTTATTGCTTTTGATTCATATTTCATTTGTGTTGGTCCATTATGTCATCATATAGTCAAAACCCTTTATTTAAGTGTTTAGTTCTCATTTTTAACCCATAAGTCCATTCAAGTTTCCATGGCAAGTTTGATTTCAAAACATGGATTTCAAGGCAAAAGTTCAATGGGAAGTTCAAACATGTCTTTATTCATAAAGATACAATCATCCAACAATGTCTTTCCCTGCATATATTCTCATTTTTAACCCATATACAATGTCCATTACAAAAAAAATATATAAAAATTGCATTTTTTACAAAAGTTAACTTTTGGTCAACTGTTGACTTGTCAACTAGTTGACCAAAGTCAACTATCATTTTTTTCATTCCTAAAACCTTAATACTCATTACATCTTTATGCTTGCATAGATTCCATGAACTTCCATCGTCATGTTGCTTCAAGAGCAAGAAATCCCATTTTGCATCCCTTTGGTCATGCCTTTGTTGGTCTCATTTGTCCATGCCTTGAGTTTACCAAGCCTTGCAACCATATACCACAAACCAAACCTGCATTCAAAATCAACATACATCCATAAATTCAACACAAGCAATGCATATTAAGTCATAGCATACAAATTACATTCATGACAAACATAGAAACAATGCATATTGCACATCAATTAACACCATTTGCAAACTCACCATGACATGAATATATCTTGCAGCAACATACATAGGCGTGCATTACATCAGATCATCACACCAGCTTGCACACAAACCTTGGCATTGAAACTTGCCTTTCCCTGCAGTCCAAATAAAAACCCTGTGAAAGCCTGCTGCAGCCTAACAATGCCCTGCATTTCCATACAAAGAACTTGCAGCCTTGCTTCATCATCATCAATCCACGCCTGCATCATACACAACAGCCATGAATCACATCAAAGCCATAACAACAACCCATTCAATTCACATGCACAATGACATAATAAGGCAAGCATTCATGACCATAGCATGTGTACCATTAAACAATCAACATACAACATCAGCAGCAGGACAAACTTCGACCTAAAATCGATCAACAGAAAATTGAACTACCATTTCATTTCATTTCCATCTAACCAATTAGAATTTCCATCTAACAAATTAGCAGCAATCGAGCAAACCATTTTCATATCTAACCAACTGACATCATCTAACAAAAATTGATTAACATTAACTCAACTTAACATTTCCAATAACAGAAATTAAGAAACTAACTTAACTGATCATTTTCCAAGTAACAACTCAGCTTCACCTGAACATTCCACACTAACAGAAATTGAATAAAATTTCAGTTGACTCAGCCTCACAAAATCAGTTACAAACACTTAATTTTAGAAATCATTTTAACTCTAACTAAATTGAGCATAACTAACCTAACTAACTAAAATTAACATCGTGATTCACCCTTAACTAACTTCTAATTCAATGAGCTAACAGAGGTAATATAAGTTGGATTTCTCAGTTAACTCTGTCCTATATATTCATTCACCCTGCTCATTCAAAAGGATCCAGATTTATTCATTTTCACTCTCTTCATTAAGCTCTTCCTAATTTATCATTATCTCACGCTCTCGAATTCACACTTCATCCATACGATTTCTCAGATTAGAAGAAGACACATAAGAAGAAGATTAAGGAGAAGAGGATTCAAGAAGAGGAAGTTTCGAAGGTTTCTGAGAAGCATACCTGGGATTCTGACGTCTGCTCTGGTGAGTGTCTTCCCTTGGAACATTTTGGCATAAATGATTTTGTGAATTGTTACTCCACTGCCGCCGATGATGAGCTCTGGCGTGGTGGAGGGAGAGAGGAGGGAGAAGAAGGTTGTTTAAACTTGGAAACCATGTGTAAAATGTGCAACACGTTTTGCACGTGTTTTTTTGAATCTGAACCAATTTTCTCTTTCCCCTTCAATTTCGGATTGGGCCTTGGGCAACTTGGGCCCAAACTCTGCTTCCTGCACCCCTGGTCCACCATATACACCCCTGCTTTTACTATTTTTCTATTTTTTTTCATTTCTTTTAGTGTTTTTTAATTGATTTTAATTGTTTCCAATTTGATTTAAAATTTTGTTTTACATGAAATTAACTTTTAGAATTAATGCATGATTTGATTAGTTTTACTTTAATTTTTTTAATCATGTAATTAGAATTTTAATTATAATTTAATTAGGTTAATTAGATTTTTGATTAATTTTTAAAATTAGGTTTTAGAATTTAATTCCTATTTGATTGATCCATTGTATATTGACATTTTTGGCCTTAGGTTTTAGAAACCTTATGCAATTCATGTTTCCTTAGTTAGGGTTTTGATTAGAATCAAGTTTACTATTTCGAATTTGCTTATTAGATAATCATTTATTTTTGCACATAAATACATAAATTTAAAAATAGTGATTCTTTAATTCTTAACTATTATTAATATGTGAATATACCATTTGAATCAATTTTTTACCATTTGAATCAATTTTTTACGTTGATCGTGAATATATAATTAGTTTTTCATTCTTATACATATTTTAGCTGAACCGATTCATTTTTTAATCAATTTTTTTGCCATTTTTTATTTTTTTCGGTATAATTCATAATTTATTTCACAATTTATCATATATATTTGATTTTTTTATGAAATTCCAATTCCAATAACATATTAGTTCGTCAATTTCAAGTTTATTAACCAATATCGAAAACTTATTCAAAAGTGTCACTTATTTCAAATTATTGCCCTTACTTTTTTATTCAACCGGTCGCATGCATATAATAATCACGTTATTAATTTCTTATTAACCGATCACATTATTGTTTCAATATGACATATATAATAATCACACTACCAAAATCATATGATTTTGTTTCTTTTTTTCTATGTATTGTCCATGCTTACTGTTATTAACTTCGATGTGCTTCATATTATTTTTATTTCATTAATTATAATGTACCATTGCATGCACAATCTACTGTGGTCCATTACCAGTATCTACCGTAGCCACACGTTTTTACTTGAATATATTAGCTATTTAGTCTAAGACAACATTAGTATACATTACCTTAAGAAATTAATACGTCAGTTTACTTGAATAGAATTTTTATATATTGGTATCATTAGCTTAGAAGACTAGTTACATTAGTCTTAATTTAAAATAATACATTATTTTAATTAAAGAATATACATTAGTTTAGTTAGGGAAATAATATATTAGCTTAGAAAATAATTATTATCTTTAGCTTAGAAAATAAATATTAGTCTTAGTTTTAAAAAATAAATATTAATATTAGTTTTTGTGAGAATGCTAGAATTAATTTCTCTTTTAATTAGTTTTAGTGGTGATTCAAAATGGTAGAAGTAGAATTAATATGTTAGTTATTTGTTTTTTTCTTATTAATTGATTATACCTTCTTTTGATTCATGTAATTAATTAATTATACCTTTAATTAATTCTTTTGTCAATTCATGGCTTGATTTCCCTTGATTGATTTAATTATTTGGTCAAATATACTTTGATCGATTAATTAGGTTAATGGCTTTAGGATTTTTTGTGTGACTTTCATGACCAATTGCATGTTCCTTTAGATTCTAGGTTATTTTGGTTTCCCTTAGAATTTAGATTTATCATTCATGTACTTGATTTACAACTGAAACTTTCCCCTGATCGATTAAGTTGATCAAAGTCTTCTTTGACCAACTAAATCCTTTGACATGTGTTTTTCCCCTCAGTCTAGTCAAGTGATCAGAAGCCTCTTGATCACCTGATGAGACTAATCCCCTGTACTGGAGTTGTATTGGATCTCAAGACCTCAATTCAATCTCAAGCCAACATAAGTCAGTTAAACATTACAGACAGACTAGACATTGGACTACTTTTCAAGCACAACAAAGGTCATGCATCAACACTTGTCAATTATGATTCAAATTATGCGCCATGAGCTTTAAGCAATAGAGAAGGAGTGAGGGGGAGCATTCACATCCTCATTCTGAGTATCTTTGGGTACGAGACGAATGACCTAGTTGCTCATAGTATTCACCTCTACTCATATACTTTACTTCAATTTAAATCAAGCAATAGTCAAGTCTCTTTCTTCACAATCAACAATGCATCATCAGGAGCAATCAAAAAGAATTTTCTTCAACTTATTAGTTATGATGAGGATTACACATCACGAGTCTTAAGAAGTAGAGAAGGGATGAGACGGAGCATTTTTATCCTCATTCTGAATATCTTTAGGTACAAGATGAATGACCCAGTTGCTTGGAGTATTCACCTCTACTCGTAGACTTTAGTACAATTCGAATAAGGTAATTGACAAGTCTTCTTCAGGAAAAATACATCAATCAACGCCATTGTTTTATCCTCATTCTAAATATCTTTGGGTACAAGATAAATGACCCAGTTGCTTGGAGTATTCACCTCTACTCATAGACTTTAGTGCAATTCGAATAAGGTAATTGACAAGTCTTCTTCAGGAAAAACACATCAATCAACGCCATTGCTTTATCCATCACACTCTCCTCTTTGGATCTAGTTCCAAACTCACATCTTGGCGTCCATACATCTTTTGGGATCATTATCTCAGGGTCACACACCCATTTCTTATTCAATTGCTTCATGCTCTGCCTACAGTTACAAACTTTGGCATCCTTTTCTTATTGCTTCATGCACTGTCTACAGTTACAGACTTTGGCATCCTCCTTTCATTTCCCATAAAGTGACAGACTTTAGCATTCTTTTTCTTTCCCTACAGAGTTTAAGACTTTGGTAAGCTCTTTTTTGCTTTATGGAGTTACAGACTCTGGAAACTTTGTTTTTTCCTATACAGTTACAGACTTTGGCAAAGTGTAACACCCTTCTAAATACCCCAAACATTTAATTAAAATATATAACATATCAAATCAGAGTAATTATGCCCCGAAGGGTGTCACACAATCATTTCACCACAATTATCAAAATGTCCTGTCATGCTCATTTATTAAATCAAAATAAGGTTCTTTTGCATAATTCGCAGCGGAATAAAATCTAGCATCAAGGTAAAGCATGTAACACGATACATGTAAATCATTCAACAACCAATATCAATTAATTAAAACATCCCCTCCCGATGTTACATCTATCAGAGCATGACCCGCTAAAGACGACATTAGACTCCAAAGAATAGCTTCTATTCAACTCACTGCTTGTTACCTGAAAAATAGCTGTAAGGGTGAGTTCCTCAATCAATGTAATAGGCATTATACAACATTATGTAATGTTAAGTAAATAACGCAACAATTCACCCTAACCAGACTACACCCTCAATAACGGCAGTGTTAACTCCAACATCATACTCAACAATAATATATATCATATGTATAATTTTCAAACCATATTCAACATCACAACACAACACAACGATTTACTCACTAATTCCTCACAATGGGAATTAGCTACAGCCCCACAGGCTATGCCATGCATTCACTATGTAATGAGACTCCATGAAATGCGGTACCGACTCTTCTTGAACATACAGTTCAAGCTCACCGATCCCTCCGGATACGGCTACTAAGCTCACTAGTCCCACTCATTGAGATCTAATGACTCACTCACTAATTCCTCACAATGGAAATTAGCTACAGCCCCGAAGGCTAGACTATGCAAGCTAATCATCTAGCATGCAAACATCAACAACAATTACCACAACAATTCACTCACTAATTCCTCACAATGGGAATTAGCTACAGCCCCGAAGGCTATGCTATACACGCTAATCACCTAGCAATGCAGCATCAACAATAATTCACAACGGACATAAGCTTACACTCTAAGCCATACAACAGTCCATTCGCAACACAGGCAATATATATACATTCACATCATTAGGCATGCCATCATACATCAATCAACACATCGTTATCATGTAAGTCAATTAAACACCGTATTAGCACTCTCTACTAATACCTATACGGCTCACAACAGCGGAATACAATCCCTATTACATCACGTGCCAACATAGGCCAGCTCTCAATTATGTACACAACATTAACATATCCATCTTTCCACTCTGCAACATACGATATCCAGTTTCGATGATGACAAAACCATTATGCACGTCCATGAACAAAGAATGAAGGCTTTTGAGTCGACTATAGGGGTCAGCTCAAAGCTCGCGGTCGGCGCAAAGGCTCTGCTCAACTGGAGGGAGTCAGCGCAAACACCCCTTGCGTCGACGCATAGGGTCGACGCTTAAGTCACGGGTCGGCGAAAAAATGCCTTGCGTCGACGCATACAGTCGGCGCTTGCCCCACGGGTCAGCGCACGCCGACTCTATGGTCGACCGTTCGCGCGCAGACTCAGATTTTTCTGAGTTATTCCAAGTTCCGTCAGCTTAATGCATATCAGGTTTTCCGGCCGCTCCCGCATCTAAAACCCTTTCTACAAAAACCCAATTGGTCTCATAAATTGGTAGTGCCGATTCAAGTTTTTAATTGGGATCCGTGCCATAGTCTAACATTTACGACTCGCACAACTATCGATTCAATTTACAGTTTTTAACACAGTTTATCCGACATCAATTTCAGCATATACAGTCCCAATTAGGGTTAAATCGACGGCTTATCACTACCCATTACATATTATCCCATAATACCCATTAATCGACGATAAACCCCCCTTACCTGAGATAATCCGGCAATTCTTTGAGTTCAAGCTCTTCCTCTTCTCCAACTTTCTTCCTCTTGCTCTGCCTCTTCCCTTTTCCTCTTCTCTGCAGTTTCTCTGTTTTCACGTGAAAACACTTCTTTACCAAATGGGATTCTCTTTCCTCATTTCACACTTATATATTTTCCAATAATAATTATTATTCCAAAATAATTAAAATAATCCAATAATAATAATCTAATTATTTAATTAAATTAATAATATACTATTAATTCAATTTAAATAATTATTTTATTTTATTGGGGTGTTACAACTCTCCCCCAATAAAAGAGTTTTCGTCCTCGAAAACATACCTCAAGCGAACAACTCTGGATAAGACTCCTTCATCTTACTCTCCAGTTCCCAAGTCGCGTTGCCACCTGCTGGTCCTCCCCAAGCTACCTTCACCAAGGCAATCTCTTTACCCCGCAATTGCTTCAACTCTCGATCCTCGATCCTCATAGGTGATGTTTCAACAGTCAGGTTATCTCTCACCTGTACATCATCTACTTGGACTACATGCGACGGATCATGAATGTACCTCCTCAACTGAGACACATGAAAAACCTCATGTAAATTCGCAAGCGACGGCGGTAAAGCGATACGATAGGCTACCTCTCCTATCCTCTCCAAAATCTGATAAGGACCAATAAAACGAGGTGTCAACTTCTTCGACTTCAAAGCTCGACCAACACCAGTTATCGGAGTAACACGAAGAAACACATGATCCCCCTCTTGGAACTCAAGTGACTTCCTCCTCTCATCATGATAACTCTTCTGACGACTCTGAGCAATTCTCATCTTCTCCTGAATCATCTTAATCTTTTCCGTAGTTTGTTGAACAATCTCTGGTCCAACTACAACACTCTCACCGGACTCATACCAACATAAAGGTGTTCGACATCTCCTACCATACAAAGCTTCAAACGGTGCCATACCAATGCTCGAATGAAAACTATTGTTGTAGGTAAACTCAATCAAAGGTAAATAACTATCCCAAGCACCTCCTTTCTCCAAAACACAAGCTCTCAAAAGATCCTCTAGTGACTGAATCGTCCTCTCAGTCTGACCATCAGTCTGCGGATGATATGCAGAACTCAATCTCAGCTTAGTCCCTAAAGCCTTCTGCAAACCTTCCCAAAACTTCGATGTAAATCTAGGATCTCTGTCCGAAACAATACTCGACGGAATACCATGCAAACTTACAATCTTCTCAATATACAACTCAGCTAGCCTCTCTAATGGATAATCCATTCTGATCGGAATGAAATGAGCCGACTTCGTCAATCTATCCACAATCACCCAAATAGCTTCAAAATTCTTATTTGTCCTTGGCAAACCAGAAACAAAATCCATACTGATACTATCCCACTTCCACTCTGGAATAGCCAACGGTTGCATTAGCCCAAACGGCTTCTGATGCTCAATCTTTGACTTCTGACAAGTCAAACAGGAATAAACAAAACTCGCAATTTCTCTTTTCATTCCCGGCCACCAAAATAACTTCTTCAAATCATGATACATCTTCGTAGCTCCAGGATGAATACTCAAACCACTACGATGTCCTTCCTCAAGAATGCTCTTCTTAAGCTCAGTAACATCCGGAATACACACCCGATCACCAAATCTCAAAACACCATTCTCATCAACTCTGAATTCACCACCTTGCCCTTGATTCACTAGAGTCAACTTGTCAACCAAAAGCATATCGGATTTCTGACCCTCTCTGATCTCATCCAGAATACCACTCGTTAACTTCAACATTCCCAATTTAACACTATTGTGAGTACTCTCACACACCAAACTCAAGTCTCTAAACTGTTCAATCAAATCCAATTCCTTAACCATTAACATAGACATATGTAATGATTTCCGACTCAACGCATCAGCTACTACATTTGCTTTACCCGGATGGTAATTCAAACCAAAGTCATAATCCTTCAGAAACTCTAACCATCTCCTTTGTCTCATATTCAGCTCTTTCTGATCAAACAAATACTTTAAACTTTTATGGTCACTGAAAACCTCAAATCTTGACCCGTACAAATAATGTCTCCATAATTTCAGAACAAATACCACAGCTGCCAACTCTAAATCATGCGTCGGATAGTTTCTCTCATGAACCCTTAGCTGTCTCGAAGCATAAGCTATAACTTGCTTATTCTGCATCAACACACCACCCAAACCCAACAACGAAGCATCACAGTAAACCTCAAATGGTTCCGACGAACTCGGTAATATCAGAATAGGAGCAGTAGTTAACCTTCTCTTTAACTCTTGGAAACCTTCTTCACATTTTGGGTCCCAAACAAACGCTTGCCCCTTTCTGGTCAACATCGTCAACGGTAATGCCAACTTAGAAAATCCCTCAATGAACTTCCTATAATAACCAGCCAAACCAAGGAAACTTCGAATCTCAGCAACAGACTTCGGAGCTTCCCACTTAGACACCGCTTCTATCTTAGAAGGATCAACAGCCACACCACCTCTGGAAATCACATGACCAAGAAAACTAACCTCTTCCAACCAAAATTCACACTTGGATAGTTTAGCAAATAACTTCTTTTCTCGTAGAATTCCTAAAACCAATCTCAAATGCTCAGAATGCTCTTCTTCAGATTTCGAATACACCAAAATATCGTCAATAAACACCACAACAAACTTGTCTAGGTACGGATGAAAAATCCTATTCATATACTCCATAAATACTCCAGGCGCATTAGTCACACCAAAAGGCATTACAGAATACTCATAATGTCCATACCTTGTTCTGAAAGCAGTCTTCTGAATATCCTCAGTCTTCACACGTATCTGATGATACCCAGATCTCAAATCTATCTTGCTGAACACACTCGCACCAACCAACTGATCCATCAAATCATCAATCCTCGGCAAGGGATACCGATTCTTGATCGTCACTTTATTCAGTTGCCTGTAGTCCACACACAACCTCATAGTACCTTCTTTCTTCTTAACCAACAACACTGGTGCACCCCACGGTGACACACTCGGACGAATGAATTTCTTATCCAACAGATCTTCCAGCTGACTCTTCAATTCAGCTAACTCCACAGCAGACATACGATACGGCGCCATCGATATCGGTCTAGTACCAGGTACCAAATCAATCGAGAACTCAACTTCACGCTCTGGCGGCAATTCATTCACCTCTTCCGGGAACACATCAGGAAAATCACACACCACAGCTAGATCGCCAATCACCAGTTTATCTTTAGCCTCCAAAGTCGCTAACAGCATAAACAACTCTGCCCCATCTGCTACTTCCTCACTCACCTGCCTCGCTGATAGAAACAAACTCCTTCCTTCCTTCTTCTCAGGAAATATCACAGTCTTATCAAAACAATTGATAGAAATCCGGTTAAACACCAACCAGTTCATACCCAAGATAACGTCAATCTGTACTAGAGGAAGACACACAAGGTCTATCCCAAAATCCCTACCAAAAATACTCAATGGGCAACTTAAACAAACTGAAGTAGTAGTCACTGAACCCTTCGCAGGAGTATCAATCACCATACTACCCAACATCTCAGATATCTCTAACTTAAGTTTCACAGCACAATCCAAGGATATAAAAGAATGAGTAGCACCGGTGTCAATAATAGCTACAAGAGGAAAGCCATTAATATAACACGTACCTCTGATCAAACGATCATCTGCAAAAGTCTCAGAACCTGATAGGGCAAAGACCTTGCCTCCTGACTGATTCTCCTTCTTCGGCTTAGGACACTGTGGACTGATATGACCCAACTCTCCACAGTTGAAACAAGTCACAGTCTTCAACCTACACTCTGCAGCCAAATGACCACCTTTTCCACACTTGAAACACTTCATCTCAGCACTGGTACACTCATGAACACGATGTCCAGCCCGACCACATCTATAACACTTAACAGGAGCACTAGAGTCTCCCCCACTAGGCCTCTTCATCCTACTCTGCTTCTGGAAACCTTTGTCAGCTGCATACGGTTTCCCACGATCAATCTGATTCTTACCCCTCCTATCAACCCTTTGCTGATAGCTCTCTGCTCTAGCCTTGGAATCCTGTTCAAAAATCCTGCAACAGTCAACCAAATCAGAAAACACCCTGATTCGCTGATATCCAATCGCCTGCTTCATCTCGGGACGCAACCCGTTCTCAAACTTCACACATTTGGAAAATTCCCCAGCAGCCTCATTATACGGAGTGTAATACTTTGACAGCTCTGTGAACTTCGCAGCATACTCAGTAACAGACCTGTTACCCTGCTTCAATTCCAAAAACTCTATCTCTTTCTTTCCTCTAACATCCTCTGGGAAATACTTCCTCAGGAATCTTTCCCTGAACACAGCCCAAGAAATCTCAGCATTTCCAGCAGATTCCAACTCAGTGCGGGTAGCAACCCACCAATCATCAGCTTCCTCTGACAGCATATGTGTACCGAACCTGACCTTCTGGTTATCAGCACACTCAGTTACTCTGAAGATTCTCTCAATCTCCTTCAACCACTTCTGAGCACCATCTGGATCGTATGCTCCCTTGAACATTGGAGGATTGTTCTTCTGGAACTCACTCAGTTGACGAGTAGCTCCCATTCCCGCAACATTCGGATTCCCTCCAAGTACTCCAGCTAGCATACCCAGAGCCTCAGCAATCGCAGCATCGTCTCTACCTCTTCCAGCCATCTCTATTCTGAAAACCCAACAAGCTAAAACAATAAGTACTGATAGGGTTACACAACACCTATCCCGTACAGGGGAAACAGAATAATTACGACTCGACTCGACCAACCATGCTCTGATACCACTCATGTAACACCCTTCTAAATACCCCAAACATTTAATTAAAATATATAACATATCAAATCAGAGTAATTATGCCCCGAAGGGTGTCACACAATCATTTCACCACAATTATCAAAATGTCCTGTCATGCTCATTTATTAAATCAAAATAAGGTTCTTTTGCATAATTCGCAGCGGAATAAAATCTAGCATCAAGGTAAAGCATGTAACACGATACATGTAAATCATTCAACAACCAATATCAATTAATTAAAACATCCCCTCCCGATGTTACATCTATCAGAGCATGACCCGCTAAAGACGACATTAGACTCCAAAGAATAGCTTCTATTCAACTCACTGCTTGTTACCTGAAAAATAGCTGTAAGGGTGAGTTCCTCAATCAATGTAATAGGCATTATACAACATTATGTAATGTTAAGTAAATAACGCAACAATTCACCCTAACCAGACTACACCCTCAATAACGGCAGTGTTAACTCCAACATCATACTCAACAATAATATATATCATATGTATAATTTTCAAACCATATTCAACATCACAACACAACACAACGATTTACTCACTAATTCCTCACAATGGGAATTAGCTACAGCCCCACAGGCTATGCCATGCATTCACTATGTAATGAGACTCCATGAAATGCGGTACCGACTCTTCTTGAACATACAGTTCAAGCTCACCGATCCCTCCGGATACGGCTACTAAGCTCACTAGTCCCACTCATTGAGATCTAATGACTCACTCACTAATTCCTCACAATGGAAATTAGCTACAGCCCCGAAGGCTAGACTATGCAAGCTAATCATCTAGCATGCAAACATCAACAACAATTACCACAACAATTCACTCACTAATTCCTCACAATGGGAATTAGCTACAGCCCCGAAGGCTATGCTATACACGCTAATCACCTAGCAATGCAGCATCAACAATAATTCACAACGGACATAAGCTTACACTCTAAGCCATACAACAGTCCATTCGCAACACAGGCAATATATATACATTCACATCATTAGGCATGCCATCATACATCAATCAACACATCGTTATCATGTAAGTCAATTAAACACCGTATTAGCACTCTCTACTAATACCTATACGGCTCACAACAGCGGAATACAATCCCTATTACATCACGTGCCAACATAGGCCAGCTCTCAATTATGTACACAACATTAACATATCCATCTTTCCACTCTGCAACATACGATATCCAGTTTCGATGATGACAAAACCATTATGCACGTCCATAAACAAAGAATGAAGGCTTTTGAGTCGACTATAGGGGTCAGCTCAAAGCTCGCGGTCGGCGCAAAGGCTCTGCTCAACTGGAGGGAGTCAGCGCAAACACCCCTTGCGTCGACGCATAGGGTCGACGCTTAAGTCACGGGTCGGCGAAAAAATGCCTTGCGTCGACGCATACAGTCGGCGCTTGCCCCACGGGTCAGCGCACGCCGACTCTATGGTCGACCGTTCGCGCGCAGACTCAGATTTTTCTGAGTTATTCCAAGTTCCGTCAGCTTAATGCATATCAGGTTTTCCGGCCGCTCCCGCATCTAAAACCCTTTCTACAAAAACCCAATTGGTCTCATAAATTGGTAGTGCCGATTCAAGTTTTTAATTGGGATCCGTGCCATAGTCTAACATTTACGACTCGCACAACTATCGATTCAATTTACAGTTTTTAACACAGTTTATCCGACATCAATTTCAGCATATACAGTCCCAATTAGGGTTAAATCGACGGCTTATCACTACCCATTACATATTATCCCATAATACCCATTAATCGACAATAAACCCCCCTTACCTGAGATAATCCGGCAATTCTTTGAGTTCAAGCTCTTCCTCTTCTCCAACTTTCTTCCTCTTGCTCTGCCTCTTCCCTTTTCCTCTTCTCTGCAGTTTCTCTGTTTTCACGTGAAAACACTTCTTTACCAAATGGGATTCTCTTTCCTCATTTCACACTTATATATTTTCCAATAATAATTATTATTCCAAAATAATTAAAATAATCCAATAATAATAATCTAATTATTTAATTAAATTAATAATATACTATTAATTCAATTTAAATAATTATTTTATTTTATTGGGGTGTTACAGCAAAGCCCCATTTCTTTCTGCCTATAAAGTTACAGACTGTGGCATTCATTCTTTATGCCCATAGGGTTACAAACTCTGGCTACCTCTTTTAGTGCCTATGCAGTTACAGATTGTGGCATCATTTCTCTTTGCCCTTATGGAGTTTCAGACTCTGGCATTTATTTCCTATTGCCTTGTATAGTACAGACTATGGAATCACTTCCCTTTTCCCTTATGGAGTTTCAGACTCTAGCATTCATTTCCTATTGCCTTGTATAATACAGACTATGACATTATTTCCATTTTCCCTTATGGAGTTTCAGACTTTGGCATTCATTTCTTATTGCCTTGTATAGTACAGACTATGGCATCATTTCTCTTTTCCCTTATGGAGTTTCAGACTCTAGCATTCATTTCCTATTGCCTTGTATAGTACATATTATGGCATCATTTATCTTTGACCTTATGGAGTTTCAGACTCTGGCAATCATTTCCTTCTGCCTTGTGTAGTTACAAACTATGACACATCTTTGCGCTTTTTCTTAGTAGTGTTACAGACTTTGGTAATATGTTTCTTTCCCCTATATAGTTGCAGACTCTGGCAAGCATTCTTGCACTCAGCCTTATAGAGTTACAGACTCTGGCTATTTTCCTTTTCCCTATAGAGTACGGACTCTGACATTCATTTATTTTGCCCTGTAGAGTTACAGACTTTGGTTATCTCTCATTCTATCTTGTGGGGTTGCAAACCCTTGCAAACATCTTTTTCTACCTTGTAGAGGCTCAAACTCTGGTAGCATCCTTGGTTCAGACCATACCTTAACAAATTCACTTTAGTTATATACCATTATTAGTTAATGCCACACTCCTGTTATTCAAGCACTTTGATTTGCCTTTTGGCAAACCAATCAAATCTTTTAGTTCTTTCTGCATTAGTTCCATGAACTATGGAGCTCTGACTTTCTCATTGCACTGTGAGAGTACGAAGGCACGAGGATGCAAATCCTTGGCTAGCACCTTCCTCCACTTTCATTTCCATCTAATTATATCTCTTCTTTCATCTCCCACCATTAGTTCCATGAACTACAAAGCTCTGAATTTCTTATTGCACTATAAGGATATGTAGGCATAAGGACCCTAATCCTCTTCGAGCACTTTATCCATTATTTTCCTTTTCCCTTATCCTTTTGCGAGTAATATTTAGATATCACACCCATTCGAGCATAAAACAATCAAAACGATTCTCGTTGAGTACAACAGATATGAGGGATGCTAATATCTTTCCCTTGCATAACCGACTTCCTTACCCTTTTTCTCTTCCCCCGGATTTTATCGATGTTATCCCTTTCCTTCGGGAATAAATAAAGTTCGATGAAGACTCTGTTGTATCTTTGAGCGCGCGATGTGTTCGGGTATATTTCCGCCAGCTTCAGGTGCCACGTTATTAATAGAAATTAAAAACTAAAAAAACCTTTAATTTATTTTTCTGAAATAGTATTTTAATAAGATATAGTATTTTAATTTATAAAAACATATTAAAACCTTAAAACAAAATCAGAATCTCTAAATCTCGTTCATCCCTTTTCATTATTCACCTTCGTCCACCCACGTCGTCTTTTAGTTTTGTTGTTCAGCACAAGTAAAGACGTTCATCCAGTTTAGTCATTCAACGTATTCAAAAGATGAATAATCCTCCCAATTTGTGGAAAAACAAAGAAGAAGTGAAATTTTGTTTGAGGTATGTGAAATTCTTTTTATTTTCTGGGTTTAGGGTTTGCTGAAATATGTCTGCCATTTATGGGTATAAGTTATGATTGTGCATTTTAATTTCTTTTCCAGACCATCTCAGAATCGTACAATTAATTTAAGAATCATCATACGGGAAAACTAGTAGAAACGCATGTCAAGTGATACATTACTGGAGTAGTCTTCGAAATGAATTGGAAGTGGGATGTGGATTATATGTCTTATATGCAACTGCAAGGAATGATAAGAAATTAGGGATATACTAATCAATCACCATTTTCACTATATTTTTGTTGCTTATCCGACAAGAAACCAAGGATTTTGGAACACTATGTACACATTATGGTACCTTTGAAGTTAATTTTCATTTTCGTAAGTTATTTAAGCATTTTATCAATTGTTAGTTTTATTTGATGTTTTTGGGATTTTATGTGTTGGTTGTCCGTGTTTATGTCCTCCAGGTACATGTAGAAGATCCAACGGATTCAATGCGAGAAAGTGGGAAGTTCTGGCGTTTGAGGAAAGAAGAATTCTCAACACAAAAGGCCTGACACGGCCACCCGTGTCACCTGACACGAGCCGTGTCAAGAAAAAGGCAACTCAACCACTAGGAAGGACCAAGACAGGGGCCTGACACGGTCGTCCGTGTCAGCTAACACGGCCCGTGTCAGGTCACCTGGGCATGTCAGGTAGGAAGTGGCGAGGCAGAGAGCTAGCACGGCCACCCGTGTCAGCTGACACAGACCATGTCAGCCCATGCACACATTCTTCCAATTTTCGAGCCTTTTTACCGGGATTGAGCAACAGGGACGTTTTGGAGATTTCCACCTTTTGTCAAGGGATTTTTTCACTATTAAAGGAGATTTTCTACAAGAGAATAGATCATCTTGGAACAAGGAGAACACAAAATTGTCAGACGATCAAGGATTACAGAGATCAAGGAATTCAGAGAGCGGGAGATTTTCATGAGCGGGAGCGATTGAAGATCCAAGTCATCCAATTACTTGTAATGTGTATTTTTCATCTTGAATTTGTTTTGAACAATATGAGTAGCTAAACCCCCTATTTCTAGGGGGTGTCCCTGATTTAAATTTATAATGACTTTGAGTTTACGATTGCATTTATAATATTATTTTTACGATAATATTTTGATGTGCTTAATGCTTTCTATTTCGAACCAATGAGATTGTTGTATGGTTATCAATATGTTGGACCTCCATTGGTAAGGTTTTCATAAGATTACTCTATAGTAGATATCACCTAGGACTAGGGATATCATGTATGAATCAGAGCATTCTTGATATAGTAAGGCTTAATTTCACCAATAATTTCCTATGGACATAGAAATTAGGATAGAATGATTAAAGGTTTTCTCACCAAGGACTTGGGAGAAAATACCCTTGAGAAATGGTAGTAACTGATATTTGTTGATGCAATAGTGACTCAAAGTTGTTATAGGGACAAATCATACACATTCCCTAGCATTATTCCTCTTCCCTTGCAAACCCTTATTTTACAGTATTAATTTCTTTTGCCTTTATTTTTATAAACTTGAATCTAAAACCCCCAAAAATAGTTTTTGTTTAATTGAATGATGATTTGAACTCAATATTGACTTGCAGTCCTTGAGATCGACATTTCGGGAATTTCCCCTTTATTACTATAATAGGTGAAATAGTACACTTGTTATTTTTTCGATCAAGTTTTTGGCTCTGTTGCCGGGGACTGCCAAAATATAGAGTTTACTTTTAGTTCAATTAAAATTTTGTTTCTCTGCAATAAAATTATTTTTCTGTCATTTATATAATTTCATTCACTAATCTGTGTATGCGAGGAGAGCCCTCAGTAGAATTTATTTTTGACGCAGAAATCGAGAGAACCCTTCACCGGAGATGCAGAAGCGCTAGATTGAATTCCAAAGAAGAAGTTCCCTCTTATCACTCAGATTCAGAGAAAGAAACTATGGCTGAAATTCCTCTAGTTCCACCTCCAGAAAGACTCCTAGGTGACTATGGAGGTGCAAATATGTCGGGTGGTAGATTGATCATTGTCAACCAACCGGTTAATGTAACTAATTTTCAACTGTATCCTAGCACAATCAATCAACTTGAACGAAAATCTTTCATCGGAAAGGTAAATGAGGATGTAAACAAACACCTACAGAGATTCTTAACCATGAGTACTACTTTGAAAATTGATGGTCATATTGATGAAGCAAAGAAGTTAAGAATGTTCCCATTCACTTTATCTGAAGAGGCGGAAAAGTGTTTCTACTCTCTTCCAGCTTGCAGTATTACATCATGGGAAGAGATGGAAAAAACTTTCTTCAATGAGTATTTCTAGCATCAGTATTTCTAAGAAAAAGGTATGAAATCTTGAACTTCAAACAGAAGGATGATGAGTCTTCGGGAGATACCTACAAAAGATTCAAAAGGGTCCTGGTAGCTTGCCCAACTCATAATATGGATCAGACTGAACAAATGCAGATGTTTGTCAATGGGCTGAAAATAAAGACAAAATAGTTTATTGATACAGTAGTCGGTGGCTCAACAAATTTCTCAACAGCCACCGGTATTAAAAGGATCATTGAAGCAATAGCCGCAAATGAGCATATGTAATTATATGATAGGTGTACAAGAAAACCTATGAGTCATTGATCTGAAACTGGAAGCTAATAAAATCCGTTTGGAAGATACAATCGTTGCTGAAGTAGAAAAGGAATTGAAAGCGATGAATATAGGTACTCAACAGGTAGCTCAAATTCAACCTGCTCAGACCATCACTTATGAAATTTGTAATGGACCTCACCACACTATGTATTGCTTTGCAACTCCGCAAGAAATTGAAGAGATAAAATTCTCGAAGTAGAATAATCCCTACTTCAACACTTACAATCCAGGTTGGAAAAATCATCCAAACTTCTCTTGGAAAGATCAGAGAGGGAATGTTCCACAACAAAGTCAAGGTCAATATCAGACTCAATATCAACAACAGCAATAATAGCAAGCTCCAAAGAAAGCAGATTGGGAGATTGCCATTGAAAACATGGCCGCTCAGAATAGGCAATTTGAAGAAGAGACTAGAAACAATCATAAGAACACCACCGCCTCTCTAAAGAATCTTGAAGTTCAGCTGGGTCAGATAGCACAACAACTAGCAATTTCTCGAACACCAGGTTCCTTACCAAGTGAAATAGTTAAAAATCCAAGAAATCAGGAGAATATTAATACCATCACGATGAAAAAGAAAAGGGCCTCTAAAAAGGAAAAAGTTATACCACCTAGCAAGCCAACTGAATAGAAAAATAAAAAGGATACTAAATCGGTGATTAAGTTATCATACCCTCAGAGAGTGACAAAGAAGGAACCAAGTGAGTCAGACTTTGAGAAACTCATGGAAATGTTTAAAAAGGTAGAGGGTCAGATGTCTTTGTTTGAAGCACTCTAAAGAATGCTCATGTACAAAAAATTCATGGAAGAGGTAATGACCGAAAAGAAACCAACAGTAGAAAAACGGGTAGCCTTGAAGGAAAAGGGTAATGCAAATTCATTGGAGCAAAAAATTCCAACCAAACAGAAGGATCCGGGAACGGTAACAGTATCGTGCACAATTAAAGAAAGAACCTTCAAAAAGGCACAAATTGATTATGGAGCTAGTGTGAGTTTGATGCCATTATCAATCTATCACAAGTTGGGTATTAAAAATGTCAGTGATACAAAGACAAATCTGAAGTTTGCAGATCACTCGAGAAAGGATGCATATGGTATAGCAGAAGACGTACTGGTAACAATAGAGGACTTGAGTTTTCCTGTTGATTTTGTGATCCTAGACATACCTGAAGATGAAGAGACACCCATTATTATGGGTCAACCTTTCATGCATACAAGTCGATGTAATCTCGACATGGACCAAGGCACGATAACCTTGAAAGTTTATGATAAAGAAATAACATTGAATGATATTAAAGACCAAGAGCTAGAGGTAGAAAAAGAACATCATTATCAAGTAGGATTGATCAGGGCAGAGGTGAGAAGGCAAAGTAACGCATAAACATCAGAGAAAGATACAAGAAGGCCTTCTCAAGTCTCACCATTTCCATTAACAACCACGAATGGAAAGACTCCTATTTCCATTCCAAAAGCCGAGAGAAAGAAAAGAAAACGAAAACAAGGTGAAGAGATGGAGGTTAGAAAGGATTGTGGCACAAAGGAAACCATACATATGAAAAAGACGGCTTCCTAGTTTTGGAAAAGAGGTGCAACAAGGTTTGGAGGCTGAAGTACCCCCCATAACAAGGGGAATGAACCATCGAGCCATGCGACGTTAAATGAAGCGCTTTGTGGGAGGCAACCCACGTGTTTTTATTTCTAATTATTGTTTGTGTTTGTTTCTATTTTAGGTTTGCAAAGTCTTTTGCATTAAAAGGAGAAGGTACTCAGATAAGTATAGAAGTCGTACTAGAAAGGAGGATCATATTTGAGAATAAGAGAATGGAAAAGTCTGAAAATCAAGCATAATAGCAGCCTGACACGACCCGTGTCAGGGCCATGAAAAAAGGCTAGAAATTGAGCATAAACAGCAGCCTGACATGGGTGCCCGTGTCATCTGAGACGGCCCGTGTCAGGAGCACCAAAGAAAGGAGAAAATTGCACCTTGGCAGAAGCCTGACATGGCCTCCCGTATCAGCTAACATGACCCATTTCAAGAATACTAGAAGCCACGCCTATAGAAACTAAGAGACAGTGGCCTGACACGGACCATGGCAGGCAGGCGGGTTAATTTTTTTGAAATTTTGAATTTCGTGTGGGCCTACCCAACATTACTACCCACTAACCACTCATTACCCAACTTTATTCCTTCCCAAAAATCGGATCTCCTCGTTAACCATTCATTTTCTATCATACTTTCATCTTCTCCACATTCTTTCTCTCACAAACCTTCACCTTCCATTAAAAACCTCACTCTAAAGCTTCCATCTCTCCCACCATCACAACCCCAAATCACAAACTCCCTTCACGAATCCTTCTCGATTTTTCGCCCTCTTCCTAACCTCAGTTTCTGTTTTCTCTAATTTCTATTTCAAAATTTTCAAAATTTGTGCAGGTACGAAAACGCCCCAAAGAAGGATTTTGACAAGAAAGCAACAGATGGTCGAGACCTCGAGGCCATGAAAGAGGAGCACCCGAAATCCAAACCCACACAACATTGTCTTTGATAATCCAGGGCAGGAGCAATGGTATTCGATTCATAGGAAGCGGAAGCTCACCCCACAAGGTATATATGCAAATAGACCCTTACTGATTTAGGCCTAAAAATTGAAGTTGACAGGATGTTCCATGTACTAGGGATGTTGGAATTCATGAGCCTCAAACAGCCGACCTATGAGCGCATCACGCTCGAATTCTTGAGCACACTCGAATTCCAACTAGAGAAGCGATGGATTAACATAACGAGGTACTACTATGGTACTCTCTGATTCCGCCTTTTTAACAATTATCATAAGCTTTCTGTTGAGGAGTTGGCAAGTATTCTCTGACTCCCACTGTATGGACCAGGTGCGGTCCCTGATGGGTTTTCTCCAAAAGATTTATGGACTGCCATCACTGGGAGGACTGACTACACCTCAAAAGGTGCAAAAGCCTCCGGCATCCAGAACCCATGCTTCCGTTATGCCCAAAAAGGTATGGCGTAAACCCTGTTTAGACGGGGTGATAGCACAGGCATGGCAACTCAGCGAGAGTTGTTCTTCATGTACTCGATAGCATAAAACTAGGCCATCAATGTTGCTGCCTTTGCATTCAATTACTTGGGGAGAGTTGGTCGGGCAGATTCCAGAGGTATTTCCGTTGGGGGCATGATTACCTAGATTGCTGAACATTTCGGGTATCATGTGGTTTTGCTTGAAGGCACCCCGGTCGTAGGTAAGACAAAAATCGATATGGAATCTCTCATCCAGTAAGGTATGATTTCTGTTGCACATGACTACTACTATGTTTTGATTCATAAACGATTTATCATTGCACTGCCTAATCCTGACAGAGTAAGTATTGCGGATTGTGCAAATTGGTTATATGTGAGTGATGACCCTGATACAGAGGAAGGCTACGAAGTTGAGAATTTGGTTGTAGGTGAATAGGTTGCAGGTGAAGAGATAAGAAAAGAGGAGGATCCTCAAGAGCCGTTTGTACCCCGCCTCATGAGCCATTCCATCAGGGCGTCGGGTCATCATCCATGAATCACGACCAGTGGGCATGGGTACAAACCGAGCTCTGCGACCTGAGAACCGAGCAATCAAGACAAGGCTTCAAGCAGGCTCAGCAAGGGGCGGTGTTAGATGAGATGAACCTGATGATGCGACAGTTGATGTTTCATTTTCCGCCTCCGCCTCCTCATTAGGGCACTGTGAGTTCCCCTTCTTCTATCTTGTTCTAAAACATTGGGGCCAATGTTTAGTTCAAGTGTGGGGAGGTTTTATTTTGCTGTTTGTTTTAGTTATTTTTATTATTTCCCCATTATTACTATCTTGCATTTGGTTTGTTTTTACTATTGGGTACTATGTGCTGCATGTATTCCAGGTTCTTGGTGTTATTGTTGGATTAGGTGATTACCACTAGTGGTAGTGGATGAAATGATCGCTCCACTTACTGTTGCTTGTTGTAAAGGATCTTTCCAAAAAGTTGATACTGCTGAAGAAAAGATTGGACGTAACTTATCAAGCTCGACTAATGTAGGCTCCTTGTGCATTCCGAATTGAATAAGAAGTCACACCATACTAGAGGTACTGTGGATGTTGTCAAGCTTTACCTAACATGGTGAGTGCTTAAAAAGCCAAACACATTTGTCATCAAGAGTGATATTCAGGTATGTCTTTATTACTCTGACTTTGCGTAGGTTCTCTAGGAATATCACTGCATATATACACACACTGAGGCAAGTTGTTTGAATAATAGCCCTGAGCCTTTCTAGCCATCCCTTTAATGTTTTCCCTTGTTAACCCCGTTGAGCCTATACCCTTTGTTTGTTTATATAACCACATAAATATAAACCACGGCCAAACACTTTCTTACCCTATTCAGAGTCAATGTTATATCTTTAAGTTGTGTTAAATTCTAAGTTTGGGATAACCTCATTGGTGTGTAAAAGTAAGGTGAGTGCGGAATTTTTTAAAGAAAAACGACCATAAAAAAAAAAGAAAACAAAAGGAAAAATTTCGATGGTACGAGAAAGCACTCATCGAATGAGAAACACTCAGTTGAAAAAAGAGATGAGAAAATCAAATGAAAAAAGAGAACTGAGCAATACAAACTGAAAAGAAAAAAAAGAAATGAAAATGCAATGTAGAACCAGCACAGTGAAAAGAAAAATGACACTGGCTTTGAACCTAAACCACTTATTTTCCCTTTTGTTTGTATTTACCACACCGTAACCCAAGCCCCATTACAACCCGAAAGACCTCAAAAAGTGTGTGTTGTGTGTAGTTGATACGAAAGGAGAAACTATTCAAACTTATTAGTTGATATTGCATATTCTGAACTGTGGGTGTAAACACTTTAACTCGGAGTGACTTGGTGAGAGTGTGATATAAGCTGACAGGTGAAGTGATACGTCAATGTGGAAGTGAGGCGGAAAACTCATTAGGAAAATCAGGGACTATGAAAGGGAGAGTGAAGGCGTTGGCGAAAGATCTCACCAGTATTGTGGTAAGAATGCAACTTTGGGAAGTGACACACTTTGTCGTGTAGGACATTACTTAAGGACAAACAATGAGCTAAGTTTGGGGTTGTGATCGGTCACCATTTTCACTATGTTTTCGTTTCTTATCCGACAAGAAATCAAGGATTTTGGAACACTATGTACGCATTATGGTACCTTTTAAGTTAATTTTCATTTCCATAAGTTATTTAAGCATTTTATCAATTGTTAGTATTATTTGATGTTTTCAGGATTTTATGTGTTGGTTGTCTGTGTTTATGTCCTCCAGGTATAGATAGAAGATCCAACAGATTCAATGCGAGAAAATGGGAAGTTCCAGCGTTCGAGGAAAGAAGAATTCTCAACACAGGAGGCCTGACACGGCCACCCGTGTCACCTGAGACGGACCGTGTCAGGAAGAAGGCAACTCAACCACCAGGAAGGACCAAGACAAGGGCCTGACACGGCCCGTGTCAGGTCACCTGAGGCATGTTAGGTAGGAATGGCAAGGCAGAGAGCTGACACGCCCATCTGTGTCAGCTGACACGGGCCGTGTCAGCCCAGGCGCATATTCTTCCAATTTTAAGGCTTTTTCACCAGGCTTAAGCTGCAGGGACGTTTTGAAGATTTCCACCTTTTGCCAAGGGATTTTTTACTATTAAAGGATAGTTTCTATAATAGAAGAGATCATCTTTGAATGAGGAGAACACCGAATTTTCAGACGATCAAGGATTACAGAGATCAAGGAATTCAGAGAGAGGAAGATTTTCATGAGCGGGAGCGATTGAAGATCCAAGTCATCCAATTACTTGTAATGTGTATTTTTTATCTTGAATCTGTTTTGGACAATATGAGTAGCTAAACCCCCTAATGCTATGGGGTGTCCCTGATTTAGATCTGTAATGACTTTGAGTTTAGGATTGCATTTATAATATTGTTTTTATGGTAATCTTTTGATGTGCGTAATGATTTCTCTTTTGGACGATCGAGATTGTTGTATGGTTATCAATTAGGTTGGACCGTCATTGGTAAGGTTTTCATAAGATTACTCTGTCGTAGATATCACCTAGGACTAGGGATACCCTGTATGAATCAGAGCATTCTTGATATAGTAAGGCTTAATTTTACTAATAAGTTCCTATGGACATAGAAATTAGGGTAGAATGATTAAAGGTTTTCTCACCAAGAACTTGGGAGAAAATACCCTTGAGAACTGGTAGTAATTGATATTTGTTTATGCAATAGTGACTCAGAGTTGTTACAGGGACAAATCATACACCTTCCCTGGAATTATTACTCCTCCCTTACAAACCCTTATTTTACAGTATTAATTTCTTTTGCCTTTATTTTTATAAATCTGAATCTAAAACCCCCAACAATAGTTTTTGTTTAATTGAACGATGATTTGAACTCAATATTGACTTGTAGTCCTTGAGATTGACATTTGGGGAATTTCCCATTTATTACTATAACAGGAGAAATAGTACACTTGCTATTTTTTCGATCACATATGAATATCAAGTGTTTGTGGTACTGGATCGCTAGGTTTTGCTTTCGTCGTGGCCTTAGACCCCTTAATTGTGATGCTGGTGTTCTTAAGTTTATTGAGGATGTTAATGTGTTTGAATTGGTAGATGTGTATGTAGAGCATGCCATTGGTAATCCTGAAGTGATAGATGATGCATAATTAGTTCATGATTATGTTGAGGAAGTACATTTTAATGATGAGTTTGCTCCAAGTTCTGATGATGAGGAAGTAGAAGCTTAAAGGGTTGATGATGATGTGGAAGTTGGGAGTGAAAATGTTGAGGATGAAGAAATTGTAGGAAGTCAAAATATTGAGGACGAATTGCAAGTAGGGAATCAAAATGTTGAGAATGAAGTACAGGTAGTGAGTGAAAGTGTTGACCCAGACTATATTGGAAGTGAAGATAATTTGGACAGTGCCAATGACACTGAGTATGAGCATAGTAATGAGATTGATGATATGGATTGGACTATAACCCTACCTTCTGATAAGTTAGTCGATAAGCTGAACAAATTTGATGTGGATGATAACTTTGATGTATTGCATACACCTCTTGCTAGTGATGATGAGGAGGAACATGCGAGGGTTCCCGCTTATAAAAGTGGAGAGGTATTCAAGTTTCAACTAGGTATGATGTTCAACAACAAAGAGATGGTTATGGATGCTTTGAAGGAGTATGCAATGGAATTAGAGGAAAATATTGCTCTGAAGAAAAATGATGGAAAGAGGATGGTAGTAAAATGCATGGATGGTTGCAAGTTCTACATGAGAATTTCTAAAAGGGTAGGGAACTAATTTTGGCAAGTTGCAAGTCTAGTTGATGAACACACATGCCATAGAACTGCACATAATAGGCAAGAAAAGACAACATGGTTGGCCAAGAAATTTGCATATATTCTAAGACACAACCCTGACATAAAACCAATGGGATTGATTGGTGAAGTTTTTGATAGATGGGGAATGAAGTTGTCTCATTATCAGGCATATAAAGTTAAAAGAAGGGCTATGGATTTGATCCAAGGTACCGGTATGAACCAATTCACCCATTTAAGATGTTATGCATAAGAGTTACTAAAGTCAAACCCTAATAGTAATGTAGTGATGCAATGTGATAATTATAATTACGGTCTTGCCTTTGAGAGGAATTATGTATGCTTGGGTGCTTGCAAGTCTGGATTTGTAAAATATTGTAGGCCGCTTATAGGTTTGGATGCTTGTTTTTTGAAAGGAGACTATGGTGGACAATTGATGGCAGATATGAGGGGATGAAAATAAAAATATATATCCTATTGGTTATGTTGTTTTGGAAGATGGGACAAAATACTCTTGGGAGTGGTTCATCAACATTCTAATGGGGGATCTAGAAAGCATAAATCATAGGGAATATACTTTCATTTCAGACCAACAGAAGGTAACCTTTTAATGTAACATCCTTTTGCTTTCATTGTATAATTTTTACTAAATATAGTAATTTTTCTATCACTTTATATTGATGTCATGGCCTAGTACCAGCAGGCAGAGTGTGAGTGCACACGTGGAGCAACACCTTTGCGTGAAGTATCTATATGGGAACTGGAAGAAGAAATATCCTGGGTTAGAATTGAAAGAGGTTATATGGAATGCAGTAAGAGATACAACAGTTGCAGCATGGGAGGGGGCAATACTAAGGATGAAAAGCTTGAATGAAGCTGCTTGGAAGGAAATGAAAGATACTCCTGCACAACACTGAAGTAGGTCATATTTTAGGACTTGTGACCTACAAGTAAACAACATGTGTGAGGCTTTCAAAAGGTAAATTCTAGAGTATAGAGATAAATCAATGATAACTATGTTATAAGATATTAAGCATTATTTGACTAAGAGGATAACTAGCCATAAGGATGCATTGAGTAAGTATAATGGTGATATTTTCCCTAGAATACACTTGGTGCTTGGAAAGAACAATAAGGTTGCTGAAAATTGGACACCTATATAGCATGGTGATAATTATTTGGCCATATATGGTGTGACAAATGGAAATTAAACATATGTTGCTAATCTAAAACAAGATAGATGTGCTTGCAGGAAATGGGATTTAACTGGAATCCCATGTTGTCATGCCATAACTTGCATATGACAAAACAAGAAACACTCAGAAGAATATGTCTCAGAATATTACATGTTTGTGTCATAAAATGTGTATTGATTATTGTCATTCTATGCATAAAGTGTGTATTGATTATTGTGATTCTTTCTGCAGGAAGACTACTTTCAAGAAGACATACTCACACATAATATTCTCTATCAATGGGCCACAATTATAGCCTCTTGATGACCAAGTAGAAATCAACCCACCAGTGATGAGAAGGGTAATTGGTCACCCTAAAAATATGTGCAACAAAGTTAATGATGAGCCTAGAAACCCATATGTTATTCCTAGGAAGCTATCAATTGTTACTTGCCATAAGTGTGGAGCAATGGGCCACAATAAGAGAAGTTGTAAAGGAAAGAGGATGGTTATCCCAAAAGGTGGAAATACAAAGAAAGCAAAGGGTGCAAATGCATCAAAAGTTGGAAATAACAAGAAGGTAAATAGTACATAGACAAATGCATCAGAAGTTGGAAGCTCATCACAAGCACCCCAACCTACACAACCATCTTAACAATAGTTATTTTGCACCTCAACCTATTATAACAGTAGTTTGTTTCATGTTATGACATTAGTTATCTTACTGTAATAGTATGTTATGACAATAGTTATTTTGTTGTAATTGTTAGCTTGATGTAATGACAATGGTTATTTCGATGTAATGGCAATGATTATTTTGACGTAATTGCTTATAATGGCTTGTTATGACAATGGTTGTTTTGATGTAATGACAATGGTTGGATGTCATGACAATGTTTATTTTGGGTGCATATTGGCCTATCAAATTTATATACTTCATATTGCACCCATATTACACAAAGTTTGCTTGCATATACCCATATTGCACAAAAATTGCTTGCATATTACATATTAAACTGGTTGAATATTGCCATTACACAAGTTTACTGTCACAAAATTGGAAGAAAATTTTTCCCTTCATAATTTCTGATTACATGATTTACAATAGAGTTGTTTCAAAACCTCATCAACTAAACAACAACACTAGAACTTGGTTGGTTCAAAGACTAAAGAATATTGGTAATTCCTAATTCATTACACTTGTATCAACTAGTCTTATTAATAACACAACGATCATCCCAATTGTAAACTTCAACTGGATTTTCAGAAACTTGATCTTCATCTTCAATTCACCTCTTTGTGCCTGCATTCATTGACTTTAATCTTCTCTAGACCTAATCTTTCATTCAATGAAAAAATCAACTCTTTTGATCTTGGAGTCATCTCCTCATCATACGAAACAAAATGATTGCACATTTTGTGTCCCTGAAGCTACAAAGAATGTAGAAGAAATAAAGTTTCAATGAATTTTGAATCTAACTGACAAAAATTTGAATGAGATGAGTTACATAACTTTAATACCTTACATTCCACATCCATAGAAACGGCGTCCTGGGTTAGCATCAATCTATGATGTCATCAATGGTGCATCGAGGCCACATCTACATTTGTCACAGATGAAATGAGATTTGCTGCAATTGCTTCCTTAGGAATATCTGGACATGATTGAAGATTGAGAATAATATGATGTAAACGATGGGGTTCTGGTATTTTTTAATAACGAGCAAAGGTTTAGGGTTTCATGAATCGGGTTACCAAGCAGGTGATGGAAACTGACGAAGAAAAGGGGATAAATTGATGATTTAAGCTTTCATGGTCAATTTAATGTTTTAATTTGTTTTTATAAATATATTTTATTATTTAATTTATTAAAAAACTTTTTCAAAATTAAAATAACTAACTTTTTTAGTTTTTAATTTCTATTAATGACATGGCGCTAACTATTGTGTCTCAACTCAACTTTTTCACATGACACATAGACTAGAGTGTGGAGGGAAAAAATCAATCAAAATTGAATAGGGGATCAAAAGACTGAAAAATTAAATGAAAGATTGAAAAATTAAAAGTTAAATAAATAGGAGGATCAAAAGTCGATTTCAATCGAATACAGATTCACATTAAAATTATTGACATCAAAAGTTAGGCTAAAGTCACCCTAAAGTGCAAGTGCAAGTTTGTATTATTTAGTAAAATATAATATAATCCTACATCGGATGATTACAATCATTAGTGAATTTCATTCTTTTCAAAAATTAATAAATTAATTTCATTTTTTTCTCGATTTCTTATATGAAAAAATATTTATATCTTGAGTATGTCTTCAATATTTATATCTTAAAAGAGATAATAAGTCTGTATCTATAATTTATTATATATATAAAAATATTTTAATCAACCCTGTCTTTTTTTCATGTATTAATATTATTTATATTTTGACATTATTTATAATTTTTTTGAATCAATTGTATACTTGTTCTCATATATAAATTTTAATTAAATATTTTTTTTAGACATTCAATCATAACTAATTATAAATTAATTAGTATCATAATATTTTTTTATAAATGGTGAAAAACATTTTATTAAACCAAAATAAAAAGGTATGGTAATAAAAAAATATTACATAAGATATCTGAAGATATTAAAGTCAAAATCATTTTTAACCGGATTCATATATTTTTACATAACGGTTCAGTAAACAATATACAGCACAAAAAACATTAGTGAATAAACTAATTTAAATTTTAAATATTAAATACTAATTTAAATGTAAACTAATAATCATTTAAAATGATTATAATAAAGTTTCTCTTTTTATAAAAAATAAATTGTAATAATGATCATTAGTGAATAAACTAATTTATTTAAAAAGTTAAATGAAATGATAGACTAATTGAAACTACTATAAATAAAAATGGTACAATATATATTTTTTTAATTTATCACAATTTTAGATTTTAATATCATTAATTATGTTTTCATATGTTATTGTATTTTTAATTATAAGAAATATATTATAATTTTAAAAAAGAAAAAGAAAATACACCATAAATATTATAAATTTATAATTTTTTGTTGTTAATAATAAAATATAGATTGACATTTAGGGTTGGGATGTAATTGCTTTGTTGGAAAACCAGTTTTCAAAATTGTGTTAGAGAGTTGTTTCTTTTACTTGTGATGCAAAGTAAAATTGATTATGTATATATTTGAATTGATATGACTCTGTACATGAAAGTGATCTACTATATCCATTAGAATACACCTAAAAACATATATACCACACAACTCAATAAAAAGACCACATATTTAAAAAGAAATATTGAAAAAATTTAACATTTTCCAAAAACATAAACATAATAAAAATTTAAAAGAGTAACATTTACATATAAATGGAATTTATAATCAATTCATATTATCGGTAATAAAAAAGTTGATTGTTTTCCTATAAAAAACATCAATCAAATTAATTTAAACTTTATAAAAAATTCAAAATTAAATTACTAAAAGAAAAGAAGAAAAATTATGATAATAATAAAAATTTTGCAACCCCTAAAACATAATAATAAAAATTGTGATAAATTAAAACTTATAAAAATTTATTTATTGTCACTTTATTAAAAAGAAGCATGATGATGATGATGATGATAATAATAATAATAATAATAATAATAATAATAATAATAATAATAATAATAATAATAATAATAATAATAATAATAATAATAATAATCTAATAATAATAATAATAATAATAATAACTAAAAATCATTGAATAATTTTTTATCTTACAACTTGTAATATTTTTTTATAAGAACAATATTTCCGGATAGGAAAATAAAATAAGAAAGGAATTTAATTGTCAATATTTAATCCTTTAATATATTCCATAATTTATAAAAGTTGAATTTACTTATATATAAATAAGAAAATATTTATTTAATAAATATATTCAATAAACAATATACAATGTTTCTTGTGTTGAACAATAATTCTTTTCCATTTTGGGTTGAAGTGACATGAGAAGGATAGTTGATGGACAATGACAACAATAAAACAAAAGTAATGTCCTTTTATCATAATTACTTTCCATTTGAAAATTGAAAATAGAAGACTTGGTTGAAAATAAATCATATCTCTTTTCCCTTTTATGCTTCATGATTTGTATCTAAAAGTAAAAACCAGTGCAAATAACATAAAAATATATAAAGAATCCAAACTTTTAAAACTATATTAGAATCAAGGTTATTTAATAACATAAAAATATATAAAGAATCCAAATTTTTAAAACTATATTAGAATCAAGGTTATTTATCAGCATAATCATCGATTAGTGAAGCAAATATGAAATAAAATAAAATTAATTGGCATTCACAACCATTGAATTAAGTTTTTTTGGTATTGATAATATTGAGTTAACAACCAATAAAATAAATTGATTGACATTAATCTTATAGGATTTCGAACAAAATTCTCTTCATGGTTAAATGGTAATTTCTTGTGTGGAAAGCAAGTTGCTTGACAGAGTAAGGAAGTGTCAAACCACCTATACCTATTTTTGTAGTGTTAGTTATTTTGGGCTTTTATAGTTTTTGGCTTTTATAGTTTTCGGCCTTGACTTGAGGTTTAAGTTAACCTAAATCTAAAAATAGAGGGAGTAACCCTTATTTTATAACAGAGGCGAATAGAGTATTCGCAACATATTGTATTTACAGTATTTTGCAGTTGCAAAGTGAATAAGAAATTTTCCACCGTTTGTGGGCAGAGAGAAACTCTGCAGAATTTAATTCTTCTTCTCATTTATCGTTCTATACATTTTCTTTCTCCGTTGTTCTTTCTTTTCGTTGTTATTGTGTGAGTGATAACAATCTTGTTCATCAAGATTGATTGAAATTCTCCATAGATTTTGGGGGATTTCAAACATATGGTATCAATGGCTCCGGTTTAATCGATTCGTGGGAAGAAAATCACAATGGCAACGAATCATCCAAACGGGCATTTTCCAGCAAATTTTCCGATTCTCAAGAACAACAATTATGAGAATTGGTGCAAACAGATAAAGGTTGTGTTCTGTTATCAAGATCTTTGGGATCTTGTGAAGGAAGGAGTATCAACGCTTGCAGAAGCCGTGGTAGATCAAGAAAAAGCTGCACATAAAGAATTGAAGAAGAAAGATTATAAAACTCTCTTTATAATCCATCAATGTGTTGATGCAGATAATTTTGAAAAGGTTAGTGATGCAGAGTCAGCAAAAGAAGTATGCGAAATTCTGGAGAAATCGTTTGGAGGTGCGGAGAAGGTGAAAGAGTGAGGTTACAGACTCACAAAAGAACGTATGAATTGCTTCATATGGAAGACAATGAAAGCATAACTTATTTCTTCACCAAGGTTACGAAACTGGTGAATCAAATCAAGGTATGTGGAGAAGTGTTGACATCAAGATCTGTTGTTGGAAAGATCTTGAGGTCGTTGGCTCCAAAGTTCGACCACGTGGTAGTAGCCATAAAAGAGTCAAAAGATTTGTCAAAATTGACAAAGGAAGAGCTTCAATGGACACTTGAATCTCATGAACAAATAATGGCTGAAAGAGCTGCAGGAAAGTCGAAGAGTGATATGGCTTTGCAGGCTCAATCAGCAAAATAAAGAAAAGGCAAAGGAAGCTGGAATGGCAACAAAGGCAGAGGAGGTTACAACAATTCGACTGGTCGAAATTAGCAAGAAGGAAATTGGTCGAATCAGAGAAAACCCTGGAACCAAGGCAACCAAAGAGGTGGTGTTGCAGGTAGAGGAAGAGGTGGTGGTCAAAATCCAGACAATAGTCACATTCAGTGTTACAATTGTCAAAGGTATGGTCATTATTCTTTTTCTGCAAGCAGAACATCAGTACTAGCATGTGGGGACTCCAGAAATTTCAACATCTTCTAAAAAATTTCATCGAGCTACAACCACAAAACCAACCATGCAAACAAATTAATCAAAAACAACTTGCAATACTAAGTTTCTCCCAAAACTCATTTTTCATAACAATCTATTAATCATCACCAAAAAATTTATGAGAAGAGTGCAAGAAAGCTTCAAGATCAAGAGCTATACATCCAGCTCCTTCATGTTTTAATCCATCTCTGCGAAAAAATAAAAAAAGTAAAGCAAACATAAATACATTAGAAGATGTTAAAAAAATAAGAGTTCATCTTATTAACAAAGATTAAAGAAAAACGGCAAAGAACGACGAAGAAAGAAGGACAAAATCCACTAGTTTAGATTAAAACTTCGACGGTTTTAATTTTAGATATGGAGGTTACGATTTTAAATTCGGTGTTTTCAATTTCATATTAAACGATGATGAAGAAGATGATGTCTCTGGTTGTGAGGAAGTATATTGAAAATAGAGATAGATGAAAAAGAAACAAAATTCAGAGAAGAGAAGTTTGAGAGAGAAATGAGAAGAAAAGAAGATGAAAAGTTAGAAAGGTGTTGAAAAAAGTGAATAGAAAAGTAGCGTGATGAGAGAAAAGAAGCGGGAAGAAATGAAATCAAAATATTTGGTTGGATGGTAGATCAACTTTAGGGACATAAGTGAAATTTTCAAACCATAAAATCTTCTTATATGCTAGATAGAAGAACCTGGAAGAAATGAAATCAGAATATTTGATTGAGTGACACATCAGTTTCAGGGATAAAAATGAAATTTCCAATCCATAAAATCTTCTTATAATCATAATATTTGGTTGGATGACAGATCAACTTTAGGGACAAAAATGAAATTTTCTAACCATAAAATCTTCTTATATGATAGAACTTCAATAATATGATTTTTTTTGGCATTTAGCCCTTAATCAAAAAACTAATACTCAATGACATAGAATATTTACATTTTTTTACAAAACAAAAATTTGGCAACTGATCCTAAAGTGTCAACTCATATATAATTAAAAAAATAACAAACTCGTAAGCAGAACATCAGTACTAGCATGTGTGGACTCCAGAAATTCCAACATCTTCTCAAAATTTTCATCAAGCTACAACCACACAACCAACCATGCAAACAAATTAATCAAAAAAAACTTGCAATACTAAGTTTCTCCCAAAACTCATTTTTCATAACAATCTATTAATCATCACCAAAAAATTTATGAGAAGAGTGCAAGAGTGCTTCATGATCAAGAGCTCTATGTCTAACTCCTTCATGTTTGAATCACTCTCTACAAAAAAAATAAAAAAGTAAAGCAAACATAAATACATTTGAAGATGTTAAAAAGGTAAGAGTTCATCTTACTAACAAAGATTAAAGAAAAACGGCAAAGAACGACGAAGAAAGAAGGACTAAATCCAGTGGTTTAGATTTAAAATTCGATGGTTTTAATTTTAGATATGGAGGTTACGATTTTAAATTTGGTATTTTTGATTTCATATTAAACGGTGATAAAGAAGATGATGTCTCCGGTTGTGAGGAAGTACATTAAAAATAGAGATAGATGAAAAAGAAACAAAAGTCAGAGAAGAGAAGTTTGAGAGAGAAGTGGGAAGAAAAGAAGATGAAAAGTTAGAAAGGTATTGAAAAAAGTGAACAGAAAAATAGCGTGATGAGAGAAAAGAAATGGGAAGAAATGAAATTAAAATATTTGGTTGGATGACAAATCAACTTTAGGGACAAAAATGAAATTTCTAAACCATAAAATCTTCTTATATGATAGATAGAAGAATCTGTAAAAAAAAATGAAATCATAATATTTGGTTGAGTGACACATCAGTTTCAGGGATAAAAACGAAATTTCCAAACCATAAAATCTTCTTATAATCGGAATATTTGGTTAGATGACAGATCAACTTTAGGGACAAAAATGAAATTTTCAAATCATAAAATCTTTTTATATGATAGAACTTCAATAATGTGTAATTTTTTTGGGGATTTAGCCCTTAATCAAAGAACTGATACTCAATGATGTAGAATATTTACATTTTTTTACAAAACAAAAAACTCACAACTGATTCTAAAGTGTCAACTCATGTATAATTAAAAAAAATAACAAACTCGTTCTTTTTCCGCAAGCAGAACATCAGTACTAGCATGTGGGGACTCCAGAAATTCCAACATCTTCTCAAAATTTCCATCATGCTACAACCACAAAACCAACCATGCAAACAAATTAATCAAAAACAACTTGCAATATTAAATTTCTCCCAAAACTCATTTTCAATAACAAACAATTAATCATTACCAAAAAAGTTATTACAAGAGTGCAAGAAAGCTTCATGATCAAGAGCTCTATGTCTAACTCCTTCATGTTTGAATCCATCTCTACAAAAAAAATTTAAAAAGTAAAGTAAACATAAATACATTAAAAGATGTTAAAAAGGTAAGAGTACATCTTATTAACAAAGATTAAAGAAAAACGACAAAGAACGACGAAGAAAGAAGGACTAAATCCAGTGGTTTAGATTTAAAATCCGATGGTTTTAATTTTAGATCTGGAGGTTACGATTTTAAATTCAGTGTTTTTGATTTTAAATTAAAGGGTGACGAAGATGATGATGTCTCTGGTTGTGAGGAAGTATATTGAAAATAGAGATAGATGAAAAAGAAACAAAAGTCAGAGAAGAGAAGTTTGAGAGAGAAGTGAGAAGAAAAGAAGATGAAAAGTTAGAAAGGTGTTGAAAAAAGTGAAAAGAAAAAGTAGCGTGATTAGAGAAAAGAAGCGGGAAGAAATGAAATCTAAATATTTGGTTGGATGACAGATCAACTTAAAGAACAAAAATGACATTTTCAAACCATAAAATCTTCTTATACGATAGATAGAAATGAAATCAGAATATTTGGTTGAGTGACACATCAGTTTTAAGGATAAAAATGAAATTTATAAACCATAAAATCTTCTTACAATCGGAATATTTGGTTGGATGACAGATCAACTTTCGAGACAAAAATGAAAATTTCAAACTATAAAATCTTCCAAAAAAAAAAAAAATCAGAATATTTGATTAAGTGACGATTAAATTCAAGATAAAAATAAAATTTTCAAACCATAAAATCTTCTTATAGCAAAGATTTGTTCTTATCCAACCAAATCAAAATTTTATATATATAATAATCGTAACAAAATTTTTATTCACAAACACGAAAACGAATATCGAATCTCGCAACAATGGCGGAATTTTCACTTCCCAATGGTTCTTATTTCCTCGGATTTGACAGTTCAACTCAGTAAGATCACATCTACATTCTCACAATTTCATTTTCAATTTTCAATTCGATTTCATATTCGTTGCATGAAATTAAAATCTGAATTTGAATTTTTTGAAGATCGTTAAAGGCAACAGTTTTGGATTCAAATCTCAATATCATTGCTTCGGAATTGATTCACTTTGATTCAGATTTACCTCATTACAAAACCAAAGATGGTGTTTACAGAGACCAATCTATCAATGGAAGAATCGTTTCGCCCACGTTAATGTGGGTGGAAGCGCTTGATCTCATTTTTCAAAAGCTTTCAAAATCAAATTTGGATTTTTCCAAAATTTCCGCTGTTTCTGGTAGTGGACAACAGCATGGTAGTGTTTATTGGAAAATTGGTAGTTCTAAGATATTGTCATCATTGGATCATAAGAAACCTTTGTTGGAACAGCTTGAAAATGCTTTTTCGATTAAGGAGTCCCCGATTTGGATGGATTGTAGTACCACGGTTGAGTGTAGGGCGATAGAGAAGGCTTGTGGGGGTGCTTTGGAGTTGGCGAAAGTGACAGGTTCGCGCGCTTATGAGAGATTTACTGGACCTCAGATTAAGAAAATATTTGATCATCAGCCTGAGGTTTATAATAACACGGAGAGGATCTCGCTTGTTAGCTCCTTCATGGCGTCGCTTTTTGTTGGTGCTTATGCTGCTATTGATCATTCTGATGGCGGAGGCATGAATTTAATGGATATCAAAGAAAAGGCTTGGTCTAAAGTTGCACTTGAGGTTTTTAGTGTTACTAATTTTGCCTTAAATTGGTTTTTCATGTACTAGCTAATATGCCTATGTTCATGTTTGATCAATGTTAATATATATGAGTTATAATGGTTGTTGCAGGCAACTGCCCCTGGCTTGGAGTCAAAACTTGGAAATTTGGCTCCTGCATATGCTGTTGCTGGAAATATTGCTTCATATTTTGTAGAGAGGTTTGTTTTGAGTGTTTTTGTTTCTCCTTTTGAATGCAAGCAAACTCAAATCGAGTTTGTTGCATGCATGATACAAATACATGCATTGTTAAAGAAATAGTTAGCACTCATAGAATTGCCAACCTAATACATGCTACTCTATTTATCTCCTATATGAAGTGGTTTAAATACATTTTTCGGTAAAATATAATTATGTATATTCTGCCTTTTAAGCCTTTTCTTAATGAGATAGAGAGCTATTTGTTTGCTTGCTGTCTCCAACAAGTTTGAGAAACAATGTTGCATGGTAAGGATGTGAAATCGTCTCACAGCCACTTGCTGACCAAAATGGTCCATGTTGTCTGATGATTGATTTACTACTGAATGCATGGGAAATCTATTTGTAAATTCCAGTATGAAACTGCTATGGTTCTCCATCCACTTGTTGCATCTGTGACGAGCTATATCAAACGCTTGGACTGATAACTGAAGTTTATTTGTTTCATATTAGATATCACTTTAACAAGGATTGCCTCGTCGTTCAATGGTCAGGAGATAACCCCAACAGTGTGGCAGGTGCTATAATTTTTTCAATACATGTTCTACAATTTTATCTCTGATTTTATATTATCCTCCTAGTGAGATTTACTTATATACTTCAGTCAAAGTTCAAACGGTAAAATTCAACCTCCCTCTGGGGAGAATGAAAATTTAAAAAATAAGTCTTGTAATGTATGTTTGATTCCACTTTTGGATGAGGAAAAATTGATTCGAGGAGGCGTAAAATTGGTTTTGACATGTTTAGTTGTTATATGGTAGAACCGATTTCGCCTTTGAAATGGATTCTAACTTGATGCTAGAATTTGGAGTCTTTGCCTCCACAGTTGAATTTTAGCTTTGAATCTATTCAAACACTTTGAAATGAATGCATCTGAACATAAATCATTTTACATTCATAACCAAATTCACACATTATCCCTATTTTTCTCTGCTTGTCCTAAACCTATATCATCCATGTCTGCAGGTCTGACACTGAATATTCCAGGAGATCTCGCCATCAGCCTCGGCACTAGTGATACTGTATGTTATGATACAGGGTCTTAAGTTACCTTACTTGTGTTGGTCTATCATAATTGTGTACTAAGAAACCTAAGAAATGACATCAGCTTCATATATTACCAATGGAGGAATGCTGACTATTTTGTTGCTAAATCCCATTAAATGTTTCCATATTAGCATACAAGCAACTTTTTAAAATGCAAACTAATGCCATTACTTTTAGTTATAATACATTCTAATTTGTCTCTCAGGTATTTATGATCACTAAAGATCCTAATCCAGGGTTAGAGGGGCATGTCTTCCCTAGTCCTGTTGATGCAGAAGGTTACATGGTAATGTTAGTCTACAAAAATGGATCCCTTACCCGAGAAGGTAGTCTTGTTATCCTTAGTGTCTGGTACACTTATTGCTTATTTGCATATACATCCCACTTAAAATAATTCTGCTAGTTTCTAATTCTGGACTCTCTCATTTGTCAGATGTGCGTAACCATTACGCGGAAAATTCTTGGGATACTTTCAATAAATTTCTGCAGCAGACACAACCTTTGAATGGTGCGTATCATGAAATTTATGCTATGTTATACATATTTCAATCTGCGATCTCACAATGCCTTTTCTGTTAACAGGTGGGAAGTTAGGTTTTTACTACAAGGAGCATGAAATTCTACCTCCTCTTCCTGGTTGCCGATTTATTTTCCCGTCTATTAAATTACTTGTACTCAACACTATATAGACCCTGCTTTACTCAAGAAGTTGCTAACGATTTTTTTTATGGGCTCAGTTGGTTACCACCGCTATGTTATAGAAAATTTCTCAGGCGCATTGGATGGAATGAAGGAGCAGGAAGTGAAGGAGTTTGATCCTCCATCTGAGGTTAAGAAATACCTGGCAATTCATTTGTATAGTTGAAATCCTAGATAAAAAAATTCTATTGAACAATAAGCTATATTTGCAGGTACGAGGATTAATTGAGGGTCAATTTCTCTCAATGCGCGCTCATGCTGAAAGATTCGGTATGCCTTCTCCACCAAAGCGAATTATAGCCACTGGTGGAGCATCGGCCAATCAGTGCATCCTCAGCTCAATAGCTACAATTTTTGGCAGTGATGTTTATACAGTTCAAAGACCTGGTAAGCAAAAATCGGCAATCTCTGCTTGAGTATAAGTGATTACTGATTGGTGATGTTAAAGTTTCTTGTGCATGTTTATACATGTACATATGTATTCCCACTGCAACTCTATTTATTCATCAAAATGGCGATCTTGTTGCCCTGTCCTTATTTGCAAGTGATGAACTCAACTAATCAAATTGAAAATTCTTCAACTTGGTGACAGATTCAGCTTCTCTTGGAGCTGCAGTGAGAGCTGCTCATGGCTGGCTTTGCAATAAGAAGGGTGGTTTCTTACCGATATCAGATATGTACATGGATAAATTGGAGAAAACATCTTTAAGCTGCAAGCTTTCAGCTAGTGCTGGTGATCAGGAGTTGTTTTCCAAGTATGCTGCTGTAATGAAAAAGAGAACCGAGATAGAGAATCGTCTGGTTGAAAAGCTTGGACGCGTTTGAAATATTTCACTTTCTATTTTGATCTGAATTCTTTGCTGGAAAGGAAAAGTCCTTACTGAGTTTTTTTCACTTTCTGTGAATAGAATAAAGTGATTCCATAAGTTAAGCATCACTTATACTATGAAATGAAATAAAAGGTGGTGTTAAATGTGGCTAAAGCCTTCTAAGTTTTAAATTTAAGTTTATGATGCAATGATTATTGCTATTATTGCTAACAACCAAGCCAAAATGAAAATAACATGGCATTGTGCTAAATCTCTCATGGCATAGTACAAGATTTTATAATTCATTTTGCCATGTTTCTAGTGCTTAAAATCAAATTTCTTTTACATATTTTTCACTAAGCTGAAGGTAAACATTTTAGTGCAAAATTTTCACATGGTTCAGATCGATGCAAATCACACTAATTTTGAGAACAAAGAAAAAATATCATCAATAGTACTCTTTCAAAACCTTCTACTTCTAGTTTGTTATATGCATAGTGGATACGATGCAATGCTATGGTTTTGGCATGGATCGCCATTCAATTGTTGATTATATTGTAAAATTTGTGATTTGAATTGATATTGGTGTTGGTGTTTTGAAAACTTTTGTGAATTATGTTATCTCGTATTGACATCTTCTACATTTTTTACTTACAAGGATAAAAATTTGATGGCCCTAACACTACCAACGAAAATCAAGCTAGAGATTAGGAAGAACCTCCCTCCATCAACCGAACAAAAATCTCCAAAAACAACTTAAGACCACTACCCCAAGAGAATGGGTCAAGACTCTCAAAATCACTATTGGCTAAGCAAAGGATAGTGTTCGTAAATCAGTTTTAAAAAAGTACAAGAATAAGTCGGTGGTCTATCAAAAAAACTATTTTCAAATAAGACAAGTGTTTACATCTTTCATATTCTCATCGATAAGCAATTTACTTGTAAAAATGAAATTGTTTCGGGATTTTCAAATAGTTCATATTGTTGAGTGTCAAATCATGGAAAGTCCCCCTTCGATCCTACCTGACTCCCCTAAGGAAGAAAATAATCTCAAATAGTGAAATAATATCTCTCGACAAGACAAAAATTCTCTCAAACCATCGAAAAATCTTATACCACATATTTTCCACCATACTACAAATAACAAACAAATGAGATGCTGACTACCAACCCAACACGCAACCCACACAAATTACATGATTAAGAATAACTTTTTCTTTTTAAAGATTATCTCTCGCTGGGATCTTAAAAATAGGAGGATTTTCCAAGAGAAGACCGCCACTCTTGATGAAGCCAAGATGTGATCAAAAAAATAGAGGAGATACTATTAATAGAATTTACCTAAAAAATAACAACATAAGAAGATGAAACATACTAGAAACCATTTTTCCGTATACACCAATTCTAACAATACTTCTTCAAGGTCATGATAGTACTCTGAATAGTCCTAAGTAGGACATCACCAAATCTTACTCATAGTCAAAGAGAGATCTCATCCATTAAAAGTCAAAAATCAAAGTCCCATCAATCAAAAAACGTATCTCACCCATCTTCCTTTTTTTGGTTGGAGATGGGATAAAGCATCTGGAAAGTGATTCTAAGAGGAATTTATCCCACACACGAATTATCCCCAAAATAGGCAAACATACTTGATCCCAAATTTTAACTTAATCCTTGATTAAATCAATCAGAGATATCACTAGATTTAGATCCTAGAAGAGAGCCCTTTTTTCCATAAAGTGTAAGCAGGTCTGAGGTTAGAAGACCTTCCCCTAAACTATAGGAAACAACAAGATCACCATATCTAAAATACAAGATATCTCTCTAGAGACTTAAGGTTTGCGAGATCAACCTCTAACACCACTTACCAAGTAATGCTAGACTAATTAAACAAAGGTCTTGAACACTAAAACCACATCTCCTCTTGGGTTTGCAGACTTTAGACCATCTCACCCAAGGAAATTTACTAATATAAATAGCCTCACCCTACAAGAACCTCTTCTAAATCTTAAATATTCTTTGTCATACCTTGGCTGGCATTTTGAGGGAAAATGAGAAGAAAATAGGAACTGCGTTAAGAACTGAATTAGGAAGAATCACTCCACCCCTGACTAACCTACATGTGATTCTAAGAAAGTAAGTGTATTGAAAGGAAAGAAACTAACGGTTCTCAAGTGGTCTTAAGGCGGAGATTATCCCCAACCGGAAGACCAAGATACTTTAAGGAGAGGGATTGGTGATAACAATGAGTGAAGTCACTAGTAAAATTCATAAAAGAGGGATCAATATTTATCCCAATAAGACTTGTCTTAGAAAAATTAATCATGAGACTGAAATCAAGCACAAAAAACCTCTAAGAACATGTTTAATAACAAAGATTCTCTATTCAATCCTTTGTTAGTTGGTCCCATTGCTTCAGACCCCTCTGAATAGTTATCTCCTTGTTTGGGGATCCATTAGCCAAGAGAACAAGATTTCCTACAAACACATAAGCACGCATCTAGGGACACAATTTTTCGTTGAAACCAAACCTAACAAGTATATAGTCCAAAAATCTCCAACTGAAAGAGTTATAGGACTTGTCAAAATCCACCTTAAGGATGAGGTACTCCTTAGTTTTCTTAGCAATGTCAACCAACTCATTAATAGTGACTACCCTCATTGATCAAAATTGTCCATTAAGAAAAGCTTATTGATTAGACGAAATGAGTTCATCCATAACCTTGGATAACCTTGTCGCTAACACTTTTGTCACAAGCTTATATAGAGATCCAATCAAAGAGGAGAAACTATGAGGGAGGGAATTCATGCACTGAAACTGCCCAAACAATAAACTCATGTCCTCTTTAATAAGAGGCCAAAATCTCTTTAAAAAAAGAGAAATTGAACACACACACACACAGAGAGAGAGAGAGAGAGAGAGAGAGAGCACCACATATAATTGGAGTCCATCAGAAAGAGGTTCTTGAATTTGGTGGGTGAAAAATATTGTCACCTCCTATCTAATCTCATCAACTCCCTCCAACCAAGTATAACAAACCCGAAGAGTCAAAATAGAATTTCTCATACTTTTATACTTAACACAAGAGTGAAAAACATGTATTGGCATCACTTTTCTTTAACCTCTTAGCTTTAGACATTTGGAACAATTGAGAGTTTTTAACTCTAAGTTAGAACCGACAATGTGTTATTGCCTTCAACCTATTAGCTAAGTCAGATTATTGGGCGACTCCTTAATCCACTTTTAATTCCAAACTCCCAATCTCCTCTCTCAAAGAAACAATGTGATAAGCCATAGTACTAAAAACCTCATTGTTCTAAACTTTCAATTCATCTTTAGAGACTTGAGTTTCTCTTTAGAAACAAACGATTTTCATCCTAGCGAAATAGAATTGTTCCAACTATAATGAACCAGCTTACTAAACTTTCAATTATACAACCAATGATTATTAATTCTAAAAGTTTTAGGCCCCCACTTATGATTGGCATTGCGAAGGACAATGAGATAATGATTAGAGATGTCTCTAGGAACGGCCCATTTAGACATTAAACCACATTTCTCACACCAAGCATCTGACACTAGGATCTTATCTTGCCTACTAGCATCCCCTATGTTAGGTTCAAACCAAGTAAAATGCATGCCTAAGAGAGGTAGATCAATTAGGTCCATCTGGGAGATAAGCTAATGAAATCAAGGCAATCAGCTAACCCATCCAAACGAAGACGACTTCCCACGCTGATTCTCTCAGCACTAGAGAAAACTGAATTAAAATTTACAAAAACACACCACGGTTTATCGTATATGTGCCTTTTACACATAATGATATCATCTCATATGGCTCTCTTTTCAAATAATGCACACTTAGAATGGACATTAACCACAAAGCATGAGGACTTGGATTCTCTCAACTCAAGATAAACACCAAGAAAATCCAACCCGGGGAAGAAAACTTAGAGACCCCTTTTGAAGTATACCAAATAGAGAGAATAACTCTACTATTACCAATGACTGGAATAAAACTCCACTCATAGAAAGAATTTCCCCATAAAAAATGCACTAAAGAGGTAGATACCTCATTGAGCTTAGTTTCTTGAATTGTCACAAACTCTAAAAAAATTGGAAGAAATAAACTCCTTGACCTATGCATTTCTTAATCCTTCTCCTAAGTCCACAGACATTAAAGGACGCCTTGACGGCCTAGTAAGTTTCTGTTGACAATTTCTCCTTTTTAAATCCATTAATCTAGAAACTTCTTCCTCTTTACTCAAATTGAAGGAACAACCTAGTTGCCTATCTAACTTCTAAACCTAGCAGGTTTCTATCGAAAATTTCTCCTTTGTAAATCCATTAATCTAGTAATTTCTTCCTTTTTTCTCAACTTGAAGGAACAACCTAGTCGCCTATCTAACTTTCAAGATTAAAGAACTAAAAAGCTCTAGAGTACTAAGTCTTTTTTTAGAATTAGGGTGAGAGCACTATCCTAGAAACAAAATTCAATAGAAAAACAAAGTCTATCAATACATCATTAAATTTGGTGAGGAGTGGAGTGCACTAGAGTCAAGTGATCTAGAACAGACTCAGTGAGAAAATGAATTCACATTTCCACTTCCATCCTCTTGTCAACAATAGCCTTTGTCTGTACATTTCAAGCAATTATTTGTTTGTTCTTGTTACATGAAAGATTTTAACTATAACTGCTGACTAAATTTCTTATTTTATTGCCTCAAGTAAAAATAAAATCAATCGGAATTAAATCTTGATTGACATATTATGACAAATTTAAAACAGTACAACTATTTTGTAATCTAAATAATTTTTTGAATATCAAACCAATTCTCTCAAACGGTCTTATTTCTATGGTAGTAATTTCACCTTTTGCAGCAGAGGAGTCAATTTGAAATTTCCTTAAGTTGAAGAGATAAATGATAAAGTGATTTATCTATTAAAAAAATTGCAATTCTTGATTAAATTTTCAAATTGTTGTTTCGCATTCAAGTTATTTATCTGAAAGAAAACATTATATGTATGATTTCATCCTAAGTAATCTAATTTTATCAAGAAGGGTGTACTTGGTTTTAGTTTACTAGCAGCCTCTCTGTTAGGTTGAAATCAAGTAAAATTCATGCCTAAGAGGGGTAGATCAATTAGGTCCATCTAGGAGATAAAGCTAATGAAACCAAGGCGATCAGCTGACCCATCCAAACGAAGACGACTTCCCACCGATTCTCTCGGCACTAGAAAAACCTGAATTAAAATTCACAAAAACACCCAACATTTAACCGCATATACTCTTTACGCATAATGATATCATCTCACATAACTCTCTTTTCAAATAATGCATACTTAGAATAGTCATTAACCGCAAAGCAATGGGACTTGGATGCTCTCCACTCAAGACAAACATCAAAAAAATTCAACCTTGAGAAGAAAACTTAAAGGCGCCTTTTGAACTACACCAATAGAGAAGACCTTCATTATTACCAATTACCAATGACACACCAAATAGAGAGAAGACCTCCACTATTACCAATGATCGGAATAAAACTCTATTCATAGAAAGAATTTCTCAATAAGAAATGCGCCAAAGAGGTAGACGCTTCGCTGAGTTTAGTTTCTTGAATTGTCACAAACTCCAAAAATATTAAAAGAAATAAACTCATTGACAGATACATTCTTAATCCTACTCTTAAGCCCACAAACATTAAAGGATCGAATCATCATCTATACACGACGCCTTAACGATCTAGAAGATTGACGCCTTAACGATCTAGAAGGTTGACGCCTTAACGATCTAGAAGGTTTCTGATGACCTCATTTATAAATCCACTAATCTAGCAACTTCTTCCTTTTACTCAACTTGAAGGAACAACCTAGTTGTCTATCTAACTTCCAAAGCTTTTTAAGAAGGTAATTTCTTTTCAAGGGCATCAGAACTAACACAAATCCCAAAGGGATGTAGAAAGGACACTCATCAAGATTTACGGACAAAAAAAGCTCTAGAGCACCAAGTCCATTTTTTAGAATTGAGGTGGAGTGTGCACTAGAGTCAACCGATCCATTTTTATTTCCTTTTATTTTGCTAGCACTAAATTGCATATTTTATTGATCCCTCGTAATCTCAATCTTGATATGTCAAAGAAATTCAAGACTCTATTGGTCATTTAATAGTACAGCTATTTTGCAACCTAAATAATTTTTTGAATTTCAAACCAATTCTCTCAAACGGTCCTATAGCTATGGTAGGGAGCAGCGATTTGTCTGAACAAATTTTTTTGCAATTCCTGGCTAAATTTTAAAATAGTTGTTGCACATTCAATTTATTTACCTTAGAAAATATTATATGTATAATGATATATACATTTTCATGTATGATTTCATCCTAAGTAAAGCTAATTTTATCCATGGAGTCATTTAAATTTGTCCCTTCCAGCACAGCTTAATGGAACAATATTAAAACTGATTTTAGAAGACAAACGAAAAAGAGCAATGGAACAATATTTAAAACCGATTGTAGAAGATTGAAAAGAGCAATTCCCAGCAATAGAGTGCAGATTTAATTTTGTGTGCTAAGCATAGCACAATCGATTACAAGCATTCAAAATCAACACATAATTGTTCAATACAACAAATAGCAAAAAAGCACATTGCACAACACAAAAGAACAAGCCCTGCAAGATCTAGTACTCTTCCTCACCTAAACCATCATCATCTCCATCACCAGACTCAGCACCAACCTCTTCATAATCCTTCTCAAGTGCAGCAAGATCCTCACGAGCCTCAGAGAATTCTCCTTCCTCCATACCCTCACCAACATACCAATGCACGAAAGCACGCTTGGCATACATAAGATCAAACTTATGATCAATCCTCGAAAACACCTCAGCAACACTGGTAGAATTAGAGATCATACACACAGCCCTCTGCACCTTGGCAAGATCACCACCAGGAACAACAGTTGGAGGCTGATAATTGATACCACACTTGAACCCAGTTGGACACCAATCAACAAACTGAATGGTCCTCTTGGTCTTGATGGTTGCAACAGCAGCATTCACGTCTTTAGGCACAACATCACCACGGTACATCAAACAACAAGCCATGTATTTCCCGTGACGAGGGTCGCACTTCGCCATCATGGAAGAAGGTTCAAAAGCACTGTTGGTGATCTCAGCAACAGAGAGCTGCTCATGATAAGCTTTCTCAGCAGAGATAACAGGTGCATATGAGGAAAGCATGAAGTGGATCCTAGGGTAAGGAACCAAGTTGGTTTGAAACTCTGTAACATCAACATTAAGGGCACCATCAAACCTCAAAGAGGCAGTGAGGGATGAAATCACCTGCAAAATCAAATCAAACCCATCAAATTTTGTTTCCACAATTCAAATCAAACAAATTCCAAATTTCGTTTCAAGATCAAATCTTGATATATATAGCTACCTGAGAGACAAGGCGATTGAGGTTGGTGTAAGTGGGACGCTCAATATCAAGAGAACGTCTGCATATATCATAGATGGCTTCATTGTCGAGAAGGACAGCAACATCTGTGTGTTCAAGGAGGGAATGGGTTGAAAGAACACTGTTGTAAGGTTCAACAACAGAGGTTGAAACCTGAGGAGATGGATAAACGGTGAAACCCAACTTGGATTTTTTCCCGTAATCAACAGAAAGACGCTCCAACAGAAGAGAACCCAAACCAGATCCGGTTCCACCACCCACAGCATTGAACACAAGAAAACCTTGAAGACCTGTGCAGTTATCAGCTAGCTTCCTGATCCTGTCAAGGCACAGATCAACAATCTCCTTCCCAACTGAAACACATAGATCCAATTCATATATCAGATTCAAATTCAAATAAACAACATAACGAGACACAAACCATGAAATTGAAAAATGGAAAACCTACTGGTGTAATGACCACGGGCGAAATTGTTAGCTGCATCCTCTTTACCGCTGATGAGTTGCTCAGGGTGAAAAAGCTGGCGGTAAGCACCGGTCCTAACCTCATCGATGACGGTAGGTTCAAGATCGACAAAGACGGCGCGTGGAACATGCTTTCCGGCACCGGTTTCGCTGAAAAACGTATTGAAGGCGTCATCTCCTCCTCCAACAGTTTTATCCCCGGGCATCTGGCCATCAGGCTGGTAAAACAAAAACAAAATCAACACCGATTAATCAATCAATCAATCAAAAACACACACAGAAATTGAAGATCTACTATTAAAACTTCAAAAAATTGAAGAAAAAAATTAAAAACCCTAATTTGTTGAATTTGGTACCTGAATGCCATGTTCGAGGCAGTAAAGCTCCCAGCAGGCGTTTCCGACCTGGATACCGGCTTGACCGATGTGAATCGAAATGCACTCCCTCATTTTCGCTGGAAAATTGAACGAAGAAGACAAAGGTTGAAGAAAATGGAAGAAGAGGAGTTGCGTTTATTAAGACGCTTCTCCTTTGTGAAAATTGTGATGAATGAGAAATGGAAATGGAAGAGGTTATTATATAATAGAGCGAAAAGGAACTAAATTTGAAATGTATGGTTAGGAATTAACTAGGGTTGGGTTACCCTGGTTTTACAGCCATTTTTTTATTGTTACGATTACTACAGCCTGGCAAACGACCGTTGAGCGTTTTCATTTTTGAATTTTGATTTCATTCCCTCCCCGAAATCCAAGGAATGCCATTGTTTTTTGTTTTTTTTACCTTCTCTTACTTCCCAACCGACCAACAAAAATAAAAATTGATGGATACTTTTAAGAAATTTTTTTTAAAAAGAATTTTTTTAAAAAAGAAATTTCCTTGAAAATATCCTATTTTAAAAATTATTTTCCAATTACTTTATTTTAAAATATCCTATTTTACTTCATATATCCTATTTTGAAAATATCCTACTTTATTTTTTCCTTAAAATTTTATGTTACTTAGATGGGTTTCATTTTTTTAAATTGTATTACTTTAATTAATAATTATTTGTTAGTTTTTCTAATCATGACTACATTAGTTCCATAACTGTACTGGTCAAAATATACAAGTTTGTGATATCCTTATAAAAGTAGGAGATACTCAGAGATCTTAGTGTGTTTATAACAATTAGGGTTTACTCGCGGTGTGAGATGTCCTGTATGGTGGTGATATGGTGTTTTTGGTGGTAAGAAAAGACAGCTCACTTGAGGTGAGAGGCTCTGTGATATGTGTAATGTTGGTTAAGTTATGATATTCCCTCTTTCGTAAGGGGAGTAGTATATATAAAGGCCCCTGGGACTAGGATTTCCTTGAGATTGATTATGTAAATTGAGTATGTGTCTAAAAGGGGCTGAATTAGGTTCTTTGAAAACTTTTTCTAATTTTATGCAAACTTATTCTTTCTTTTCTAGTTTGATTATACAATGAAACAGTAAAGTGCATAAAGTAAATAACATCGAGACATATACTGGTTCCCCTCACAATCCGAGAGTACTCCAGTCCCCTTATCACGTGTAAGAGATTTATTATTGTTAGATCTTATGGATAAGACACTCTAGTCTCTCTATACAGACTCTAACAAGAACACCAAGAACAATTCTCTTGGATTTTTCACTAAGTCCACTAAGAGAATAATCCTCTCTTAATGACTTTCTTGTTTCCAACAGTTCTGGATAACAAGAACAATATGAGTTTTTACAAGTTTTTGAAAGATGAAACAATATATCAATCTATTAATTGACCTTCTCCTTTTAAAAAATCAATTCTCTTTATGACATACAAGTGCTCTAAGAATGGTATGGATGAAACTATATGAATGTATATTGAAAATTTTGTGTAGAAAGTTTCACCAGAAAATTTAATCAAGAACACTTGAGAAAATTTGAAAAGATAAAGAGAAAAATTGTTTGAAATATTAGTGTGAAGGAGGTGAATTCAAATTCTGAAAATATGTGGTATATATAACCCTTAGACACCTTTCTAAATGGTTATAATTCATGAATAGATGTCATGATTCAAGAACACAATTCAGAAAATGTTTTCATGAAAAAATGCATTTATTTCTGCCACTGGTTCAGTGGTAATCGGTTACCCAATATGGTGTAATCGGTTACACCTGAACCAACGTTAAAAAATTTGAAAATTTTCACCATGTAACCGATTACCCAAAATATGGTAACCGAGTACTTGCTACAAAAATTGTCACAAGAGGTAGCGCAGACAGCTGGTAATCGGTTACTTCAAACCTGATAACCGATTACCATAAAGGCAGAATGACCAAATGCAGTTGACAATGAATTGTAAGACCAAATGAAAATATTTAAGAGGCTTAAATGAAACATGACATGTATGAATGAAACTCTTGAGCACTTGAATGAACATATAGAGGTTGAGAACTTTGATCAATTCAATAGAAATCTTCAAGACTTGAAATTCTTTTATAAGTAAAGCTTGACTTGTAGTTGAGTCTTGAACCATTCTTTTTCCGATGCACATTTGCTTGTAGAGTATGTCTTCATCAAAACACTTTGAGAAGCTTGTCTTTACATTCTCCCCCTTTTTTTATGATGACAACTTTTTATTAAAAGTTTTATCCAATCTTGCTTTCTCTAACAATTGAAACTCCTCATTGATTGAAGCTCCCCCTTGATCCACGATTGAGAGAATTTTTAAAGTAATTGCTAGCTGCATTGTTAGAGAAACATACAACAACCAAATATATATTCTCCCCCTTTTTCATTAGCAAAAAGGATGGGAAAGACTAAACAATGAACGACCATATATTGTATGATAATATAGCATATAATATGAACACATAAACAAATAACAAAACAACCAAAAGCACATAACTTAATACAAAAAAAACTTGTCCATACATAATGATTAAAACATAAACTTAAAAACAAGAAAATTCGGCATAGCAAAACACAAGAAACAAACACATTAATCATTTTAATCATTTTAATAAATAAGAACTTATTAAAAAAATAGACAAATAACACACATTTAATAAAAAGCAAAAATCTGGAAAACGTTCAGGTGTAATCGATTACCCTGAGAGGTGTAATCGGTTACACTATGCAAAAATGTTGCGATGAGTCACGCAAGCAGACATGTAACCGTTTACTGAATAAGGGGTAACCGATTACCTCAATAAAAAAAATAGAATGTTCACCAAGATCAGCATGCAATGAATTTTAAGAAACCAACAATTACACATGTTATTAAATATCCTTGGGCAACTTTATATGAAGCAAACATGTCATACAAACATTATAAAGGCACAAAAATTCTCAAAACTCATGTAAGAAAACACATACATAAAATTTTAAATAAAAATTTGAGGTAATGAAAGAGTGTACTTTTGTCTTTGCACTAATTAATTTTGAAGAATTAAATGTCATAATCATCTAAAATACCAAGTTCCCTCCGAATTTTGTAAAATGATTCCTTCGGGAGAGGTTTTGTGAATATGTCAGCAAGCTGATTATGCATATCCACGAACGAGACTTCAACGTCGCCTTTGAGCACATGATCACGTAAGAAGTGATGTTGAATGTCTATGTGTTTAGTACGAGAATGCATGATTGGATTCTTTGTTATATTTATTACATTTGTGTACTTCTTGAACGCCTTGAATGCAACACTTTTCTGCACTAAAAAGAATATTCAAGTATATCTAGAAAAGTCATCAACAATAACTAAAGCGTATACATTACCTCTAAAGCTTCTCGTTCCTGATGGACCAAATAAGTCCATATGCAACAATTGTAGTGGCCTTGAAGTGGACACCACATTCTTAGGTTTGAAAGTTGATTTGGTTTTCTTTCCCTTTTGACATGCATCACATAATCTATCTTTGACAAACTTCATCTTAGGCAATCCAATGACAAGATCATGTTTGATTAGTTTATTCAAGTGTTCCATATGAATGTGAGCAAGTCTCTTATGCCATAACCATGCATCATTGTTTTTCACCATGAGACATTTTACCTTCAAAGACAAATCATCAAGGGAAATCATAAATATATTATTGATTCTTTTACCTTTGAGTTTTACCTCATTGGTAACTTCATCTTCAGTCAAGCATTCATCTTTTATGAACTTGATCTTGAAGTCTTGGCACAAAGTTGGATAATGCTTAGAAGATTGTGCTTTAGTCCTTAAATATAAAGAACATCTTCAATGGATGTGAAAGGTGGTGCTCCAACTTTGCCTATTCCAAGAATCTTTCCTTTGTTGTTATCTCCATAAGTAACATAACCCTTGGCCTTAAGCACTAGATTTGAAAATTTGTTTGGGTCTCCCGTCATATGCTTGGAACAACCACTATCTAGATACCATAGGATTGACGTGCTTTCAAGCATACCTACAAAACAAATTAAGTTTTTTAGGTTCCCAAATTGTTTTGGGTCCTTCATAATTAGTACCTTTCTTTACCCACACATAATGCCCACTTGCCACACTAAAGTTTCGAACATAGCAAGCATTAGGTGTATGGCCACTTATACCATAATAAAAATAAGATGGAACAAAATCGCTTTTATATCTAGGAACATAAGATTTCTTTTTAGCAAATCTTTTCCTTTTAGGATATTGATGAACAACCTTTGCTTTGATCACTTTCTCTTTGGTAGATTGTTCACTAGCCTTAATAAAAATGGTTTGGTTAGAACTTGGTTTAGAAATTTTGAATAACCAAGACCACTTTTGTCATTTGAATATATTTGATGGCTAAGAACACCTTCCAATCCAACTTGTCATTTCTCATATCTTTCTAGAACTCTTTTTAGTTGGACAATTTTAAATGAAAGTGACTCACAATTTTTACATACAACATTATGTTTTTGTTCACTTATGACATTTTGTTTTTCCATTTCAAACTCTTTCTCCATAATGTCAATTTTTTTCTCAAGAGATGTAATTTGTGTTCTTTTGACTTGAAATGGTTTTGTACATAATTTTTCATTCATTAAAGAGTTCATTGATAGCACCTTGTGCATCATTATCATAAATGGAAATTTCGTTACTAACTTATTCTTCATCGTAAGAGTGGTGTGAAGCCATCAATGCTATATTTGCACATTCGTTGTTATCTAAATTTGATGAAGAACTTATCTCATCATTGTCCCATGCAACATAAGCCTTTTTATTCTTGGTCTCCTTCTTGCTTTTGAAGCCACCTTTCTTGGAAAGTTTTGGACAATCCGGCTTTATATGACCTTGCTTACCATATTCATAACATGTAACATCTTTTGTAGAAGTGGAAGCCTCATTTTTCCTGAAAGATTTCTTTCTATTTGCATAGTTAAATGATTTATCATTTTTACCAAAGAACTTACCGAGTTTTTTAACAAGAAGCATAAAATTCTCATCTTCTTCAGGATCATCATTTGTCCGTTCTTCTTTTGAGTCGACTTTTAAAGCGATACCTTTGGACTTTTTATCTTGATTGTCATGTTGTTCAAGTCTTCCAAGTTCCAATTCGTGTTCTTGAAGCTTCCCGAACAATGATACAGATTTCATGCTCGAGAGACTATTCTTCTCGGATATGGCCGCAACTTTCAATTGCCATTCTCTTGTCAATGATCTAAGTATTTTAAGGTTGATATCATCATTTGTGAAGGTTTTTCCGAGTGCAATCAAATGATTCGTTAAATGGACGAATCACTTTTGCAATGCAATGATGGATTCTCTGGGCTGCATTCTAAGCATTTCGTATTATTGTCTTAATCTTTTCACTTCAGTAGTTCCTTCACGAGTCTCCACCAAAGTGTCCCAAATTTCTTTTGCTGATTTACATTGAGAGATACGGAAAAACTCATCCATACTTAATTCACTTTGAAGAATATTGATAGCTTTCTTTTCATTTAGGATCTTTTTCTTGTCATCTTCATCATAGGAGCCTTTAACCTTAGGAGTGCCAACACCATTAACCACACTAATTGGAATATGTGGACCATTTTCGAAGATTTCCCATATGCCTTCTCCTTGTGCCTCTAGATGTTCCTTCATGTGGATTTTTCAGAAGTCAAAATATTCACCGAAGAATAGAGGAGGCTTGCTGCTACTACCGCCATCTTTGAAAAACATATTATTTGCGATGTTCTGGATCTACGGAGTAAGCTACCAACAACTTGCTCTGATACCAAATGTAAGTTGAGTATGCGCCTAAGAGGGGGGTGAATTAGGTTCTTTGAAAACTTTTTCCGGTTTTATGAAAACTTGTTTTTTCTTTTCTGGTTTGGTTATGCAATGAAACGGTAAAGTGCGAAAAGTAAAGAACACTGAGACGTATATTTGTTCCCCTCACAACCTGGGAGTACTCCAGTCCCATTACCACATGTAAGAGATTTTATTATTGTTATATCTTATGGACAAGA